>NC_138034.1:1664031-2304062 GCF_964106645.2 Podarcis pityusensis | reverse complement strand
TCTAGTGAATTAAAGAAGTGGGGGAAAGAAGTTAAAATTTACCTTTCTAATAATGAATTGTAGTTTTGATTTGGTTTCATTGTAGATCCTATCAGGCCTGGTGCTAGTGGTTGACAGTTGTCCCAGGGCCCCTCACGCTGGCCCAACCCAGCTGTGCCACCCTACCAGTCTCCTTGCCAGGCTCCCGGACAGCCATTTCAGTATTGAGCAGGCCGTGGTACCACTTCTCTGTTCCAATCTGTGACAGCCAGCTGCCATTTTGCTTCTCCAAAGTGCAATGCAAAGTGCAATGCCCAGCAGACCCACACTGGGGGGAGCTGGAGGCCCATCAGTGGCACCGTACTGAGAGCCCCCTTAAGACTGGTCCTGGTCCTGGTCCTGGTATTAGATACTGGTAATATAAAGGTAGGGGACACAGGTGGCACTGTGGTCTAAACCACTGAGCCTAGGGCTTACCGATCAGAAGGTCGGCGGTTCAAATCCCCATGACAGGGTGAGCTCCCGTTGCTCGGTCTCTGCTCCTGCCCACCTAGCAGTTCGAAAGCACGTCAAAGTGCAAGTAGATAAATAGGTACCACTCTGGTGGGAAGGTAAACAGCATTTCCATGCACTGCTCTGGTTTCGCCAGAAGCGGCTTAGTCATGCTGGCCACATGACCCGGAAAAACTGTGGACAAATGCTGCCTCCCTCAGCCTATAGAGTGAGATGAGCGCCACAACCCCAGTCGTTCGCGACTGGACCTAACAGTCAGGGGTACCTTTACCTTTTAATATTAAGGTGGGTTGATAATTCTTTGCTTGCATGTTTGATCATTAGGACAGTCTGTCAAGTAAGTTGTTTCCAAATGTTGCTGGTTTTTGCATAATATCTTCCAGTTGCAGAACTGGATTCCTAAGCACCGAGTTATTTATATGTAGACTGAAACGCATTAAAGAACTCATGTTGTCTTATGTGGATGCTCAGAACACCTGGCTGCACTGGTGCTTCAACCAAGTATCATGGTATATTATATAGTTATTAAGCACGTGTGCAATTACAAAATGGGTGTTGCCACCACTGCTGCACATTTGTTAATGCCAAATCTTTTTTTATATATACTTCCTGCAGGCTGGTTCACACCTCCTAAAGAAGATGGTTAACACTGTGGACTTTTCATACACTTGGACCAATGTCAGTAAAAGATTTTCCTTCCAACACAGATTCAACTATGAATGCCCCCATAACAGCCATACTGAAGATTCTAGCTCATAGATAACTAGTGGATAATCTGTTGACTGACACATCCACTATAAGCTACAGCTGTACAATTCTGCTCTTCTGTCAAGTATCTTCAACTGAACAGTTTTAAAACTTTATTGTCCCCATGAATTAAGCATACCAATCCCCACTCCATTTAGAGTGTGAATCCTTCAAACTGGGCTCTTGGGGTTTACTAAAATACCAGTCATTAAGATCTCCCCCCTTTTGTATGCACTTATTTGTTTTTCCAAACTGCAGACAACTGCAATATATTTTATTTAAAGCCAACCAAGTTGAATAAAGTTAGTTTAATAATATGTTACAACGTTTTTAGGTCTCATTAAATCAGACTCCTTCCTCCTCCCCTTGGTCTAAAACTGAGAGCATTCATAGTATTGCCAAATTTGATGATGATAGGAGAACCGTAATGTTAAATCGTTAAAACTTTCCTTCTTCTTTCATGGCTGTATTGAGGATATGAGCTGTTTCTGGGCAGAGATGCCCTTGAGGTGCCCTGCTGCTTCAGCAGAGCCAGGCTGTGCCAAGAGAACTTTGTGACTAGTCATATCCACTGGGGCATCGGTTTTTTGCTGGGCTACTTTGCTACTTGTTGGCTCTTGTTGGCTCCTTTGAAAGGAGGAGCCATAGATATAAAGCTTGAAGTTATTTAAAATACTATAAACCTTCTTAGGCATTCGATTCTATTAACGGGTTGTTGCAATCATTTGTAGAGTAATGAACTTTAAAAAGCAATTGGCAGAAATCAAGAAGACACTCCTTTGGAAAATGTTTTTTTAAACAAAAGCAACAGTAACAAGTCCCAGGGATCACTTGATTCAGAGTTTTTAAAAGAAGGTTGCTATAGTTGTGACCATGGTTTCGTAGAAAAACTAATGGGGAACTGCTCTTCCATTTAGGAAATGAATCTGGATCTGTAGCTGCTGTGGGTCGGGAACTGCTATAACATTGCCTTACCTTTTTTAAAAAAATCAGGTGTGATTTTTATTTTTTGGTAGCTGAAATTGACTAGACCTTTTTGTTCACAGGAAATAAGGGTATAAGCACTTTTTTGGAGGGAGGGGGGTCTCCAGAAATGTCTCTGCCCCTCAGCCCTCCTCCTTGACCTTGGAGAAAAAAATCCTAAATTTGTGCTTTTTTGTGCCCAGGCATTTGGTCACATATGCTGTTTTTGTTTGGATTTTTTTAGCTTGGAGGATTGGATTAGAAGGATTTGGCCTGGTCAAAGACTGTTTCATGCAGTCTTTTAGGGAGTGGATGACTTCCAGCTTCCCTGCTTGTTTGATTGTACATATTATTCCAGTGAAATCCTGTTAGCAGCCATAAGGCAGAGGCCGAATTCTGTAAGCATTTCTGCAGCTCCTTTTCAAACCTGAGGCTAAAACTTTGAATACATTATTGAATTCTTTAGTATTCTAATGGACAAGCAGAATGACAGGTGCACACTTGGCTTGCTTTTTATTGTTTCTGAGTTTCATTTTTCATTGCAGAATTATTTAGCAGTGTACGGTAATCTGTAAACTTGCATCAAGTTTATGAATAAAGAACCATTTTAAGAATTCTATTTGTCACTTTATTTCTGGAAGGAGTCTGCTTTCAGTGACTGAGTGTGGTATCTTGCAGCTGATGTTTTGTAAACATGAGAAATGGCACACAGTACTAAAAAGGTGATCTACTATGCTGTACACTAATACAATAGTTTAAAAAGCATAAAACCAATCTTTGGTAGTGGTGTTTAAGCCCATAGTGGGGTATTCAACCCATGAGTAGACCCACTGAAGTAAATAGATATGGCTAACATAGGCTCAATAGTTTCAGTGGGCCTGCTTAAAAGCTGCATGTTCACATTTGCAAATGAAGAAGCTAAGTTATTGTCTTTTTTGTCACTGAATTAGAAACTAGAAAAAAACCAAAAGCATGAATCACAACTTGGCGAAAGTGAGAGAGCACTGTGATAATTTTAAATGACCTACTTCTCACTCAAAAGCTCTCATGAAGAGTTGGTTTTGTCTTTCAGTCTCACACATAACATTCTGTGATACAGATTCATATAGACATGACATTAGTGACTGAAGTAATTTTGAAGCTTTGTTGGCTGCTTTAAAGAAAATATTTGAAGTTGTTTGTCTGCAGTCTGAGACAGTGAATGCAAAAGTAGAAACCAGAGAGCCATGCAGGGTTTGGGGGGTCTTCAATTTACTCAGGGTGGAGTCCCCTCAGTGCCCCACAAAACCTAAATTGCTTCAGCAGGGGGAAAGTTCCCTCTGGCCCCCGAGGGGGGAAAATCCTTGACAGCAGGAAACAGTGTACAGATTTATTATATGGGGCATTTTAGTTTAAAGAAAAGTTAAGTAAAGGGACATCATAGAGGTGTGTGAAATTATGTATGGCATGGAGAAAGTGTATGGAGCATCTTGTGATACTGAACCTGGGGCCCCAATGCAGCATAGTATCTGAGGATTCAGGACAAACACACAGTGCTATGCAATTTGTCCCTTCAAGAGGTAGTGATCCCCACCAGCTTTGATACATACACACCCCTCCACTGTCAAAGACAGTATGCCTTGAAATACTGGTTTCTGGGATTCATGGGGAGGTGAGTAGTGAGCCAGAATACTGGGCCAGTAGAGAGCAAAATGTTGGCCTTTTCTAGGTATTTTGAAGACTGCAATCTTGTCCCTTCTTAGTCTTCAAGCTAAATATATCCAGTTCCTTCAGATACCCCTTATAGTCAACACACGGCTGCAACTACATCCCAGGGTGGTTCTCATGATAAAATTGGGGGGGGGGGGCGGAGGACCTTGACCTTCTTGGAAGAAAAGTGGGATACAAGTGTAATGCATGAAGTCTCACTTGTGCACAATTTCCTCTATTTTGATTGAAATTGAAATACTTTATTGTCACTTGTACAACTTGTATACAGTGAGATTACACGAGCACAGGCAAAGCATGAGGATAAAAAGTGCCTGTCAATAAATTCCCAGCAACTGATGTTTAGGGGCTTACTTCCAATGATCCCTGTTATACCATTAAGCCATCATGACTTGTAGTTGTTGGTGGTTGTATCCTCCACAAATTGTATAATCCCCTTTTAAAGCCATCTAATTTGGTAACCATAATGACATTTTGCAATTACAGTGGTACCTCTGGTAACGAACTTAATTCGTTACGAAGGTCTGTTCTTCACCTGAAACCGTTCTTAACCTGAAGCACCACTTTAGCTAATGGGGCCTCCCGCTGCCACCAATGTGCGATTTCTGTTCTCATCCTTGGGCAAATTCTCAACCCGAGGTACTACTTCCGGGTTAGCGGGGTTTGTAACCAGAAGTGTTTGTAACCTGAGGTACCACTGTACAAACTTCATAGCTCAACTATGGGCTGTGTGAAGGACTTCTGTTTGCCTTACCCAAAATCTCTTGATGACCCTGGATTCCAGTGTCGTGTGAGGGGGGCTTTTTTCTGAACTAAAATACACCCTCCATACTTTGTAACCTTTTCTTATAACTTTACCTTCATGGTCTTGGTACTCCTTTCCTAGGCCTACCATTTGGAGATCTACAACAAGAACTGTGCTCAGTATTCTAAGTGGGGCTAAAAATACTAGTTTCAAAGAATATGGGCAGCTGTATTAGTCTGCTACAGCAAAACAGACAGAATTTTGGACACCTTAAAAGCCAGGCATGTTTTATAAATCTCCATGCGGAGGTTTTCATGCATCTCATGAAATGAACTCTAGGAAAAGTTAGGCCATAAGAAAATGGGTTAATCTTGGAAGTGATGGCAAGAGGCCAGGAGAGCTATTGCGGCTCCCTGAAAGTACTGGCGAGAGAGTGTGGTAGCTGTGAAGAGTTTCATGCTGGGATCACAACCTGGAATTTTAGAAAGACATCGTGATACTGGGAGTTTTATTTTAATAGAATTTGCTAAGAAAGGGAGTTTGCATGGCGCCATCCTGCCCTTCCCTGCTTAGTTCCCCCCCAGTTGGGTCCTGCTTCTTTCTGAAGACGGAAATGGTCTTTCCTTCCCCTCACGGCTTCGGGAGAGAGAGAAAAGGCTCAACCAGGCGCAGAACTTCCTTCTCTCGGGTCCAGAGGGAGGCAGGGAGGCCGCTTTCCTCCGCCTCACTCCTTTCTTGCACCGCGAAGCGGGCGAGGCCAAAGAGGCGCCGGTCCCGCCCCCCCCCGCCGCCCCCTCCTCTCGCTCGGCCTTTCCCTCGCACGGAAGTCTCTCCGGCGCCCGAGGCGGAGCAAGAGCGCCGAGGAGCCCCTGGGCCGCCGGAAGCGGCGCTCACCATTCCCTTCGGCTCCGTCTCTATGGTGCCGGGGCTGTCGCAGTTCTGATGACGCGCCGAGGTCGCTTCCGGCTCCCGCTCCGCTTCCGCTGGTTGCTCGGCTACCGGCGCGGCCTGGCGTTGCTATGGAGCCCGATCCGAAAGGGGGCTACGTGCTGAGCAACCTCGCCGAGGTGGTGGAGAGGATCCTGGGCTTCCTGCCGACGAAGGCGCTGCTGCGCGCGGCCTGGTGAGGGCGGGGCTCCGAGGGGCCGGCGGGGGACAGGCTCGCCCTCCTGGGGATGCAGGGGGTGGACTAGATGGCCCGGGGTCCCTTCGCCCTGCGGCCCGGGGCCCTCTTCTCGCAGGCGCCCCGGGGAAGCCCTCGCCCCCCCCCCTCCAGGGGCTCCCGGAAGCAGCCCCGCCCTTGGCAGCCTTCCCACCCATGAATTCACCTAATCCTCTTCTCAGTCAGTGGTTGGGGCCGAGCCCCCCTGGGTTTGCTTTGCTGCAGCGCAGGCGTGTAACCTGGGGAAGGGGTGGGAAAGCCTCCCCTGGGAGCTTTTCTCTTATTGGAAATACGTATACGATTTGTCTCCAACTAAGTTTTATTTGTAGCAGATTCTTGGATCAAAATTTGAAATGAAAGTCCATGGGCCTACTCCCGAGTATGACCAGCATTGGATACAACTCTCATTAAAACCCGTGACGACAAGAAATTCTGGAATTTAATTAATGCAGGTTTAAGACCCCCCTCATTCATCGCTAATAACATCACAGCAGCCAGTTGGCACTCTCACTTTGCTCAGCTGTATTCCGCCCCAGATCCCGAAGTAAATGTTGTCTCCACTCTTCCAGCATCTGCCTTGCCCACCTGGGAGCCAGTCTCCCCAGAGAGATGTATACAACTAACCAGCACGCTTTCAGGGGATAAATCCCCGGGGGAGGATATGATACCACCTGAGGTATTCTTATCGAACCAGACGTGGTGGGCCCCTATTTTAGCATCTCTCTTCACCACTATTAATGCTACTCTTAAGATTCCACCTAATTGGAAACAGAGCATAGTCATCCCAATACATAAAAAGGGGGACCCACAAGATCCGCGTAACTATCGACCTATCAGCCTGCTGGACATATCATACAAGGTCTACTCTAGATTCTTGCTAGAGAAATTAATCGAGTGGGCAGAAGAAACAAAGCTATTCCACCCGGAACAGGCTGGCTTCCGTAAAGGTCACAGCACATCTGGCCAATGTCTTGTTCTATTTACCCTGATTGATAAATACCTAAACAGGTTCAACTGCAAACTACACGCGGCTTTTGTGGACCTGACCTCCGCTTTTGACTCCATCCCCAGAGATAGGCTATGGCAGAAGCTTAGTTACACTAACATAGATAAGAGACTCCTCCACCTTCTTATGGAAATTCATAATGACATATCGGCCAGAGTAAAATTCGGCCCTCTGGGAGCTCTATCTGATCCTTTCCCTCTGAATAAAGGGGTCAAACAGGGCTGCCTCTTGGCCCCTTTCTATTCAATTTCTACATCAATGACATCGTTACAACCATGAA
Organism: Podarcis pityusensis; assembly: GCF_964106645.2. Classification (NCBI taxonomy): domain Eukaryota; kingdom Metazoa; phylum Chordata; class Lepidosauria; order Squamata; family Lacertidae; genus Podarcis; species Podarcis pityusensis. Next base: position 2,296,960 of record NC_138034.1, on the reverse strand, counting down.
GGCCCTAAATCAATCTGCCCCCTCTTTACAACAGCTCAAGATCCCCATATTACTCTATGCGGACGACATGGTGATACTGTCTTTAACCAAGCAGGGCTTAAACAACATGCTCAGAGGGCTCATGACATATTGTGACACCAACTCCCTCAAAATCAATTTCGCCAAAACCAAAATTCTTACTTTGGGCATGAAAACTCGGAAGCCTTTCTGGAATTTTGAGGGCCACTCTATTGAATATTGTTCAGCATTCAAGTATTTGGGTATCACTTTTCAGCATGGGCTTAGCTGGTCAGCTCACCTAAATATGACCATCCTGGCTGCCCGTAGAACCATCAAAGCTTTGGAGAAATTCTTCTATGCAAAAGGCGGCCAGTTGGTTCCACCAACCAGAAAAGCATTTATCAGCAAAGTCCTCCCGATGTTACTGTATGGGGTTGAAATCTGGGGGTGGAATTTAAAAACACTACAACGGCTGGAGATTCTGCAAAACTCTTTTGCACGAAAGATACTGGGCCTCCCCAAGGGCTCAGTTGCTGCACAGTTAAGAACAGAACTGGGCCTCCCCTCCATTGTTGCGAGAGCCCACATTAGAATCATTAGTTTTTATTGTAAATTAATCAATGCCCCAGGTTCCCTACTAGCTAGGCAAGCCTTTTTAACTTGTTCTCATACCAACAAATGGTCCAAGGCCATGGAGACTATTACTGCACGCTACTCCCTCCCAGATCTCGACACGCTGTCATCTTGGGACCAACATAAAATCCGGGCCTGGATTCTTACAAGAGACGAGGCCATGGACCGGGCACAGTCCACTACAGCTCGCCTCTCCATGTGGCTCCCTAAAGTGAAAGTGGTAAGATCACTTGCCAACTACTTGATAGACCTGACGGAGCCCAATTTGAGAAGAGCGTTTACTATGGCCCGTTTCCATTCTATACCCACGGCCTTCCTGCAGGGGATTTACTCTAAGACCCCTATTACTCAGCGTTTATGTCCATGCACAATGAATGAAGTAGAGGACTTCATACATTTCTTTTTCTACTGCCCTATTTATGAGCCAATAAGACCTAAGCTCCTCCTCTTGATCCCGTCCACCATTACATCTAAGGAAGACTGTTTGAAATCGCTTCTTGTGGACGCAAATCCCCAAATTTCACGTGGGGTGGCAATCTTTATAGTGCAGGCTCTGAAACTCAGGGCTACTCTGACTGGGTAGTGAGTCCTAGACCTGGACCTGTTTTAATTCTTTTTATTACTTTTTCAACCCAATGTGCCGAGCCTATTTTGGGGCCATTTTATGTTTTATATACATCCGCACTTTAGATTCTTGGCGCTGGCAACTAAATCTTTACATTATTGTCTTAGGGTAATTTAAATGTCATTACGCCAGTAATATCGCTTTGAATTTTGTTTGGTTGCTTGTCTCTAGTATTTTTGTCTTATTTTGCTATGGCTGTATGCTAATGCAATAAAGGTTTTATTATTATTATTATAACTCTCTTTTTATTTTATGTAATTGTTGTGTTTGCCATCTAGAGAACTTCTGTTGCAGGGAAGTAAGATAAATTAATTCATTCGTTTTCTAGCTGTGCTAGTATGCAGTAGCGAAATTGTAATTGTTCTTCTTTCCTTTTATTGCCAATTTTAAAAAACATTATATTATATCATACCATATTATAGTGAAAGCAGAACTTTTCGTGGTAGTGCAAGGCATTTTACAGTCTGGCCCAATGGAGGTGAAAGAGCAGATGTTAGCTAGCTGTGTTTGCAAAGCATTTTGAGCATAAAATCACTTGCATCTGCTGAGACCTTGACTCCACGATTACAACAGATGACTCTCGAGAGGTCTCCAAAGTACTGTCTAGTCCTGTTATGCTGAATTAGTTTCAGTTAGTAAGCCTCAAGGATGTGGACAAGGTGCTTGGATCGGTCAGGGCATTGTGGACTCTTGGCTGATAAAAACTAGCAGGGAGGATGCAGCTGGCTGGACCAGGGAAGTGGTTTGTGCCTCCTTGCAAGAGGGGCTGGTTCCTGCCTACTTGGGGGAGGCAGTGCTGAAACCACTCCTCAAGAAACCGTCTCTGGACTCAGAAAATCTAAGTCACTATCGGCCAGTTGCCAATAGTTGAGCAGGTGGTTGTGGACCTGATCCAGCCGATCTTGGAGGAAATTGATTTTCTAGATCTGTTTCAATCAGGGTTTAGGCCCAGTTTTGGCACAGAAATTGCTTTGGTTATCCTGAATGATGACCTCTGTCAGGAGAGGGGAAATGTATCCTTAACCTCTCCTTGGCCTCTCAGAGGCTTTCAGTACCATCAACCATGGTATCCTTCTGCAGCAGCTGTCCAAGTGAGGCGTGAGTGGCTCTGATTTGCTCTCGTTCTGGTCATACTTGGATGGTCATTTCCCCAGGGTTTGATTTTATCCCCCATGCTGTTCAACATCTGCATGAAATGGCTGAGCAGAGTCATCCGGAGTTTGGAATACGAATATGCTGATGACACACAGCTCTGCTTCTCCTTTACACCTGGAGGTGTGGCAGTGGTTGTCCTGGACATTTTTTTTTAATAATAATAATATTTATTAAGTTTTCCATTTTAACAATCCAATAAAAACCACATTAATAACATTCCAAATTATAAAATAATCAAACGATCCAAATTTTATGGCAAATTATATGTCTTTGGTTGGCTTCCTATGCCCTGAGGTTCGGGGGGTGATGATGATCTCACATTTATGCTGCTTCTCTTAATTAGTCCCGGTAGTTCCAATAAAACAATTGGATGTTAATCCTTCATTTATTTTTAACAGCCTCTGAGTTCGTCTGGCAAGCGAGTTAAGCCAATATCGTATGTTTCTCTGTGGGTGTTTGTTTGTTTTTTATTTCTCTCTTTATATTCTTTGTACTCCAACAGTCTGTCTGTGGCATTTCACTTTCACTTTCTCGCACCTGTGATTTTCCACTGCGACACGTCCCAAGATGAAGGAAATCTGGCTTTCTGCCAATTGTACCAGGCATATGTCCAAACTTCGTTTTATCTCATTCCAAGACAAATAAGTCTGTACTTTAGCTAGAAACCAATTTCCATCTTCTATTCTTAACAATCCGTTGAAGGTAATTGCAAATTCATAAATCATTTCCACACAGTTAATAATTAGACCAAAATTATAACAATAAGAAAATACTCTCCAGTCCCGTTTGTGTACATAAGCAATCCGGCAGTCAGTCCTTCCAGGAAGATTTGCCAAGTAAGATAGCAGATACGAAGTATATCAAAAAGAAATAATGGAGGCTCCCCCCCCCCCTTCCGTTCTGACATACCAATCCTGTAGTGATGGTAATCCTTCCACTCAAATCCTTTGGCACCCCAGTGGCTGAATCAGTTAGCAGTGTAATTTACCTCCCCTCGCTCAGAGCATGCCCGTTAATTAAGTCCAAATTTCATCTTTAAAAACAGGTGTTTGTTGCTCATGGCGGCAGCTTTGGAGAGTTGCCAAAAGTATACGCATGGTGCTTTCCACCCAGTGCCCCCTCATTCCTTCCAGATTGGGAGCAAGTGTTGGGCAATCTGCGGGTGAAGCTGCCCTCCCAAGCCCTGGGGGGGGGGGGGGGGTTGGAAGGATGATTACTCTCATCTCATCCTCAAAATCTTCTGTGTGAGACGGCTCCGATGGAATGGGCAGCCGGTCATCATAGCAGCCAAGCAGGAAGTGGTTGTCCTGGACTATTGTCTGGGATGTATGAGAGCTGACAAACTGAAGCTCAATCCAGATAAGACTGAGGCACTATTAGTTCCCTAGACTGGAAGGGTGAGCGCTTCCCTGCATGTGTTGGCGATATACTTCCTCTGAAGGATGTGGGGATACTTCTGAATCCATTGTTGTTGCTTGAGACTCAGGTAGCCTCGGTAGCTTTGGCTGATGGCCCAGCTGCACTCCTATCTGCACAGGGATAGCCTATTGCAGGCATGGCCAAACTTGGCCCTCCAGCTGTTTTGGGACTACAACTCCCATCATCCCTAGCTAACAGGACCGGTGGTCAGGGATGATGGGAATTGTAGTCCCAAAACAGCTAGAGAACCAAGTTTGGCCATGCCTGACCTATTGTCTGTTGTCTATGCTCCAGTGGCCTGTAGGTTAGTTTACTGAACCTTTGGGGCTGCCTCTGAAGATGATGCAGAATGCAGTGGCCAGGCTGCTCACTGAGGCAAGATGGTTAGAGCATATTACACCAATTCTGGCTTGACTGCAGTGGCTGCCAATTAGTCTCCAGGCCCAATTCAAAGTGCTGGTTTTGATCTACAGTATAAAGCTTTAAATGGCTCGAGACTGCAATACCTCGGGGACTGCCTCTCCCCTTATGAACCAACCCAGACCCTGCAATCATCATCTGAGACCCTCCTTTGTGTGCCTCCACAAGAGGTCTGGAGGTTGGCAGCATGAAAACGGGCCTTTTCCATGGTGACTCCCCATTTGTGCAATGCTCTCCCCAGGGAGGTTCACCTGACACCTTCGTTCCATATCTTTAGGCACCAGGCAAAAACATTCCTCTACATCCAGGCCTTTGGCTAAACAATCTATGGCCTTTAAAACTGGGTGGGTGGTTATTTCATTGTTGTAATATGTATATTTGTGTTTTTATATTGTGAACTTCCTGTGATCCTCAGACAAAAGGTCGTATAGAACTTTAATCATAATATAAGTTTATTTGCAATGTAAGTTACTGTCTGCTTTCACTTTGGGAAAGGGAAACAATTGGCTGAGCTTGGCATAACTTAGGTATGTTACCATTACTTGTCCCTTGCTTTTATACTTCACTCATCAGGGTAAATGTTTGATGGGGAATGGAATTAAAAATGGAGTTGTTTCTGTCTCATATATCTCTTGAGTTCTTGGAAGATGTTCTGTATAGCACCTGGTCCCTCCTGGGGAAGAGAAGTGGACAAATGTTGCCCTTGTCCTGGAAACTTTGCTTGCCAATGCCTGTCCCTATTCAGTGCAGCTGGTGCAGGGAGTGGAATCGCAAGACTCCTCTGAATGCTGCCTTTCAAATGGAGCCGATGGCTGACATAAGAGATGCTTTGGCCCTTCTCTTGTTTTCTAGGCAGTGACAGGTGAAGCTTGATCAAATTCCAAGACAGATGCTGAACTTCTCTCTTAGAAATGCAGGTGTGACTAGGAGGAAAAGGAATGTCAGATTGCCAGTGGAGTTGGTAACTGGGGGTACGTAATATTTTAGCAGTTTTCCATGTGAACTGCATGAAGCCATAGACTCCTGTAAAGGAACCTGTTAAAAAAATTCTGAGATTGAGACAGCTGGGCTTTCAAAGTGGTTCATTTTTAGAAAATGCAAGAAGTGTTTGCTACCACTGAAGGTGCATGATAGACATTTCCAGATAAGGAGTCAGCTGCTCTTGCAGGCCATGTACAGAGCTGGTAGTTGCTGAAACAGTGAGCTGCAGTGGGCAAGCTCAACCACCAACATAAGGAGTCCTTATTAGCTCCCTCCGCCCCCACCTGCCTTCTGGGGGGAAATGCTGCCCTCACTTATTGGGCTATTGCAAGGGTGACATATTCCTTGAATCCTCCAAATCGCTGTCTTCCTGTCTGTAGTGATGCTGATTCTGGGTTGTTGTTTTAGTGTGTGCCGGTTATGGAGAGAGTGTTCCCGCCGAATCCTTAGAACCCAGCAGAGTGTTGTCTGGGTCTCCACAGTGGAACCAGGGCCTTCAAGCAGTCATGCTCTGGTTCAGGTGTTGGCAGAGGAGCTTGAGGTAAGTGAATGGAACATCTTTGAACAGTTATATACTTGGATCTTTATATATATACTATATATCTTGGATCCTTGGTTGAGATTCCTGCATTTGCAGGGGGTTGGACTAGATGACCCTTGAGGTCCCTTCCAACTCTACGATTCTATGATTCACAATTGGTAATCTCACAAGTACTGTTCCTCTGCTCCTCTTTATGTACCTCCTAAAATCCAATTGGTGCTTCCCTGTTGATTTTGTAGCATTGCTATGTATTTTGCTTTAGGTGTGACAGTGCATATCATACTTGTAACCTATTGCAACTTGCTACTTGGTTGATTGTCAGATTTGGAGAAGCTGAGTTCTTAAATGCTTGTCCTGTCCTATAGTATCAGCTGGTCTTTAGGTTTAAGGAGGTGTTTGATACTGACATGGGGTTCTCAGCTCAAATTCTGTGCACATATACCTTTGAGTAAGCCAGTTGAACACACTGGAACTTGCTTCTGAGCAACCATGCATTTATCTGTATGTGATATAGTGTTTTCCTGAACGTATCTATTCAGAAGTAAGTCCAGCTAAGCTCAGTGGCAGTTGCAATAGGCAAGTGTCCTTAGGATTACAGTCCTAAACTATAAGGGTTTACAGTGGAACCTTGGTTCTTGAATGCCTATGTACTAGAACATTTCGGCTCCAGAACGCCGAAAACCTGGAAGTAAGTGTTCTGGTTTTTGAACGTTTTTTGGAAGCCGACCGTCCGGCTGTTGGCTTGTTTCCGGGGAGCTGCGCCAGTCGGAAGTGGAGCCTTGGTTTCCGAATGTTTTGGAAGTCGAATGGACTTCTGGAACAAATTACGTGCGAGAACCAAGGTACCACTGTATAGTCTTTTATGTATGCAATATTTTAATAGAAAAAAATACGTTGACCTAGATTACCATATAGAGTGGTAGAACATAAAACAGAGAGAACTCAAAACTGCTTCGTATGCAGACTGTATCCAGAACTGCTTCTTGACATTAGATAGTCACTCTAACAATAATGTTTTAGATGCGTGTTGAAAACTTTGGCCCTGAAGAATCATATTTTGTAAAGGATGTGTGTGAATGATGGTGTAAATACATATAGTAACAGACACACTTTCAGACTCTTCTGGGCCAGCCCAGGACATTTTGCTGCCTGCAGCAGAGCAGGTAATGGTGCAATGCCCCACCCCCCTCATTTTCAATACATGCAGTACTCAAAGTATGTCATGTTATTTGGCACCTGAGGCATAAAATCTCTCAAGCACTTCTCTTTCCCCTCTCCTTTCAGCAGCAAAAAAGCACAATAATAAATTAAATACTAACTATTTCACGGTACTCCAAATCAGCTGCTTGAGGGCTGGCCCTGGAGCTCTCAAAAAGTAAAATGATTCTTTATGCTCGAAACCAAGCATGTTTTGTATTGGGATGTCTATAACTTTAAAAAGAGACAAGATATATGTTAGGGGGTTTAAATAGTCCCCCCCCCCCATTTCCTGCTATGCTTGTTCTTCCTTTGAAAGAGAAGTTCCTGTTCATTCACCTCTCCAGTTTCTGTTTTCTTATACTCAGCTTTTACTTTACAGAAGGTTCAGGTGCTGCCCCAGACAGTATTGTATATAGCAGATGCAGAGTCTTTCAGTGAACACGAAGAGTGTCCAAGCCACAGGCAGAAGAAAGGTGAGCATCTATGTTGGGTTTCCTTCTGCCTTGAAGAAGCTTTGCTCCGCATCCTTTCTGATTTTATACATTTATACATGGAAGCACTTGTGTGAGGGATCTGGTTTTATCCAGTGGATGAAGTCCGGAGGAATTTAAATAGTAAATAGCATTGAATAGCCTTGGCAGCCAGCCAGAAGGTTTAGTCTCCACCAGTGCTGTGGGAAGAGGTAAAGTCTGAGCTCCAAGACCCAGGATCATTGTTGCAACAAGTCCTGGCCCTGATCAGTGGAGATGAGGTACAGTTTGACACTGATAGAGATCAAGCTGCGGAGAGGCTTGCAAAACAAGACACATTGGTGCTTTTCAAGCCTTTTGCTGGCCCAGCAGAAAGTGAGGCTCCTTGTGCTCTTTTCCTGGCTCAGGAGCAGAGCAGAGAAGCCTCCAAGGTCACAGGAAGGCTTTGAAAGTAGCAAGTTATTTCCCTGCTTTCTTCAGACATTTGTAGAGACATGGTTATACTGGATGGCATGATACCTCCCTGTTTTGGCCACTTATAATTCTGGCCCTATCAGAAGCCTGAACCAACACCTTAATGTTCACACTCCTAGAAAAAATGTGGACAGATTGCCAAGTGGTTAAACATACCTGGGGAGTACCCATGCATGCTAAAGCAGCTAATTAAAAATATCATGGAGACCTGGCAGTTTTTTCCAGCTGTACTGCTGATTCAGTGTGAACTTGTGCAAATTGTTTTTTCTTGTAGCACGAAGAAGAAATAGCAAAGAAACAGCCACTGCCTTAGAAAAACTATTGCCCAGACGATGCCAAGTCCTTGGTCTAGTGACACCTGGAGTTGTAGGTAAGAAACAGCAGTACATTCAGCTGTCTGCACCTTGCCCAGTGTTAGCACACTTGCAAACCACTCCTTCCACTGGCCCAAAATACAATGGTGTTCTGTAGAAGTAAATGAGGGAGGGGCAAATTCCGACCCGTCACAAAGTAAGAAACAGTTCACACTAGTTGATGGGCCCCATGAGTGCATGCCCCCCCCCCAGCTGCATTTATACCAAGCCAGACCATTGGTCCACAGGTTGCCACAGACGGCAACCATTTTGCCCACATTCAGGTGACGTGTGACCACCGATCTGCAGGTCTTTTTGGACCTGGAAGAGGGTGGAATGGAGTAAGGCGGGCTTATGTGTGCTCTGCTGCCGTGCGTGGGGGCCAGGTACACTACCCCCGCACAAATTGGGGGTTGCCTGTACTGTCTACATTGACTGGCCTTCTCTCCAGTTTCAGGCATGAATGTTTCGCAGCCTGGCTGAGAAATGTCAGGGAACAAGCCTCTTTATACTCAAAGCATCTGCTCTTGCCCAGAGGTGTGACACCCCCCCCCCACTTCCCTTCTGCTCATAGGTTTGCCTGGGAAATGAGCCTAGGAACTCTCATACCCCAAATCATTCCTAGCGGTCTGAAATCCTGTTTAACCAGAGAGTAAGCCTGGGACCTTCAGCCTACTAGGAATGTGCTCTTAACAACTGCACTGTGGGCCTCTTGCCTGTGGATTTTAAAGTCACATGTGTGGGGTTTTTTAAAACTTCCTGCAGGATGTGTCAGAGATTAGTAAGAGCCTTCTTGGTTTAGCTGACAGTGCTTTGGGGTCATATTGCTTTCAAAATGGGACCATTTTTAAAAAAATTATTGTGAAACTACATGACTAGGGGATGGGGAAGCAGCAGCAGACAGATGTCAAGATTCACCTGCTTTTGAACTCTCCTCCTTAGTTACTCCAATGGGGTCTCGCAGCAATCGGCCTCTGGAAGTTGAAGATGGTGAAGCTGGCTTTGCAATATTGTTCCCCAAGATTGATGGGGTGAAGATTCAAACCTTCCACTTTTGTAAAGACTTGAAGACCAGGGTCTTTGATGAAAGCCAATTTGCTGAAGCAGGTACCTAATGACTAAAACACTGTAGTAGTAAAATATTAAAGCTTAGCAGCCAAATTTGCAATGAGTATGGATTCAGGAGAGAACTATGAGGGTGATAAATGCTTAAGCAGATGTTTAAGCAAACTATGAGGGTGATAAATGTTTAAGCAGATAAATCTTTAAGCAGAGGCTTGACAACCATATGTCAGGAGTGCTCTGATGGTGTTTCCTGCTTGGCAGGGGGTTGGACTCGATGGCCCTTGTGGTCTCTTCCAACTCTATGATTCTATGTTTTTAAGTGTGCATTGAAAGAGAATATTAGATATACACCTAAGTGCTTATAGTGTGACTGCAACAAAAAGTGTTTGGATGTGTGTGTGCCATGCAAGTATCTTTGGAGAGCTAGAATTGGGGCCATTGTATGCATTATGCAGCCACAGAGACAAGCACCATGAGCAAAAGGTGAATGAACTGACTTTATATTAGACAAAGGAAAGGAAGATTGTGACTACAATGCATACACATCATTTTCAAATATTTAAAAGCCTCTTTGAAATGAGTGAAGGGGCAGGTACTTTCTGTACTGCCAACTGATAGAAGAAGAGGCATAATAGTTTTATGCTTAAGGGAGTGGGATTCTGGCAAAACACCAGGGAGAACACTTTTTAAATATGAAGGTCACCGCCTTCCTCCTTCAGTGTTTCTAAAGGAAACAGGCACTTGTCAAGGGTGTTTTAGATATAAAGTATCCAGGATTGGGGAAATAGGCTTGGATTGAATTATGCAGTGGGTGCTTTCTCAGCGGTCTCATTCTAGGTTATTTTGGTGACCTTCCCTGCGTCCTGTGCAAGCCTTAGAAGTGTCTGATTACCCTTATATAAATGTTTTGTAACCAGTTCTCGAGAAGAAGCAAATTTGCATTGTTTCCCAAGCCTCTTTTCCCCATGGTATTTTTCTCATGGGAGTTTTTGAAATATTCTGTGTTGTCCTGATTATCCTGGAAAAGGATATTCTTTAACCCCTCAGGAATAATAGCATGGAGATGTTTTGTTAAAAATGTTCTCCACAGTCCTCATCTTCCCCACCAGCCACAGTAAAAAAAGGGGGGGAAAGAAGAAGAATCTTTGCTCCAGTAGACATGCAGTTTAACCTAAAGCATCTAATAGATCTGTTGTCCAGGTTGGAGCATCTCCCTTGTGAAGAGTAACAAGTCCAACTTGTTTTTATGGGCCTTTTTAACTTTGGGGAACGTAACTTAGATATGCTGGGTGTGTTGTTTACCTGACCTCAAAGGAAGTTGGTTACTTCCTGCACTATGGGGTTGGTGTATTCTGACACGTAAAATGCTAGCTACTGGTTAAAATCACCATGTGCAGAGCAAAACAAAACACAACATACAATTAGGGGCTGCACGAAACCTTCAGGATTATATGCTGAAGAGGAGGTCATAAACAGCTAGAGGGCCTGAATGATAACAACAAATCTTTATAGAGCCTCTGCCTTTATGATATGCATTCTGCTCTTTGAGCCTTTAGGGAGAAGTAGCCCAGAAAACAAAAGTGATGCAGTTCATCCAGTCCAGATGCAAGACTGTCTTGCCTGTTGTTGTTCCTGCCAAAAGACAACATTACAGAGGTTGATCCTTTCCCCCGTCTCTTTCTGTAACCAGGCCTGAAGAATAATCCCGATCTCAGAGTGGTTCTTTTGTTTGGGTACAACACATGGAAGTCAGGAGGAACCCGATTTCTACACCAAATAGTCAATCGCTTGAATGAAAAAAGCATCATCTTGGCTGGCGGACACGTGGAGAGCTTTACATCTCTAACTTCTGAGAAGTGGGTATCTTTGGAAGAATGGGGATCTCTCTGCCCTCAGGTGTCCACTAGAACCCTGTATTGCCTAATGATCTCTTGTGTACCAGATAGTTAGTTTAGTGTCCACCCATTTCTGAAAATCTCGGCTTCTGTTTATTTAAAAACAAGTTTCTGACTCTCAAGGTCTGCTGAAATCTCTTGAGGCTAGAGGTGGTGATGATTGCTTAATAAAAGCCATGATGAATCAGAACAAAGGTCCAACATCCTGTGTATCGCATAGTGGTCAGTCAGATGATATGAGAGACCTTCTGGCAGACATGAAAGCAGTATCTCTCTTCTGTTATCTCCTCAGCAACTAGCATTCAGTGGCATATAGCCACCAAACCTAGAAGTTCCATTATCCCATGTGCTTTGTTTGATCTGTTCTCATTCTCCTGTCAATGTCATTGGGTTAGAAGAGGGAATAAAACTGCTATCTAATTTTTCCACAACATGCCCTCCCTTAGAACTTTGTGATCTCCCTAACAGCCACATCTGTCTCAAATAATAATTGGTTTGGTATGTAACAGGGCACAATGGATTCATTGTTTTTCATTGTCTTGGAAAATAGATTATCTGGGTATTGGATCGTGGTTATTGGAGTCGGATCACTACCTTTTGAAGGCATAGAAAACATAACTGGTTCTAACGTTTCAAGGAACTCCTTAGATTCCTGAATCCTCTGTTGAATTAATAGCTGTACTTAACGTAGAACTGAAGCAGCTGAGCCTGGGAGAAACGTGGCTAGATTACAGATTTCTCTTTATTTTTGCTAAAACACTGATTGCGGCATTTATTTATAAAAGCTATGTCATGGCCGTTGCAAATGAAACCTTTTTTTTGAGGCTGGTAACTGTATCTGCTTTGATATTTGAAGCTTGGAAGGCACAGCTCCAAACACAGCAGATCGCTTTAGCTGCTAGCCCATGCACGATTGTGCTTGGGAGTGTGCGGGAGATCAGCTGTGTGTTGGATTCGTTCTTTTCTGTTTGGTGAAAATTATTCAGGAGAGGGTGCTAAACAACATGTGGTTGTTTGGCTGCTAATCAGAAGTGCATCCTGGACCTAGCTTTCCTGATTGGTTACTAATCAGTCCAGCCTTCCCTGAAGAATGTTGCTGAGCTGAACAGGGGCCACCAGTGCAGGTGCTGTGAGCTTCCTAGATGAGCTTGCTGTGGTTTTTTGGCTTGCATTGGAAATCTTGGCAATCTTAATTTGTGCATGGCATATCAAGCCATGTACATCCTCTCCCTTTCCCAGTGAATCCATGGCAAATGCATGGGCTTCTGAAAGTCTGATAGTGTAGGGATGAATATAAACAGTGATGTGCTACTTCTGTACACAGATGTAGCAGCTTACATTCCAGTGGTGTTCTAGCAGTTGTCAGAATGAAGTGTCCCTCTCAAATCAGTCTGTATTATTATATGGTGTTTACTCAGTGTACAGTACAACTGGAACAGGCATGATGTCAGGTGAATTATGGTCAAATCACATCTTCGTAGCAAATTAACCAAAGGGAGGCAGAACTTTCACCACTTACCTCTCTCTTACAGTCCATTTGAAGTCTAGTCTGAGGATACAGTACTTTTTAATTCAAGAAATAAGCACCACTCATTGATCTGGGGGAATCTTGCAGGATAGCTGATGCCTTAATGTTAACTTGCAGTTGGTATAATGAAGTAATTTACTCGTATTATTTATTTGGGTTGGCAGCCAGTAGGTTCGCAGTATTCCTGGCATGCCTCCCACCCAAAATGACATTCTATAAATCAGCACAGAACAAAATCTTCAATAGTGTACAGCAGGTGTGGTGATGATCATGATGATAATCTGGCTGGGTTTCCCCAGCCACTCTGAGCTGCTCCCAACAGAATATTAAAAACATAAAATGTCAAACATTAAAAACTTCCTTAAACAGGGCTGCCTTCAGATATCTTCTGAAAGTCAGATACTATAGTTGTTTATTTCCTTGACATCTGATGGGAGGGCGTTCCACAGGGCAAGCGCCACTACCAAGAAGGCCCTCTGCCTGGTTCCCTGTAACCTCACTTCTTGCAGGGAGGGAACCACCAGAAAGCCCTCGGAGCTGGACCTCAGTGTCCGGGCAGAACGATGGGGATGGAGACATTTCTTCTGGTATACTGGGCCGAAGTTCTGAACCTCTTCAGAACTTTATAAGTTTATACAGCGTGGGCTAGATAACCATTGTGCTGCTTTTCTAAAGCATTTTGCAAGTTCTTTAGTTTGGTAAGGGGAATTTTCATCTTTTGGACAGCAGCCATTGGCTGAACTGCACTCTGTCCATTTAAAGGTTAATAATGTAGCTTTTCAGCAAAGGGTGTTTAGCTACCTGTTACAGCACCTGTGATTTCTTTCCCCTTGAAAAATAGTAGTCTTTCAGGAGCAAATACCTTTTGTTTGTCAACATTTTAGCTTGGCTAGCTCCCATTTGGAGCTTGTAGGTCAACATCCTCAAAAGATAAGCTATCTGTTGATCTAGTTGCTAGCAAGTATAGAAGGAAGCCCTACATGGGTTATGAATCTGTCTGAGCTGATTTTAAGATACCAGTTGCTAGCATGTTGGGAAAGGTACAGATTCCATTCTTCCAAACTTATGGACCGCCTCTCCAAGACCCTGTGATCATCATCTGAGGTCCTTCTTTGTGTGCCACTCCCACAGGAGATCTGAAGGGTGGCATTACAAGAATGGTGGCCATTTCTATGGTGGCTCCTGCTTGTGGGATGCTCTCCCAAGGGAGGCTCACCTGGCGCCAGGCAAAGCCTTTCTCTTATATGAGGCCCTTGGCTAGTTAAACAAGCTATGGCCTTTTAAACGGGGGGGGGGGGGCTGGTAAAGGGTTTTTGTTTGTTAAATATTTTTGTGTATTTATATTGTAAATTCCTAGCAATGTCTTCCAAATAGTAAAGTCAAGCACACAAATTATGGATCCCTCAGTAACAGACTTAGATTCGCCGGGGGGGGGGGGGCTATATAGATATATTTAGCCAGGAAGGCATTCACTAAACAAAAGCTACAACACTGTTGTGTTATGTATTATAAGTATTTTTATGTTATACTACAATTATATTCCCAATGGAAGCACACATAAACAAACAGAATAACAAAGTAGGTCCTGTTGGAAAACAATTTGCTTGTTTGGGAAGTTAAAATTTTCTGGATTCATAAATGTTCACAGCCTTCAAACAAGACTTTGGGGACGTGGGCAGGAACATGCCGAGAGAAACAGTGGAGTGCCTAGTATTTATGTATAATAATAATAATATTCACATTGTTTTTCTTGTTTTGTATTGTATAGAGTCTTGATGATGCTGTTCCATTCTGACAACCCCCCTTTGTAATATGGTGTTTTGTTTCTCTTCTCTTTCAGTAACACTCAGGCTGCTGATTCTTGTGGTGTTGTTGGCTTGGCTTTCAGTGGACCGCAGATCCAGAGTGCGACTGTTCTGTTAGATCAGGATGTAATTGATGAGAGGACAGCAGAAGCAGCAGTGCAGCGCCTCAAAGCCACAAACATTCCTGAACACAATAGCCTTGGTTTTATGTTCGCATGTGTTGGCAGGGGATATCAACATTATAAAACCAAACAGAATCTTGAGGCTGATGCTTTTAGGAAGTTCTTTCCTAACATTCCCCTCTTTGGCTTTTTTGGACATGGGGAGATAGGATGTGATCGAATTGTGACCGGGAATTTTATACTCCGAGAGTATAATGACACAAAGGATGACTTGCTCCATGGTTACACCACTGTAATGACCATTATCCATCTGGGTTCAGCCAAAGCAAATCAAGCTTAAACCTTTAGTTGTAAATGTGCACCAGAGAAACGATGCTGTTTTAATTCCAGCAATGTAAAAACAAAACAAAATCTGAAACACTGTACACACTTCCAACAGAAGTGGATCCTGAAACAATTGTAATCACTGTACCATTGACTTAGGGTGTCTAGGTGGCATAATATTAAATTAAATTTGATGAGGAAGAAAGGGTTTTTTAAAATTTCAGATTTGTCAGATCTCTGGTAAAGGGTTCTAGTCAACTAACTTTTTGCTGATAGTAGACCCACTGAAATCTATCTAAATGATGGCTACTAACTTCATTGGATGTAATCTGACTAAATGTTAGTTTAATACAACCCAAAGAATTTATTTATTTCTAAATTTGCAAATTATTTAGGTCAGAGTTAAGTGAACTCATATCTTTAGAAGTAACATAATTAGCATTTCTGCATGCAGTTTATGGACCAGATTTTGACACAACGATCAAGTTAAGCATTAAACGAACTTTCAGTTATGTTTTTAAAAAACACTGTTGCTATGCCTCTGTATTACATCAACATTACATTACAGTTTTCTACTGTGACAGCAACACTACTTTGCAGAAGGCTGGGCCATCACATATGAATAACAGGACAATTCTCGAGCTAGAAAAAGTGGTTAGGAAGACCCTTCAAACCAATCCACCCAGTCTTAGTGGTGTGTTGGAAATGAAACCTTATGCTGCCCTTGGCTTGTTTGCAACACTACTTCTCAAGCTGCTTTTGGCAGGAGGTTAAGCTGTTGTTGGACACATGATCACATAAATCACTTTGCTGTGTGGCAAATCCTTGTGAGTGGATGTGTTTGAAATGTAAGACAATGCTCTTTATATAAAGATACCCACAAAGAGATGGAAATGAATAAATGGGGTTGATAAGGCACTAACGATAGTTTTCCATATCCTTACTGTTGGATTTACAAAACTAATTCCACTTCTTACAGATGACGTCTTCCTTGGAACAGTATGAAAGGAATATCTCGGTGTGGGGGACAAGGTGAAGCAAAAACATGAAAGCAAGAGCCCGCAATCTTTACTGGAAGTGTTCAGCTAGCTCTGATTCACTGAACTACTCAGGAGTGCCAGTGTCACCGTAAGATAAACAGCATATTTGGGGAACCCTCTGCGTGGGCTTCCTATCTCTGGGTCATTTCTGCAGGACCCTTTCCCATCAACTATAGGCTATGAAAACTGTTGCAATCTTTCTCATTTGCACCCAAAATAGCAAATGAGTTTGTGGTCCTCTTAAAGACTAACAGGGTTATTGTGGCAAAACCTCTTGTAGGTCAGAACCTACTACAATATAGGTTCAAAAATCAGGTGTGATCTTGGAGACATTTGGATGCTGCATACAACCTGTTACCTTTTGTATTTCACAATCATCCATATATATATTTTTTTAAATGCATATTATGCCAGCCAAAAACATGTAGCCCATAAAATTTATGTCACAATGAATCAGTATTCAAGGTAGTATTAGCCACTCCGCTTTTGAAGTCACAAGAAGCTAATTCACTTAACCTCAATAGCTTCCTTTAATTTGTTGCTTTTAATTAGAGAGATAAGGCTCTCTTCAGCTCAACACTGTCCTTTCTGCATTTGAAAGCTCAACTCCCACATTTAAAAACAACAATAATATTTTTAAAAGTTTGCCAAATAATAAGAAATGTGATATAACTGTACTGTCTCTAGCCTTTTTAAAATCTTAATCTTTAAGGCTAGGGGAAAAGTATACAAGAAATATTCTCTAAGCTGTAGAAGAAGCAGCACATTTCTTTTACCAGGATGGAAAACATATTATTTAGCTCTCTTTAACGAGCAAATCTGGATCTCTAGATTATTCTTTTTCTTTTTCCTCTGGAAAAGCTGTGTGCATAACATTTTGACAATTACAGCTTTTACTGGCGTGCAGATGGTACCGGTGAGAGAAGTGTTGGTGAATTCCTTCTGGGTTACACAACTAATAAAAGTCTTAAGTAACCTGCTAGAAATAAAAGCAGATGTCAATCTTATTTTGGTCAACCATTGGTAACCTTTTCATCTGCCATCTGTGCAACCCCTCAACTCCCATCAGCCTCAGTCTTAGCAAATGGTTAGGGATGATGGGACTTGTAGTTTATATCTTTGTTTGCAGAGCAAGATGGCAACAACAAAGCAGCAGCAGTGAGGAAACCTCCCTAAAAATGCCATCTATTTAAGTTAACTATCTGAATTGTGGACAACCAGCAGGATAAAATTAGAGGGACAGTTTATATTCATACTTAGATATACCTGTAGTGAAGGCTCCTCTGACCTTAGCTGTTGAAAGGTAATTGCAGACAAAACATACCCCAGCTGCTTATGCTGATAAAAGTTCAGGAGGATTTAATTTAACAGTGATGTCATCAAGCAAGATGGCTGCCTAACTCTCTTACTCTTAACACCCTGTGCACTATCAAACCTCCCATTTAAGCTGAAAACCTTAAAAAGTGACTCTGTGAAACAAGATCTTTACAGATTATGCTCCAGGGATCTCATTTAACACCACAACAGTCACAAAAGCCATGTATCAGGAAATCAACCACAAACTTCTGAGCAGCAGGAAGAAGAACTAGGCTCAAGCATGGCAGCTAAGACTGCAAAACTCAAGACGAAGTATTTGCCAGTTTCCTTCTCCCTGAGCTCACTACCCACCTGGGAAAGCTGAGACAGGATCTCAGGGAAGATTTAGCATTAGAACTAAAAGCAGCTTTGACTCCCAAGTGAGAAAAGACTCAACAAAACAGAAGCCCGGATCTCTGAGGCCTCAAAGACTGCAAATGAAGCTCTAAAGTTAGGAATCAGGAGGCAAAAATCAAGAAACTGGTGGCCATAACTAGAGAAACACAGCTTTGTATGAAGAAGACATTCTTGTCGCTTCCATCTGTAAGTGAGAGGCCTACCAGAATTTCTGGAAGGCAAAGATTTACTCTCTTATCTTCCCTAATCTTAAAACTTAAGGCCTCCGATCTAGAGTTTGCATACAGAGCAGGCCAGTGCTTGCAAACTCAACCACAGGCCCAGAGACATTGTTATTGAAAGGTTTTTCCTCCTTTCCACTAAGCAGGCCATTTTAAAGGAACTTCGTATACTTGACAGTCTGGCATGGGAAGGCCAGAATATATTATGTAAGATTTGTGTCTGGCAACCTTAAATTGCAGACGTTCCTTTAAACCATATACAGAAATGCTTCAAAATGCTGGAATCCACAAGAGATGGGGCTACCCATTCCATCTGATAGTGCTGCTGGATGGGGTACAGCATGAAGCATCAACACAGGAGGCGGCAAGACTACTCCAGAGCATGCTAAAGCTGTCTGTACCAAGCGACCCCAAAACCAGCAGCTGTAACTCAGACTCATCAGATGATGAGATAGGACTAGATTGGCAGCAGCAGTGACATCAAGTAAAAACTTCTTAAAAGTGCCACTTTCAGCATATTGAAACCCACCACGTCCTGGGAACTGGAAGAGGACACCAGAGCAGTGGTCAGCAGAATACCTAGTCTCTTAAACAGGAATAGGGAAATAATAACCACTAATGTGCATTATTAGCTGTCAGCATAACAAGGAAGCATTGAGACACATGGAGGTGTCCAAAGCAAATGAAGCAACCTGGCACTGGGAAATTTAGAGAACTGTTAAATTGATTAAGTTTTTTACTTCAGTGTCCCCTTTGCTATCAGAAAATGAATGGTGTTAAACATTGAGAGGAGAGACTAGCTCTTTTCTAGCAGAACTTTGCAAGATCTTTGTGTTTTATCATTGGATTACATAGTGAAGCTTGAATTTTATCCTCTACACGCTATTACTCTGACCTACATTTTGCCACCTATCAAAACAATCCGTTAAAATGTTTGTACAATTTCCTAGCCAACATACTCTAACCTGGCCCAATGGTTGATCTGGAAACTATAAAAATACTCACCCTAAAGGTCAACGGTCTCAACTCACCGGTGAAAAGACAAAGAGTCAATCTAATGCTCAAATGGGAAAAACCTAAAATAATATGCCTACAGGAAACCCACTGTAAGAAGCAAATGGATAGAATTTTTCGTCTCAAAGGCTTTGATGTCCAAATCTCATCTCCTGGCTCATCAAAAGGAAGAGGGGTAACACTGCTGATTTCTAACAGTCTGAATTTTACCCTCAAGAGAACTTTGACAGCTGAGAGAGGCCACTAAGCATTTGTCAAAGGCCAAAGTAATGGCATCACACTAACTATAGCCTCACTTTACTCTCTGAACAAAGGACAGTTACAATTTCTCTGACTTGCTATGCAAGAACTATCTGGATTCCAGGGAGGCAAGGTGCTATTAGAAGGGGATTTAAATCTTGTACAAGATCCCCAACTGGACAGATTAACCCCTCTATTGAATGACAACCATACCTAAGCCAGGAAAAATCCTGCGTCAGTAGAATCATATAGACCAATAATCCTTTTAAATCAGGATGCTAAAATCTTTACAGCAATCTTTACTGCAAGGCTCAACACGTTTATTTCTTCCTACATCACCATGGACCAAGCTGGGTCCATACCCCAGAGACAGATCTGTGACCCAATTCACCAGCTACTAAATGTTATCCATCACAGCAAAAGGAAAAATGTACCACTAGCCGTCATATCATTAGATATGGTAGTTCCTAGAAGGGTTGTTGTCAAAAACGAACATGGGACATTTTATGAATTCTATCATGAGACTGTACAAAAACTCATATACTCGGGGTAAATGGCATAGATTCTAAAGCTTTCTCTATTGCAAGAGGGGTGTGACAGGGATGCCCTCTGTCACCCCCTCTTGTTTGCCCTCTCAATTGAACCACTAGCCCTCTCCATTAGAAATAATTTGGAGATAAAAGGAGTTGAAATTTAAAAAAAATGCATAAAATAAGACTTTCTGCAGATGATATAGTAATAATGCTCTCTAACCCAAAAGCTGCAACACCTGTATTAATGAAAGAACTAAGCAATTATGGTAAAGTGGCCAGATTCAAAATCAATGAAATCAGAAATAATGTAGATAGGCATTGCTCCACCTGTCTAATTAAACATTCTAAACCAAACAGGTTTTAAAACCTGCTACAAGGTAGTAAAATATTTGGGAATGCAGATAACTAAAAATCTATCCGCTCGAAAGAAAGCAAACTTCACACCAGTATTCCTACAGGTATGACAAAATCTTGAGTCTTGGAAAGATCTACATTTATCATGGTCAGGACGCATAGCTGCAGTTAAGATTGCTATCCTATCAAAATTTTTGTTTCTCTTTCAAGTGTTGCCAATTATGATTACACCCATACAATTTAAAATTTGGCAGTGCTCAATAAACAAGTTTATTCATGAAGGGAAGAAAGCATGACTAGGCTCTAGAATTATACAGTGGTGCCCCACAAGACGAATGCCTCGCAAGACGGAAAACTCGCTAGACGAAAGAGTTTTCCGTTTTGGAGGTGCTTCGCAAAACGAATCTGCTATGGGCTTGCTTCGCAAGACGAGAATGTCTTGCGAGTTCCTGCGTGTTTTTTTTCCTTTCCCCCCTCTTTTTCTAAGCCGCTAAGCCGCTTATCTGCTTATCCGATAAGCTGATAAGCCGCTAAAAGCCGCTAATAGCGCTAATCCGCTAATCCGTCAATGGGCTTGCTTTGCAAGACGAAAAAACCGCTAGACGAAGAGACTCCCAGAACGGATTCTTTTCGTCTTGCGAGGCACCACTGTATATGGAAGTGTCCAAAATGGCGGGACTGGAATCCCACATCTCCAAACTTATTACAGCGCTTTCCCAAGTAAAGCATTTGATGTCACTGATCCACAGGCAAAAAGGTAAACCATGGGTAGATATAGAAATTTCAGATCCTGTATATAGAGCATATCCCTATCTACCCTCCTCACTCACTAAAACCCATACTATTGTGAACCCTTTTTTCCGCACCACTCTAAATGTGTGGAAAGCAAAATTTTAAAAACTAGCTCCCCCAAGATCTCCCCTTAGCTTTCACCTATCTTTTAAAGAAGCAGGGCAATGCTTAGATTGGAACGGTTGGGAACAGGTGGGCCTTTATAGATTAAAATATTTCTCTGCAAACAGTAAAGGTAAAGGTAAAGGTCCAGTCGCGGACTACACTGGGGTTGCAGCGCTCATCTCGCTTTACTGGCCAAGGGAGCTGGCGTACAGCTACTGGGTCATGTGGCCAGCATGACTTAAGAACGGTACCCCCCTACAAAAAGAACAATTCATTGCAGCCATACCAAACCTTAAATGGCCATGGTACCACTTCAACCAGCTGTTAAGATTCCTGTTAAACCCAGACATTTCCACTCAAGCAAACAAAAAACTAACAGCAATAGAGCACATCTTTGTTAACTTCTCTCCACTCTCTAGGGGCAGAGCGTCCTCAATTTATGAAGCTCTAATAACACTAGAATATGGCAATCTATTATACACAAAAATGCTGTGGGAAATGGACCTAGATGTGCAAATACCAAATGAAAAATGGATGGCTTTGTGGTCTGGGAGACCGTTGAAATCAGTTTCTGCAAAAAGAAAGGAAGCTTTGCTAAAACTTCTGCATAGGTGGCATTATACATCGGTGAGGCTGTCCCAAATATGTAAACAACTGAAGAGAACCTGGCTGATCTGATCCTGCTGACAGCTAAAACAATTGATTCTATTTGTAAAACGCTTAGCTCATTGCTTTCTAAAATGGACATTTTAATCAGTGAGGTCACAGAGACACTCAGAAAAGAAATCAACAAGGTACCAAAGGAACCTTCTCTATCTAACTCACTGTGAGCTAAATATATGATCCAGGACACGTGTTCCAAATCACGAGATAATATAAACCAGAAGCTTGTTAGTGGAATGAAAGAACAACATCACTTAGTGTTACAACTGAATAAGCTTAGTCTTGCAATACGCAGCAACAAAGGCTGGATGCCATCCTTTTATACAATTTGACTGGCCAAGAAGCATTGGAGGATTTTATTAGGGTTACATAGACTTAATCAATGTGTAGCCTCTGAACTACTCCAATTAAGCTCAGAAAGTCTTACTTTAGAAGCCCCAAAATTCCCTCACTGCTACATCGCACCAAGTCTATGTTGACTGCCAAAGGAATTTTCCCAGTACGTTTTTAACAACCTGATTTTATCACCACTAATAACTAACTTTAAAGCAGCCAGCCACCATAATTATAACAGGACCCTAATGAAAAGAACACAAAAGGGCTTAAGCAAATCCATTCAAGAGGATTTGATCAGTTGGCAGAACCAGAGGATCCAACCAAGGACAACTATGTATTGGAGGAGCATTTGGAAGGCTCTTTAAAGATTTGCCAACGAAAGAGCAACAACAGATTATTGAAAAACTAGCCTGCTGAAGATATCTGCAGACATCATAACTCCTACAATATGCCTAACGACTCTCAGCCTAAGGAGCCCTCGAAAGAGTCCATTATCTCTGCTACCACCCTACGTAATGATCCATCAATACAGAACGCCGGACAGGTATGGGCAGGTCCCCTTCCTTTATTGTCAGTGATTACAGCAGGTATCTTTCAGCTCCTATGGCATATCTAAGCAGTCTGGAACTGCCTACACATCGTAGGACCTTGTCCCTGGCTCAATGCTGAACTCTCCCTTCTGCTGCTCCTGGAGAACGCTACAGAAAGAGCTCGTACCTGGAGAGATGCTGCCCCTGTGACTCTGGCCAAATTGAAACTGTATAACACAGGCTTCTTCATTGTTCTACAGAGATTTAGGCTCTGACCTTATTCTGCCAATACTCCAGAAATACGCTGGATGCTCTGATCATTTTTTTGCCACTCTGTTGCTCCTTAATAAAAAATCCTGTTATACAAGGTAGCCAAATTTTGTGCAGCAGCAATCAAAATACGACATACAATGACTAGCGCCAAGCATTAGTATTATAATATATTGACCTCTCTAGGTCAGAAGGGTTTCCTTTCTGACAGATAAATGACTCCCTATAACTGCTTTTTATGTATATATGATTTTATATCATTTTATTTCTTTATTTTGGTGTTTATCTTGATACTATGACTTGGACTGTAGTCCAGTAACATCTAAAGGGCCACAGGTTTGTCATCCCTGAACTACAGTTCTGTGTTAAAAATATAATCAATTTTAGTCAGGAAAACTGTTTCCCCAAATCAACCATCTCTTTAATGCCTCAAATTGGAAGCATGGTTTTCCAGTTCAACTGGAACTATAAAGCAGCAGTTAACAATACCTCAATATATTTAGTGTTTAAAAATTAGCCAGCTCTAGACTTCATGCAGTGTTGTTGTTTTTTAAGGAAGTGCAAATGATTTTCAGAGGTTACATCATGCTATGTGGTTTTATTTTTGGCCAACAAAAACAGTTTTGTTTCCTAATATGACCTTTGCAGCCAGCTAAGCTGTGAAAGAACTGATTTTAAACTTGTGAATGCTTTTAATAGAGACCTGGAATAGGCATTTAAAGAGAGAAAGATAAACTTTATTTACAAATGAAATGGTTTTGCGGACTGACCTTGATTTTTAACCACTGTATTTTGTGCAGGTCTAAAGCCCTCTGAGTAGTTCAAACAAAACTTAGGAGTAACTAAGTCATTGAGAAGGTTCTGCATGTCTTCAGCCAGTTACAACTTGTGGTCCATATATAGGGTCCATTATATATATATATTTACTAGCCCTGCCCTCCCATTTAAAGTTCTGTTCAACACAATCAAAGGCCTTACCATTTTCCATGTCTAGGTAAAAGCGTATACCTATTTTTGCCTTTGATAAATACAGATGAATGAAACATAGCTTCTCAATATTATCTAACAGTATTCTGTCATGATTCAACAGTATTTTATCTTTTTTAACTACTATGCATAAAGGTCGTTCTAACTTGTCTCTGATAAGCTTCACATACCTTGTACATTCTGTGTCTGACAACTGCAAGAACATAAGCAATGCACATTTATGCGTATATATTTGGTCTTGTAAAATATTAGCAATATCTTCTTCTTTCACAGTGTCTGGGAACAGTGTTATGGATTCCTGTAAATTATATAAGAGAATAGCTTTATTAGAAGTGATTATTATTATTATTATTTTTTAAAAATAGTCTATTGGCTTTCCACCATTATTCAAGGTGATTTACAAAAATCATTATTGTCTCCAAATAGTCTCCAAAACAAGTATAATCACATAGCCTAGAGCATAGAAGCAGTAAAAATTAGCTGATGAAGATACGCACAATCTAATTAGCAAATCATTTGGCACATCTACTTTCCTTATGAGCCCAAAGTTAATTGTGACTATTTTGAATTCATAGAAATAGAAAACAGTGGATTTTTTAGCAGAATCAGTGCTTAATTTATGGTGTGCTTTCATATTTTGCTTTTGGATAGCAATTTGCATTTTTTTTATTTTTTCCACCTGATCCTACATGCAATTCTTTGGTTCTTTATTCCACATCTCATTACATTATTGTTTGTTCTGGGGGGAAGTGTGAGCTACTTTTCCTCAAAAGAGAACTATTAGATATCCCTTAAGGGGTTGTATGCTTTTTCATAATTTTCCTTTCAACTGACTCTTCACTGAATTCAGCTGTTGTGCATCCAAGGAAAGAAAATTCTGCTCTGCATTTTATTCTTTGCTGATTCTAGAAGCTGTATCAATGATACTCTTCTTTAGTACTGCTTTAAACGCCTCCTAATTTATTGTTGCAAATAACTTGCTATTTTTGTTATTAATGAAATGAATAGTTTTTCTGCTCAGAACGTTTAGCATGACCCCTCTTCAAACTGCAGCATTTTGAGTTCCCATTTTTTAGCCATTTTATTGCTTTTCTTATATCTACATATCATCATTGGCCAACGATGGCCATTCTCTCTTCTTTTTATCCCCCAGAAGCTTCTCAGTGAAAACACAATTAGAATCCACTGGAGTGAGATCTACATTTGGGCATGAATGATATGGGTGATTCCCACTGTTCATGAGTATAAGCAGGTGGGAAACATTTTGTTTTAAATATGGGTCAGTGGGACTGGAATTCTCCCAGTTCCCTACTTTTAGGTTTAAACTAGTGGTTAAGTAGTCTACAGTAAGATTCTCTGAAGAAAATTTCAGGACAGGAAGAACAGAATCAAGAAAGTCCCTTTGTCTAATATTAGGGATAATTTTGCCCAAATACTCTCATTGTTCACAAGTTTCTCATTTTCATTTAAATGTTGTTGTTGTTTTAAAAAAAAGGTCCTTCAAGATATGTCTTAAATAGAAATTCAGATTATTGTATATGTACCACTCTGCCCAATTCTATGATGCCATTAAGTCATTCTGGTAACAAGATGTTTGGTGTGGTAGAATCCCATCACCTATCAGTACATATTAGATAATAATTAAATAGAAAATAGCTTGAAATGCATTTTACAAAAACATAGAATTCACGGATAAGACATTTGTACACAATGTCTCTTTCTTTGAAGTAACCAGGATCCCTTTTAAATATAACTTTGTCCTGATAGGTTCCTACAGAAAACTCTCCTCTGATTTACACAGCACCTTGTCTTCTCTGTTCAGTCTTCTTACCATATTCTCCAACATTGTTTTTGCTTGTCTATAGCTGTTTTGCTTGTTGCTGTTCCATAATTTCTTGTTTTGATTGCTTTATTCAGTTATCTCGGGGAAAAACAAGAATTTTATTTTCATCAAGACTCTTTTGGCAGAAAGTCTTTACCATTTACTGTATCCCTTTACCATTACTGTATTTGAAAATTACTTACTGTTGCAACCATCCCTGCTGCTCCCTTCAATCAGGTTGTTGCCATGCTCTATGGAACTGGTCCGTGGAATCTGGCCCTTCCTGACAGTGATTAGGAAAATTAAAAAGAATAAATGTGGATGTGAGTTCACATTGCATTTAGCGGTTGCGGCTTTTGCTATTACAGCCTAATGGGCTTTTACATCAAACTTTCAGACTGACTGCTCCACAGTTAGGTAGCATTTAATCAGCCGTTAGTTTGAAATAGAGACATGGATTGGGCTGTCAAGGCTCAGTCATGCATCCTCTGTGCACATGACCAAATGCTGTGTACACTGAATGGGCCATCTGAATAGTTTTTTAATTAATTTTCATTTTTCACATCACACAGTCATCTGAATTATTAAGTTACAAGTCCACATCATTATTTGCTGTGTCATTGCAAGTCTTTCTTTAGTGGAGACAGGACATTTGAAATAAAGTTTATGCTAATCATTTCTGCCCTATACACAGTATGTTGGGTTGGGTTTTACAGAAGCTGCTTTCATATGTATATTAAATTGCTTTGATATTTTTAAAAGGGAAGGTGTTCCAGAAATTACATAAATAAATGTACATTGCAGAAATGTTTTTTCCCATTAAGCTATTCTTCTGTACTTTTAATATTTTCTAAAGGTGACAATGGGCAGTTTAAATAATGCATTCAGTTCTCTATTGCTGAAAGGGACTCGGTTCTAATGTGAGATGGGAGTGTGTCACAAAATATTTCCTTTTAAGAACTGCTGTTACAAGGTGCCTCAGCAATGCTTTTTAAAGTTTTAAAATGTGAAAAACCATAAGCATAGTGAAATGTTTTTATTAACCTCAAAGACTAATATTGCATGCATTATAAATGGAGAATATTTATATCATGTAGAATATTTAAATTCTGTCAGGACAGAATCAGAGACGTTATGTGAATCGCTAAGCCAGCCTTTGCCCAGGGCCTTCTAGGTCTTCTGGCCTACAACCCCTACCATCTCCAAGACATCTAGAAGACGCTGGGTTGGCAGAGTCTGACGTAAGCACCACCATTTTACCTGCAAAGAAAGAAGAATGCACCAGCAACCAGGACACTTAGGACGACCACTGAAGCTAAAACAGCTGCAAACAGTTCACCTCTTGGATGGCTCTTGATGCTCGGTAGTAAAATTTCCTCACAACGATTTCCTGTATAATTTTCAACACACCTGCGAAACAGAGGTTTACATTAACTGAGTATCTTGTGGCACAGCTTATATATACTTAATCTACCGGTACTTCCCAACACTTGCTTGTCTTGACACACAAGCATGGCCAGGAAGCAGCAAAATCTTGGCTGTGCCGGTAGAATCAAAGATTTGTAGAGTTGGAAGGGAACATGAGGGTCATCTAGTCCAACCCCCTGCAATGCAGGACTGGGGGCTCGAACCTATGACCCTGAGATGAGTCTCGCATTCTAACAGTTCAAATGAGTGTCATTCTCCATGGCTCCCCTTAAGACAATTTACATTTGACATTTCAGTTAGTGGGTTATGTCCTGGTTCTGAGTAGACTACACACTGAACCTGAGTCAACAGTGTGATGCAGCAGCAAAAAAATATACTTTTCTAGGCTGCGTCAACAGAAGTCTAGTGTCTAGATCAAGAGAAGTAATAGTCCTGCTCTACTCTGCCTTGGTCAAACCACACCTGGAATACTGTGTCCAGTTCTGGGCACCTCAGTTTAAGAAGTATATTCACAAGATGGAGTATGTGCAGAGAAGGGTAACCAAGATAATCTGGAAACCAAACCTTATGAGGAATGGCTGAGGGAATTGGGTTTATTTACCCCGGTAAAGAGGAGACTGAAAGTAGATATGACAGTCATCTTCAAATATCTGCAGGGCTGTCACATGCAAGACAGCAAAGTTTTGTTCTCCTGCTCCAGAGGGTAGGACCCAAACCACTGGATTCAAATTAGACAGATGGAGCTTCCAACTAAATATCAGGAAGAACTTTCTGACAGTAAGAGCTATTCACAGTGGAACAGACTCTCATGAAAGATTGTGCACTCTCCTTCCTTAGAGGATTTAAAGCAGAAGTTGGGTGGCCATCTGTCATGTATGAGGTTCCTGCATTGCAGTGGGTGGGACACATGACCCTCTGGGTACCTTCCAGCTCTGTGCTGTGTGCTATATACTTTTCATGATGATGGGAAAAGGCATTCAGAGGCATTTCAGGTTGTAGGAAATTCATAAAGGTGCGGTGTTGGCAACCCCATCCCTAATGGCTAGTCAACTCTTGTGCAACTGTTTGAAGCAGAGTAAAGTAAAAGGTAAAGGATCCCTGTATGGTTAAGTCCAGTCAAAGGCAACTATCTCGCTTCAGGCTGAGGGAGCCGGCATTTGTCCACAGACAGCTTTCCAGGTCAGGCGGGCAACAGGAGTAAACTGCTTCTGGCGCAATGGAACACCATGATGGAAACCAGAGCACACAGAAATGGTGTTTACCTTCCTGCCACAGCAGTACCTATTTATCTACTTGCACTGGCGTGCTTTCAAACTGCTAGGTTGGCAGGAGCTGGGACGGAGCAACAGGAGCTCACCCTGCCGTGTAGATTCAAACCGCCAACCTTCGATCAGCAAGCCCAAGAGGCTCAGTGGTTTAGACCACAGCACCACCTGTGTCCCTGAAGCACTTTATTAATATCCTAGTGCCACTGTCCTTCCAATAGCAACTTGTGCCCTTGTATTTGTGCCAGACCAAAATGCAGGTAAAGTTACTGCTACTAAACATAACTATGTCATGAATAATTAGTACTACTGGTAATATATTTATTTGTACCCCACCTTTTCCCCTGATGGGACTAAAGGAAGCTTACAGTACATGCCACTGGAGGGGTAGAATGACCGTAGATGTGTTTCCTCAAATTACTCTTACCGTTAGCCCGCAACTTAAATGCATTTAACTTTTATGCATTCAGCTTTATACACGTGGCAAAAAAACAAAAAAGACAGGGCAGAAAGGGGAACAAGGTTCTGGAGGAAATAACTTTGGCAATTCCACCTGCCATTGAACCCATTGAGTTTTGACTGCACAGGATTTTGGCTTTAGGCTAATATTACCATTAAAAGTAAAAACCCTTTCTTGATTTATATACAATGAACTGAACTGAAATATGACTGGAATTTACTTAACACTTGGGTTATTTCTTACATGTATGGCCTCTATTGAGACACAGGGTTGACCAGAGTAGCTGCTTTATTTTCTGAGCGGGCTACTTACACACCTGCCTCATTTCCTGCTTGCATTCTAGTGTCTGCCAACTCTGCTGTTGATGTTTGCGCTGCTCATTCAGCAGTGGGAGGAAACCTGGTGTAGTTGCCTGCTGATGTATCACTGCTCTTCTGTATTTTTGATATTTCACATGCGCACATTAACAGTAGGAGAGAAGTTGGGGAAGGGGTGCTCAGTGGAAGAGCATCTGCAGAAGGTCCCATGGTTAATCAATGGCATCTCCAGGTAAGTCTGGGAATGTTCCTTACCTGAAACCTGAAGAGCCAATACCAATCATTGTAGACTACTGAGCAGGATGGACCAGTGGTCTGACAGTATAGGGCAGCTTCCTATGTTCCTATGTTCAAAAGTGCTTTGAGTGGCACATGTGAAATCTGTCCTGGTCTGCAGCATAAAGTAGTTTTCCTTTTCTTTCTTCCAGTTGCATTGCAGGTTTAGTAGGCGTTGCACTCATATACTACCCCCCACTGCTTTCTTTCTGATTAGCAGTATTAATCAGAACATATAGTGTTATTTTTAGAACTCTAGTCTAATCAGGAAAATCAAGGGGGTTTCTTTATTAACGTGCCTTGTATATAAATATCCGTTCCAGGCAAAAAATACCATGTTCCCACTAAAGTCTGCTCAAGCCAAGGAGCCAAGATCCTTATTACTTATGCAAAGTTTTAGTGCCTCATAATTCTGCAGTCAAAACAAAGCAATGCAAATTATAAATGTGTATGCCAATAACTTGACCTGCATGTTTATACTGGTAACAGAATTGCACTTTCTCTTTGCAGGATTTGGTAGATATTAGTGTTGCTTTACACACAAACACACCACATTCTTCTCTCCCAAACACCATGTGCTATTTCCTGTACTGCACCTAGTTGGGTCTGCCATACTATATTATGGTATGTTACCAGAAACATTATATTGTTACCAGAAAAATGCCCATTGCCTCCTCCCTTTGCCCTTCTCTAGGCACCTGTTGTGTGCCCCCCTGTGCCCCCCACATGTCCTTGGGTCCTAGATGTCCACAGTGACCTTTCCAAGAAGGCCATCTCATCCTGCCCTCCAGTCATTTCCATCACATTCTGTTTTATTTTTCCAATTTACTGTAATCATTACATAGTTAGCAGTCTTAGTCCTCATTGGTCTGTTTTGCCCACCAGGTTTTTTTTAAAAAAAACTTTCGTATTTCTGCAAATCCCTCAAGCATGCTGATTCCCCCTCTAGTGGCCTTGTTTTGGCTACTGTTTCCAATCTGCACCAGAGTTCGCTATTAGGAGAGATGCTGAAGTGAAGATCACAGCTAAGTACTTAACAGTCCAATCACAAAACATACTTGCCTCAATCTAGAAAAAGTTAGTTGCACCTAATGCAACAGTCACATGTGCAATAAGTAGTTTTATGAGGAACGGCTAAGGGAGCTGGGCATGTTTAGCCTGGAGAAGAGGAGGTTAAGGGGTGATATGATAGCCATGTTCAAATATATAAAAGGATGTCACATAGAGGAGGGAGAAAGGTTGTTTTCTGCTGCTCCAGAGAAGCGGACACGGAGCAATGGATCCAAACTACAAGAAAGAAGATCCCACCTAAACATTAGGAAGAACTTCCTGACAGTAAGAGCTGTTTGACAGTGGAATTTGCTGCCAAGGAGTGTGGTGGAGTCTCCTTCTTTGGAGGTCTTTAAGCAGAGGCTTGACAACCATATGTCAAGAGTGCTCTGATGGTGTTTCCTGCTTGGCAGGGGATTGGACTCGATGGCCCTTGTGGTCTCTTCCAACTCTATGATTCTATGATTCTAGTCTTCAGAGTAAACATGCTAAAGATGGCAAGCACTAAATCCTTTCAAAATTGACGGGACAATGTGGTTCAACAGCTGTGGACATTCTTGGAAGACACAGATTATCTAGACCCATTTCAATCTGGGTATAACTCAGGCTATGTGATGGACCCTTGCTCAGAGGTCTGCACTGACTGCCAATTTGTTATCAGGCCAAATTAAAAGTGTTCCTATTGGTATATAAAAGTTTCTCCCATTGACTGCTACTGATTTTGGGGGACCTAACATTTTAAATGGAGCCACGGGATTCAATGTGGGTCCTGTTAAATTCACTCAGCCTTATTTCCAAAAAATATGTTACCATCGGTGTGGGATTTTGTATCTGAATGGGTAGTAGTAGCCTAATAGCTTTTGAAAGGCCATGTGTCAGCTATGAGACCTCTCCCGCTTCACCCAAATCCCCATTTCTGCCAAAAAGAGCAGTAACTGTGAAAAATCCAAAAGCAAACAGGAATCATTTCCTTCATGTACTCATTAAAGGGCATGTTTATCTATTCAAAAGAAAGGTGTAATTCTGCTGTGTACACAGTCCACAGTCCACAGAGTTACACAAGGTTCTCTTGCATCATGTGTCCTGGTTTAGCATTCCACTTTTCTCAATACAGCATTTTTTTATTGTCAAGAAGCCTCAGACCACATTTAGACCTGCACTGCAGTGATCCCTCATCATTCGCACTTTAGGACTTTTCCAGAGAACTTTCTGCCTTGATAAACAGTCAACTGCCGCAGAGGAGCTAG
Organism: Podarcis pityusensis; assembly: GCF_964106645.2. Classification (NCBI taxonomy): domain Eukaryota; kingdom Metazoa; phylum Chordata; class Lepidosauria; order Squamata; family Lacertidae; genus Podarcis; species Podarcis pityusensis. Next base: position 2,265,287 of record NC_138034.1, on the reverse strand, counting down.
AAGTCTTCCCCAAGCAAGCACTTTTGTTGCAGGGATATCACATTTTCCTTGTGTTCAAAACACAATACGGGACTAAATCAGCAATATGATGGAAAAGTGGAGGTTTTCTATCCTCTGCAATACTCCAAATATGGCAACCAGGCTAAACTACAGATTAGATGCAGATCTGGCCCAGTCACATGAAACGTGGAGCAGTGTGGGATCAGGTGCCAAATCAAAGTGCAAAGCAGTTGGTTGTGGGAGGCTGGACCCTCCCACCACCAAATTCTCCTACCATTTCCTCCCCAACTGAACTCTGATACCAGAAGTGGGCTTTCTGGGGACAAACACAGATGAGGGAAATGAGGGAGTAGAAAGCTAAAAATTCTACTTGCACATTTCCTTTGCATTTAAATTACACCCCCCCCCCCCATTGCCAGTCCACACATGATCACAACAGATATACATTAAAGTTATAGGTCCATTGGTGTCCTGGACAGTACAGCTCAAATAGTAGTGGTGGTAGGGCATCCAAGGATTACAGTTTTAAATGGCAATGCAGTTTCTTTTCTTTACCATGAGAACTTTAAATGTCTGGAAAAAATCTTTAGGGGTGGGTGGGCAAGTGAGGAAGATGTACTCTCACAAGATCTTCCTTAGGCAGAAAGATCACTGTGAATTCTTACCTTACATTTTATAGCACATAGAAACCAGCCAAGATGATTCAAATGTCATTTCAATCAGATAAATATTAACAAGATTTCTATGGACTTTGGGGTCCCAAGCCAACTCTCTTCTTCAAGTCTTCTAGTGATTGACTCTACTACTGGCTATGGAAACCAGCTACCTTAGCACCCAGTCTTTTCTGCACAGAGCTACAATTTTGCCAATCATTTGAGAAGGAATCAAGGCAGAGGATTAGCAACTTGGAGAAGTTGGGGTGAGATCTAGGGATAGATCCTTTACATGCCAGTATTTGTCTAAGCAAGCATTTGGTCCTTCTGTAATACCACTGAGCTGTGGAATACATATTCTTCCATTACTACTATTCCTAGCTCTACTGATTACGAAGTGATAGCACAGTGTAAACAAAACCTTTCTTATTTATAATTAGCGTTCTTGCCTGACAAGGAGCATGCCATGCTTTGAATAAGAACATGCTGGAACAGAATACTCTAATTCACAGATCAATCCCATCCATTAGTTAGGTACATACTTGGCAGGATAGAATTGCTACTAAATAAGTTGATAAGAAGTTGTAACAACTTCCATATTCACTAGCCTCTTCTGGTGCAATGGGGAAAAATGAGTCGCTAGTCCTGACTTTGCCCAAAGTTATGCTTGCTGAAGTGGTACAAGTGAAAATTCAGCATGTGGCTACTTCATTTAACACTAAAGCCAGGTAGATGAGGAAGATCCTAGCAGCTCAATATCCTGACTCCCAGCCCCAGTGATTGCTAACACAATGAAATGCAGCCCATTTCCTGAAGGGTGGAGGAAGGGGAATGGATAAGCAAGGTGTGTTTTATACTCTATAGCAGAAAGGGAGCAGGTAACATCATAGTCCACACAACAGGAGGTGTAGGTTATCCAGCCAGCAAGTGGCCTCTTTGTTCAGATACTGGTTTCTTTGTGCATGAAACCCGCATATTGGTATATGTGATTGTTGTTAGCTGATTTGACTAGAGCAATAAAATGCAATATAAAGACTAGTAAGTAACGAACTAAATAAATAAACAAAGCAAAATTGATGTTTATACTAAAACCAGATGTCATAATACCTGACAGTTGTCTGCCCAACTTTAAAAGAAATAGAAAAATCAAAGGAAGGGCATTTCACAACTTCTCTAGCCAAGCTGTGCCATTGCTGTGCTTTAAGTAGGCGGTTAATGTTTACTCGTTCTGTTGAACCCTTCGCTGCTTGTCTTGTCCTGTGAACTGAGGAAATAACAATTCCATTCCCTGTGCTGTGCTTTGTCAGTATAAAGTGCTCTGTCTCATCCCATATATGCTTACCACAGGCAGTTACTGTGTGCCAATAACCATTTTTATAGAGGACAATTATGATTACAGTCTTGGTTTATATGTACCACTTAGCATCAGGTACTGGCATTACAACTGTGCAAAGAAGAATATAACAGATGTGTTACTAAATGGAAGTGTGCTAATAAACTACCGCTCCTGCTCCTTGACACACCAGATTGGGGCTAAAGACAAAATAAGCCTGGCAGCGATGGCAACTGCAAAGGCAATGAGGTGGCAAAGTTACTAGCACCAGAGGAAAGAGGCGTAAACCCTCAGGCAGCCTTGGCAGCCTTGTGTGTGACTAGGTGGTTAGTGTGCGTATTAGGAGAGCACTATCTGTCTCAAGCCCTACAAAAGTCTGGAGAAGCCCCTTTGTATATTACCTAAAAACAATGCAGCTTAAATGTTTCCAATGTGATTTTGTGATTTACCTTGAGTGGGATATTCCCTGAAGGGTGGCACACAAATGATTATATAATCAATACATAAGAAACATGCACTAGATAAGCTGATGAAATAATGTGTTTCCTCCATTGCTAATTTAGCCCAGGAGATGACTCTTATGTAGCAATGAAAATACAAACATTTACCTGCAAAAGGGACTGGAAATGGCAGGTATCGTGTAACAAATTCCACCATTCAGACAAAAAGATCCATAACTGCTGCCACAAAGTTCTTCATGATCTAAAACAAAAAGAAATATAAGGTAGGTTAATTATAGCCTGCTCTTCTTGCATGAAACAAATGTGATGATGTGGGGAAATAGAATAACTTACTGAAGTGTTTTAACACCTTGTTTGCCTTCATATTGTATGAAAAAGTGTTTCTATTATTATTACTTTTAATCATGACAAATAAAAGAAGGATTAACCTTACTCTCACAGCCTGCAAATGCATAGGCATCATCGCCATCTCCTCTTATGCAAACACAGCTTTTGTGATTCTTTTGCATGAACAGGTGGACACAAGATCCAAGCACAAAACCCTACAAAAGAGGAGTGGGAAAGGCAGCGTTGTCGTTTGTTTGCTTTATGGTCTGTGCAAAAGGGCTTCAGCAAAGGAAAGCAGAGACTTATTGAATCCTCTCCTTCTGCCAAAGGACCAAGAACAGGAACCCTGATGCAGGGCTGGCTCTTCAGTACTTTGTGGGAAACTGATAATGCAGGAGTCAGGACCGGTTTCAGTCCAACATATGCACAGATCTGAGGTCTCTGCTAGTGCATTAGAGTAGGGGTATTCTGCTCTGGTCAGACCTCACCTGGAGTACTGTGTCCAGTTCTGGGCACCACAGTTCAAGAAGGACACTGACAAACTGGAACGTGTCCAGAGGAGGGCAACCAAAATGGTCAAAGGCCTGGAAACGATGCCTTATGAGGAACGGCTAAGGGAGCTGGGCATGTTTAGCCTGGAGAAGAGGAGGTTAAGGGGTGATATGATAGCCATGTTCAAATATATAAAAGGATGTCACATAGAGGAGGGAGAAAGGTTGTTTTCTGCTGCTCCAGAGAAGCGGACACGGAGCAATGGATCCAAACTACAAGAAAGAAGATTCCACCTAAACATTAGGAAGAACTTCCTGACAGTAAGAGCTGTTCGACAGTGGAATTTGCTGCCAAGGAGTGTGGTGGAGTCTCCTTCTTTGGAGGTCTTTAAGCAGAGGCTTGACAACCATATGTCAGGAGTGCTCTGATGGTGTTTCCTGCTTGGCAGGGGGTTGGACTCGATGGCCCTTGTGGTCTCTTCCAACTCTATGATTCTATTCTATGATTCTAGGGGTATCCTTTTGCAACTGAGTTCAGTGGGATTTTAATTGCATAAAACTCAGATGACAGCCTTCAGATTTTACTTGATAGGCTCTGCTTGCAGCATTATTATTATTATTAGTAGTAGTAGTATAAGTATTATTAGTATTATTTTCGGAGATCTCAGGGAGGTTCACAGAATAAAAATCAAGATATAAAACCACAAAATACCTAATAAAAATAAAAAAAAACAACAACCCAATACTGCCCCCCCAAAAAAAACACATTTTAAAAGGGCATAGGATATAAATCAGATCAACCAAAGGCCTGGTTAAAAAGGAATGTTTTTGCCTGGTGCCCAAAGGTGTATAATGAAGGCTCCAGGTGAATTTCCCTGGGGAGAGCATTCCATAGATGGGGAGCCACTGCAGGAAAGGTCCGTTCTTGTGTTGCCACCCTCCTGGCCTCTCAAGGAGGAGGCACACGAAGAAGAGCCTCAGAAGATGATCCCAGGGTCTGGGTAGGTTCATATGGAAAGAGGCGATTCTTGAGGTACTGCAGTCCTGAGCCGTTTAAGGCTTTATAGGTCAAAACCACTACTTTGAATTGGGCCCATAAACTAATTGGCAGCCAGTGCAGCCAGGGCAGGATCGGTGCAATATGCTCAAACCATCTTGCTCCAGTGAGCAACCTGGCCGCTGAATTCTGCACCAGCTGAAGTTTCCGAACCTTTTTCAGAGGCAGCCCTACATATGCAGTAATCTAACCTTGAGGTTATCAGAGCATTGACAACAGTAGTTAGGCTATCCCTGCGTAGCTGGGCCACCAGCTGAAGGTGATGGAAGGCACTCTGGGCCACTGAGGCCACCTGAGCCTCAAGCGACAGCAAAGGATCCAGGAGGACCCCCAAGCTACGAACCTCTCCTTCAGAGGAAACATAATCCCATCAAGAGCAGATGACCTCCCACCCATCCAGTCTGAGGAACCAACCACTAACAGTGCCTCAGTCTTATCTGGACTGAGCTTCAGTCTGTTGGCTCTGATCCAGTCCATTACTGAGGCAAGACTTCCAGCACTTCCACTGCCTCACCTGCAGATGTAAAGGAGAAATAGAGCTGAGTGTCATCAGCATACTGCTGACAACATACTCCAAACCTCCAGATAACCCCACCCAGCAGTTTCATGTAGATGCTAAACAACATGGGGGATAGGATTGAGCCCTGCGGAACCCCACATTGAAGGTTCCACAGGGCTGAAAAGCATTCCCGAAGTATTAAAAGACAAATCTTGAAATCTTCCTTACACCTTCAGATTGAAAAGTCTACTTGTTTCCACTAAAAACAGATAAGATTAACCACAGTTTTTCTGAGTTCAGACAAAAACAAGAGGCAAAGCTTCTGATTTCCTCCTCAAAGTTGCACCAGAGGAGGCGAGGAGCACATTAGCCTAGGGGAAGGCTAGGCTTGTTCTCAGCCAGTAAAGTAACTGGCCAAATTCACAAATAGAACTTCTCCAGTGAGTAAGGATTGAAAATCTAGTTCTCCCAGTCCTAATCAAATAGTGTAATGATTACGCTGCACTGTTTCTCCAATAGCTACTTCAGAGCTGCTGATACACACATAAACATTTATATCCCACCCTTCTGGTGGAAAAGAACATAAACGTTGTGTGCAAAAGCACACAAATATTTGCTACATTTAAAATTGCTATTTCATAAAAACAACAATATAAAACAACTAAGCAAGGATAGAGGAAACCAGAAGTGGCTTGTCAGGTGGGGCAGAGGGAGAGGCATCCTCACAGTGGTGGTGGTACCACTGTCTTCAAAAGGATATGATGTTAGCTCTGACATACAGGTGTGTGCAAACCCACCAACCCAGAGCTCTCCCAACTACTTGACTTGCCCGGTGGTCCCTGCCTCCACTGCTGCTCCTGAGCCATAGATGGAGGAACAGCAACAAACAAAACAGATGGAGGAAATATGCCACTTACGAGAAAAGTATGCCACACACTATCTTCAACTAAGAACTCCAAGTGAGAGTGCTAACGCACTTCATAGCGCAAGGTATTCCATAGTTGATGTGCAGCCACTAGGAAAGCTTCCACAAAAACACCCTAAGGTTATACAATCTTTAAATAGAAATATCTTTCTTGCTGAAAACTCAAGGACAGGAAGGGGACAGATGGCAGAATATCCTGGTTAAAAGTGAATTCAAAGAACAACGTAGAAAATGCTAAAACTCCATCCGTCCGCCAATTTAGTTCTGCCTCTGACATCTTTCCCTGATAAGGATCTCTTACAACATTTCTGAATTTTCCTGAAGCTTTGCCAAATCATCAAGAGAGGCAGGCAGACAACACCTTTCTTCATTTCCTGCATTTTGAGTTGCATGAACAATGCTGTAAGGAGGCTGTAAGGTACAGCACAATATATTACAATACCTAGATTAAAAGTTGCCTTTAAACTAGCACTGAGAGTGAACTTTAGTAACCACTACGACAACCCTATTCAGAAATAAATGGGTCCAACAGATCAAAAACTAGCCATCTGCACTGCCATAAACCCTGTGGAGATCCCTAGGCAATTGAAATCTTGCCCCGCCCCTCTGTATGCACACTCTAGTGGGATAACATGGAACTAAGAAAGCTTGACTGTAATTTTCTTTCAAGATCAAATTACTATTATTTTGATCCATTGTCATGGGGCCCCTAAAAGGCCCATAGGCCACTGCCTACTCTGCTTATCTGGTAATCTGGCACTGGCCAGCTGGTAACCTGAAAACTGTGATATTATTTTGCTGAGTTTCACCTAGTATCGGAGTTTAAAGTGGAAGAGAAGTAATGCTAAAGATCTTCCAGGAGAACAAAGGAAATAAAGAGCTGCTGCTTTTACTCTTCTTCTTTGGCGATCATATGCAGCCGAGTAAGATTGTCTTCCATAAACACGGTTTTAACAATGAGTCTGTAAGTGACTGTGGAGGCCAGTTATGGATCCACATGTCCTTCCACAGTGGGGACATAGGTTTCCAGGTGGGAGTTGATCACGGTGAGGGTTTGCCAAATGAACCTTCCTCTTAGCACGTTTTTCCCTTTCATCCTGAGTTTGAGCATCTTCAGAGTCCATGACACCTTTGGTAAAGGCTGTTCTCCAACTGGGGCACTTGCAGGCCAGCGTTACTGAATTGTCAGTGTTTAAGCTATACTTTTTAGATTTGCCTTGAGAGAGTCTTTAAACCTCTTTTGTTGACCACCAGCATTACAATTTCCATTTTAAGTTTGGAATAGAGTAGTTGCTTTGGAAGACGGTAATCAGATATCTGAACAACATGACCAGTCCAATGTAGTTGATGTTGAAGAATCATTGCTTTGACACTGGTCTGGTGAAATTCCATCAATGGTGTCTCCGAGAAAAATTACATATGACTTGGGAAGACAAGCAAACTAATGTCAGCGTACTGGAAGAGGCAAAGATAAGCAGCTGCTTTTGCTAACACTCCTGTCCAGATCCACTATAATCATCTGAAAGTGGCTGGTGGAACGGGACAGCAAGAGCAGGGAAGAGGAGCAAAGCATCTCTCCGTGGCCTTATAGTTCTCTCAAGAGATCAGCTTGCAGGGAATATCATTCCACAAAGAAAAGATATTATTTGCCTTTAAGGCCTCCCCCCCACCAAATAATTTTTGAAATAAATAAATTATACCCCCCTCTCTACGTGAATGCAATGGGTGGGACAAGTTAGCAGCTCCTCCTGCTATACATTATATCAATATTTATCAGAAAGAATATTTTAGCAAGAGCTATTTTTAAAAATATTTTTAAAAATATTGCTACATGTTAAGACCAAGCATCTCCATTAAGAAAGAATCCGCTTGTGGCATAACACCCTTGAGAACTATGTGCTACCTTGCACTCTAGGTGTCATAGTCACTGTTATTTCTAGCAGCACCTGAAAATGGGACAGCAAATATGGAAACATGGTGCCACAGTAAGACCACTTTTTAAATGGTCGGAAAGTTGTACCAATTTTTCCATTCTCAAACACTAAAAAAGAGATCTAGCTTAAGCTGATATTTCCCATATATAAATGTGAGTCTCTAAAGGCCTCTCTGCATGATCTGTCAAAGTGGAGAAATATCCCGCAGCCCAGCCAGTAACAGAAATGCTGCTTCCTGACTAGCACAGCCCAGGTAGGAAGCCAGGAGGGCAGAGAGGAGCTCAGGGATGTTGTTTTTACAGAACCATAACCAGATTTGCTTGTTCATCCGGTACTGTTCTTTGTTGACAAAATAAACTCATCTAACCTGAGTTTCTCTATTTTTATTCAGATTCTGTGAAGTTTGTTAGAGAAGTCTGATTTCAAGGCAGGTCCACAGTCTGTATTATGGCATGTCCACAATGTGACTAGAATACAAATGTTGTGTTACTGTATTTAGAGGGCTGTAATCACTACAAGTAACTTCATGGTTTACAAAACACTCTAAAAGCTCATATAAAAAGCTACAGTAAATATCATCAGTCTCTGTACTCATTTGTAGGCTCTTCTGAATTTTGTAACTTGTGCTGTGAATGCTGAACTCCATGCAGCGACAGTGAAGGAAGTGGAATGCCAACTTGGCTGGGGGAAATTTTCATACAGGCTTTGTGACAGGAGTGCACTGAAGGGGCTTGAAGCCAGGGGAACTTTGGGAGTTAGTCACTTGCTGAATGCAGTGTGGCCATGGAAGTAAAGGCCCCCCTTCCTGGGTGAGAGAGAGATTCTGACTAGGTATATTAAAGACTGTGTGCTGCAGGAAGGCATGGGATCTAAAAGGCTGCACAGAAGCAAAAGGGGAAGTAGAAATCACAGGGCCTAAGGATAAAGAATGCAAAAAATATTCAAATTCAGAATAATTAGACAGGTATTTGCCTATATGACTCCAAAATATTGCAATCCAGTTATCATGTAGAAATGATTTGAATATTAATTACATGGAGAGCAACAAATGAATTTCTTATATAGTAGTTGTTTGTACATTGTACCATAAACAAACAGGATGAAATTGTATTCAAGACATCGGTCAGTTGTGTGGGTGGAGGAGCATTCATTATTTGCATCCTATCTCAAAGGTTCAGGACACTTTGCAATTTGAAATGTTTATGATCTGTGGTTCAGTACAAGTTGCCTACTGGATTCCTTCTTACTAGTACATGTAGGGGGGTGGGTGGGTGTGCATGCTTTCTGGAGATGGGAGAAACAAGTTAAGGAACTAAAAAAATAAACTAGTCTGGAAATCTGGGGTGGGGGGTGGGGGGAATCTACTCAGGAGAAGCAGAGAATAGCCTATTAAGGAATTCATATTTTTGATGAATTATAGTATTGATTTTCATGGTAAAAAAAAGCTTGTAGCAAAAGTGCTAGAACTCAGTTCCTGCGGCCTCCTCCCTTCCCAGCATCCTTGGAATGGCCATATTTATTATTTATTGATTGAATTGATATACCGCCCTATACCTGGAGGTCTCAGGGTGGTTCACAGAACAAAATCAAAATACAAAATAAAAATAAAAACAACAACCCAATAACACCCCTAAAAAAAGAACCACAACATTTTAAAAGGGCATAGTATATGGGAAGCCACCTTACACTGCCAGAGGCATCAAGCAGTATCTGCTCTGAATGATCATGGCACTCTGTCTCTTTCCCATCCCTGAGCTCCTTTTAAATGGGAAATGCTGGGACTTTCTGCATGCTAATCATATGCGTGCCAAGCTATAATCTCACTCCATTGGAGGACAGGAAACTCAAGATGCTATACGCTGGGCCTGTTCCCTTGCTCAGGTCCAGAAAGAGGTGATGGGAAGGTAATTGCAACGAACCACCTAGTTCATTTTCCCCAAGCTATACACTGAAACTAGTGGGGAAAATCACCTCTCTTAGTAGCCATCCTATTTCTGCAGTACACTGATTTTGTGGCAAAACCATAAGTTGATAGTAAAGAGAAGGGCTGTTATGTGCTTGCGCTCTAAGGGGAGCCCCATCAACTAATTGTACCGATTGCCAATGAATACCAGCCAGGATGGCTCTGCTCTGCCTCCACAGTCAGAGGCAGCAGCTGCAGGAAACCACAGGAGGAGGGGGTCTTGTGCTCAGGTCCTGCTTGCAGGAACTAGATGAGCCATTGTTTTTATGATGTTATGGCTGTGTTCTTGTGCAGTCTAATAGAGAGTGGAAAGCGATGCCATTGCAAACAACTCATGATCTAGTAAACTTCAGGGAAACCGTTAACAAAACATTCTTGAACATTAAAGAACATATTGCATTCAAGAACATACTGAGGGTGGGCATATACTAAATCAAATAAAAATTAGATACTAAAATAGGAAAATAGTATTTAAATGGTGGAACATTTCTGTGAGAGCAGGTAATATTTCATTTCTCCATAAGCTTTCTTGCTTAGAAAAGTTAATTAATATATAGGTATGATAATCCCCACTGTGATTTCTATCACTGTGCATAGGAACAATATGCTGCCCACAAGCAAAGCAAATATGGAGCTTCTTTAATCATGCTAATTCTTTTATGCATAGATAATTCCACATTTCCACACTAATATGTTATGCTGTTCAATGTGCACATCAACATCAGCTGAATATTTGTGCCCACTAATCTGGCAATGTAAACAGAAGCCTAAAATTTGTATGCACCTGCAAATGAGGGACACACCACTGCATGCACATATTTTAATACATCAGGCAATTCAGTCCAAAATAGCAAATGTCTGAAAATAGTCTGCAAAATCCACAATCTTGTCAACACACATTACCTATGAATGTTTTGCCCAAGAAACAAGTTAATTTGCCAGAGGAAGTACAGAATGACCTTCTTTTCTCCAACCTTCTCTATTCTTTTGTATAACTGTATCTCACCTCTTGCCATGACTAAGTGGCGTTCTTACTTTCTAAACTTCATCCACCCATCTGAAATATGGGGATAACACGAATCCATATGACAGGGCTAAATGTAAGGAGGATTACAAGATACTGGTTGCAATCAAACAATCCAAACCAGGTTAAAAAGTAATAAAATAAACCCTTTCCACAAGGGCAGGAGATAGAACAGGTGAGCACAAGTATATGAAACCAGTATGTGAAGTGGTTTGATGAGTCACAAAAACAAACCATTGAGCAGCCAGAAATATAACAGAGTTGTGAATATCAGTACAGCCAAAAACCTTAAGGAAGTTACCTGTTCGCATATTATTCTGACCGCTCGTAGTTCTTGATCACCGCCTATTCTTCGAATGCCCTGAAGACAAAAACACCTTGTTTTATTCCAAATGTTTTCTGTCTGATGAAATAGCTAGGATTATTTTCATCAAAACTAAATAAATACTCAGTTGGCAGTCAGCAGATATCTGTTACCCTTTATGTAAACACAATTAATTTTAAATCTAACAGCAAACACTGCTGCATTCAATAGCTCAGTGGTCCTGATTTTTTGTTAACTGCTTCCTTTGTTCCTGCAGTTACTGTACTTTTCCGTGTATAAGGCTAGATTTTTTTACTTTAAAATAAGGTTAAAAATCTGGGGGCATCTTATAAACAGATATTGCATATGCCCATTTTCTAAATTTGGGATCCCCAAAAGTATGGGGGTGTCTTATACACGGAAAAATACGGTAATTTATTTGGGCAATTCTCCTTTATTTTTTGTTAACTCCACCTCCACGCCCCTGCAAATTGCAGCACCAGTCTGTCTAGCACAGTCAAACAGCACTATACAATCTTTAAATATTATTGTAACTTTAATTAAATCCAGTTTGGAGGTTATGTCCATTGTACTACATCCCAATGAGTTTAAATGGGTTATGACTGATCTATAGCCTATTAACTGCTGTTTATTATTGTGAATATGCATTGTGATATAAACAGAATGAGGTTATTATACTGAAGTATGGTTTAGCATTACATCTGAAAGTGCCATCCTTAACCTATGGATTGCTGTGTGTCTAAGACTGAGTCCAGTCTGCCTTTTAATTCGACCTTTGATCTAGCAATCTAGTGGCAACCAGAATGAGAGGAGAGGAGAAGAAAGTAATTTATGGAGCAGTTACCAAAGAGAACGGAGCTTTTCTTCATCAGTCTTCGGCTCATCTGCTAGACCAGGCTTCCTCAAACTCGGCCCTCCAGATGTTTGGAGACTACAATTCCCATCATCCCTGACCACTGGTCCTGCTAGCTAGGGATCATGGGAGTTGTAGGCCAAAAACATCTGGAGGGCTGAGGTTGAGGAAGCCTGTGCTAGCCCCTGGTCTGTTAAATGAATAGATGGGTGCTGCTCCTGTGTGGCTTGCAGATGATGTTCCCAAACCCCTTCCTCTCCAAGAACTCAACACAGATATAGTTCTACCTCTTAGTATAAATCAAGAGTGAGGTTGGTAAGGAAAACGTTTTGTCGAAATCTCTGTCATCAGTGGTAGCTTTATTTATGAATTATGATGCCAGCTCTTCAGTCCACTACACCAGTGCATACGATCGACATTATTAAAGTGTAAACTTAAATGGCCTGTTGAGCTGACCTCCAATCAAGGTGAAGAAACGGGGAGGGGGGAATCCCACTAAGGCAAAATTAGTTACCATAGAATCATAGTTAAAAGGGCCACATGGATCATTCTAATCCAACCCCATTTCATCCAATGTGGGGTTCATTAGAATAGTTTCATATGAGTTCTGAATAGGGATGCAGCCCAATAATAAAAATGTTAATTCATTAATCATGTAAGTCTCAGACAATTAATTTATAGATTAAATTTGTCTAAATTTCTTATTAGTAAAAACAACATCCCCAAAGCCAAAAGCATATTTCCCTTAAGTTTATGCACACATGTATGCTGGCCAGGGATTTGTGGCAAAACCCAGAATCCACTCAGCTAAATGAGCACCAGGAGGACCCCCAGATGCAGCACATTTAACAAGAGCAGGCACAGGACTATAAATGCCAGAGTGTAAGTTATACCTAGCTGCCCATTGTTTGGTGCAGCAAGCATCATCTTAGAAGAGCATTCTTTTTGTGTGTGAAGACAGTACTTGCATCTACAGTCTTTATGAGTAATTCGTGTTAAAAATAATAAACAATATGTAGTGGAGGATTAATTGTGAAGTCTTTTAGTCAACTAAATATGTTTAATTGATTAATCTGATTAAGCAATTAAGCATTGCAGCCAAGGTGTTTGGTTTGCCAGGTTCGTTGCTTGCTAAAGATACATTTACATAACTTATTTACATTGGCCATTATTGATTTCACATACATTTGGGAACAAACTATTTTTTAATCTTTATTATTTATTTATTATATTTGTATACTAGCAGTGTGGTTGGATTAATTCAATTCCTGTTAATTATTTCCTTTTCCATTGAAATATGCAGGGGATACTCATCACTTATCCAGGAGAACAAAAAATATTCCTTCCTAGTTCAAGGATTATTAATGAGCAGATTTGATATAGATATGAGGACAAACAGTGGAGGAGAAAAATCTTACTTCCTTTTCCAAGAAACATTAGTGAGTATCTTCCACCCAAACGCATCTTCTGCTACTTTTCAAAGAAGTGCAATTTGACCCTTGCAACATACAATTTCTAGTGGTGTTTCTATCATTTCCCAGTTATTTTTAGTACATACTTCAGGTCAGCTGCTGGTTAAATCAGTCTAAACAATGGCCCTCAGTCAACTGATCATGCAGTTTCCCCTACCCCTAGAAGACCTTCACAGACACACTTGCAATAGTAATAATCAGTCTCAAGGTCTCACATGTACCAGGCAAGTTTCCTCCTACCAATTACCCAGGCAGTGCGTGAACAATAGGAAATGGCACTTTGTGTAATCTGACCTTAGTGCTTGACAACTAACTGCATTCCCACTGTGTTTACAAGGAAAGGAGCAATACAAAGTACTGTATTGCATAATGTAATGTACAGATTACTATATCCCAGGAGAAAGCTGAATGAGTGACAATGCTTTAGGAGTTATATTTTTGTTGCTGTGAATTCACCATTCCCATACTATGGGTGAACAGGGCTATTAACCAACAGAGTCTCCAAAGGAGATCAAAAATTGAAATGGATACCCACTGTGCTTCAAGTAAATATACAGAAGATCCTGTTTTACTCAAGGTTGGAGGAAAGAAAGGATTAAACAACCCCTTATCCAGAGCAAACAAAATTGAAAAGAAATAACCATCTAAAGGAGCTCAACTGTTTCGAGTTGCAGCCTTGCAAGAGAGAGTGAGAGAGATTCAGAGATTTCTTGCTGAAATAGCCATCCTTGTCCTAAACTAAACATGTTTAATTTGGGGAAAATATATAAATTGCACTTACTAATTTCCATAGTTACTAACAATGGTTATTTTCAAATTTACATTTCATACTTGTGCAATAACATCTACAAAAAAGGTAAAATTGTGCTATATTGCTTTTGTTGCAGGTAATCTAAATCCTGATACTAAATCAACCAGTAGAGCATGGACCTTTTGTGGATGAAAGAGGTTGCACTTGGAATATTACACATTCACCTATGTCACTTGAAATGCTTTTTTCCATTTGCCCTGGATAATGCAGGATCATCCAATATTTGTCAAGAGGAAACGTCTGAATAAATTTTGTTCATTCTAAATGGCATACTGTTTCATAAAAAGGTTAAAGAGATCTATACTTACGGTATAAATAAAATCAATGATGATTCTTGAAAGAATAATCAATTTCTTTATGTATCCTGATTCTGCAGCAGAAACATTAAATGACAGCTCCCTGAATTACACTGGTTCATTAACAGTTCTTCTCTGTGGCTCATTTCTACAGCTGTATGTTCTATCAACTTTGTATATAAGGAAATAAAACTGAAAACAGGCATCAGTAAAAAAAAAGCAGACCTGAGTGCTTACCTGAGTGTTAAAATTCCAAACTGCGTGCACAAAATGATGCATTTAAGTTAAAGAAAATGCAGTGTATTCAGCAGCAAGGTCTGGCATTATGTACTTGATGCTCAAAGCTGACAATTTATATGACTGCATAGTGCAACGTGGGTGAGGTTGAGGCACAGACACAGAGGCCAAGTATGGGTCAGGAGAACCGCCCCTTTGTTCTCACAGCATTGCATACATGTCACTGTAACAGGGCTTTGATCGTAAAGCAAAAATGCACTGTCAGTGACATTTGACTGAACTTCAAAGCAGCTTCCAAATAGCAACATAAACAGAAGAAGCTAACTCTCTGGTTACAAACGTAAATTTAATACATGCTTACTTTGTTTAACACTTGAAATGTACCGTATTCTGTATTCTTAACAGATAGTTCCAAGCTACTTTAAAATGCCAGTGGCTAACCTTGCAGCGCTTAGAGGCAGTTCCATGACCTACATTTCAAATCAACTAGGTTGCATCCAGGTTGATTAGATCTATGCACCTGAACCTATACTTCAAACCAATTCCCGAAAGTACTTTGATTAGATCCATATAATCACCTTTAGGGCAACCTGTTGCCTGTGAATTACTTATGTGACAGTGATGCTATCTTTACTATCTCTTTGTCACATTTTTCAGATAAAGCATATCCAAATTCTGAGGCATGCATATATGTATGTTTGTGGGAAGTTGGGTAATAAAATTATTTACATATATTTACTTAGGGCACAATCCAGAATCATTACAAACTATTGGAGTTTTTGCATTTTAACTCAATGGGCCATAAACTGCAGCATTTAAATGCATACTGGCATATAATTTAAACTTTTTAGGAATGCAGAATTTTTGAGAATACCAATTCCAGCAAATATCTTATGATAAAATAGTAACATACATTTAAAAAAATTCTTTGTGCACTAGATCCGGAACTCATGTCGATGGTGATTTCAACTTTGTTCAGCTAGAAGAAAAACACAAAGTAATTTCATATTTGCATTCTGCTTCTAAGCTTAATTTTTATGGCAAATGTAACTACTCTTACTGTGCAAATAAATTCCTAGAAACAATATCATTTCTAAGAGTTTGCTTACATAAAAAGGGAGGATAGTTCTCGTGTCTCTGGTTGTCATGAGCACTGACTATATTGACTTTATTATCACCCCCCCAAATAATCCTGAAAATTGTAATTTGCTAAGGGCGTTGGATTTGTAGCTCTGTGGTTAACCAAAATTCCGAGGACTTTGGGGGGGGTGCTTTAAATGTGCGGTCTGTGTGTTCAGTTAGACCAGACATGGCCAAACTTGGCCCTCCAGATGTTTTGGGACTACAGTTCCCATCATCCCTGACCACTGGTCCTGTTAGATAGGGATGATGGGGGTTGTAATCCCAAAACATCTGGAGGGCCAAGTTTGGCCATGCCTGAGTTAGACCAACCCAGAGTATTCTGAGGTAACAAACTACCCTGCTCTTTATTAGGTAGCAGAACTTACTTATAAACATTTCTAGTTCTGAAAAAGACTAGTTGTGCCATGGAGCCAGGTTCTGTAAACTTCCATGTTCTTCCAAACAGCATTCACACACACACACACACACACACACGGGTTGCCACATGTCCGGGAAATCCCGGACATAATCTCTTTTCAGAGGCCAACATGTCCATCAAGGGGAATTTTACATTTTAAATTAAATGTCTGGGGTTCGGGGGATTTATTTATTTATGGCTGGCTGGGACTCTGGTGTGAAGGTTTAAATATGACCTGACACTCCATTGGGATAAAATACTATAAATCCTAGAGAGTCACTGTTTTTAATGATCTTGCAAATAGTTACAAATTATATTTCCTGTCTGGCTAAGATTTATTCTCCAATACTATGTTGAATCAGATTTCTTAAAGCAATTTCTAGAATTCTAGATACAATCAGCTAGATATGAGGGGGAGGTCTCTTACCTGTCCTTCAAGCCACATACAGTTTGGATGGGAAGCCATGGTAACTACAGTACTCATACAAACTAGATCACTGTTTTGTTTTACAAATAGGCTGAACTGATGTGAAAAAAATGTATACGTCACTGAATCTCTAGCAGCAACTGATTGTCTAAAAAACATTTTGTTACATGTTGTAGGAAATTATCTTTCTATCTAGAAATGGCAGGATTACTCACTTTGTTTGCAAAATGATATCACTTTACTTGGAACCTAGTCATAAAAATGCTGTGACACACTGATTGACATAGTCAAGGAAGTAGTTTTCAGAATGGCATTCTGTGGCAGACTGTTGCTCCGTGGCACAAACACACACAGCCTGCACATCCCCCAAGAAAAGCCCCTGGGAGCCAACAACTTCAAATAAAGTTCTGTACAAAAGTGCGCACCACTTGCTGTCGGCCCTGCTAGGATTGCCTTCTCCTGTCAGCAGTCAGGTGAAGGTGGTACAGGTATGACAAAACTGATACATTGCCCCCGCTTCTCTCTTTCACACACACACACTGGCAGAAGACGAGGAGTGCGGGGGGAGCACAGCGCCCCCGGCAGCGCGATCCCGGTGGGGTGCCATCATGGCTGCCCCCTGCCTGCGCTGGGCACCACGCCCCCGGCAGGCGGCACGCCATGCCCCCAGGACACGCAACAGCCCCACCCCCGCCTGCTCTCCGCCCCCGGGTGCCAGAGCATGAAACTCCACCACTGCACACACACACACACACTTGGAAAACAATTTCTTAGGTGACATAGGACTACTACTCTCCAGTTGAACCTACCCAAATCCTGAGATCAACTTCTGAGGCCCTTCTTCATGTGCCTCTTCCATTAGAAGTCCAGAGGGTGGCAACACAAGAATGGGCCTTTTCTGTGATGGCTCCCTGTTCCTGGAATGATCTGCCCAGGGAGGTTCAGCTAGTGCCTTCATTAACAGGCACCAGACAAAAACTTTCCTCTTAACATTTGATTCCCTTTTCAATATGTTGTGGAATGGGGCATTATTGGGTTGTCTTTGTTTTTGCTTTTATTACGTATTCCATGTTTTTTATATTGTAATTTTATGTTGTGAATGGCTCTAAGATTTACAGGTGTAGGGCAGTATACAAATTTAATACATAATAATGATAACAATAATTTGGTGCTTGCCCTGAAGGTAGAGATTGCTAGCTATGTATCTTTGCATTAGGACAAGAACTCTAGATACAGCGAGTTGCTACAATTCTCTGCAGATGGACTACTCTTATTTCTAGACTAGTGCAGATATTTAGGCAGGGCAACAGAAACATGAAAGGAAGAAGCCAGAATTACATTTTTGCAGATCAAGCAAAGCAACAACAACTTAACAACTTAACTCCTAACTTAACAATAATGTATTTATTGGCATGTCTTTAATTTACACCTCTGTATATATTTGTCTCCTCAAACAGTTCATGGAGCTTGGAAATCAGAATTACGGTAATTTTCTACCTCTCATTTTATTTAAATATTTTCAAACTACTCAGTATTTCACCAAATAATAGTTTTCTGAAACCAAAGGCACATTTTTCTTGCATTTCTAGTAAACTGGACTAATTAGAGATAGATACCTATATTGATATGGGCTCTTATGCCCTCTTAGATATACCCCATGCATTTATATTATCATAGTAATGCAATACCTTCATGTAAATTAAAATGCCATTTATTATTATTATTAAATCTACATCAAGGTGGATGTTAAACAAAAGCTACTAGAAGTAGCTCTACACATTTTTCTGTTATCTAAATGTTCCTAGAACATAAATACTTCCAACTTCCATTTTGAGACTACAATGCAACAAGCATCTCAATTTCCATCTTTAACAAAAGCAAGGAAATGGGGGATGTTGTAGCAGCTAAACCAGTGCCTCAGTTCTTCACTTGTACTGCCAGAGGAATGTTGGCCTGCCAAATAAATGGCATGATGAGAAGTAGCTGTGTCATTCATAAATTGGGGTGGAGGTGGTTAAAAGATGAGAGGATCCCTCACATCAACTGAGTAACAGGTGCATTATTCTTCCGTGCTAATAATCCCTGAGAAGAACCTGTGCAATATGTTACTGGGGGGATGAGGGTAGAGACACTAAAAAGGTAAACATTTCTATCCCCTTAGGAAGAGCTCTCATCTTACGGAGTGCATCTTTTGTTTCTTCACTCCAACCTTGAAATAGAAAGAATTCTCGCCTTCAAGGTGTTTGCAGCCCAGTTTAACGGAATTCTTCATATGGCTCTGACAGAAGTGCTAAAGGCAAAGCTGAAGGCAAAGCGGGATAGACAGACTCCTTTGTCAGGATTTTGTCTGATCTGCCCTTAGAGCAAACCATATTTGGCCACTAATGAGGTCCAGTGCCGAGGGCCTTCTGGCAGTTCCCTCGCTGCGAGAAACCAAGTTACAGGGAACCAGGCAGAGGGCCTTTTTGGTAGTGGCACCCACCCTGTGGAACACCCTCCCAACAGATGTCAAAGAGAAAAACAACTACCAGACTTTTAGAAGACATCTGAAGGCAACCCTGTTTAGGGAAGCTTTTAATGTTTAATAGATTATTGTAGTTTAATATTCTGTTGGAAGCCACCCAGAGTGGCTGGGGAAACCCAGCCAGATGGGCGGGGTATAAATAATAAATAATAATTAATAATAATAATAATAATAATAATAATAGCTGGAGGTCAGGTGGTTTCCAACTATTAAGTCTTTAAAAAATGGTGCAGTCTTCTTAGATTAATTGTGGGAACAAAGGATGCAAGAATATATATTTATTCTAGTGCTGAAGTTGTGGTTCTTTGGAGATTTGGAATGGCTCCCCAAGTAGTTAGCAGCTAGTAACTTTTAACTGTTCATCCCATTTAGTTGCTGGAAGTTATCTGCTGTGCAGAACACACTGACTCTACCTTGTCTGTTATGGGCAATACACCTGTGCAAGGATCACTCTGTTTGAGGATCATTTTGCTTTGTTGATCATTGCCAATGATCTTTTCAGCCCACCAAATGTGTAATGCTGCTGATGCAAAGCTCTCTCTAGGACAATTATCAATGCAACCTGTTTCTGTTAACATTCACTTTCAGCTACGATCCACTGGATGCCATAGTCACCACTGATGTGTTATGAATTACAGTGATAAAAACTTTAGATTGTATAAGTTAGTTGCTTCATGTTTTTATTGTATCCATTTTATTTATTTATTTATTTTTGCAGTTTTGTTTTCCATGGATGCTAGTCTAGTAACCATACCTACACAGAAAACCATCCCTGAGGCCTCTCTGGTGCATGCAGGGAAGTGTATTGTTACAAGAAGATTACATTAACTGATTACAGTCAGGTTTTACTAGAGTGAGAGAAGAGGCCTTCCTCCTGTAGATAGTTCTCTACCACACGTAAGCCATTTTTCTTTGTCAACGGATTGTTATCACTTCTCAAAACGAGTATTCAAAGAGTAGAAATGACGGCTGTAAAACTTGGAGATAATAGACCAGAGTAAAAACTACACAATTTAATAACCAGCTCTGTTCCTTTTTAACTCTTGAGGCACTGGCTTCTGTACAAAGAACACTTGTAGCTCTAACACTTGGAAGTCCCATTGGTAAGAGAATGGTAGTGCTGGTTTTGCCCTTTACAACACTGTAAAACAGTAATTGAACTCAAGCATTGTAATAGTTGCATTAATATAGCGTTCTAGTACTGGCTGTCAACACTCCTTGCAGGTGTTACTACCAGAGGTGGTAGTAATTTCTGTACATGGTACTATTCTCTTACCAACTTTAATATATCAGTCCCTCACAAACTATAAAGTATAATAAATAAGCATTCCAAATCTCTGCAAGTCAATAGATTGTATTCAGCTAAGTTTTACTCAGAGCAGACCCACTGAAATTAATGGACCCATGTCATGTCCATTAATTTCAGTGGGCCTGCTCTGAGTATGGCTAATATTGTATATATCCCTATATGCTCCTCCCCCTGAACCACATTGCTTCAGAAATGCTCTTAAGAGTGGTTAACCAATTATTTGACCTAGAGTGTCCAGATGGAGCTGTTTCTGCATAGGGAGGATTTATGGCCTCTGATAAGTGAACAGACTCCAGACAACCCCAATGCTGCGTGTCTACTGTCAAACAGCTTTTACTGTCAGAAAGTTCTTTCTGCTGTTTAGTCGGAATCTCCTTTCTTGTAAACTTGAAGCCATGGGTTCAAGTCCTACCCTCCAGAGCAGTGGGGGGAAAGTTTGCTCTATCCTACATGTGACAGCCCTTAATATATTTGAAGATGGCTATTATATCTCCTCTCAATCTCCTCTTTTCCATGCTACATACCCAGATCCTCATATTGCTTGGTTTCCAGTCCCTTGATCATCTTGGTTGCCTTACTCTGCACATATTCCAGTTTGTCAACATCCTTCTTTAATTGTGCTTCCCAGAATTGGACACGGTATTCCAGGTGTGGTCAGGCTAAGACAGAATAGAGTGCACTATTACTTCCCTTGATTTGGACACTGTTCATGCAGCCTACAATAGCATTAGTTTGTTTTGCTGCCAAAAAGAACATCTGATACCCACACATGTACACCAGTAGTCTAGGAGGTTCTGTTAGTTACTGCACCAAAAACAAACAAATGTATTATGACATAAGGCTGAATAAGAGCTAAATTGTCTCTTTGAGATAGACATTTAAAACATATTCTTTTATTGAAATAATTTCAACTATAAAGAAATAAAGTGATACAAAGAAAAAGGGGGAAGTGAGGGAGAAAAACTAAAACAAACATGTGCATAAGAAAGGGGAAAAAATATACAAAATTGAAATGTAATCTACTCCCATAAATTCTTATATAAATTGATATAGTGTTATTATCCTAATAGATACATTGGCTAATAGTGTATTACATTCTGTTTAAACTCATTCCGAATGTTGTCATATTTATCCAAACAAAGTCTACATCTGTTAAGTAGTCTGTTCATAAATTGCATGTGTTGTCATACTGTTGGTCCATTAATTAATGTTGATCATAGCTATTCAGCAGTATCAGACTCTTGGTCACTATTAGGGCATGTAGAATCCATTTTCATGTCCCATTGTTAGGTATATAGCTCAAAAGAGGTATATAGTTCAATAGGTATATAGTTCAAAAGAATATTCTCCGCTGAAAGATTGAACTTTTTTCTGTACAGTCCAGCACTTTCTCCCAAAACTTGGTGCGTATAGAACACTGTACAAACATATGTTTCAGGGGGGCATTGTCCTTGCCACATCTCCAATACAGAGCTATCTTAGCTAGTCCTTCAATCCTTAGCTTGTCTTCAGTGAGTTATTCCATTGTTCTAATATCTCAGGTGTCCCAGAAGCTGAGAGGGCTGCCAGCCCAAACACACTTCTTAGGCGTGTTGTAATTGAAGATATTGCCATTGGGCCGCATCTGATATTTTCTTCCTTATCTATCAGTCAATACACCTGCTTCCATCTGATTTTTCCATACCATCTTTTTTGCAATTTTTAGAGTAGGGTTTCCTTAGAAAGTAAGTTTAGGATGTGAAAATGGATCAAATTTGTTTTTATTATTCCATATCCTTCTAATGTAGTTGTTTCCAGTCACCTGGGATTTCAAATATTTTTTCTGAGTATTGTCCAAGCAACCAAAGGTACTTATGCATATATTCCAGGGTTGCTCACGCTGGAAAATTGAGGCCAGCAGTAGCTTTCCAATATTTAATTTACTACATTAACAGTATATAAGCATAATAATCTAATTCTAAATTCAGAATTCTGAAACCACCTTCTTTAATTTCTAGCTGCATTCGCTGCAAGAATATCCTTGGTGTTGTTCAGCCCCAAAGGCATTTCCTAATGAGGGTGTTTATCTTTGGAAATATGATCCAGATATAAAAACTGAAATTCCTTTCAGGATATAAATGAATCTTGGAATAATATTCATTTTGAGAGCCTTCACCCTTCCCCAAAGGGTAAGGTTCAATGACTCCCAACTATCAATATCTGAAGAAAACTCTTATTAATTACTTTATATTAACTGTGACTGTGTTATATCTTTTCTGTGACTGTGTTATATCTTTTCTGTGACTGTGTTATATCTTTTGGTATTAATATACCTAGATATTTAATAGATTCAGAACAAATCTGGAATTTTCATGGCCCTCTAGCAGCTATTGTGGCTCATTGACCAGAATTAAATTCTTGCAGTGCCTTGTCTGCCAGTAAGCATGGAATTAAACAGAATTATGCTCAAACAGTTTGTTGGGCTGCAGCGTAAGAAAAATAGTAGAACTTAGCTGTACTTTAGATAAGAAAAATACTAAAATATACAAAATAAGCACAAGTTCCTTTTCAACAGAATATAACACAAATTAACGTTGAACAAAACACAAATTAATGTTGAACTGTGTATATTGGTCATTACTAAGGTTGACAGCAGATGATGAGCATCCTGGATACTCCTGTACCCTAAACACATTAACAGGCTAATTTCCCTCCTGAAAACCAGCTGCATTCAGTAGGGATGCATGAGTGCAACTGAGAACAGCTGTCCCATTATTTCTGAATGCCTGATTTCATACTGTAATCTGTAAATTAGCTGACAGATGTATAAAATCACATGTTCAGTACCTAGGGAACTCCCTAAAGATGTTCTAGAAGCATTATATATATATATATACTATTTTTTAAATGCCCCATGTACATTAAATATAGCAAGGATAGTCATTGCTCCTAAATCTATGATGAAGATAGTGATATTTGTTCATATTAAAGAGCCATAGACCAGAGTTCTTGCAGTTTCACCTCACCAACAAAACTCTCCAATCTCCATCATTATCATTATTAAGGTCTCAACGCAATTTTTAAGTTTAAAATACAGAGATACCAAAAACAACAACAGTAAAACAGTAAAATCATACACAGTATCAACCAGTGTTGATACACAGTATCAACCAACATTCAATAACAAGGAAAATATCATTTTCCACCCAATTAAAAGATGGACACAAAAAACAGGACAAAAATGAAACCACACTGAGATTCAAATGTCTAGGAGAACAATTAACACCTTTGCATGGTGCTTAAAAATGGACAAAGCTCATGCCAGGCAAACATCATTGGAAAAGGCATTCCACAGCTGAGGGACAGCAACTGAAAAAGCCTGTTCTCTCACTGCAACCCATGACACCTTTTTCAGAGGCGGCACGCGGAGAAAAGCCAGATGATGAATAAAAGGTCCAGGAAGGTTTGGACTGGGAAAGCCTATAATTGGGGTCCTGAGCTGTATAAAAAATTGTGTTTTATAGGTCAAAACCTGCACTGTGAACTGTACTTGGAAAACAACTGGCAACCAATACAGTGAGACCAGAATTAGTATTATAGGCTAATACATCCTGGTTCCAATCAGTGATCAGGCTGCTTCTTCAGAGGCAGCTCCATGTATCACATTGCAGTTATCTAACTACGGATTACCAGAACATAGACAACTAAAACTGCTTATCCCTACCCAGATAAGAGTTGCAGTGGTGCCATTAGCTGAAGCTGATGGAAGGCACCCTGTGCCCGAGAGCTAACTTGTGCCTCCATTGACTGGCAGTAACGTACCCAGAGGTAGCACACCTGATCCTTCAGGAAAAGTATGACCATATAAAGTTGCATCCCCCCTAATCCAGACTGAGTAACCACCATTTTAAAATGCCTAGTCACATCTGGACTGAGCGTTAGGGTTTTTTGTTTGTTTTTTTGCTTTCATCCAGTTCATAACTACAGCCAAGCACCAGTTTAGCACATTCCTTCATCACATTACAGTGGTACCTCGGGTTAAGTACTTAATTCGTTCTGGAGGTCTGTTCCTAACCTGAAACTGTTCTTAACCTAAAGCACCACTTTAGCTAATGGGGGCTCCCGCTGCCGCTGCCCCGCTGCCGCACGATTTCTGTTCTCACCCTGAAGCAAAGTTCTTAACCCGAGGTAATATTCTGGGTTAGCGGAGTCTGTAACCTGAAGCGTATGTAACCTGAAGCGTATGTAACCTAAGGTACCACTGTATTCAGTCAACCCAGTGCTCCTTCCATTCCCTACTATATACTTGTAAAGCTTTGATTATGGAACAACATATAACTGAATTAACTTATTCAAAAACTACTTCTAATCATAGGCAATACACACAAAGCAAAAACAGTTTAGAAATCTGAGATTGATGTGGTACTCAGAAATATATATATATCAAATTTTATGAGATTGTGACAATTTATCCCCACCCCTCTTTTTAATGTAATTTTGTATTGAGTTAGTTTTTTCTACTTGGTTTGGAGCTTACCCTGTGTAAATGGGTATTCTTTACTCCAATGGTGTAATCTTTCTCAGACAGCCACAAGGCAATCTGCTGAATCAACGTAATCTCTAAGCTGTACCATCTAATCTTGCAGCTGTTCTCTCTGCATGGTTATGCAATCTGCCCAGTGTGCATATATGAACAAACAGGCAACATTTTAGCATTTTAAAATTCAGCTCTTTTAAAGCTTCTGTCATTCCCCATGGTGTGCCAATATGCCCTATGTCAATTAATAATATGGTAGCCAGACTCTAAAACATGCATTTAAGTTGCACAAAACAACAGACATTGAATCATGGAATTCTAGACATTAGAATCATGGAATTCTACAGTTGGAAAGGACCGCGAGGGTAATGTAGTCCAACCCCCTACAATGCAGGAATCTCAGCTAAAGTCTCCATGACAGATAACCTACATCTGCTGAAAAATCTCCAAGAAAGGAGAGTCCACCACCTCCTGAATGTCGAACAGTCCTTACTGTCAGAAAGTTCTTCCTGAAGTTTAGTTGGAATCTCCTTTCTTGTAACTTGAATCCATTGGTTGAAGTCCTAGCTTCCAGAGCAGGAGAAAAAATCTTGCTCAATCCTCCATGTGACAGCCATTTAGGTATTTTAAGATGTATCTCCTCTTTTCCAGGCTAAACATACCCAGCTCCTCAAAAGGCTTGGTTTCCGGACCCTTTTCATCTTGGTTGCCCTGCTCTGCACACATTCCAGCTAGTCAATATCCTTCTTAAACTGAGGTGCCCAGAAGCAGACACAGTACTCCTGCTGTGGTCTAACCAAGGCAGAATAGAGCGGGACTATTCCTTCCATACCCGGAAACTACAACTAATCCAGAATGCGGCAGCTAGACTGGTGACTGGGGGCGGCCGCCGAGACCGCATAACACCAGTCTTGAAAGACCTACATTGGCTCTCAGTACATTTCCGAGCACAATTCAAAGTGTTGGTGTTGACCTTTAAAGCCCTAAATGGCCTTGGCCCAGTATACCTGAAGGAGCGTCTCCACCCCCACCGTTGTGCCTGGACGCTGAGGTCCAGCGCTGAGGGACTTGTGGTGGTTCCCTCATTGCGAGAAGCAAAGCTACAGGGAACCAGGCAGAGGGACTTCTCGGTAGTGGCACCCGCCCTGTGGAATGCCCTCCCATCGGATGTCAAAGAGAACAACAACTACCTGACATTCAGAAGACATCTTAAAGCAGCCCTGTTCAAGGAAGCTTTTAATGTGTGACATCTTAGTGTATTTTTGGTCTTTGTGGAAGCCGCCCAGAGTGGCTGGGGAAACCCAGCCAGATGGGCGGGGTATAAATAATAAATTATTATTATTATCTTCAGGAGAAGAAAAGCCTAAGGAGCAAACCCTACATAAATGCGGAGTGCAATCCCTAAGATGGTTGGATAGCACCTTGTACACCTCATTCTGGCAACTCCCGCAGCCAAGCTGGTGCCAAATGTATTGCTCTGCTTTCTTTTGGACCACATCAGCCAGGCCGCATTGGGGGGCAGGGGATCTTCTTGTCTGGCCAGTCCAGGACCTCCATACACATTACCCAGGCTTGTGCTGCTAACACAGAAGAAACAATGTGGAAGGCAGCAGTTACAATTTACAGGTCTCTCTGAATGGACTTAACAGCCCGGAAAAAAGGCGGAGAGTATTTCATTTATTGAAAAAAGAGCATTTGGACTTGATTTGCTTAAAAGAAACACATGTGACAAGGTTACACAAGAAGTTATTGAATAATAAAAGATTAGGTCAAGAATTTATCTCATCGGATAAAGTTAAAAAAAGAGGAGTGGTCCTCTGTGCAAAGGAGAGTCTATCACCAAAATTTATATTTAAAGATGATCAAGGAAGATTTGTAGCAATTGAAATTCAAACGCAAGGAGAAAAATTTCTGATAATAGGTATTTACACACCAAATGAAGGAAAATCGGAATTCTTTAAGAAGTTACATGAGACTCTGATGGACTATATGGATTACAATATGATCTTGATGGGAGATATGAATGGCGTTGTGTCTACAAATATGGACAAGGCACAAAGACAGATAGTCACTAAGGATGGAAGACTACCAAAAACTTTCTTTGATATGATTGAAAATATGGACTTAGTTGATATCTGGAGAACGAAGAACCCTCTGGGAAGGGAGGGAACTTTCTTCTCCGAGGCTAAAATGACATGGACAAGAATTGATCAAATTTGGGTAACTAGAGGACTGGCTCCGAAGACTAGTAAAGTTGAAATTTGTCCCAAGACCTGCTCCGATCATAATGCTGTGAAGATGTAAATGAAATTGATGCCAATTGGATCCTTTAGATGGAGGATGAATGATACTTTGTTTAGGAATGAAGAATTTACTAAGAAGGCCCAAAAAACTTTGAGAGATTATTTTGAGATAAATACAGCACTACTGTGGAAAAAAGAGTAATTTGGGACGCAAGTAAAGCTGTTATGAGACGATTTTTGATCCCCAGAATGCAATTAAGAAGAGAATGCAAAATGAGAAAAAAGACAAAATTTTGGAAAAAATAAAGGAAGGGGAGAAGAAATTGAGGGTGAAACCAAAGTCCCAGGAGATTTTGAAAGAGATAAAGTTATATCAAGTACAATACATGAAATTGATGAATCAGGAAATAGAATGGAAGATTAAACAGATGAGACAAAAGACATTTGATTTGGCAAATAAATGTGGTAAATTGTTGGCTTGGCAAATGAAAAAAAGACAAAAACTTAATACCGTTACGAATTTGGAAGTAGAAGGAAAGAACATACAGAATCCAGTGGAAATTAGAAAGTGCTTCCAGAGGTATTTTAAACAACTTTATACACAGGAGAAGCAGAAAGAAATGGATATTGACAATTTTTTGAAAATGAATGGACTACAAAAAATCTCTCAAGAAAACAAATTAATGTTGAACTACAAAATAACGGAACAGGAAGTAGAAGGGGCCATTCAGAATATGCAACCAGGTAAATCTCCAGGACCGGACGGACTGACTTAAAGATATTACAGATCTTTGAAAGAATGGTTAATACAACCTTTAAAGGAAGTCTGTAATGAAATATTGGAAGGGAAAAGGGCACCAGAGTCGTGGAAGGAAGCTTACATCACACTTATACTGAAAACAGAAACTGAAAAGACACAACTTAAGAACTACCGCCCCATATCATTGCTTAATGTGGATTATAAAATTTTTGCAGATATTTTGGCTAAAAGGTTAAAAAAGGTGCTAACAGAAGAAATCCATAAAGATCAAGCGGGCTTTCTCCCGGGCAGACACTTGTCTGACAATACGAGGAATATAATTAATATTTTAGAAAAATTACAAGAGATTAATACCAAAGCAGTTTTGATATTTGTGGACGCGGAGAAAGCCTTTGACAATATTTCCTGGAGTTTTATGAAGAAGAATTTATTGGGGATGGGGGTGGGTCAAGGTTTTGGAAATGGTATAGGTGCAATTTATTCAGAACAGAAGGCCAAATTAATTGTGAACAATGTAGTGACGGAAGAATTCAAGATTGAGAAAGGAACACGACAAGGTTGCCCAATCTCTCCATTGCTTTTTATATCGGTCTTGGAGGTTTTGCTAAATATGATTAGAAGGGACCAATTGGTAAAAGGTATACAAGTGGGAGCCAAACAGTACAAACTGAAAGCATTTGCTGATGATTTAGTATTGACTTTACAGGAGCCAGAATCCAGCACTAAAAGAGTATTAGAACTAATTCAAGAATTTGGTCAGGTAGCAGGTTTTAAGTTGAATAAGACGAAAACTAAAGTTTTAGAGAAGAATCTAACAGAGATTGAGAGAGATAAGTTTCAGAAGGAGACAGGACTGGCTAAGAAAGTGAAATATTTAGGGGTTAACATGACTGCTAAGAATGTGAATTTATTTAAGGATAACTATGAAAAATGTTGGACTGAAGTGAAAAAAGACTTAGAAATATGGTCAAATTTGAAGCTATCGTTGTTAGGCCAAATTGCTGTGATAAAAATGAATGTATTGCCAAGAATGCTGTTTTTGTTTCAAACACTGCAAATTTTGGACAAAATTGACTGTTTCAAGAAGTGGCAGAGAGATATCTCCAGATTTGTCTGGCAGGGCAAGAAGCCTCGTATAAAATTTAAGATATTAACTGATGCTAAAGAAAGAGGTGGATTTGCTCTGCCAGACTTAAAACTTTATTATGAATCAGCCGCTTTTTGTTGGCTGAGAGAATGGATGCTTCTTGAAAACACGGATGTTTTGGATTTGGAAGGTTTCAATAATGTATTTGGTTGGCATGAATATTTGTGGTATGATAAGGTTAAAGCACACAAAGCGTTCAAAAACCATATTGTAAGAAAAGCACTGTTTAATGTCTGGATAAGATATAAGGATTTGTTAGAAAATAAAACCCCAAGATGGTTGTCACCAATGGAAGCAAAGGCTCAGAAAAAACTCAATATGGAGGCCAAATGGCCGAAGTATTGGGAAATTTTGGAACAAGAGGGTGACAGATTAAAACTGCAGAGCTTTGAAAAACTAAAAAACAGAGTACGAGATTGGCTCCATTATTATCAAATAATGGAGGCATATAACTTGGATAAAAAACTAGGCTTCCAGGTGGAAAAATCAAAGTTGGAAACAGAATTGTTAGACCCTAAAGTTAAGAATTTGTCAAGAATGTATAACTTGCTGTTGAAATGGAATACTCAAGATGAAATGGTGAAATCTGCTATGATTAAATGGGCACAAGAGGTTGGACATAATATTATGATGGCCGAATGGGAACAGTTATGGACCACTGGTATGACGTTTACGGCATGTAATGCCTTAAAAGAGAATTTAATGAAGATGATTTATAGGTGGTACATAACACCAGTCAAGCTTGTAAAAATCTACCATCTGCCCGATAACAAATGTTGGAAATGTAATGAAACTGAAGGTACATTCTTTCACCTTTGGTGGACACGCCCAAAGATTAAGGCATTCTGGGAGATGATCTATAACGAAATGAAAAAGGTATTTAAATATACCTTCCTGAAGAAACCAGAGGCCTTTCTCCTGGGCATGGTCGGCCAATTGGTGCCAAAGAAGTATAGAACTTTCTTTATGTATGCTACAACAGCAGCAAGAATACTTATTGCAAAGCATTGGAAGACACAAGATCTACCCACCAGGGAAGAATGGCAGGTGAAGCTGATGGACTACATGGAACTGGCGGAAATGACTGGCAGAATCTGAGACCAGGGAGAAGAGTCGGTGGAAGAAGACTGGAAAAAATTCAAAGTATACTTACAGAAACATTGTAAAATTAATGAGTGTTAGAAGGATGCTGGAATGAAGTTATATGGTTTTAGTAGAAATGCAACAAAGAATTAAGTAAAAGCTGATTGATAAAGGGTTAAAATGAAAAAATTTAAGGTTAGATCGTTAAGATAAATTATAGGAAAAAAATTGAGAAAGATGGGAAGAATTTGCTGAAATAGTGAATTGAACTAGAATACAAAAAAAGGGAGGTGTGAGGAGGTCGATGAAACAAGTAAAGGAAAGGTAAAGACATGGAATATTGGATGTGTGTTTTAGTTTTTTTTTCCTTTGTTTCTTTTTGCTGTATTGTTGTATTGCTTTTCTATGTTTTTTTCTTTTTTATTGTTGTCTTTTTTCTGTAATTTTTAAACTTTTAATAAATATCATTTTTTTAAAAAATACAATTTACAGGTCTCTGCAGTCAAAGCGGCTGCTGTTATTCTCCAGTGGTACGGATACCAACAACAAATTACTTCCCTTGAATGGTATACTATACCATTGATGCTGTTGTTGCTGACTAGAATAAGAGTTTTTTATGCTGCTGCATCATACTGTTGACTCATGGCAAACCTTTGGTCTACTAAGACCCCTAGATCCTTTTCACATGTACTGCTGGCAAGCCAAGCGTCCCCCATCTTATATTTGTGTAGCTTGTTTTTCCTGCCTACGTGCAGAACCATTCATTTGTCCCTACTGGAATTCATTTTGTTTGTTTGGAACCTGTTCTCCAATCTATTAAGGTCATTTTGAATCCCAATTCTGTCTTCTGTGGCATTGGCTACCCCACCCAATTTGGTGTCATCTGTAAACTGGATGAGCATCCCCTCAATTCCTTCATCCAAGTCGTTGCAAACCTTCATTCTGAGCTCTGGCCCGTCTGACCTCCTCCCTACAACTGTTTGCTATTTGTATACACTCTTCCTTTCTGATTTCTCCTTTCTTCCATTTCTTATACATAGCCTTCTTACATCTCAGTTCCTTATGCAACCAAACCAGTTTCTCTAGATGTCTCTCACTTCTCTTGTAGAATTGTTATTTGAATGGATCCAGTATATATCAGTTGCTGTCCAAAGTATGGTAACAACAAAGTCCATTATGTATTTTATAATGAAGCGATAATAAAACATGCTACAGAAAAAAGTTTGATTATATCACGAGACAAATCTCCAACCAGACCCCCCCCAAGTCAAATCCTGTTTGATTTTGTCCTTTTCTGACCTCAACATTTAGATTAAACTCGTTTAGTGATGTATAAAAAGGTAAAGGTAAAGGACCTCTGACAGTTAAGTCCAGTCGCGAATGACTCTGGGGTTGCGGAGCTCATCTCACTTTACTGGCTGAGGGAGCCAACGTTTGTCCGCAGTTTTTCTGGGTCATGTAGCCAGCATGACTAAGCCGCTTCTGGCGAAACCAGAGCAGCGCACGGAAACGCCGTTTACCTTCCCACCGGAGTGGTACCTATTTATCTACTTGCACTTTGACGTGCTTTCGAACTGCTGGGTTGGCAGGAGATAGTGAAATATAAATATATAAATTCTAGTTATGTATGGAAGCTTTCATCAGCTATTAAGTCCTGATAAATTCAGTTAGATTTACCGTACTCCCAATAAAATGAATGGAGAATTGTGGCCTTGGACCTGGCATCTAGTTAGTTTTGCTCTAGGGCAGAGGTTTTCAACCTTTTTGAGTTCACGGCTCCCCTGACCAACTACCTTCTTTCTGCGGCTCCCCTAGGGGGCTCTGGAGGCGTTAGGTCCCCCCTCGCCTGCAGAGCCAGCAGCCCCTCACCCCTTTCTGAACACCCTCCCTTGTGTTGAGACCCGCCAAAGAGAGGAGCTTCCTGATGCCTCCCCCCCCCCCCCAGGGGCCTGGGAAGAGGGTGGCTCCGGCCTTAGCGGCCCAAGAGAAACTGGCCAAAGGTGAGCGTGAGGCCGGCACCTTACTCACCTTGGGAGGCAGCAGCGGGCGCCACTGGGCCTGCATGGCAGAGTCTCCCCTTCAGCACCAGACCCTCAGCTCCCAGGCAGGCCTTGCAGGCAGCAAGCACAAGGCAGGCCAGCGCAGCCCTTGCCCAGCCCTCGCCCGCTTGCTTGCTTGCTTCCTCCGAGGCCGCCTCGGCTCCTGGCACCCAGCACCCCTGGCCAGCCCTAAGGGCACCCTTCGCCCGCAGAACTTGCAGCCAGGGCTGCTGCAACAGCCAGAGGCGAGAGGGCACCCGAGGAGGGAGGGGAGCGGGAGGGAGGCCATCCTTCAAGGCGCCCCGGGGGGCCATGCCACACGGGCTGAAAACCACTGGCTTATCCCACCATTCTCCGCCCCACTGGCGGAGGGCGGGAGGGCGGGTGGCAATTAGCTTAGCTTGTTGCTAGGCTGTGAAATTTTACATTAGGACTTTGTAAGTAAACTTGCTGCTAAGAGCAACAACCTTCAATAAAAAGAGAATTTGAGTCAGCTGTGGGCAGATTGTCTTACACCTGTTGACAACTGCAAATAGTCCTCGTTTCATTTAATTACTTATAAATATGACACGAGGGCCCGTTTGGGATGGGAGGGTAAACATACAAATATTCCCTGCCAGTTAAAAGAGAAGAAAGAAAGAAACAAAAACCCCGCCCTTGTAGTGGGGCTTCCGTAATGGTGGCACCAGTTTTGCTATTTTATTCATGCTGACAGCTTTCGTGCCTTCCCGGTGCCGGGCCGGGGGGCGTCGCGGGACGAGGAGAAGCCTCCCGGCCTCCCTTCCCGCCTAAACCTGAGGCGAAGGCGAGCCCCCCCCCCCCCGCGAGGCCTCCCCTCGGCGCCGCCAATCCCCTTCCTCGCCCCGCCCCTTTCTCCTCAGCTTACTATTACTACCAAGCCCTCCGCCCGCCGCCTCCATTGGGCCGCCAGAGCCCACCACGTGACCCGCGGGAGCGCCCCGCCCGCCGCGCAGCGGGTTTGTTTCCAAGGCGACCGACGGGCGGGAGCAAGAGAGGGATGAGGGAAGAGGAATGGCGGGGGGGGGGACTCCTTCCCTCCCGCCCCGCAGAAGGAAGCGCGGGCTCGTCGGCTGAGGGAAGGCGGCGGGGGCGCGAGTGCGGAGGAGAAGGGGCTGGCGCATGCGTGGTGGCGCTGGAACCCTGGACCTGGGAGGGAGAGGGCGCGCGCACGTGCGTGTGGCTCCGCGCTCGCTCGCTCCCTCGCTCGCGCGCCGCTTAGCCTGATCCTTCGGAGCTGCAGCTGCTCTTGCAGCAGCCGAGGAGAGCGGCTTCTCGGGCGGCAGCAGCGGCAGCAGCAGCAGGTACGTGGCTCCTTTGGGGCGGGGGGTTTCCTCCCCCCGCAACCCCCCCCCCACCTCTCTGCCTCTCCCGGCCTCTGCAAAGGCGCACGTGCTCACCTGCTGCAATGGGAGGCGCTGGGGTCCCCAATCCCGATTGCACTACCGAGCCCTGCAAAAGAGGGGGGGATCCAGGGTGACAGCGGAGCACCCCCCCCCCCGAATTGCGCCTGGGGTGCGCGCGTGTGTGTGCGCGCGAGAGGGAAGTCCCCTCCGGCTGGCCGAGCTGGGCAGTGGGCTTCCTGTGCCAAGGAGCCCGGCATCCCCCACTGCAGAGGAGGAGGAGGAGGAGGAGGAGGAAGGCGGCGGACGAACACCGTGCGAGTGTCATGGTGGCGGGGATATCCTGTCTGCTAAGGTGCGAGGCATCCCTTTTGTGAGGGACGGACATATTGCACATTAAGAGGTTGTATTAGTGGAGGAAGAGGGATGGGGACTGGCTTGTTAGGAGTGCCTGGGACTCCCTTCTACAAATTTTGTTTTCTTAAAAGCAGGCATTTCTCATGTGAGGATCTGCACCACAAGCCGGGGATTCCCTGTTGCCTCCCAAATGCAGTTCATACTTGACGTTGCTTTGTGGTGAGATGCTCAGCATCCTTCCCTTCAGTCCAAACTCATTCTTAAAGCTGCAGAGTTAAAAAGATTAGGGCAATGAATTGTCCCTTCCATCAGCTTATACATAAAAGGTGCATATTTCTGTGGTGGAGGACCGGTCATCATTTTATCCTGTTGCCACTGTGGTGGTGCTGAACTCCATGGGATTCTTTTAAGTGTTGCCACTGCAACACTTTCTCCATAAGAAGAAGAAGAAAAAAAGAATACAGTGTATGGTTTTCCCCAAGGGAGACTGTTTTCGTTAATCTTTCTTTCTCTGTACCAGATTGCAAATCTCACCACAGCAGGGAAAAGGAGGAGTGCATGCTTTATGAGCCATTTATCTGCAAAAAGGTGATGAGGTACCCTTTGCCAAAGTGTGTTAGGAAGGCATTCCTCTCTGCCCATTGAATTTTTTGAAGGTTCTCTCTGGTTACCTACATACTTGAAATAGAAATATGAATTTACTACTTGTCAAGTTCATAGAGTTGATTATGTGGCAAGGAAACAGTCCTTTGCTTTGTCACTGTAAAACTATGCGTGTCAGGGTGGGTCAAGTAAGAAGTTCATGAATTTTCCTATGGAAGTGTATGTAGGACAAATCCTATTGATGTAGTACTTTTTTGGAATTCATTCATGGGCGTAGCCAGGATTTTTGTTAGGGGGGCAGAACCTTAGTAAAGTATTTTTATTGATTTAATTGATGGGGGCAGCTGCCCCCCTGCCCCCCTTGGCTATGCCCATGAATTCATTGTGGGTTTTTGTATACAAGCTTGGTTGGCCTTTTGGGAAGGCTGGAGGGAATCCTTTGTATTTAAGAGAGGTGACTTTTGATGACTTGTTAAATGAGTGGTACTTGAAAGTCAACTGCTATGATCCTAGTGATTTTTTTCCTACAGTAAGGGTAGTGGGAAGAGGTAAAACAACAGAATTCTATATGAGAGGGAAACAGATTGTTTTGGAGGTCTCCGCCTTGGGCTTAACTGTAGTTGGTAATTCAGTTATTTCCTAAAACTGTGTTTTACATGAAACTAAGAGGAGAGCTTTCCTTAATGGCTGACTCTAAAATAAGACATTTTGAGTTACTTCATGTTGAAAGCTCTTCTTTTTAAAAAGGTGCATGACTAAGGGCATTTCTGCACAGCAACGGGCTGTTTAGTGCAATAAATATGCTTTGCTGTGCACTTGTTGCACATGGATTTGGGTTGCAGAGCCTCTCAAAGTGAATGGTAGCATACCTCTTTATTTTCATTTGCCTCTTTTTAGTTTTTCTGAGTGGCCTTGACATGCTTTTCTTTTGCATTGAAAATTAATTTGCAACAATACATTGGCCTGCATTAATAAAGATTGCTCACTGACTTTCAAAGACCTAATTTAATGATATATTGGTTCCTTGGTATTTGGGTAACAGTCTGATTTATGTGTCCTTAACCACACTAGTTTATGTAATATAAGCCGAATTTGGGGGGAAAACCACAACACCAACCAAACGAAAGCTAAACTTGACAAAGGACCAAGTTGGAGCGCATCAGAAGGTAGTTAGACTTTGTGCAACTCTTCTTCATTTTGACCTGCTTCTCTTTATGTGAACACAGTATTGCTGTATTTTTTTTTAGCTTAGGTTTGCTGGTATGCAGAACTAATGTACCTGCATGTCTGCCTGCACACACATGTGTACCAAAGGGTGGCTTGGGCCATGGGTCTGGCAAGTTATTTGCTCTATCAAGTACCCAACTGAAAGACAACTCTAGATCTGTGACTCTTGGAACACTTAATTACATATTGATCTTGTCAGCAGTTTTCATTTATCATGCAGTAACTTGTCTTTTAAATTTTACTGTTACCTACCATCAACAATGTAAGTTATCACTTGGGCAAATATCTGCTGATTAGCTAGCAAATAAATGCCATCTTGATTGTGAGACTGTAGGTCTAAATTGCTTTTACCTAGATTAAAATGCAATAGTGACCTCCTAATTAGCAATCTCTTCACATGAGAAAAATACTCCCATGAGGCATTTGCTTCTTCCTATATTACATTAGTTAGCTGTTTACTGATAAAAGAGATATTCCAATGTGACTTTACCCAAAGTCATACACCCCCCCACAGCTCTAGAACTGCCACCTTGGTAACAGCGTTGTTTCATTTTTATCGGAGCAGCTGATGAAGGTAAATGCTTGCCACGTGAAAACACACAAGTAACCTCTGTTAATCACAGTAGCATAAGTATTATTTTAGTGATTAACCAAATCCTAAAAGGGATCCAAAGGAAGTGTGAAGTGTTTGTTGCTTTTATAACTGTGTGTGCGTAAACCTAAGAGCAGGAGATACCTGCATGCAGAAATGCACACACCGCTCTCTTACAGAGTTGTGTGTGGGATGAGCTGGAAACCCCTAGCAGTGAGCTTGCTTCTGGTCTCAAATCATAGAGGAGGGCTGCAGTATCCAGTGGCTTAGCAGCTGCCCTTCCCAAGATCAAAATAAGTGATCAATTCACTTGGGTGGGGCTCACCACCAGTGCCCCCCTGCAGCCCCATGCCTCTTAGCACTCCCCTAGGTAATCCCACAGCACCCTTTGGTAGCTAGGGCTATATACCTTAAATCATATGGTAGTCATATTCTAGAGGTGTAAGTTTAATTGTCTACTTTTCTAAATAACTGTCCAAAATCTGCAGTGGTTTTTTACCTAAATGCAAAGGTCTTATGTAAGGTAAATGGTGGTGTTGGAGAACGCCTCTGACTTCTCTGCCCTTGTATTCTATTCTATTGCTATGGCACCTTCCTTTGGCTGTCTCTTGTGGCTTCTGAAAAAGTTCCCCCCTCCATGTTAATGTAACAAAGGCTAATAGAGTTGTGCAAGTGTGATGTGAAATCTTTTCTGCCTTAAACATTATCAGAAATCAGTTGGCACTTCTATTTCCAGAAAACGATTCTAGATTCAGGTAGGTAGTCTTGTTGGTCTGACGCAGTCAAAATAAATTTTAAAAAATTTAAAAAATTGTCCAGTAGCACCTTAGAGACAAACTTAGTTGGTCTCTAAGGTGCTACTGGACAGTTTTCTTCCTGTTTTTTTATTTATCCAGAAAATGATGTTGTTGAAAGTGATGTACCAGGAACTATCGTTTTCTCTTCCCTTCTCTCTCTCCTTCCCTCCTCCAGCTTCCTTGTAAGTGTCTCTCGAGTGGGGAGGAGCTCCTGGTACTAGTTGCTAGTGATACCGAACAGTACTGCACACAGGAGTCTGAGGGTGCCCCTTTCAAAGATGGTGCCAGGCTATGTCTTGCGCTGGGACACAGAATGAGTGTTGCAGGCAGGAGGGGAGGGTTTGCGACAAGCAGACACCCTGGTTGTTTTTTAAATGGAGGAACAAAGTCAGTGATGAAACAGACCCTTGCCAGGCAGTGCATACATTAGGGGCCTGCTTTGTCTCTGGGGAGCAGGAAGTGAGAAATCCAAGCCTCAGTGATACTAAAACAGTCATTGACTGTGAAACTCAGTGAATAGTTGTTGAAATCTGTAGGTGATTAATTTCCCCACAAAACTAGTTTCAGCCATGGTTATTGGTGGTGTTAAGGGGCTGCATAAGTTTGAAGAGTGAAGCAGCCATAGTGCTTAGCAGGCACCTACATTTTAAAACTACAACAATACTGAAAGACAAAAAGGGCAGGCTCATCTTTGTTAGGGGGAACACTAGATGGCAAAACTACCGTATTTTTCGCCCTATAAGACGCACTTTTCCCCCTCCAAAAATGAAGGGGAAATGTGTGTGCGTCTTATGGGGCGAATGCAGGCTCCTTGGCTTCAGCGATAGCAACCCGAAGCCTCCGAAGCCTGCGCTCCGGAGGCTTTGCGTTGCTTCCGCTGAAGCCAGGAGAGTCTGCTCTTTGAGGCTGGCGGTGGGGGAAAGCAGCGCCTCCTCCGTCGCCAGCCCCAGAGGATGGGGGGCAGCGGGAAGGCGTGCGGGGGGGAAATCATATTTTTTTCCTTGATTTCCCCACCTGAAAACTAGGTGCGTCCTATGGGCCGGTGCGTCCAATAGGGCGAAAAATACGCTAAATTGACAATTGGCCCCAAACTCAAAACAGTTAGATTTTATCCAGAAAAGACTAAATAAACTCATCTCCTGGGGAAACAATTCTAGGAGGTGACTTCAACCTAAACACCAGAGATACCTCTCCAAGACATTCACCCCCAAATCCTCTGGACAACCTTCCTCTGAAGGAAGCCAAAAAAAGAGCAGCAGAGACTCCTATAGACTATAGTGGTACCTCGGGTTACAGACGCTTCAGGTTGCAGACTCTGCTAACCCAGAAATAGTACCTCGGGTTAAGAACTTTGCTTCAGGATGAGAACAGAAATTGTGTGGCGGCGGCGGAGCGGGAGGCCCCATTAGCTAAAGTGGTGCTTCAAGTTAAGAACAGTTTCAGGTTAAGAACAGACCTCCGGGACAATTTAAGTACGTAACCAGAGATACCACTGTACTAAAAATGCTGAAAAACGAAGGCCTGTATGAAACATGGGGTGACAGGAACCCAGGCCACACCAGTCTCACATTCCTGTCTGGATGCCATGGCACAAGGTCTAGGCAGGACTGACCATGCCAACCCTAACTGCAGAGGAACAAGAATTATGGACAGCCCTATTACCCCAGAGGAAAAAGAGACTCTCCTCAAAAATGTAGAACCACACAAAGCCCTGGGCCCAGGTGGCTTTACAGCAGAATTCTGCAAGAAATTCAAAGACACCCTGATTCCCTTTATGGCACGCCTGTTCAACGACCTCATAAAAGGACCCCCATGCCTCCTCCAAAATAGTCTCTATCCCAAAGCCATTCAAAGACAGCACAGCCTCAAAATAGAATCACACCGCCCAATTTCGCTGATAAATCAAGACTACAAAATATTCACATCAATTCT
This sequence comes from Podarcis pityusensis, assembly GCF_964106645.2. Taxonomy (NCBI): domain Eukaryota; kingdom Metazoa; phylum Chordata; class Lepidosauria; order Squamata; family Lacertidae; genus Podarcis; species Podarcis pityusensis. The sequence goes on along the minus strand of NC_138034.1, from coordinate 2,226,169 downwards.
GGCCAACCGTATAAAATGTTTCTCACACAAACTTAATAGCCTTGGACCAGGCTGGCTTTGTCCCCAGTTGCAGTATAACAGACCCCATTAGGAAACTACTGAATTTGATTGAACACAGCAAAACAACCAGGTATTTCCATTCCAAACAATCAAAGGTTTTAAGGATATACCCAAGGTAGTCAGTGGGGATCTGGTTGTTTTGCTGTGTTCAATCAAATTCTAATAGTACTAGGCAGTTTTTGAAATTAGCCAGGTGCCGGGCGCATTTTGCACCTGACTATCAGCCACTTTGCACATCTACTCTGCAAAAGAATGAAAGTTCATCACCCACCTTCTTTCTCCCTGCTCTACCTCACAGTGCCTATGACGCCAGTGCCTCACACCGAATGTAACTGACATGTAGAAAGGACTCTGAATTGAAACAGAGACATTGTATGTACCCTTGTGAAAATGCTTTAATAAAAACAATATTTATTTTTTTTAAGCGTGTGTATGGAAGCAATTCAACTTAGACATTTGATCAACTTTTAACTGGAGGGTGGGATATCTGCTCACCTTCCCAAAGTGGGAATTTGCCCGTTTCCATCCTTTGTTGATGTTGTGCTGCTGTGATCTGATCAGATTAAAACAGTAATCTTTCACGGGCGCTCTCTCCCTCCCCCCACTTTTTGCATGGGTGAAATGACATTTCACAAAGCGTTTGCTCAAGATGGTTGCAACATTCCTACTGGGAAAGGATGACTATAGGAACTTGCTAGGGATGAAAGTAACAGCAGGTGAATATATGCATGTAGTCCTTCACATCTTCTGAATTAAAATTTGGGCTCACGTGCTACAAAAACTGCACCCTTAAACATTTTGTATAACTCGGACTGTTGCTATCCTGTAGGCAAATACAGACACAAAAGTTTGATTAAATCATGACTAAAACGTATATCCAGATTTTAAGATGTAGACCATGGACAGAAATGCATTCCCAATTTTTAAACGTCATAAAATTTGTAGCCACTCTCCCAGCACAGAGCTGAAATATATATTTCATATTCTTAAGTGGTGACACATGAGACTTAGGCCACTAGGCACCTGGTTCCCCCCTCTGCTTTGACCTTAGCCGGTTTAAGGTCCAGTGAATCCATTGCCATAATTCACAAACAGGCCTGTTAGTATTAAAGGCCAACTAAACTCCCCGTAGCCATTTGTTGAAAAACCATGCCATCATTAATAATAATAGTAATAATAATAATAATATTTTTAATGTATACCCCGCCCTCCCCAGCCAAGGCTGGGCTCAGGGCGGCTAACAAGCAAAAATAAAAACAAGTTGAATTAATACAACTTAAAAACAACATTAAAATACAACATTAAAATATTGAAACATTAAAATATTAAAATGTAGCCTCATTGCAGGAGGAGAAAGGAAAAGAAAAAAGAAAGAGGGGGAGGGAATCAAATTGACTCCACGTCAAAGGCCAGGTGGAACAACTCTGTCTTACAGGCCCTCCGGAAAGAAATCAGATCCTGCAGGGCCCTGGTCTCATGAGGCAGAGCGTTCCACCAGGCCGGAGCCAGTGTTGAAAAAGCCCTGGCTCTGGTTGAGGCTAATCTAACTTCCTTAGGGCCCGGGACCACTAGGGTGTTGCTATTTATGGACCTTGAGGCTCTCCGTGGGGCAGACCAGGAGAGGCGGTCCCGTAGGTACGAGGGTCCTAGGCCGTGAAGGGCTTTAAAGGTCAAAAGCAGCACCTTAAATCTGACCCTGTACTCCACCGGGAGCCAGTGCAGCTGGAAAAGCACTGGGTGAATATGCTCCCATGGCAGAGACCCCGTGAGGAGCCTCGCTGCAGCATTCTGCACCCGCTGGAGTTTCTGGGACAGCTTCAAGGGCAGCCCCGCGTAGAGCAAATTACAGTAGTCAAGCCTGGAGGTGACCGTCGGTAGATCACTGTGGCCAGGTCGGGGCGGGAAAGGTAAGGGACCAACTGCTTGATGCGGCGAAGGTGGAAAAATGTCGCCTTGGCTGTTGCTGTAACCTGCGCCTCCATGGAAAGGGAGGCATCAAGGATTACACCCAAACTCTTAATGGAAGGCAATGGCACTAATTGGGCCCCTGCAAGAGAAGGGAGTTAGTCCCTCATCCCCATGCCATCCCGACCCTGCCATAGGACCTTCTGCTCCCACGAAACCATCCAGCCACAACTTCTAAGCATCTGTTCAGTGTGTCCGGGGCCGAGTCGGTGTGGCCATCCATCAGCAGATAGAGCTGAGTGTCATCAGCATATTGGTGACAGCCCAGCCCAAAGCTCCGGATAATCTGGGCAAGGGGGCGCATAAAGATGTTAAAAAGCATCGGGGAGAGGATTGCGCCCTGCAGCACTCCACACACCAAGGAATGGCGTGACAACATTTCCCTCCCTAGTGCCACCCTCTGGCCCCAACCAGAGATAAAAGAGCACAGCCATTTACGGGCTATGCCCTGAATCCCCACGTTGGCAAGGCGGTGGTCCAGAAGATCATGATCGACCATGTCAAAGGCTGCTGACAAATCTAAAAGGATCAGCAGTCCTGACCCGCCTCGATCCAGTTGTCTACGGAGATCATCTGTTAGGCAACCAGAGCCGTCTCGGTCCCGAAACCAGGACGGAAACCAGACTGAAATGGATCTAAAGCCGATGTTTCCTCCAGAAACCTACCAAACTGTTCAGCAACAGCTCTCTTACCCAGATATGGAAGATTTGAAACTGGGCGGTAATTGGATAGGTCTAAAGGATCTAGTGAAGTTTTCTTTAAGAGCGGACACACCACTGCTTCCTTCAGTTCCCCTGCGAATGTCCCCGTGCCAAGGGACAAATTGATAATTTCAACCAGGGGGGTCCGTGCGACATCTGGACACAATTAATTAATTAATTAAGCAATTAATGATGCTTGGGGAATGTACCAGAAATCCTGTATTGTAACTCATCTCCCATTAAATCTCTCATGACCAGTATGTGATACATAATGTATGTATTTTTTAAAAAATGGAAATCTTCAAGGGGTTGTGCAGTTTCTGCTTAATATCTTACATGATCCTTAGCTGTTGTTGTCATGTGGGAAAACAAATTGAACCCTAGCTGATTTATTTTAATAAGATATTTTTAAATAGAAATCAGCAGCATTAAAGTTATGGTCTTAATTGTGATCCTATTGTAAAATATGGGGGAAATGGTATCAAAGGGTCTTGGAGACCGTGCTGGTCACTCAAGAGCCTCGGACGTGCTCCCTTAGGCAGAAGAAACGCTCCACGTACACTGGAGGGCCAGGCTTAATTAGTGAGCGGCTCTAGACCTTGTTCTTCATGACAAAAAGCTGGAACTTTGAAGAGGAAAACTAATAAATGCCTCTGAGTACATGCAGAGTGCTTTTCCTTCTTCATTTAATAGCCAGAACATAGAGCTTCACTCCTGGGATGTGGGCGCAGGGGTTTCCTTTGGCTTCAGAAATTTTGCAGATAATGCGTTTTTATGATAGAGAGCGCGAGATTGAACTAGGATTGTCCTTGCTAGCTGTGGAAATGGCAGCAGCACCTCGGTGGAAGGTTGGGATACGAATGTAATATTATACAGGCAACGCCCCATTTACTCAGGGGTTATGTTCTAAGGTACTGTGTGTTTAAGTGAAATCACGTATATCTGAAACACCATTGAAAAAGCCTGCAAACATAGCTTTAGTCACCTATCTAGACTTTCTTGTACTGTGTGTGCCCATTTTCAGACTTTTCTGCCAACTAGAAGTGTATTGGACTATATGTGCCCCAAATGTGAGCTTTCTACCTGCCAATCAGTTTCTTGGCCCAAGTCAAAGTGATGGTTTTGACACATAAAGCCTTAAACAGCTTAGGATTGCAATCAGTGCTTCTTTTCTGGGGGGGACACAGTGTTACACATACCCCTAAACATTTTGTGAATCTTTGTACTTTTTTCCATTTACTCCCCCCAATTTGAACTATAAAATGCTGGTTTTCTTGAGTCAAAATGAGAGTATCCCTAAACATTTTTTTAGGAAAAAAAAAAGCACTGACTCCAATACCTCAAAGACTGTCTCTCCCCGTGTGAACCAACTTGGACCCTGTGATAATCACCTGAGGCCTTTATTTGTGTGCCTCCTCCATGAGAACGGGCCTGTTTGTGGAATGCTCACCCCAGAGAGTCTTGCCTGGCGCCTTCATTATACATCTTTAGGCACCAGGTGAAAACATTCCTCTTCAACCAGGCCTTTGGCGGACTGACATTCTATGTCTTTTTAGATGTGTTTGTGGGGTATGGGTTTGTTTTGCTCTTGTTTTTATTTTGTAATTTTATGCTGTGGACCGTCTTGAGAACTTTGGATGAAGGGTGGTATACAAATTTAATAAATAATAAAAAACAATACCTAGTGTGTCAGCAATGTAGTCATTTTGATGTGCATTTCACGGGCTCGTTATTTTTATACATTTACGTATACCCCACCTTTTTCCCTTATGGAACTCAAAACAGCTTACAGATAAAAATAAGAATCATTAAAAACATAGAGAAAATAATTAAATAACAGTTAAACAATAGAATTAATAGAACTATATACACATGTAAAATAGGTTTAGAACGTACAAATAATTACAGTAAAAGCAGCATGGCACCAGCCTTCCAGCAAGAATGAAACAAGAATGTCTTCACCAGCCTGTGGAAGGAGAACAAGGAGGGAGCCAGTCTAACTGCTCTAGGGAGGTTGTTCCAGAGCCTGGGGGCAGCCACCAAGAAGGCCCTTTTCCACGTCTTCACCTAGTATGTCTGTGAGAGTGGTGGGACCAAGAGAAGGGCCTCCCCTAAAGACCTCAGAGCCTGGGAAGGTTTGTATGAAGGAATATGGTCTTTCAGATAGCTTGGACCTAAGCCATGTAGGGCTTTATATGCCATAACCAGCACTTAGAACCGGGCGATATTTCAGTTTATTGTCTGAAACTGGTATGAAGTTCAGATTGCAATACTGGTTTCAGACTTCTTGAGCTGGCAATACATCACGGCTCCCTGGCTGCCACCAGCCCTCCTGGCTGCCTGCGCTGTGCTGGTGGTAGCTGGGGAGCTGCAATGTCTTGCCCGCTCAGATTGCGTGCTCTGTGATTTACCTTCACCTGAGCAAGTGGGGTGGGCTGCCTCCTTCCTGCCGGTCAGTTGCAGGCAGAATGACCAACTGGGAGGGAAGAGGCAGCCTACCCTGCTTGCTCGGGCGAAGGCAGATACGCAGGCCAGCAGGCACATGGAGCACTTTCTTAGGCTTTCTCTGCCAAGGCTGAGGCTCGACTGGGGAGGGAGGGAGGGATGGAGTGCGCAGAAGCGCCGTTGCTTGAGCAAGCAAGCAGCCTCCTTCCCTTCCTCCTGGTCGCTCCTCCCTCCCTGCACACCCCAGCTGCTTTTTCAGTGTTATTTCAGACATCATAATATATATCACAATGATTAACTGGTTGATATATCATGATGTTGAAAACCAGATATCGCCCAACTCTAACCAGCACTTTGAATTGTGTCCAGAAACAGACCAGTAGCCAATGGAGTTGTTATACTGAGTAAGTCATATGCTCCCTCTAACCAGCTGCGGTCAGCATTCTGGCTGCAGCAGCTCTTTGAGCCAGTTGAGGTTTCTGAGCACTTTTCAAAGGCAGCCCCATGTGGAGCATGTCACAGTAATCCAATGGGATGTAACTAAGGCATGTGTCCCTGTGACCAAGTCAGACATCTCCACGAATGGGTGCAGCTGGTGCACTAGCTGTGACTGCACAGTTGCACTCCTGGCCACTGGAGAAACCTGAGCATCCATGCTTAGGGACAAGTCTAGGAGCACGCTCAGTGAGCCTGTGTCTTTAGGGGGAGTGCTGCCTGATTCTGCACAGGCTGAATCCCTATGCTGCCTTCTTGCTATTGAAGTTGCATAAATATCCCATTCTAATCATTCAAGACAACTTGTCTATGCAGCAGATTTCAGCTTTGGAGTTGCTATGGAAATACCTTAAGTACTTGTTCATGTCTCTTCCTGAAATGTCCTGTTTCAGACTCTTGAAGTAATCAAGACGGTCTGCAAAAGCTTCCAAACTCTGTTTTCAACTAACCATGGTTAGTTGTGTTATGTATGATCTCAAGCAAATAATTGGTTTTGGGAGCAAGCAAACTTCATAAACTGATTTCTGATCCTAGTTTGTTTCCCTAAACCATAGGGAAACAAACTAGGATTATAGATAACTGTAATTGCAAGTTTGTTATAATGTGTTGTTATGAAGTTAGTAAACTGTATTGTTATGGCTGGATACCAAAGGAACTGAGCCTTCTCCCCGCTTCTTTAGCACACTGAAACAATCACACAAATTTAGGCTTCCCAAGTGCCTTTCAGTTCTAGAAGGAGAGGGACAACCTATGAAAAATAAGCAGTAATTTGTGATGAGTAAATGAGACTGACATGAAATGTGATGTGGACAGGTCTGGACATGCCCTATGTCATGGGTAGGCAACTAAGGCCCAGGGGCCAAATCTGGCCCAGTCGCCTTCTAAATTTGGCCTGCGGACGGTCCAGGAATCAGCATGTTTTTACATGAGTAGAATGTATGCTTTTATTTAAAATGCATCTCTGGGTTATTTGTGGGACATAGGAATTTGTTCTCTTCCCCCGCCAAATATAGTCGAGCCCCCCACGAGGTCTGAGGGACAGTGGACTTGAAGAGTTTGCTGACCCCTGCCCTGTGTGCTTTCCCTCCCTTCTTGCTCCTGCATATTCACATTGCCTCCCTTCCTTGTTTGATCAAGCCATAGTTTGCTATTGCATCTGAACTGGGCAAAATGTGTAGCCATACTTTGCTTTCAAGCGAAGACCTGGAACAATGGCTTGAAGTGGCTAGAGGAGTGGGAACATTTTGTTTGATCTCATCCGTCAGCGCAGCAGAACAAGCTGTCCTATGGCAAGAGAACCCTGTATGTCCCTAACAGGCACCTGCCCTTTCTTCATTTTGAAAGCCTGTGGGGAACGAGTCGCCCACAAATAATCGTAGCATCTTCCTGCCCATGCAGATGAGTAGCATAAAAAATGAGGACCTCTTTATAAAAGTTTATAAAAACTTCCAGTTCACCTAGTCCTAGAGGCAATTCTTACCTTTCAATGCAAATAAGCAAGTGACTTTTTATTTACAAGCCAGCTGTAGATAATTTCCTGTATTAATGAGCTCCCCTCAATAGAACAGCCTGTCTTAATGTTGTTTTAAATCTTCAACCAGATCAAACTGACTGTTTCATGCCTATATCTTCAGTGGGCAGGAGAAACAACCTGTTCTGTACCTCACTTTTAATTTTTTTTTCTTTTTCTAAAATGGAAGAAGTTTCAACCTACTGTAGCTTTGCATCGAAAAAAGTCCTAAACTCAGTTACTGCACTTCCAGGTTGCAGCAGAATTAAGATAATCCTTCATCTGTGAAACCTTGGGGAGGAACTACATTTTATAGATGGTTCTGATATAGATATGTTTGGTGTGTGGAAATTGTTGTACTTTCTTCCACTCTTCTCATCTAAACCTATCCAGGCTGTTCTGGCTGGATCACAAGTGCCACGAGTGTCGTTATTCTTTGAGGTTTTCCATTAAAATGAACAGCTTGGGCTTCTATCATCTTCATAGGTTTCCACCGAATTCTTTCTGCATCTTACTTGACCAGTTCTGAACACAGTACTCCGTATGAGATTTTGCTAGCACTTTCCAGTTCTTCTTGATATAAATTTGTTCTGGAGGCCCCATAAAAGCTGTGGCCAGGTTGGGTTTAGGTTTGGCGTCACCTGGTGGTCAATAAGCAACATTGCAAGCTTGCAAAAATAAACAAACCAATCAGGATGTCTTGGCTCCTTCCTTCTTCAGTTTGTTATTTTGCCTTGCAGAAAGCAGTCATTTATTCCTGAGACTCCTGGTGTTCACCTTTTTTTCCAGGATGGTTCATTCTGCCTCTCCTTGAATTTCTCTGTGGCTCTAGTTCCTTTACCTTCCGCATTACCACCCACATGGTCGCCACCTTCCAGATTCCTTTATCATTTCCAGATGAACACTTTCGCCCTAGCTGAGAATTATTTTGACAAACTTGCAATATTGCCTGTTGACTGCCAGGTGGCGCCAAACCTAAACCCAACTTGGCGGCAGCTTTTTTGGGATCCAGAAATACCTTTCATTGTAAGTATAATGGCCTTTTTTGATTATTACTCTGTTCACACAAGCCCCATCAGGTTTCTAACCTTTTGGTGTGCGTTAAAAAAATAAACTTTATTATCAAATATGCAGAGTTTGTTTTGGAATATTCATTTTGTATGGCTTCTGTCTGTTGACCTTCAGTTCAACTTTCACTGTGGGTTTTACTGGTGCCTATCCACTGGTACTATATCCAGATGTTTAAATTAGCAGACAATCAATTCTGCAAGAAAGCATCACCTTTTGAAGTTCTCTCTTGGCTGTGCAGCACAAATGGTAGCATTGCCTGCTTCATAAATACAAAAAAATGAATATTAGTTCTTTGTTTTCCATTTGTTAAGACTATTATTTGTATCTCCCTCATTCAATTTGACTGACCTAAAAAACCCCCAAAGCTCACCTCACATCCTTTTTCAAAGGCTGCATTTTCAAAATTGAGACAGTTTTGATAACTCATTTTGATACGGAACTCTAGTGCAGCCTGCTATCATTACTTCCTAAGCCCAATATTTTTTATTCTACTTCTGGGTATCCACAATTCTGAAATAATATAAAATAATTATGTTTATTAGGTGGGAACTAGTTTGAGTAGTACTTTTAACTAGGGTGACCCAGATGCAAAAAACAAAACAAAACCAGGGTTCTTGAGTGTGTGAGAGAGTAAATTTGGATAATGCTAAGAAGCTGTGCTTGCTGGCACGCTCTCTTCTTCTCTACCACTACTAAAGCTGTAGCAGTTCTGTCTTGTTTTGCATAGGGTCACCCTAACTTTTAACAAAAATGCCAAAGAGCGTGTTGTAAATTAACACTAGCTTCATTTTCAGAAAGACATAATAGGAGGTCCTTCTGTTTCAATGAGCAACTGAAAAGCATGCCTTCTGGGGAAGGCTGGGAAGGCTAAGAAATACAGTTTAATCTTCTTTATTCTTTGACAGGAAGAGGCAGGGCTCTGTGTTTGCTGCAATAAACTGAATCATGATATTGACAAATTCAAGCCTTCAGAGAGTATTTCATGCGATGAGGAGTATTTTCGGTTTCTTTTTCTCCTAGGTGTTGGCAAAGGTGACGATAAGTTTAACCCTGCTTCTTTCTGAAGACTCCAATAAAAGTTTTAAAAACTTTTATTTTAAAATAAGAGTTGTCCTTGCAGGACACTCATTAAAACAGGATGCACACCACTTAGACGAAAGCAGATAAGTTGTATATAAATAGTTAGAAAATAAAATGAATGAAATTCAGTTAATATACGTTTTTTCAAACACTATATATTGAAGATTTTTCTTCTTTCCTTTTGTTCTTTGCTGGCCACCCCTCTTTCTTGCCTTCTGACTACTACTATATGGGCAGTCTTCAGAAGTACTGCAGATCAACAAACAGAACTTGGCTGTTGCATTTCAACAAATCTTTTGGAGAGACCTGAGCAGGCATCCTGGACTCCCTTTGAAGTTCTTGCTGTAGCCAAAACAAAACTGCTTAAGAGGCAGAGTGCTTCTCAGGTTAGATTTTTTCAAGGTAAACCAGAAGTGGGTTGCCTCTACAGAATGCTAGCATGCCCTCCTTAGTTGAGTCTTTCTTTTCTGAAATGAAAAAGCCGCACATACTTCAGCTTTTTCTCATGGACTCACACCTTGATCAAAAGGAGAGTGGCACAACCTGGGATCTTACCACTAGTTGCAAACTTCCTTACTTTGCCATCTTAGAACTTTAACATACTGTAGCTGGGGCTTCTCTTGTGCTCTTTGACAGCAACATCTATTTCTCCCCACCATAATAATAATAGTAATAATTTTATTATTTCTACTCTGCCCACCTGGCTGGGTTTCCCCATCCAAGGTATTCAGGGTATGTGAACTCACTGTTTTTGTGTTTTCTACTTGCTCACTGAGCAAAGCAAGTGGCACTCAACTTTCTTGTTTTAAAACAGAGATTCTCTCTAACAGTAGCCAGATGCTGTTGGACAGATGTGTACGATCATATCCATTTAGAGTTCTATCTAGACCCCTGTGACAATGCCCATCTGTGCTGGCTTACTTAAGAGAGTTTAAGCATGTGATTCCCTGGCTGAAATATATCATTTGGCTATTAGCTTTTCTGGGTGTGTGGAGAGCATTTGTCAGGAATAGACCGTGCCTCAAAAACCTTTAATTATACACCACAGCTTGTTCTTCTGGGGTCCAAAGACAACTCACTGTCAGCTGACATGTTGCAGGCATTCTGCTTATAACAGCTTGACTGTAGTTTGACTGATTGGTTTCTGTCAAGTAAATGGCAGCAGTGTTTTTATTAAAGCTTACGTCGAAATGTTTCCACACAGCATATTTGGATTTTAAAAGTCTTGTTCTATAAGTACTGTAAAAACTGGATGGATTGTGACGTATTCAAGGAAATTGTTAACAGGCCTAGGATGTGCACCTCACATTCTTGTCTACTTTCATTGTACTAAATGTCTGTTAGAAGAACTCTGCTAGTATTAATTTTGGGATTTTATGTGTTTGGGGTTTTTAGGTATAAGTGTCTGTGGTGGTGGTGAGATGAGCTTAAAAGGCATTTATAGTTCCAATTTTCAGGTGGCTTCCTATGAACACTTGAAGTAATAAGGCCACTATGGGGTGGGTTGAATGATGGAGTGGGTAGGTACCCGTAATTGTTTAATGCATGAGACTTATGGGAAGACGGACCATAGCTTATCTCTTGATTCCATACAGATTTATAAGTTTCTCAAGATGTGTGTGTGAGGGGGATGACATGCCTTAACTCGGGAAACTGTGAAGCTTTAAGCAAACCCAAGTTATAGCAAGTAATGACATCTGTCTTGGTTTAAACTCTAGTGAGAACAAACCAGAATTTGAAACCATAGTTTGTTCCTGGTTTATTCTTAATAACTGGGTTTTAATTACAATCAGATAATGGTTCTGTGAGTTCAGGCAGCATGGGGATTTGAGTCCATTTGTTTAAAAGCTTCCATCGCCTCTTGGCTGCAGAAGGGAGAGGCATGAAGAACATGAGCCCAAGACTTGCGCAAGCCTGTTCACATTTTGTTTGAACTGTGCTTAAGAGTGTGCTGGCCCACTCCAGTCAGTCTTTGAATGCATTAATTACTGTGTCTGTTGCTCTCAAAGACCACATAGCTTTGTTGTACAGCCTGCTAATGTCTTCCTTGCCCTCTGTAATCAGGCTTGGGAATCGTCAAGGTTAGCCCCACACAGGGCACAGTTTGGGTCTGCTGCCTTCTTTGCTTGTGCGCTGGAAGCCTCTGTGCAAGCGTGCCTTGGAAATATTCTCTAGCGGTCCCAGTTTTGTTAGCTTGTAGAAGCAAAACTCTGTGGCATGTGGCTTGTTTATGCATTGACAGCCCCTTCCTCAAGCATCCTGCCTTCCTCTGGGATCATTCCCTAGTAACTATGATCATGATTCCAATCTCCAAGGTAATGAGACACATAGAATATAACACTTTGGTACAGTTTCTTCAGATAGAAGATCAAAGCGTGCTAATAATAGGCTAAAAATGGGAGCAGTTAATCAGATTATTGTGTAATTCAACTGAGAACTGAATGCAAGTCTTGCCGGCTCAGCTGGGGAATCTTGTGTTTGCAACGGGGAGAATTAAAGAATGGCAAATGGCAAAAACAAAACAAAATTCTTGCTGGATCTGAGCAAGAGTCAGTCTAGTTAGCCTTCTGCTTCCAGCAGTGACCAGCAGTGTCTTTCTGGGAAACATGCAAGCAAAAGCATGATTGTGAGAGCTATCTCCTGATGTTTATCCCCAAAATTAGTTGTTGGAGGTGCACTGCCACTGAACATTCTGTTTTAGCTGTTATGGCTGGTTTCCATGGATGTAGCTATCCTCCACAAATTCATCTAATTCTGTTTTTTAAAAAAATCGTATGCTGGAAGTGGCTGGAAGATGAGTGATCTACTGGAGATGGGCCCATGCTCCTCATGCACATTCTCTCCACGATCAAGAACTCACCTCCAGAACGGGATTACAATATTGGAGAAAATGCTTTCTGTTTGTCTCTCTGCTCTCTGCCCCCCCCCCCCCCAAATATTACCACATTGCTTTGGTTCTCTATTTTTGACTTGCAAGATTTTTAGTGGAATTTGTGTTTGGTTCTTGTAAGCTATGCTAGCAACTCCAATCAAAAAGTGGGAGACAAACCTAATAAATTGGAGTGCAGTTCAGTAATTTATTTGTGTGCGGTAGCCTTTCAGGACTATGTGGAAACATCAGTTGGCCCCAGATGCTGTGGCCAGATTTTTGAGTAGCGCAGACAGTATGTACTATAGAATTGCCAGACTTATGAGATCTTCATTGGTTACCTGTTTGTTTCTGGGCCCCATTCAAAAGGTTGCTTTTGATGTGTTGCCCCGCCCCTCAAGGCCCCAGAAAGATTAGGTCCCACTCCTGAAAAATGTGCCTTGTGCCATAGATTCATCTTTCTGTCCTGCGCACCCTGAATGGCCCAAGGAGGTTCTTATGCCCCTAATTTTGTGCGGCAGTTGGCTGTAAAATCAGGAGCCTTCTGGACAGGAGCATTCTGAGTTGCCCCAATCCTTGCCTCGTGGAGGTTGGTCTCTTCCTTTTACATTTTTGGGTTTTTTAGCTTGTTATTTCAGAAAGGTTTTAGCTAAGGGAATTTTATAGGTGAACTTCTGTTTTAATCGTAGCCATATTCCTTTTCAGATATAGTGAATTATTATTATTATTATTATTATTGTTTATTGGTTTCTTTTTGGAAACTGTTTTGGAGAACTTTAGTTGCAGAAACTTGAGAGGGAAATTTCACACAGAAGACTTCTAGACACAGTTTGACCAGCCCTCCTTCCATTGCATGTTCTCCCATAATGAGAGGGAGCTTGTCAAGTTGGGATTTCAGACCCACCAGCAGTGGAGAAAGGACAGATGTCTTGCGAAGGTGGTTGAGCCCTCTGCCTGGTTCCCTGTAACTTGGCTTCTCGCAGCGAGGGAACCGCCAGAAGGCCCTCGGCACTGGACCTCAGCGTCCAGGCATCCCTCGGTACAATCACAAGAGTGAAAGATCTTCAGTTAAGTCTCCCTCCTTTTCTGGTGGGCTGAGCGCAACATCCACTCCATCATGGCGGAGCACATCTTGATGGGGGGGGGGGTGTTTTCCACAATTTTATGGCAGTTTCTCCAGGAGTTGCTGTTCACTGTGTATTTCCATAAAAACCACCCAAAATATATTTCAACCAGTTAGAATTTTTGCTTATCTACTTTGCCCTTTTAGGAAAGAATTATTATATGCTATTTTTGTTGAAGAGTTGCTAGGTTTATTTTTCTAGTATTGATCCAAAAGTTTAACCCAGGCATCCCCAACCTGTGGCCCTCCAGATGTTCTGGCCTACAACCCCCATGATCCCTAGCTAACAGGACCAGTGGTCAGGGATGATGGGAATTGTAGTCCAAAACATCTGGAGGGCCGAAGGTTGGGGGTGCCTGGTTTAACCAGAAACTTTCTGGTGCATGCAAGGAGGGTGGGGGTTAGAGCTTTGAGAGGAAGAAATTATTTCCCTAACTCAGTGTGTGAAGAAATTAGTGCATTTTCATGCACGGTACAATTACCAGTAAAAATGAAGCAGTGGCAACATTTTCTCTTGCCCCATCATGCCACTTGCTTAAAAGAATTTCCCCAGGCTTCAGTCGACACACAACTACCACAACTGGCAAAGTGGACACATTGGGAGTTTTTAATTTAGAGAAGAGCGAGAGAATGTGGCAACCAACCTGTCTGCCAATTGCTGCAGCTCAGTGATGACTGAAGTGGTGGGGGAAACTGCCTTAAAATCAGAGGGGGTGGGGGAATATGCTGCTGCCACTGCTTTTACTAATAAGCCCCCTGCCCCTGAAAACTTCATGACTTGGAACTTGCCAACAATAATACCCTCTCAGGTTTTGCAGTAATTCTGGTGGGGGATGGTGGAGGATTAGGGTTGGGGGGGCACCAGGTTGTGGGAGACTGGTCTAAACCATGGATAGGCAACCTAAGGCCCGGGGGCCGCATCCGGCCCAATCGCCTTCTCAATCCAGCCTGCGGATGGTCTGGGAAATCAGCGTGTTTTTACGTGAGCAGAATGTGTCCTTTTATTTAAAATGCATCTCTGGCTTATTTGTGGGGCATAGGAATTCATTTTTTTTCAAAATATATTCCGGCCCCCCACAAGGTCTGAGGGACAGTGGACCGGCCCCCTGCTGAAACATGGAAGGTGCCTAAAGAAGCCAGGGTGGCTATCTAAAGAACTTTTAACTGAGTTAAGATTAAAAAAGGATGTGTACAAAAAATGGAAAAGGGGGGAAACCACCAAAGAGGAATTCAAACAAATAGCCAGCACGTGTAGACACAAAGTCAGAAAAGCTAAAGCACAGAATGAACTCAGGCTTGCTAGAGAGGTTAAAAGCAACAAAAAAGGCTTTTATGGGTATGTTCGTAGCAAAAGGAAGAACAAAGAAACAGTGGGGTCGCTCAGAGGAGAAGATGGTGAAATGCAAACAGGGGACACAGAAAGGGCTGAACTCCTCAATGCCTTCTTTGCCTCAGTCTTCTCCGATAAAGAAAACAATGCCCGACCTGAAGAATTTGGAGCAAATGATTCAGCAAAGGAAACACAGCCCAGAATAACTAAGGAGATAGTACAAGAATACTTGGCTAGTCTAGATGTATTCAAGTCTCCAGGGCCAGATGAACTGCATCCAAGAGTATTAAACGAACTGGCAGATGTGATCTCAGAACCACTGGCAGTCATCTTTGAGAATTCCTGGAGAACAGGCAAAGTCCCGGCAGACTGGAGGAGGGCAAATGTTGTCCCTATTTTCAAAAAGGGGAAAAGAGAGGACCCAAATAATTACCGCCCAGTCAGTCTGACATCAATACCAGGGAAGATTCTGGAGCAGATCATTAAGCAAACAGTCTGTGAGCACCTAGAAAGGAATGCTGTGATCACCAATAGTCAGCATGGATTTCTGAAAAATAAGTCATGTCAGACTAACCTGATCTCGTTTTTTGACAGAATTACAAGCCTGGTAGATGAAGGGAACGCAGTGGATGTAGCCTACCTTGATTTCAGCAAGGCATTTGACAAGGTGCCTCATGATATTCTTGTAAAGAAGCTGGTAAAATGCGGTCTTGACTATGCTACCACTCAGTGGATTTGTAACTGGCTGACTGACCGAACCCAAAGGTGCTCCTCAATGGTTCCTCTTCATCCTGGAGAAGAGTGACTAGTGGGGTGCCACAGGGTTCTGTCTTGGGCCCGGTCTTATTCAACATCTTTATCAACGACTTGGATGATGGACTCAAGGGCATCCTGATCAAAGTTGCAGATGACACCAAACTGGGAGGGGTGGCTATCACCCCAGAGGACAGGATCACACTTCAAAACGACCTTGACAGATTAGAGAACTGGGCCAAAAGAAACAAGATGAATTTTAACAGGGAGAAATGTAAAGTATTGCACTTGGGCAAAAAAAATGAGAGGCACAAATACAAGATGGGGGACACCTGGCTTGAGAGCAGTACATGTGAAAAGGATCTAGGAGTCTTGGTTGACCACAAACTTGACATGAGCCAACAGTGTGACGCGGCAGCTCAAAAAGCCAATGCAATTCTGGGCTGCATCAATAGGAGTATAGCATCTAGATCAAGGGAAGTAATAGTGCCACTGTATTCTGCTCTGGTCAGACCTCACCTGGAGTACTGTGTCCAGTTCTGGGCACCACAGTTCAAGAAGGACACTGACAAACTGGAACGTGTCCAGAGGAGGGCAACCAAAATGGTCAAAGGCCTGGAAACGATGCCTTATGAGGAACGGCTAAGGGAGCTGGGCATGTTTAGCCTGGAGAAGAGGAGGTTAAGGGGTGATATGATAGCCATGTTCAAATATATAAAAGGATGTCACATAGAGGAGGGAGAAAGGTTGTTTTCTGCTGCTCCAGAGAAGCGGACACGGAGCAATGGACCAAACTACAAGAAAGAAGATTCCACCTCAACATTAGGAAGAACTTCCTGACAGTAAGAGCTGTTTGACAGTGGAATTTGCTGCCAAGGAGTGTGGTGGAGTCTCCTTCTTTGGAGGTCTTTAAGCAGAGGCTTGACAACCATATGTCAGGAGTGCTCTGATGGTGTTTCCTGCTTGGCAGGGCGTTGGACTCGATGGCCCTTGTGGTCTCTTCCAACTCTATGATTCTATGATTCTATGATTCAATCACCAGAAGATTCTTAAAACGCTTCTTATATATTTTTACCTCTTGTGCGAGTAGTGACTCTGTCCTTGCTTCAGAATATTGATTTAGTTTGCACAGAGCCCTTTAATTTCTGTGCTTTCAAAAACTATTATTCCCTCTGGTTTCATTGCTTCTCTTCATACATTACCCAAATAACTAATGAGTCTATTAACTCCAGTTAGGCTTTGCTAATTGCAGCAAGATCAGGTTTTCACAACTTAAGTTGTGAAACTTCATCATGCCCCAATTATCACAGCCTATTTATTCCATATGCTCAGGCATTGCTACAAATCAATTGTTTTATCTTAATATTTAGTCCTGTACTGAAAAACAGTAAAGCACTGGACTTTCAAAACACAGTTCAAATAAATTTGGTAATGAAACTCTTTTTAGCAGAAGAGAAAGTTTTAAGTCTTAGATGTGTATTTTAGCCGTGAAAATACTCTTAATGAGTCTAGATCATTAGGTAGACAAAATTGTATTATTGTATATACTTGCTAAGTTCCAGCATTCTAAAGGAAATTTCTCTTAATATATACATTTTGTTTTCAATTCTGCCTAGTACACATTTTTTTAGGCAAAACATTATTGTTATTATTTATTAAATTCACGTACCTCCCTTAATCTAAAGATCACAAGGCAGTTTACAAGAGAAAAACACAAAATGAAAACACAAAATACATAACATAATAACAAAAAACCAATACATTTCCCCCCAAACACATTTAAAAGGCTATAGATTGTTTAGTCAGTCAGTCTGGGTTGAAGAGGCACGTTTTCACCTGACACCTAAAGATACGCAATGAAGGTTCCCGGCAAGCCTCCCTGGGGAGAGCATTCTTCAAACGGGGAGCCACCACAGAAAAGGCTTGTTCTGTGTTGCCGCCCTCTGGACCTCGCATGGAGGAAGGCATTCGGAAGATGATTGCAGGGTCTGAGTCAGTTCATATGGGGAGAGGCGGTCCTTGAGGTATTTAAGGATTTATAGCTAAGCCAGCGCTTTGAATTGGGTCCAGAAACTAATTGGCAGCAAGTGCAGTCGGGCCAGGATCAGTTCCCAATGCTGCACCAGCTGAAGTTTCCAAAGTAAGCCTCAAGTGACCAGAGTGGATCCAGGAAGACCTCCAGGCCAGGGACGTGCTCCTTCAGAGGGAGTGAAGCCCCAGTTCCCCCTCCTATAATGTGTTTTTGTATGTTGCGTCCACTATTGTGTGCATTTATTTTAACATGCATTTTTGTGCACACGACTTGGCTGGAAAATTGCATTGTAAAATTTGGAGGCGTGTGAATCTTGAAGGATGACTATTTCAGTTTGTGTACTGTTTCAAAATGAGTGAATAATGTATGTTTGCCTTTAAATGCAAACAGAATTGAATTTCTGCATCCTTAGATAATAGTAGGGACCTGGGTATCATTTGAGTATACTGTGCACATGATTTCTGTCCAGCATTACTCCAACTCATTGCAACTGTGTCCCTTGCCAATAATAATAATAATAATAATAATAATAATAATAATAATAATTTTATTATTTGTATTCCACGCATCTGACTGGGTTGCCCGAGCCACTCTGGGCAGCTTTGAACCTTCTTGTTCTTTACTGCTTTAGAAGTGTTTCGTTCCCCTTCAGAGATAAGATTGCTGATATCTAGGCAAAGGATCTTTTTGGTGGTGTTGCCCTAAGACTGGAAAGCTGTCTCTGAACACATTTATGTCTGCTGGCATTTAGGACACATGTTAGGTAGCTTTAACTGACTGCTGTTTTGTTGATGATTGATTTTTTATTTTCGTTTTTAACTGCTGTTGCTGCCTATGTCTAGTGGTATTAACTGTGTAACTTTTTATCTCAGGTTATGTTTTAGTCAGAAAGTAGTGCAGGAACACATGCTCTGAAAAAGCGTATGTTCCAGTACACGTTAAAATTGCACATGTTGACTTTCCATGGCGATGAGGAGGCAGGTGGAATTGGTCTCTCTGTATTTGATAATGTTAAAGTAAAAAAAGATTTTGAAAGATGGGGAAGAATGAAACTCTCACTGCTAGGAAGAATCTCTGCAATTAATATCTGAAGCAGTGTGCATGCACACGAAAGCTTATACCCAGAACAAACTTAGTTGGTCTCTAAGGTGCTACTGGACAATTTAAAAATATATATATATATATATATTTCAATTACGTCAGACCAACACGGCTACCTACCTGAATCTGCAATTGATATGAAAGTTTTGCCTAAAATGTTGTTTCTGTTTCAGACAATTCCGATAATAAGCAATACAGGATGCTTCAAACAATGGCAAAAGTATCTCTCAAGGTTTATCTGGCAAGGGAAGAAGCCCAGAATTAAGTATAAAATATTAGCAGATATTAAAGAAAGAGGTGCATTCGCACCTCCAGATTTAAGACTATATTTTGGAGCATCCTTTGTGTTGATTAAAAGAATGGAATTCACATATGCTAGACTATTTGATCTGGAAGGATAAAGGATATGGCAGAAAATTTGGATGTCTCGCATATTTATAGTATGATAAAACAAAAGTCCACAAATGGTTTCTGAATCATGTTGTAAGGAAAGGTTTGTATGGTGTATAGATGAGATATAAGAATTTGCTTGAAAGAACACCTTTGTGGTTATGCCCTACTGAAGCAAGTTCACAAATGAAAAGTAATATGGAAATGAAATGGGAAACCTATAGAGATGTATTATGTGACTTCCTCTTTGAAGCTTAAAAAGTTAGAGGATGTTAAGGACTGGATACAAAATTGGCTTCAATATTACCAGGTTAATGAACTATTTAAGAAACTATTTAACACCAAATAAGCTAGCCAAAATGTATAAAACTAAGTCAGGTATGTGTTGGAACAGCAAAATGACAGAAGGAACATTTTTTCATATGTGGTGGACTTGCAAAAAAGCTAAGGACTATTGAGAAATGATATATAATGGGATTAGAACTATGTTTAAATTGATGATTCCCAAGAAACCCAAAGCGTTTATTTTAGATGATGTACCAAAAGAGTTGGTTAACTTATTTATGTATCTAACGACAGCAGTTCTGAGTACTGTATGCCCATAGATTGAAAGAAGGAGAGGTTCCAACAAAGGAAGAATGGCTTTTGAAAATGATGATGCGGAACTGGCAAGATTAACAGCAAAGATTAGAGATCAAAATGATGAAAAATTCCTTGAGGACTGGAAACTTTTTATTGATTATTACAAAAACTACTATAGTGAGATGAAAATGCAAGCATTTGAATGAAATATGAGCAACTGCGTGAATTAAGATAAATAGGTTAAATTGAATGTATTGAATAGTATAGGCGGAATATGCAGCATTTAAGGGTAAATATGGAAACAATGGAAGGGGAGGACGGGAAGTCAATTGATAAAGTAATGTATAGTTTATGTTAGTTTTTTTTCTTTGTGAAAAATTAATAAATTCGATTTTAAAAGGAGGAATTGCTGATGGAGGGCCTGGGAGGGAAGGAGCCCGTGTGGTCTAGGTTTCTACTGGAAACCTGCTGGGAGCTAGTGATGGCTATCCCACAGATCAGACGGAGAAGCAGGAGGAGCTAGGCTTTAGCATTCCAGCCTGTCAGTTGCCACACTGAAAGCAAACTGTGGTAGAATCTACACACCCATAAAAAAACGCTGTGAAAATGCTTTTTTAAAAAAATGTTTTGAAAAACATATTGAATTTGCCATAGTTTACCATTGCCATCTAGTGTCACGTTTGTATATTACACTTTACAGCACACTTAAAACGTTTTATTTGCAGCTGTATAGCTGAGTCCTGTGTCACTGTTTTGTCATCTCTCTCCCTCTCCCCCTTCTGGGTGAAAGCCATTAGCACTGATGCAGGCATGTACAGTGGTGCCTCGCAAGACGAAATTAATCCGTTCCGCGAGTGTCTTCGTCTAGCGGTTTTTTCGTCTTGCGAAGCAACCCGCTTAGCGGATTAGTGCTATTAGCGGTTTAGCGGCTATTAAAGGCTTATCGGCTTAGCGGATTAGCTGCTAAAAGGCTATTAGCGGTTTAGCGGCTTAGAAAAGGGGGGGGGGCGGGAAAAAATCTCAAGACTCGCAAGACATTTTCGTCTTGCAAAGCAAGCCCATAGGGAAATTCTTCCTGCGAAGCAACTCAAAAACGGAAAACTCTTTCGTCTAGCGGGTTTTCCGTCTTGCGAGGCATTCGTCTTGCGGGGCACCACTGTAATGTGCCAGTCCACCCTCGCTATCCTGCGTGACAAGGGCAGCAAGACCTCCTTTTTCAGGGCGTAAGCTAAACCCTAAGGCCAGCAGAGGAGGGTTGCATCTCCAGTTTAAGCAACTAAGATTGTCCAAAGCACAAGGCAAAAGATAAATACCACATTTGATTGATTACTTGGTCCAGGCTAGCAAATGCTGTACCATATGGGACTCCAGGATGAAGTAGCTGTAGCTTTTTGGAAATGCACAGTCTTAAAACATCAGGAATATTTGTCATCAGGAACTAAACCGCAGAGCACCTTGCATCTGGGAGAAGATGCTGCACTTCATATTAATGGGGTGACCTTGTGTTACTATGCAGGTGGTATTTAAAATATACATTTTGAGCTACAAATTCATACAGATTAAATGCATCCTTTCTGGAAGTATGCCCATAGTATTAATGGCAGATGCTATCTCTAGTTTCCATCAAATTTTATTTTGAGGAGAGTGGTTTTTAATGCAAAGCTTTTGCTTCCTATTATTGGATTTGATGTCCCTGTTGTGTCAGTGGGGAGAATGCTTAAGCCTGGTCATAACTCAAAAATTACACTGTATACAGCTTTGGATTTTTTTCCAGAGTAGCATCATGTCACTGGTCTTTGAAAGTAGTTTATATGTGTGTGACTCTGTGAAGGCAAACATGGGTAATTTATAGGCTGTGTGTGACTCGAATCCTGTAGTGCTTTTGTATGCCAGGCAGTCTTTTGGTAGAGTATACCAGCTTACAGTTCCAAGTTGCACATGAGGAACTTCAAATGTCACAGTAAGAATGTTTCATTTTTCACATGTGTGTGCTTTAACACCTTTTGTCTGCTTGTAATATAGAAGAGCAAGTTGGGATCTAACTGCAGATCTCTGGGTGACTTGCCGCATATTGGTAAAGTTTTCTTGCTCCCAATAGTCAACAGGTTTGAGTGAAAAAAGGATGTTATCTGCCCTGGGCTGGTGTTGTGATAATCATTTATCTTTCAGCTTCAGTCTTCCAGGCCTATAAAATAGGAGTATTAATTATTGCCTTTGGACAGGCCTTTGTGCAGTTTTCAAATTTTGTGTTCAGATCCCCTATCTGTAGTAATTCAGATCTAGATTTGTACTCCTGTGTACAGGTTATCTTTTTCTTTCTAGGAAAAGCAGCTTGCATTCAAAGTGCTGAAGGAAGTGCTTTGACTACAAACTGCTTGATTGAAAAATGAAACTTTTTTTTCCTTTCAAGGGGAAGCGGTTTATGTCCAGAGTGCTGGAGGAAGCACTCGGAGGCCATCGCTTTGTCCAGTCCCCTTGGCTCCACTGGGAACATTCTAGTGCAGCCAATTCCAGCTGATTGCCAGACTGTGCAGGGCTTATACTCAACGAGTTTATTGACAATTCAGATCTCTCTGCAAGGCACAATCCCTGTGTCATCTGAACCCTGGGAACAATGGGTGGTGAGAGAACATGCCAGCATCAAACTATAGGTTCAGCACCTGTCTTATTCTCATTTACCATTTAGAGAAACCATAGTTCCCTGAATTTGATTGTCAGAGAACAGTGGCCTGTTTAAAAATGGAAACAAATGCTGTTAAGGTAGAAACAAAAAACCTCAAAGTTTGTTTTAGGTCATTGATATACTGTGTTGGAAAACTGATGCTTGCTGTCTGAAATGAGCCAAAGTAAATTCAGTTAGTGGACATTCAATGACAGTTGTCCTCAAATTTATAAATACAGGCAATCCTTGTTTTGCCCAGGAGTTCTGCTTCAGATCCCTGTATGCATCGGCGGAGCATGCCTAACACTGTTAGAAAGTCATATATAGAGCACACCTTAAACGAATCTTGCAGTCACCAAAACAGAAGGTCTAGTTGCCATTTTTGTAGCTCTAAAGTCTTATTTTTCAAATGATGGGCTGTTTGTGATTGATTATCAGTTAAACATCTGGCTAGTTCAGATGACAACTTTGAGCTAGGTTAAGAACCTTAAGAACTTAAAGAATATATATAGGCCTATTCCTACAGGATGTGGTATTGGTATGTGAAAACATTCAAGATCCAATGATCCGCAGGCATGCACCTCCAGAAGGCAGAGATGTCAGGCGTCATCCTAGCGCCCAGACGTCTTCACTTGGTTGCAGGTGGCCGATAGCCAGGTGCAAAATATGTCTGTCTGATTTCAAACACTGCTTGCCATGTAGAAATTGCTATGTATAAATTCTCAGTCAAAGATTTTCTAGCTCAGACATGTGGCAGAACAACTAATAAACAAATATGGAAGACTGTAGATTAGCAGCATTTGAAACTGACTGAAAACAAACCCAACAAAATTAATAACTAATGTTTACACAATTCTTTCTGAAGTTAAATTTACTTATACACAGCCCACATATAAGACGAAATGGGAGACAGACTTGATAAAACAAAGTTCTAATATCCAGCAAGTGGAATGAGCTTGGATGTCTAATAACATTCCTAGATCTTTGATGAGCTGTAGTCTGAAAACATATTTCTTCCAAGACAATCTGTCAGTGGTACAGGGGCACCATCTCCTTGGGGTTGAGCCCTTTTGGGGCCCCCAATATTTTTTTGGGAGTCCAAAGAGCTCCCGAGGAGGCCAAGCCCAGAGCCGAGCGTGACGCAGTGGAGGTGGCAGGAGCAGGAGGAGTCATGGCCATTGAAGCTGTGCTGCTGCTGCGCCTGGAAGCAACTGCAACTCTTCTCGTGACAGCCAGGATTTACATTGCTCAATACGGAAAGACTGAGGCGATTCCCACCCCCCACCCCATTTGAAAAAGTGGCTAGATAAAATATGGCCCGTGCATTAAAACGACACAAAAGAAGTCAAACCAGCAAGAGAGCATGTTCTCAGAATGAGTCCTTTTCATCTGTTGTTGGAATGAAAAGGTTGGAGATAACACCCACCCTTACAACTAATGTTCAACTGTTTGGGTTATCACTGTTACTTCTTTTGGTTTGGTTCCAAGGCACCTCTCTTTACTGGTTTCCCAGCCCTCCCCCGTGAGTGTGTTGTATCTAATTATCCTAGTGTAGTTTCTAATGGATGGCATCAGGTGGCTGAGTGTGTGGTCACATCTGATGAAATTTGTTGGTTTTCTTCTCATTTGCTTTCAACCTTTTATTGTTTAGATAACCCCTCCCCACCTAAAAAGAAATGCAATGATAAGACAGCGCTGAAATGTCTGAACTATATGACAACACAAGCTTTAATCTGAGCTTTTTTATTTTATTTTTTAAAAATGGTTTTCCAGCTCTATTTCCTCCTATACCTTTTAGATTAATCCTGGGATGTATTTTTCCTAGTTCTGTTCGGATATGAATGGTATCGATAACATGGGCTCTGTAATGGAAGACATCTAAGCACCCTATTGCCACTTCAGGGGTATCACTGTGAAATGCTTTTCTCCCTTCTGGCAAGAAATGTCTCTCACTGACAGCTGCCAGTAGTGGGTCTGTGCCCGAAGGTGGCTGTTGAAGGGTTTGGAGGCTGCTGGATTTGGATGCTCTGCTCTCCAACAGCTTATCCAGGAGCAGAGAACTTAAGAGCTGGGGAGCAATGCTTGAAGAGATGTTAGGGTTGGTTGGGATGTGAGGGTTAGGTCTCTGTGGACAGCATGGAGAGGGCGCTTTCTTGCGGAGGAGGCAAGGCTTCTGGAACGGATGAGAACAGTTGCATGGCTTACTATAATGGCTCATACTTTCCCACTTTTAAAACCTACCCCTCCCTTCTCTCTTAGTCTAAATCTTCCAACTGTGAGAGCTTTATCTGGAAATTCTTTTAAAATTAAATATTGAAATACCAGTATTTGGGGACAGACTTGATCAAGAAGCGCTGTAAAACGTTATTTTCTCCAGGGTGAAAAGTACACGTGGCTGTGCTGGAACTTGACTTCAACTTTTCTATCCAGGTTTTAGGGAGACTAAATAAGACTGAAATACTTGCTGTACTCCCCTAACTTGCAGGGGCACTTTTCATTGAAAAGATGCACAATGTCTGCTTTCCTAATGACATTTTCTGCTGTGCTTCCAGATGTGAATGGAGCTTTGTTTATCTCTGGAAATCTACTCATCTCTTAAATGAAAAGGGCAGCACAACTTCGCAGCGGCACAATGGGCTTCAAAAGTGTTCCACTTTAGTTCAATAGATGGTGGATGTATCCTATGACTAATGGAATCTTTCTGCAGCATTAGGTGAGATGCCTGAAGCCAAGGTCACCACTATGGTGCAAAGGTATGGTAATCTATGCGTCTTAATGGAGTTGGGTCTACTGGGGCCAGTAATAGTGGGCTTCATTTAAAATAATAATAATCTTGGGTCATTTTCTGGAATTCTGGTTCACTCTTCTGGTATCTGAAGCACCCTTTAGACTGTGCTAGCCAAGTTTGCAAATCACACTAAATCATTGTTAATTGCTTAAAGCAGGGATGTCCAACTTCCCAGAGACACTGATCTACTCCCACTATAAAAACCCTGGCAGTGATCTACCCATTGGATTGACCAAAGTCGTTGAGCTTTTCTGGGGGAGGAAGATCAAAAGTTGTTGATCTAATTTGGGGGAGGCTTCAGCAAAGTTGTTGAGGCCCCCCCCCCCCCGCTAGCATGCAGGGGAAGCAAACTACAGTCTCTGGCATTGTGTTGTATCTGAACCCAGGGAAGTGGTTTGTTTGTTTCTTCTTAGGTTACAGACTGCAGCTTCTTGGGGGGGGGGACCTTTGGCTACCAATCTTGGTTTGCTGGGAGTGAAACCCCCGGTTTGGATGTACTGTAATGCTAAGCCTAGGAATCATTGTTTGTTTCCTCCCAGTGTGAGCCAGCAGGAGCAAAGCAGTGTTCTGCCATGTGTGGTAAGCCATGTGACCTCCAGATGCATGCCTTGTGACTTTTGTGGCAGAGTCATGGAAAAGAGATAAAAGGAATCGAGTTTCCACTTCTTTGGCACTCTCAGAATGGTGTGAATTTGCTATCCTAACTGCAAATTTCAGATCTGAATTTGAACGGGTCTTGATGTGTCATGCTTGGCAAAGTCATCCTCTTAAGGATCAATCTTGGATGCCTTGAAAAGTCTTAAGACTGTCATTGTCTCCAAGTGGGGGGGGGTGTTTATATTTAAATTTCAGGAATTTACACACGTTCCCTCCCAATATTTATCCCAGGATGGTTTGTCAAGCAGGGATTGTAGCTCAGTGGTGCATCATGTGCTTGGCACACAATTCTAGGTTCGATCCCTGTATCTCCCAGTTTCAAAAGGACCAGGTAGTTGATGATGGGGCAGATTTTTGTCCAGCTCTGCAAAGAGCAACTGCTAGTCATAGAAGACAATAATAGTGTAGTCTGACCTGATGAAAGAGAGCTTTCAGGGTCCCTAGGGATTTCATTTTGTATCTTCCTTGACAAGTGTGAGCTGGAAATCTCAAGGCAGTGACTGTGACTGTGGTTGTTCTTCCTGCCCAATATGACCAAGCACTGCAGGACTGGGAGGGAACGACTCTATGGAGCCGGAGCGCCATGGAAAGTGGTCTTATCTAAAGCCACTTCATATGCTGCACACACCAAGTCCTTCTGTCTTCACTGCATATCAACTGCTCTCTTGTGTGACAATAGAAGGAATTTGGGGTGGCTGAAAATGCAGTTAAAATTTTCTCCCTGAAGCGAGTTGCAGGCCCAGATGTCATGTTTGCCAGATTGTCGCCTCCCCGCTTCTCCAAACACAGATGCCTTTCCACCAACACATGGTGGAAACACAAGGATCCATCCTTGCTTTAATGTTTACTTAGCCCTTAGTCATAGAATCATGGAATCGTAGAGTTGGAAGGGACCCCCAAGGCTCATCTAGTCCAACCCCCTGCAATGCAGGAATCTCAGCTAAAGCATCCAGGACAGGTGGCCACCCAACCTCTGCTTAAAAACCTCCAAGGAAGGAAAGTCCACCACCTCCTGAAGTCTGTATACTGCATTTCCAGAAGGAAGCTAAGTCTGTAAAATAATTAATCAGGAGCTACAATTTGACATTTCATCCATTTTGTGAGTGGAAAGGTAGAGACCACATTTGAGAGGGTATTTCTTTCTCTTGAAATGGCTCGCATTTCGAAATGATTTTCCTTTGTCTTGTCACATGAAATTTTATACACACTTTCCAGGAGTATAAATAAAGGAGTATTAATAAATATCTGCTGGATCTCCAACTTGATGTCTTTATTCTCCCATTTAGATTAATTTTTCTGTACCTCCCGAGAAATTATTTCTTTCTATTTGACTTAGGATTGGGCTATGTTGGGTTTTCAACATTGCAATGTATCACCAACCAAACATCAGTCGGTGAGCATGGGGTGAAACTGACTCAGCTCTCTCCACGGCAGCTGAGGCGCTTTCACCCCAGTGCCTGAGCGAGCCCCACATGATCAGCAGGGACCTGGGGCTCTTTTGCAAGACTCAGCCGGGCAGTGGGAGGGCTCCCCTCCCCCAGCTGAGTGAGCCCCGACGTCCCTGCCAGTCACACGCAAGCAGCAGGGACCTGCTGAGGAGCCCTGGGCCCGGCGGCAGCAGCAGAGAGACTAGTGACCTAAATAGGGTGGTTTGGGGAAACTGGCCTGTGGGCTCAGAGGTGTCCTACCCTGATTATAAGGAAACAACTCTCTTCTTCCTAACCCTTGGTAAAGCAGCGAAACTGTTTTTTTAGCTGAACCATCTTGTTGCTATGTTGCGGAAAGTAAAAAAGCAAGCTTCTAAGTTCTAGAAAACTAAAATCACAGAAATACGATTGTTTCAGGGAACCTGAATAAGTCCATGCATACAACTGGCCATCTGCAACCTGCTCTTTTCATAAATAGAACTATGTTCAGTGTTAGAAAAACTATCGGTAGTTAAAAGACCTCGGCCCAGAAGGTATAAAAAGTACATCTCCCACTCTTCCCCCAGTTTTCACTGAATGCATTTTTACTGATGAGCACACAAGGGAATGAGATGGTGTCGTCAAAATTCTTCTTGCACTCTGTAAGCAGCCAGATACAGATGAGCATTCCAGAACTTTTGTTACCCAAATGGTTCTGGCATTCCAAAGTTCTTTCCAAATAAAGACTACGGTGTTTGCATTTCGGCTGGACTGTGTGCAGTTACCTCTGCAGTTGCATCACAGAAAGGGCTACACTTTGCTGAATCATAATAACTGCCAGCCCAACTTCACAAGCTTGAGCCACAATCTTGACTTAAAGCAAAGCATGCTTTATATATTAAAGAGGGGAACCACAAGACTCCTGAGGACATCAGCTCCGATCAGTTTGGCCACAAAGCTTAGAAGATGTGCAGACAAGAAGCCTGTATGTAAAAATGTCTGGGTTGTATCCCATCTTGGCTCTCCCCACCCTCCTCCCTTTAAAAAACAAACGAAAACCCCACTTCACTGAGAAATGAAAGGATCCACGAAGCTCACATTTTACATGCTGCTGAAACATGCAGACCTTTCAGTGTCCCTAGAAGTAAAATATGTATATAGTAATGTCAGTATATTTTTGTACTCACACAGAAGTGTTGATTCTGCTCCTGTGTCCCTCCTAGGTGGAGATGGAGAATGCCAATCACGTGTTCAAGAGGTCAACGAAACATTCTCATCTGTATAAAGTGCTGACCAGGGCATGTGGTGAAGAGACCGTGCAGAAGAGAATATTAGCTGCTTCGGTTCCTTTTCAGGCACATCCTCATGGCAGCTTTTGTACCAGGGCCCTCCCCCTTCCATTGTCAGGGAGGGATCTGCGTTTCCCAGCATTGCCTGTGCAACACCCCTCTGGAGTGCAAACAAAAGATAAGGGCAGAAAACCCACTTGCTCCTGATAGTTGAACCTCTGTTGACTTTCATTGTAGGTGCTGTATATCAAAAACATATGAATGGATCATCTCTCAACTCAGCAAGCAATTTGTAAATTACTTACTACTCTTACCGTGTTTTTGGCCCTGCAAGGGCTTTCTTTTTCTCCTTCTCCTTCTCCCTCTTTGCCTCTTCCTTCTTGGTTTTCCTTCTTTTCACAGTTCTCCCCTTTGCCCTTTCACCTAAGGGCGCGTGGACTCTGCGCCTTCCCAGCCATCACTGAGTTTTATATAGTTTGTAAAAGAACCTTTTAGAGTTGTTGTTCCTCCCTCTCTGTGCGGGTGGTGTGTTTGGGTGTGCATGTGCCGAATGACAATGCTCCTGCTTTACATCTATGAGCAGCTGCAGAGCATGGGAATAAATCTGGCATCATTTCTTTGTACTGCTCTGCTTTGAAGCACCTGTTGTCTCAGTCTAAACACTTTTATTTGGATAAGCATATTTCTCGTGTGTGTCTCTGTTTCTCTTAGGTGGCCAGTGTCAGCCAGACTTTGACATCACTGCTGCCAGGAGTCTCCACACACTGGCTTCACTTACCTAGTTTCTCTCTTTGGCGGATGGACTGTAGCTGAGTAGTGGAATGTGAGGTCCCAGAGGCTCAAAGCAGAGCAAACTGGGCACCAGCATTCAGGGGGATTTTTTTTCTCCTTTTAAAAGTGTTACTTTAGCAGGCACACACTAGATTACACAAAGTGAACCCTGTACCTCATGAAGCAGAGGCGTGGCTTTATCTGGGGGACACTTGCGCTGAAAAACCAGTTCTTGGGGTTAACTGTAGTTCTCAGACTGAATGTTTGAGAACCCACTAAAACTGTAAGGTGGGAAGTAATCTGGAGAACCTGAAGTTTGAGCCTTATTGCCTTGGTTTCCAAATAGGTGGTTGATACTCTCAAATGATGAAAACAGTGACTTGGGCAATGGGAGGTGCAAGTAACAGGTATTTGAGATGTGATTTAATTAATTAAAAATGAGTAGTCTCATCAGAGAGTTCTTGTTTATCCCTACTGACCACTAAAATCTGTGGCTCTAATCACATTCCCACTGTCCTTTGGTCAACCTAGGCTTAGTTCACCAGAGGTCTTGTGAATGCTTCAACACACATCCAGTTCACAGGCCTGAAGTTTTGTGCACCTGTGGTCAAGTTATAAATTGCTTCTGCCTGTTAAAATGAAGGGGAAAAAAATCTTGTTTGGGTTTAGAAGGGGCTGCATCCATCATCATCATCATCATCATCATCATCATCATTCTGCCCATCTTACTGGGTTGCCCCAGCCACTCTGGGCGGCTTCCAGCAAATTAAAAAACAGTAAGACAGCAAACAGGGATGCGGGTGGCGCTGTGGTCTAAACCACTGAGCCTAGGGCTTGCCGATCGGAAGGTCAGCGGTTCGAATCCCCGCGACGGGGTGAGCTCCGGTTGCTCGGTCTCAGCTCCTGCCAACCTAGCAGTTCAAAAACACGTCAAAGTGCAAGTAGATAAATAGGTACCACTACAGCAGGAAGGAAAATGGCATTCTGGTTTCTGTCATGGTGTTCTGTTGCACCAGAAGCGGTTTCTGTGCGCTGCTCTGGTTTCACCAGAAGCGGCTTAGTCATGCTGGCCACATGACCTGGAAAAACTGTCTACGGAAGTGGATAAACGCCAGCTCCCTCAACCTTTTAAGCAAGATAAGCACCGCAACCCCAGAGCCGTTCGCGACTGGACTTAACTGTCAGGGTTCCTTTACCTTTACCTTTTTAAGACAGCAAACACTTAACAACTCAATACAGGGCTGCCTTCTAAAAGTCTAAAACTCAGATAGCTGTTTATTCCTTGATGGGAGGGTGTTCCACAGGGCAGATGCGACTACTGAGAAGAATACCCTTTGCCTAATTCCCTGTAGTTTCACTTCTTGCATTGAGGGAACAGC
The DNA here is from genome assembly GCF_964106645.2 of Podarcis pityusensis. Taxonomy (NCBI): domain Eukaryota; kingdom Metazoa; phylum Chordata; class Lepidosauria; order Squamata; family Lacertidae; genus Podarcis; species Podarcis pityusensis. The sequence goes on along the minus strand of NC_138034.1, from coordinate 2,195,710 downwards.
CAGAAGGGACTGTAAGCGAATAATTATTAAATAAATGGGAGCAAGAACCAAACATAGCTTAAAGCATATACATAGAATACTTAAGCGTAAATAAAGGATGGATCAAAACTGATAAGAAAATTTTAAAAGACCAGTTAAAACAGCTCTATGGGGTGGGGCTTCAGAAGTGCAGATCTAACAATATGAGCCATATTGTAGCATAGACCATCCTTCGACGAATATCTATCATGGCAACGCAAAATCTGATGACTGAATATGTGACTTCTGGGCTTTTGTCCTGTAGTAACAGGGAGATGTTGTGTTGTTCTGAACGCCCAGGGAACTTATATAAGATGGGTTGGATAAACCTGGTTTGAATGTCTATGTAATACTGGCAGTGAAGAGGGGCACGCTCCGTTGTCACCCTCTTGTCATCTGGGGACTCTTGTTTTGCTCAGCAGGGGTGGAGGGCAGACAAAGACAGCAGAGAGCTGTGCTATTAAGTAAGTGGCCCCTCCTGGGCCTTCGTTACTTCCTTTAGGTGTGAGAATCATTAAAATGGGAGGTTAAGGAGAGACTCATGCTTAGGGATGTTCAGTGGTAGTAACCCAGAACTATTTTTTTCTGGATCAGAGATTGATATCTTTTCACTTTACCTATAAAACAAGCCTGTCTATCTCTGTCTCTCGCCTCCCCCTGCCCATAAGAGAAAGATTGCTTGTAGCAGAGTGAGAAGTCCTGACTGCAGAAAGTTTTCCAATGTCACTGCAGATTTTGGCTAAGGCTCCTGGATGCTCTTTGTCCTGAAGTGGGACAGGCGCTTCCCACTTCTCACAGTTTTGCTGGAAGCAATCCTTTGAGAGAAAGATGATTAATGGCAAGCTCAGAGGAATCAGTCTGTGTCCTACATCATTCTGAGCAGGAGGAAGGAGTAAACTAGCCTTTGCTGAAGTAGGCAGAATCAAAGAATACCTGTAATCATTCCTCTCTGTGCCCCCTAGCAGCGGGCGAGCCTCATCGCCCTGAAATGTGAACTCTCACAACACACAAGGGTGAGTAAAAGAAGAAACAAAAATTATCCCATAATCCCTGGCCATTGACCATCCTGACTGGGTCTTATGGGATTTGTAGTTCATAACATCTGGAGGACACCAGATTCTGTAAGGTTGGTCTTAACAAGAAGAGTCCAGTATTTACCATAGATTCCGGTGTATAAGGTGACTTTTTAACCCCGGAAAAGAGGTTAAAAAGTCGGGGGTTGCCTTATACGCCAGGTGTGGGTGGCGCGGCGAACGGCAGGCTCAGCTGTGCGCAGGGCTGCTTTCTCCTGGCGCGGAGCTGCCCAGTGGATTAGGCGACTGGGCTTATAAAACAAACCCCCAAATTGCAGCTGCTAATTTGGGGGGTCACCTAATACGCCGGAATCTATGGTACTTAGCTAGAGTACAGGTGACTTTTTGTTTTTGTTTTTTAAAAAACATGCTTTTAAAAAATGCCCCTGTTGAATTTCTAGTTCTAGTGCTCTTCCTATGTAATCCAGGCGCTGTTCTCTTCTCCACTGTAATCTAGGAACACAGATGGTTAAAAAAACAAAACACCTTGTGCTCTGATTGGCTCCTCCTTTTTCTAGTTTTCCAATTTCTCCAAACGAAGTACTGTATCTGGTTAAGGTTCTTGCTTAATTTCTGCCCCTTGTGTGGAACACAAGAGCTATTAATATTATACAGATGATTGTCCATGTTACTTAAATCAGTAGAGGATTTTGATCACCTGCTTCAGAGAGGAATGTCTGCAGCCAAATTATAAAGGAAAAGTTGGGACGTTGGGGTACAAAGCATTCTTGTGGCTGCTTCCCTAAGGAAATAATCATGCCTTTTTATAGTCACTATTTCCTTTTCCCTCCTCTCCCCTTCCCTTGAGAAAATCTGCAAATCTGCACAAAACACCCAGCAGTTGCTAAAAGAAACCTAAAAAGCTGCCCTGTGTTATTGGAGCCCAAACTGGAGTTGATGCTGAAGATTTATGATTGAGTCTTCTGGTATCTGTCTTTAAAGCATCTGATGGGGTGGGGTGCTGTTCCCTGTAGTGGATCCCCAATTTTAAATTTCAACTGCTTGATCTGCTATCAAGTGTGGGGGGGCAGGGGGGAGAGAATTTGGGGTACCTCTCTGTCCCTGCTCCAGTGGGGGGGGGTGTGATGTAAATCAGGTGTTAAAGAATCGCCCTCCTCCCCCAGCATCCCAGCCCCAGTCTATATTTTTCCCTCCATGGCTGCTTTTAGGACACCAGAAGATGCTTTCATGCATTTTCTCATATAATATATAATTTCTCATATAATATCGAATTATAAATCTGTAACTACATCCCAGTGTGGGTCAAACTGGAAGAGAGGCTTTTGCCTGGATTTATGGGGAATCGAATCCCTCCCTCCTAGGGCCCCGTGTGCATCTCTCCTCAGCTTTCTCATCGGTTCTGTTGCATGTAAAATAAGACATATAAGATACATTTTTGTATATGTAGATCACTGAACTGTTTTTGAGGACACGTAATGAATGTCCCCATGGGTGGTGTTGGTGGGGCTGAAGCCCTGGGTCTGCTGAGGCCAGGCCCCTTCCCCCGCCCTTTTGTAAGCTTTACATTTTTCTTTTTAGTTTGATTTCAGGGCAGGTGGGCGCCCTCAAAAGGGCAAACCCCAGCTGCCCACCATCTTAATTTTCAAGCAGAGGCTTCAGTCTCATATCTTGGATAATATTTTGCCCTCCCCCACGAGTGCTGCTCTCTCTTTTGATGGCTGTGCAGAAAGAATTACTGTATATGTAGATAACCCTGTCTATATTCTCTGTGCTGCTTTACAAAGGATGATTGCACAGCTTATTGTTATATAAAATAAAATTTGAGTGGTGCCAGTTGTGGTATATAGCTTTCCATTTTTGGTGATCATGTGTGTTCTGTTTTTTGTTTCTCATTTCTGTTGACTTTATTTGTTTAGGCCTCCTATAGAAGGCGGAATTTCAGAAGTTGAAATAATATCTCAGCAAATAGAAGAAGAGACCAAAAGCATAGCGCCTGTACAGCTTGTTAATTTTGCTTATCGGGATTTACCACTAGCTGCGCTAGATCTGTCTGTAGCAGGTTCCCAACTCTTGTCAAATTTGGACGAGGAGTACCAAAGAGAAGGGTAAGTGAAAAATGACATATTTATTTGAAACCTTTCTTTAAAAAAAAATATTTTTTTTTAAAAAATTCATTTTCACTTTTAACATTTGTCATCATACACAAATCATAATCATTTTACAAATAGGATTCTCAGAATCCCCAAACTTCCCTCCACACCTCCATGGTTTCTCCAGATATTCTTTTCAAACTGCATCGTATCATATTCTCCATATTTTCTTAAATCTCAATTTTATCATCATTCTTGCTTCATTGCAAGTGTTTTTAAAATCCTGCCAATGTTTTCTTTTCTTTTTTAATTTCTTTTTATTGAATTCTTTTTAAAACAGAACATAAAAAGTAAAAAAACAACAACATACAAACATGAAAAAACAAAAACAAAATAACACTTACAAAAGGAAAATAGACACAAAACAAATCAACATTGATTATAACATTGATTAACTTCCCTCCATCTCGGTTTTGGACTATATTTCCACCATACCTTCCTGCAGTATCGTTTTACAATATCTATACATCGCAGGTTTTATATTACACCTACTGTGATTTTGATATTTCCTAAATTTGCTTCTATATATGTTATAAATTTATTCCAATCATTATTAAATTTTACACCTTTTTGCTGCCTGATTTTTTGTGTCATCTTTGCTAATTCTATATACTCAAATAATTTAGTTTGCCATTCTCTAACGGTTGGGATATTAGGCGTTTTCCAATTTTGCGCTAGCAGTATCCTGGCGGCTACCGTTGCATATTGGAACATTGTTTGGTCTTCTTTCTTGATCTCCTCTCCAACCATTCCCAGAAGGAAAGCTTCGGGTTTTTTGGGGAAGGTATATTTAAAAAAAAAAATTAACTCATCATAAATAAGCCCCCAAAACCTTTTCACTTCCTCACAGGTCCACCACATGTGATGGAAATTACCTTCTTTGGTTTTGCATTTCCAGCATGTTTTGTCTCCGGTCTTATACATTTTTTCCAATTTTACAGGGGTGATGCACCATCTGTACATCATTTTTTCCATGTTTTCTCCGAGTCCAAAACATGCTGTGAATTTCATGTCCTTGTTCCAAAGTTTCACCCACCTGTCATATTCTAGATTATATCCCAGATCTATAGCCCATTTGACCATAACTTCCTTTATTTCTTCATCCTTGGTGTCCCCATCTAGTAGTTGGTTGTACATTTTGGATAGAAGTTTGGAGTTACCTTCTAGTATTTCCACCTGATATCTGGACTTTTTCTCATTCATTCCTATTTTTTTATGTTCATTCCATAGGGCATTAATTTGGTGGAATTGTAGCCATCCTGTTAATTTATCCTTTAACTCTTCATATGTTCTGATTTTCCAACCTTTTTCAGATCTTACCAGGAGGTCTTCATAGGTCCATCTTTCACTTTCCGTGTTTAGTTTTTTGATTGTTATGATGTCAATTGGTGATAACCACCAGGGGGTGTCTTTTTCAATAAGTCTTTTATTTCTATCCCATACCTCAAGCAGCGAACCTCTGATGATGTGGTTAGAGAAGCCTTTGTGTACCCTCTCTTTATTCTGCCACAGATATGCGTGCCAGCCGAATCTGGTGTTAAATCCCTCTAAGTCTTAACAAATCTGTGTTTTTCAAAATAATCCATTCTTTGATCCAACAGAAGCACGAGGCTTCATAGTAAAGTTTCAAGTTCGGGACGGCAAACCCTCCTCTATCTCTTCGATCTGTAAGTAATTTAAATTTAATTCTTGCTCTTTTGCCTTGCCAAATAAATCTGGAAAGGGTTTTCTGCCAATCCTTAAACATTGCCGTGCCTCTGATCACCGGGATATTCTGAAATAGAAACAGCAGTCTTGGAAGAATACTCATCTTAATTGTGGCTATTCTTCCTGACCAGGAAAGCTTTATCCTACTCCAAGTATCTATATCTTTTTTAATCTCTCTCCAGGTCTTAGTGTAGTTATCTTCTACTAAGTTTATATTTTTCGTGGAGACCCATATTCCCAGGTATTTCACCTTTTTCACCACCTTGATTCCTGTATGCAACTCTAGCTGGTTTCTTAAGTCTTCAGCCAGATTCTTTGTCAACATCTTGGTTTTTACTTTATTTAACCTAAAGCCGGACAATTTTCCAAATTCTTCTAATAGCTCTAAAACTTTACCGACACTTTTTACTGGATCTTCTAATGATATTACTAAGTCATCGGCGTAGGCCTTTAGTTTATATTCTTTTACCCCAATTCTGATTCCTCTTATTTCTGATGTTTTCCTTATTTTATTTGTAATTACTTCAAGCACCATAATAAATTAGAGGAGGGACAAAGGGCACTCCTGTCTCGTACGCTTCGAAATCACAAACGAATTAGTTAAATTGTTGTTAATAATTAGTTTAGCCCTTTGGCTTGAATAAATCGCTTTTATTCCTTCCATAAAGGGGCCCTCTATCCCTACTCACTCCATACATTTTAATAAGAACCGCCAAGATACATTATCAAAGGCCTTTTCGGCGTCGATGAAAATTAATGCCGCGGGGATATCATTCTTGAGTTCCAAATATTCAATAATATCTATTATGTGCCTTACGTTGTCTTTTAATTGTCTGTTGGGGAAGAATCCGGCATCTGCGCAGCTGTTGTAGCACACATAAATAGTCTCTTCTAATTCTTAGGTATTTCTGGAACTAAAATTCCTAGTAACAGAAGTTATTTTAAACATTTTTTTCAACTCATTATAAATCATTTCCCAATATGCTTTTATTTTTTTGCACATCCACCACAAGTGGTAAAATGTGCCTTCCTTCTCTTTACACTTCCAACATGTATCTGTAGCAGTTCTATACATTTTTGCTAGTTTAGTAGGAAGTACCAGTGATACATCATTTTCATATAAATATCTTTCAACATACAACATGCTGTAAGTTTTAAATCTTCCCTCCATATTTTTCTCCATCATGCCAATTGTATATTAGGTCCAGTTACCCTTGCCCATTTTATCATTACTGATTTCACTTCTTCCTCTTTAGTATACCATTCTAACAGTAGTTTATACATTTTTGAAATCAGTTTAACATTATTCTCCAATAGTTCTTTTTCAGACCTTGACGTTTCTGTATTAAAACCATTCCTTTTATCCTTCATACACACATCATTTAATTGGTGGTATTGCAGCCAGTCTTGTCACCAAATGTATTACATGCTCAATTTTTTTTATTCTCAATTGATCTTCTGCTTCAAATAGCAACTCTTTATAAGTTGCCCACTCACTTTTTGCATTACGTTTTTTCACAGACGTTGCTTCCAGTGGGGAGATCCACCAAGGTGTTTTCTGTTCCAATAAGTTTTTATATTTCTCCCACACCAAGTAAATTGATTACGCCCCTTTACGCACTTTTGTCTTATCATACCATAGATATGCATGCCAACCACATCTATTATAGTGACTGTCTAAGTCCAGAATATCCAAATTCTTTAAATCAATCCACTCCCGCAGCCAGCAAAGACAGGACGCCTCATAATATAATCTCAGATCTGGCAGGGAGAAGCCACCTCTTTCTTTAGTGTCTGTTAACAATTTATACTTTATCCTCGGTTTCTTCCCCTGCCAGATAAATTTAGAAATATCTTTCTGTTTTAAGTGTCCTGTTCCACTGACTCCTGGGATCGACTGGAACAAAAATAACATTATTAGCAATACATTCATTTTTACTACTAATATCCTTCCCCACAGTGATAAATTCATCCTCCCCCATACCTCTTTATTTTTTTCCAAGTGTTAATATAGTTATCTTTAAAAAGTTTATATTTTTGCTGTCAGCCATACCCCCAAATATTTCACTTTTTTCTGTATTGACAATTCTGTTTTTTGTTGTAAAGCCTTATTTTGTTGTTCTGCCATATTTTTTGGCATCATTTTTGTTTTATTTTTGTTTAACTTAAAGCCTGCTACTTGACCAAACTCCAAAATTTATGCAATTGGTATACTTACCAATGGGTCACCCATTTGAAACGTTTCTATCCCCCCCCCTTTTCCCATAAGATCAAGGCAACTTGCAGCCCACTCTTTAGTAAGAACATAAGAAGAGTCTGCTGGGTTAGGCCAGCATCCTGTTCTCTCAGTGGCCCAGCAGATGCCCCAATGGGAAACCAGCAAGCAGGATTCAAGCACAAGACCCCTCTCCCCTCCTTCAGTTTCCAGAAACGTGTTCAGAACCATCCAGCCTCCGACTGGAAGCCGTGACAAAATACTGGTGTGATAAGTTTATATCTGCCAGCTCTCATTAATCTCCTCATTACAATTTGTATTGTAAACCGCCCTGTGATCTTTGGATGAAGGGCGGTACAGAAATTTAATAATTTTTTTAAAAAGAAAAGGAATAATAGTCCATCTGTACCTCGAGTGACAGTGCTGGATCTAAGGGTACTGCCACACTCTGAATCTGTTCCTTTTACAGGGAGTGCAGTCTGATCCAAAACAGTCTAAAACCACCTAACTGGGTAGATGAACAAACCAGAAACTGTACCTCCGTCTTGTCTGATTGAACTTCTGTATATTGGCCCTCATGCAGTCCATTATTTTTATTTATTTATTTCATAAGATTTGTACACTGTTTGATTTTTACAAAAGAAAAAAAAAAACCTCAAAGCTGTTTACAAAGAAATAAAACAATAAAGTGGAGAAAAATTCACAACCATACTTTAAAACACACAAAAGTTAAAATACTAAACCAGATTAAAACCCCATCATTATGAGCTTTAAGCGCTGGTTTAGAATGCTTACTGGCTCCACCTGGGATGCATGAAAAGGAAATGTAGAGCTTGGTGTCATTGCATATTGACAGCGCCTGGATAGTGTCCCCCAGTGGCTTCGTAGGGACCTTAAGAAGCATAACGGATAAAACAACCCTGTTGGACAACGTATCCTCGATGCCATGAGGCAGAGCAATAGTCACCACTTTCTGGAACGGCTTTCCAAGTAGGAGTAGACTCACAATTCAGACCCTCAACTCAAGAGAGCCTGTCCAGAAGGAAGCCACAGTCAGTAAATTGGGGCCTGTTTTTCCACTTGGAACATTATCCTGTGAAAAGTTCCCTGAGCTCTTCGCCACCACCTTCCTTGAAAGGCTCCTTAACTGGTGTGGTGACTTGACATCCCAATACACGCAGTGCTGCTGTCCAAGTGGAATTGTGGTATGAGAGTTTCCAACTGCTTTGAGGTTGCCAACATAATGTCAGGAATGAAGATGCTCAGGAATAAAACTGACATATCTAGACACTTTTTCTGTATTTAACTGAGGCGACTTTCCTGCATACTGTGTTAACATTGTGTTTACAGTACATGCTTCAAACAGTTATGTTTCTGAACAAGAAATGTTTTGAATTATCAGGGGCAAATAATCCCCCCCCCAAAAAGCAATGTTTATTCAGAAGAATGCTGAAGCATAAGTTCAAGGATTCAAAAAAACTGAATAGTGTAATACAGAGCATTTTTATTGTTCAAAGTTCTTTGCATATGTTATCTGATGTAATTCTCCTACGTGAATCCTGCAAAATAGGTTAATTTTATTCCCTACTGCAGTTGGGGTGGAGGAAAGAGGCCAAGAGGGTGGCTTGCCTCTTGACCGACATGAGGGAGTCACTACTAGTAGCTTCCTAATTCAGAGCTCATTCCTTTAGCTGCTGTGCTAAGCAGCTTCTAGCTCTTACATCGATAGGCACTTGGAGGTTAAATCCAATGTTGGTCAGTGGCGTCCGGTATGGCATGGAAGGGGCACCCTCCCAACAACAGTGTGACTGGGGGTGGGAAGATCAGGGCTGCATGGTCACACTGGCGAACCAGCCTGGTGCCTGGCTTATCTGCACCCTTCTGCCTTGCAGCATGGAGGGCTTCTGTTCAGGGTTCCAGCCATTCCATTCTTGTGTACCACCAGCCCTCTCTTCTGGTGCCCCCACTGCTCCCCCAGTCAGCATTTCTTGTGGGACGGGCACTGCAGGGCCCAGTCACAGCTGCATTAAAGGCTTGGATTTCTTGAGCAGCTCTCACATCGATCCCCAAGGACATATTTTGATGTGAATGGAGTCAGCAAACTGTCAGTTGGCCAGTTTTCACTCAGGCTGTTCCATACTTTGGTTTTCTTTTAAAATGGAAGTCTCTCACTCTTGTAGAGCTAGACAAAAGCAAGCCAATGTTCAGCCAGTGAGTGATGGGAGCACTGGCAGCCATAGTGCTTGGTTTGTTCATTGTAGTTTTAAGTGAAGAGTGTCTCACCCACTATCTGGAGAAGGGACTTCCAGGTTCATTTTGAATCCGTGTTTTGAAAGAGAAGTGATTGCTACTGCTCGTGAGAAATCTAGAGTTTTAATGTAGCTGTGCTTGGGCAGTAACCTATCTACCCTGAAACAAAATGTTCCAGCAAAAACAGGAGTTCATACTTATTATAAACTTGGGCCTTATTTCATTGGGGGAGAGGAGGCAATTTCATTCCCCCAGCCTTGAGTTAGAAATGTTTTTATTCTTTTGCTTTTAACCTGAATTCTTATGTTCTCATTTTGTATTTTTGTGTTGTGAACTGTGATATTCGGACGAATGGCTGTATACACATTAAATAATAACAAGGAGGCTAAATTTTGGACAACTGCATATAGTCTGTAAGCCTATATTTGACCTTTGTTTTAACCTATCTTCCTGGTGGCAAGTGCCTAATGTTTGTTAATTGTCAATCTTCATTCTTGTCCTGTAACCTAAAGCAGATCACGCAGTTGGGTCAGTTTTACAAGAAAGGTCCTATAAATATGCCAACTAGTATTTTGATAAGGGTTTTCAGCTGGAGGGAAATGCTGATAGGATTTCTGGATCCATGCTGCATCATTTGCAGGGAAGACAGTGAGAAAACCCCTCTTGTGACTTTCCAAATTTGGTTGCCCAGATTTGGGAGAACATGGAATATGGCAACTAAAGTGGAAAATGCTTGAAATGACCTATCCAGACAATGACTTGACTTATTTTTCTAGATACCCTATTGCGCTCCCCCTCTCACTTCAGCAGCCAGCATTCTGTAGCCATTGATCGCCCTCTGTTCTCGCTGGGCTGCTTTTGGGAGTGTTTCTCCCTAACTGCCAAGTTGGCTTATACCGTCATGCGTGGTTTGTTGATAGTTTGGCTGCATAAGCCTGTGAACTGAAAAATGGGATCACTATGAGTATACAGATGACATGAATTAGTAAATGTGAAACGATAATCCTCTTAAAATACTCAAATTCATCCATGTGCTCCTGTGGCAAACAACTCCTAGGTCTCCTTAGACATCCTTAGGCATCCTCATCTCCTTAAAATCATTTTTTACACTGAAGGGTTGGCTTCCATCTGTCCATCCTTAAGTGACCTATTTCTTTTCTATTTTGTGATCTTCAAATCATACTGAGCAAAACTGTGTACCTGTTAATATGCCACAATGCGGCACATTGGAGTAGAGGACCCCCCCCCCAAAGGCAAGGAAGCGGAAACAGGGGCAGCTGTTAGCAGCTTGAGTTGAAGTGTTTGTCGTGGCTCATTACCAAAGAAATATGGTAATCTTTTCCCACTCTTGTTCCATGTTGAACATTCATTTAAATACTAGTGTATTACAAAAAATCTGAGCTGGTAACAGATTGGCTTTACACAGAGACAAATGTTGAAAGATGTGCTTTTCTTCCTTCTCTTTTATAGTGGCATTCCTGACCCTTCCCACTCAGTATATTTTAAAGACTTTTTTTTTAGTGTCCTTGCTTCCTTGGAAGCTACTGACCATAGTTTCCCAGTTCAGATACAGTAGGAAGCTGGGGCTTCTGGGATTGTTTCTTTGCTTGTGCAAAGCGACTCATTTATATTTCTGCTTTTTAAGCTGTGATGGTCATCTGAATCCAGCCACTATCATAACTAAACATTCATAACAGGACTGTCAAACACCAGCCCTTTTTTATTATAACAGTTTCATTCAGAGCTGTAAGCTATAGGTCAGGGATCCTCAAACTACGGTCCGCGGGCCAGATGCGGTGCGCCAGGGTCCTGAACCCGGTCCGCTCGGCAGTTGCAGAACCCACCGCTGTCTAACGGGTCTTGGCCCAAAACTTTAGCGGCACAGGAACATGGTGGGTGGCGCCAGGGAACATGCGGATCCAGAGGGCCAGGGAAGGCGAAGCCTCGTCGGCCGGGAGAGAGGCTGCTCTAGCTTGACGAGGTACGGAGGAGCCCCAGGAGCGGCGAGGCTGTTGTGGACTGAACCCTGAGGTTTTCTCTCACTCCACGCTCCTTTCTTCCTGTCGCCTTGCTAAGCGACTTCTTTTCCCTAGTTCGCTTGGCATTTCCCGCCCTCCCTGCTTTGTTTCCTGGCAGTTTCAACCGAAAAGCCGCTCCTCTCGCTTCCCTTTCTTTCCCCATTTTCCTTTCCTTCGTCTTTCTTGTGCAGAGGCAGTTTCTTACTCAACTATTCCCTCAACAGTCATTTGGCTTCGAGCGCCACATTTTGCTTTTCATTCTCCCGTCCCCTGTCAAATCGCAGGAACAGGAGAGAAGGGGAGTCGTTATGCCGTCACACTCTCCTGTGCATTTACAGCCTGCCTTAAGAGAGAGACGATTACCTGGAGACCCGCTTCCTTTCCTGCAAATCCCCAAGCCAAAGTCGCCTGGACTCTGAGGGTGGTGGTGGCAGCTGAGGGAAATCAATACGCCGAGCCTTAACCTGGGAGTTGCCCCTGCTTGCGCTGAGGGGGAAGAGACCTGCGCTGGCCATCGCACGCCTCCGGCAGAGCTGAGGCCTCCATGGCAAGAGCCAGCGCCGCCAGAGCCACCATGGTTTCTCTGCAGGATCCCGGCGAGGGCTGCTACTTCCATTGTAGCTTCCCCTTCTGGTCGGCAGCGCTTGCAGTCTTCACCTTTGCTCATGGCCAGGGGGCAGGGAGATCCCCTTAACCGTCACTTCCCTCGCCTCCCAACAGTCGGGGTTTCAGAAATCTCCAAGAGCCTCTCCCTTTCAGTGGACCCCACCCCAATCGTCACATACTTCCAAGCCCATGGATAGAACATGCACGCAGCACCAAGTTAACTGGAAGTTACTGGATTGGACCAATTCATGGAGGAGAAAGCTCTCAACAGCTCTGCCTGTGCTGCCTCTTCCAATGTCTTCACTCTTAGAGCAACTGCACTGCATTCAATCCAAATATATCTTCTTGAAAATGTTCACATTCTGCAGAAGGAGATCCTTACATTTCTGGCAAAACAGAGCAAATTGGCTAGTGCCCATAATGTCACCATGTGCAATGCCCTTAAAGTATATTGTAAATATTGTATTGTTTTTCCTGTTTTTGTGCACCACAAATAAAATATGTGCAGTGTGCATAGGAATTCATATTTTCCCCCAAACTATAGTCTGGCCCCCAGCGGTGTCTGAGGGACAGTGGACTGGCCCCCTGTTTAAAAAGTTTGAGGACCCCTGCTATAGGTAGTGAGTGCCCTGGTGCAGGGTTACATTGTTTCAGAATCTGCCTCTCCAGGGCCACTGCCATCCATTTCCAGAATTGGAGAACTGCTAGCTCATTGGTACAGCAAATGCTTTGCATCCAGAAGGTCCTAAGTTCACCTCAAGTTTAAAAGTATTGGGAAGGACCATGAAACCCTGGAGAACTGCATCTAGTTAGAGGAGTCAGTGGGCAAAAAATGTGTTCTCTTGCTGTGTTGCTCATTTCAGGTTACATTGACAAAGTGTTTGTCTAGTGCTTTGGATTATAAGTGGAGGAGCTGCTGCCAGAGTGCTGTGATGGGTCACATTTTGACTTGTACAAAGCTCAGTGGTTGCCTGAAGCTGGCTGCTGCCTCTCAGCCTAACCTACCTTACTGGATCATTGTTTTGAGTATTCAAAGGTGTGTGGAGAGCTCCTGGGGGAAGAACGGAATAAAAATATTACTGCAGTTTAGCTCTCCCTTTTAATCTATGCTGTAAGATGGAACCGGGCCCGACCTCAGTGGCAGAGGGCTGGCTTTGCAAGCAGACTGTCCCCGGTTCAATCCCTGGCATCTACAGGTAGAAACTGGATGGTTTCCTGGTCCGAAGTCCTGGAGAGCCCGTCAGTGTAGACAGTACTGAGCTAGACGGACCCCGGAGTCTGACCAGGCGTGAGGCATGTTTGCATGTTCTTGTGCCATCCATAAATACAACTGTTGCCAAGGGGTGAGCTATTACACAGAGCCTTGCCAAGTGGTCCAGGCAGCTTTCCCTCTACACACCACAGACTTGTGGTGCTGTGGAGAAAATCTCGCTTTAGTGTTTTCTGAGCCACTGCAGATAAACAACCTTTGTACTGTGACAGGATGCGGGTGGCGCTGTGGGTTAAACCACAGAGCCTAGGACTTGCTAATCAGAAGGTCGGTGGTTTGAATCCCCGTGACGGGGTGAGCTCTCGTTGCTCGGTCCCTGCTCCTGCCAACCTAGCAGTTCAAAAGCACGTTAAAGTGCAAGTAGATAAATAGGTACCGCTCCGGCAGGAAGGTAAACGGCGTTTCCATGTGCTGCTTTGGTTTTGCCAGAAGCGGCTTAGTCATGCTGGCCACATGACTTGGAAGCTGTACATCAGCTCCCTTGGCCAATAAAGCAAGATGAGTGTGCAATCCCAGAGTCGGTCACGACTGGACCTAGTGGTCAGGGGTCCCTTTACCTTTACCTTACTGTGACAGGATTGGCCGCCTTATGTGGCATGTGCTTTTTAAAAATGTTTCTTTGTGGCACCCATAGCATGCTGACCAGCCCTTTTGTGTGAATCATTGTTTTGCCTGTATCAGTATTCTCTCCTACATTTTAAACCAAGTAGCATGATTTATGTGTCGTTGAACACAGGCATGTCACTCAAGAACTGATTTAAGGGCGGTGGGAGGTAAATATAATACTTTCAGCTGAGGGCTTCATTTTTCACTTCAGGAATATGTCTGATATTTGGCGAGCTTAACCTCTTGACCATCTCTCTGTTGTTCATAGTTTCCCCCTCCCTTAGATTTACTGTCGCCACATGGACACAGTTGTGATGTGTCTGTCATGTTTTAGCTTTTGGTCTTTGCAGCCAGGAGGATGCCCTCTTGACTGTTTTGTGGTGGCATGTTGTTGGTTTTTAACCTCAGACTCTATTCTAATTCATGGGCATTATTTAAAGTTTCATTTGAATGAATGCTCCTTTGCCCCAAAGTGGATTGATTCTGCAGGAGTGCAGCCCATCCTTGGGAAATCTCAGCTGGCCACCTCTTTCTTCAATGCCAACAGAATATTTTTCTTCTTGAAAATGTTTGCTGTAGTTTGATAGTGGCTGGTGACTCTTTTAAATTTGTACTTTTCTGCTGTTTTGCTGTTAAATGTGTTTAGATAATACAAGCTTTTAAAATATTTATATATAACTTCGCACACTTCTGATGAATGGCAAACATGACTCTATGTAAGGAAACAATAAATTAAGGTTTTTCCAGGCACTTCTGGCTCTAAAACATCTTTTATCATTGGCAATACAAACCTGTGCCAGTTCCATTACTGCTCTCATTTTTTTTTTGAAAAACCTGTCCCAGTCAGATTGAAATTAAAATGTTATATTCTATAATCTCTGTAAAGACATGCATCTCTGCCCTCTGCTGTCCATTCTGGGAAATTTATAGGAAAAGTCAAGAGTTAAAAAGCAGAGTTGTACAGTGGTACCTCGGGTTACATACGCTTCAGGTTACATACGCTTCAGGTTACAGACTCCGCTAACCCAGAAATAGTACCTCAGGTTAAGAACTTTGCTTCAGGATGAGAAGAGAAATCGTGCTCTGTCGGCGTGGCGGCAGCAGGAGGCCCCATTAGCTAAAGTGGTGCTTCAGGTTAAGAACAGTTTCAGGTTAAGAACGGACCTCTGGAATGAATTAAGTTCTTAACCCAAGGTACCACTCATGAAAATGGTATGAAATGTAGAGAAAAGACAAAAGCAATAATGTAGTGCTAGTAAGATCATTTACAGAACCCAAGTAGTTGCTCAGTTTAAATGTAAAACGTCTTGTCAAGAAGCTGTGAATTTAGAAAATGGAAACAGCAATGCTGCTAACCGTAGTGGGGCGGCTCAGTTGGTGGAACATGAGACTCTTAATCATGGGTCATGGGTTTGAGATCCAGGTTGGGCAAATAGATTCCTGCATTGCAGGGGGTTGGACTAGATGACCCCCAGGGTCCCTTCCAACTCTACAATTCTATGATTTTCATAACACAGCCCATCTGTAGTGGCATTTAGAACCTTTTAAAAGAAGATTTTTCTGTATGGTGATGTTACTCCCTTTGTTTCAGTTTCCCTCTAATGGGGAAATCTGTGGCCCTTTAGATGTTACTGGACTCCATCCGCCTAAGCCAGCCTGGCTGATGGTCAGAGATGGTGGGTGTTGGAGTCTTAGCATCTCTACCCGTGGTGTGATGTAGAGATGGGCAACAGACTAGCACAGCTCTCCCTCTGAAAAGGAGTAGTATTTTTATATGGAAGCTTTGATTTGCCAGGTGTCCAGTTCTGTTCTACTTGCGGAGCAAATACAAAGAAATAAAAGAAAACAGAGAGATACAGGCATTCATCATTCCAGTAAGAGTTGGTTTATTATTATTATTATTATTACTATTACTATTATTATTATTATTTCACAAAATTTATATACCGCTTGATTGTAAAATGGCTGACCAAAAGGTAAAACAACACAATTAATAAAAATTTGCAACCATACTTAAAAACATACGAAAATTAAAATACTAAAAGATTAAAATTACCTCAACCTTATAAGCATCTAGGTAGGCTTGTCTAAACAAGAATTTCACCTGTAATGTAAAATGTACCCAGAGATTCATACTTATTCTTTGTATTGTATAGGTTGACCAAACAGAAAATATGAATATTCAGAGGATACTTTTCAAATGAGATTCCTTCTGCTTATACAGACAGCTGTACAGTTTCTGTCCTGTTACTCTTTACCTATCTTCCTTTTTTCCTGTCGCTTTTCTTCCCTTCTTCCCCCTGTTTTTCTTTCTTCAGATCTAACTGGCTTAAGCCGTGCTGTGGAAGGCGAGCTGCTGTGTGGCAGGTATTTTTGCTCAGTGCAAGTCTCAACAGTTTCCTGGTAGCCTGTGTAGTATTGGTGGTGATCCTGCTGACTCTGGAACTCCTAATAGATATAAAGCTTCTCCAGTGTGAGTAGCAGGTTTTTCTTTTTCCTGAAACTTTTGGCAATTATATTGAGGCTAATGCACTATGGGTTGCAGGTGGGTGGGTGGAAATAGCTTGGGAATAGTGTCTAAATCAGGCTTCCTCAACCTCGGCCCTCCATATGTTTTTGGCCTACAACTCCCATGATCCCTAGCTAGCAGGACCAGTGGTCAGGGATGATGGGAACTGTAGTCTCAAAACATCTGGAGGGCCGAGGTTGGGGAAGCCTGCTCTAGACTGTATGAGGTGTGAAGTGTATGGAATTTTGTGAACCTCTGATGTGCTGATATTCCTTTGGGGCTCATCCCAGACCTAACATTACCCAATGTCTCCCCACCTGTCCCATTCAGATGTACATTTGAATTCTTTCCCCCCCACCGGCAGCACTATGGGGTTGGTTGGTCTTCCAGAGTAATTAATAGGGCTGGGTAATACCTGATTTTCAACACTGCAATATATCACCAGCTAAACATTGCAGTATTTCAATATACTGTATCAAGTTGTCTGAAATGAGGCTGGAGCTTATAATAATCTGGGGAAATACTGAATTTTATTTTATTTTATTTGATGTGTATAATTAAATGAAATTTTACTCTGATTGCATGCTTGACTAAACCATTAAAGATTTCTGGAGAATATATTACTGTTCTGTTATGGGCTTTATATGTCCATAGTAACACCTTGAACTTGACCTGGTAACAAATTGGGAACTGGTGCAGATCGGTGTTAGAAACTCAGTTAGACAATCTAGGTGCCACATGGTGCCTGAAAACTAGGTTACAGGTGCAATAACAGGATGTCTAGGCCATTTTTATGTATAACAAGATTACAAAGCTGAAAATGAATGAACTCTAGCTAAAATCTTATGTTCATTTTTAATATGGTCTTGTCCTCATTGGAAGACAAAGTCATGCTTACCCTGCCCGCCCCCTAATATTCTTTTTTAAAATAATAATTTTTATTAGTTTTCAATTATTAAACTCCAATAACAGCCACATTTTATCAATATCATATTACCATTCCCATCCAAATATAGATCAATTATACAGCCAATTATAAATTTTGAGTGACTTCCTGTGTGCTGGGTTTTGGGATGCAAAGGTCTTATTTTCCCCTGCTTCCAAAATCTTAGTTAATCCAATTGCATTAAGTCCTGATCTTGGTCCTTTATCCATAGCTACAGAGTTCTTGACTTCCATTCGTGTTGAGATATTTAATAAAAAGATTTTTTCCCCGCAAGGAGAGTTCTGTATCCTGTAAATTCTTTGTGTGAGATGTTTATTTTCCCATTTGCTTCTTCATTGTTCTAATCATGTCCTGCAGCAGCATCTCTTCTTCCGCTTTTCCAATCTTTCTCCTCTTCTGCTGAAATTCTAGCTGTGTCATTATGCCATCTTTGTTGTTTGTGTCTGAGTAAGGGAGTAATCTGGTTTCCCGCTGTAGCTCTGGGCGAAATTCCAGTTCTCCTCCCAATTCTTAGATTTCTTAACAATCTGGCGTCGCGCCAGGTCTTCTAAGGCCATAATCCAAATTGCCGTCCAGTGGAAGTTAGATGCTTTAAATCATTTCAGTGTTCTCACACAGTTCTATTTTTATATTAATACATAAATATAATTCTGTTCTCTTTTTCTCTTCTTGCTTTTTATCAATTTGTTATCGTTTAGGGGGAGGTTTGCCAAATCATTTATATAGAAAATATAGTATATGTAAAAAAGGGTAAAAACTCCCCTCCTCCCTCACGTACCGTATTTTTCAACAAAGGAAATTTTTCCAGTTCAAAATGTTGCAACCCAGTAATGGGATTCACTTGGCAGTTTATAATCTTGTCCTCTTCATTCTGCACCTGTCTGTAAATTAGAGCCAATTTCATCCTAATAAACAGAAGCACCTCTGCTTTTCATGGCTGCGTGGGGGGGGGGGTTACTGTTATGCGAAGCGCTTTTACGCTTAGCTTCTACTGCCTCTCGGGTTCCATACCAGAGCGAGAGCCACTTATCAAGACGATCTACAAGTGAAGCTCACTCCCCCCGGGCCCTGGGGGAGCTTGCAAGGACAATTACTCCCAAATCATCCTTGTTTTCTTCCGCAAATGATCTCCGCTAGCATGGGAGCTACATCCATTAAGGCAGGAAGCACCGGAAGTCTGCCCCCCTAATATTCTTAAGAGGGTCCCTTCTCCAGTCTTCAAAGAGTGACTGGAAGTGGGGAAGCAGAAAAATTCTTCCTACATCCCCTTTCCTTCATATTAATACTGTATTTACTCGAGTCTAATGTGCCATTGAATCTAATGTGCACCTCAGTTTTAGGAACATTGAAACAAAAAATATTTGCTGGTGACTGTAAAAGTAAAGGGACCCCTGACCATTAGGTCCAGTCGTGGCCGACTCTGGGGTTGCGGCACTCATCTCGCTTTATTGGCCGAGGGAGCCGGCGTACAGCTTCCGGGTCATGTGGCCAGCATGACTAAGCCGCTTCTGGCAAACCAGAGCAGCACACAGAAATGCCGTTTACCTTCCCGCCGGAGCAGTACCTATTTATCTACTTGCACTTTGAATTGCTTTCGAACTGCTAGGTCGGCAGGAGCAGGGACCGAGCAATGGGAGCTCACCCCGCCACAGGGATTCGAACCGCCGACCTTCTGATTGGCAAGTCCTAGGCTCTGTGGTTTAACTCACAGCGCCACCCGCATCCCTTGGTGACTGTAAATGTGCCATCAAATCTAACGTGCACCTTGATTTTCACAACATAATTTGGCCAAAATGGTGAGCATTAGATTTGAGTAAATATAGTATATCTTTCTAGCACAACAACTAACACATATTACAGGCCTACACAACTGACAGCAGAGACACCCACCTTAAGTGTACAGTTTGCACAACCCAAGACTTCAGTGTCCCTCAGTGACCCCAACCCAACACTGCTTTAGATTTTAAGCACCGCTGTGAGAGTGAATTAGGCAACACTTTAAAATGTGCTGCATTTCCCCCCCGAGAAAAATTCACTCCCATCCTTTATTTAAAACTTTAAAAAGTTAGAATACTGAAACAGCTTAAAATTACCTCAATTCAAAGTGTGTGTTGTGGATGTATATATATTCTGTACCCCATCTTGTATGAACGGGCAGGATACAGACATTATTACTTTTTAAGAATTGTTCTATTAAAGATTTTATTGGATTACAAAAAAACATACATCACCTCTGTTTTCAGATCATAAAGTCCTTTCTATAGATCATAGATTCCCTGGAAAAGACCTGATGTTGGGAAAGATGGAGGGCGCAAGGAGAAGGGGACGACAGAGGATGAGATGGTGGGACAGTGTTCTCGAAGCTACCAGCATTAGTCTGACCAAACTGCAGGAGGCAGTGGAAGACAGGAGTGCCTGGCGTGCCTGACACGACTAAATGACTAAACAACAACATAGATCAGTTATATTCGACGTGAGACTTTAATGTGGTATACAGTATAAGGTTGGGGGAGGAGAGAGAAGGGAGGTGGATAGTAAACTTTCATTCTTTATATCCATTTATTAATTTTCATTGGCATTGAGAGAGGTTGGGGGCCCCAGAGCGTGGTGGCCTGCCTTCAGTTGACTGCAGTGGGATCTGTTTGTGTGTATGAGGGTGTGTGGGGTTCTTGGGTCAAGTTAGCCATATTGATTCATATGCTATTGGTGGGTTCTTCTTCTTGTCCTGTTGGGCTGTGTGTGTAATAAAAGGGAGCCACACCGGGGTGAAAGCGTCCTCTACTTCGTTGTTTAGTCGTATCTGACTCTTCGTGACCCCATGGACCAGAGCACACCAGGCACTCCTGTCTTCCACTGCCTCCTGCAGTTTGGTCAAACTCATGCTGGTAGCTACAAGAACACTGTCCCACCATCTCGTCCTCTGTTGTCCCCTTCTTGCGCCCTCCATCTTTCCCAACACTAGGGTCTTTTCCAGGGAGTCTTCTCTTCTCATGAGGTGGCCAAAGTATTGGAGCCTCAGCTTCAAGATCTGCCCTTCCAGTGAGCACTCAGGGCTGATTTCCTTCAGAATGGATAGGTTTGATCTTCTTGCAGTCCATGGGACTCTCAAGAGTCTCCTCCAGCACCATAATTCAAAAGGATCAATTCTTCGGCGATCAACCTTCTTTATGGTCCAGCGCTTACTTCCATACATCACTACAGTGGTACCTTGGGTTAAGTACTTAATTCGTTCCAGAGGTCCGTACTTAACCTGAAACTGTTCTTAACCTGAAGCACCACTTTAGCTAATGGGGCGTCCTGCTGCCACCACGCCGCCGGAGCATGATTTCTGTTCTCATCCTGAAGCAAAGTTCTTAACCTGAAGCACTATTTCTGGGTTAGCGGAGTCTGTAACCTGAAGCGTATGTAACCTGAAGCGTATGTAACCCGAGGTACCACTGTACTGGGAAAACCATAGCTTTAACTATACAGACCTTTGTCCGCAAGGTGATGTCTCTGCTTTTTAAGATGCTGTCTAGGTTTGTCATAGCTTTTGTCCCAAGAAGCAGGCATCTTTTAATTTCGCGGCTGCTGTCACCATCTGCAGTGATCATGGAGCCCAAGAAAGTAAAATCTCTCACTGCCTCCATTTCTTCCCCTTCTACTTAAACCACCATAAACTTGCTGGCGGGAGGGCCCAAGAGCCCTCCCACCACCTTCTCAAAGCCTGAGAAGCCCCTCCCCATCCACCCTCACAAGCCACTGCCTGCTAGTATATTTCAAATTAAAAGCATATCACACATTAAAAGTACATTAAACAAGGCAACTAAAACCTAAACCCAACGTCTTTGTATTCTGGACAGCACAAGCTCAGGGAAGGAATTTTAATCTCCAAATACCTCGATAGACACTATCTGATATTGCAACAACTTTTTGGACTCGCCAGCCGTCCTAACACTGGGATGTTACTGCCAAATACAGCCTGACTCCCCCACTACACGCACAGCTCTCCCTAAGTGCCACCTAACGCCTAAGTCCACTCTTAACTCTTTCTTCTGCCAGAAGACCTTTAGATAAACTCTTACCTGCTTCCCACCCAAATAAGACTCAAAACAACCATCATGCCCACCCATTCAAACGTTCCCTTTCTCCTCCCCAAGCCAACTTTCATCGCCCTTCCTGCTCCTTCCGTGTCTCCTTGGCACTTGTAATAGTTGCTAGCTTGAAGAGCCCACCCCACGGCCCCATGCATTCGTAGGAACACAGAGCCTGCGGGGATTGCCAGCCTTCAGAGCTGACATGACAAGAGACATGGTGGGGGAGCCACACGCAGAGAGAGACGGGCAGAAGTGAGGAAGGAGGTTAAACATGCTGCCTGCATTACAGAGGAAAGTTCCTGTAGGTGTCTGTTCTCTTCGGAAAGTTCCCAGGCAGACTGGTGGCTTTCGTCAGCCACCTGCCCTTGTGGTTTGCTGCTGCCTGCAGGAGGCAGGGGAGAGCTGAGCCAGCCGCAGAAATCTTGAGCGACGATACACATCATGATTAGTGATACATTTCCAGGATATTATTATGAAACTGGTTATCACGATGTGAGTTTCATATTGGGTTTTGGACAAGTGTATCAATGCACATTGGCCAGCCCTAGTAATGAAAGCACCTGGTTTGAAAGCTGGGACTAAAGCCATTGATGCTGTTGTTTGGGAAAGGGTGTTGCTTCTATACCTTTTCCAAAAAAGGTTTTGCTCTGTTTGAACTTGGAAATTCAAGAAATATGTGTGGAAAGAAATGCACATGGGAAACCTGCGACAGTGGAATAAAGGGATTTTTTTCAATGGAGGACGGGAGCCTTTGGATCCAGTCTCCCATTCCTAGATCTGGAAGGCTAGGGATGCTCACATGACATCTCATGGGAACTTGGATGGCCCTGCGAGATTTCATGACAGCATCCCAGAACCATCATGCTGAGAGGGAAAGCCCAGCATTAAAAGAAATGTTAAGCTCTCTGCTTTGCTTGCATTAGCCTGCAGAATTTCAACCAGCTGCCCTTCAACTGCATAGGGTCACTCTTTCACACAGCACACTGGAAGTAGAATAGATTTTTTCTCCATTTACCGGTATTCTATTTTTCTAAGTGCAGGGAGCTTTATGTGGAAAGAGCATTTCTTTTTCTGGAATTTTCTGGCACTCAAGATTTTTGCCCATCAGAGAATGTTGCAGACGAAGACCTTAAAAAAAATCCCAGGCCGTATAAATCTCGCTGTAGTTTTTAAATTAGTTCCAGCCTTTTGTGTTATTATTTGCGCTTTACTTTTAATCTTAATATTCATTTTTAGTCAGTTTTTAATGCTATACCACTTTTTATTTTATTAGTCCTTTTATTTATTTATTAAACTTTTTTGTTTTATTCTGTAAGCTGCCCAGAGAACACTTGTTACAGGGCAGCCTATAAATGTCAAAAATAGAATGAATAAGTAAATAATGCAACTGATGGTCTTTTCATTGTATGGCTCTTTAGAATACCCATTAGCATTCACAGTCAATACTGGCTTGGAGTAGGGGGGTGCAATAAAAATATTTTATTGTCTTGCATGTTGTCCATTCTGCACATCTTTAGTTGAACACAAGAGGGCAGACAGAATGTTGCACATTCCTTTATTCCTTCCAATATATGGGTTGCTGCCTTGTTGATAGCATTTTCCCATTTCCCTTTATTGCAGCCATCAGGACATTGCTGAAAATGAACAATGTAGCTGAGGTTTTTTCCTTCTTTCTCTTAGCATTTCACAATATGGAGACAGGACTATAAATGTGTCAGTGCAACATTGCATAGGTAGTGGAGTTACAGGATTTAAAAAATAAAACAAACCTAAAAGTGAAATACTGTGTTTCACTCAAACAGATTAATATTCTGCTACAGTTTTGCATTTTTCTGTGCCTGCACACAACCCTGAAAACTTGAAGTTTTTTTCCTTCTTGAGAAGAAAACAAAACTCGTATGTATTCCCAAAGTTATTTTAACACTTTACTACACATGAAACATTTTCAACATAAAGAGGGGAAATTGGTCTCCCTAAAGGCTCCTGAGAGAGACTTGCATCACAGGAAGAGTCCAGGGTGTTTTCTAAGGTCTGCTTTGTGCTGGCAGGTGGCTAACTTGGAGTTTTCCTTTCATGCATCCAGATACAGTGATACCTCGGGTTACATATGCTTCAGGTTACTGACTCCGCTATACCAGAAATATTACCTCAGGTTAAGAACTTTGCTTCAGGATGAGAACAGAAATCGTGCTCCGGCGGCAGCGGGAGGCCCATTAGCTAAAGTGGTGCTTCAGGTTAAGAACGGACCTCTGGAACCAATTAAGTTCTTAATCCGAGGTACCACTATGTAAGGCCAGCATCTTTTCTCTCATGAGATGTATTGCACTGTGATCATGGTAAATAATGATAAACTGTGCTTATTTTTGCTTTCCTGAGTCCTCCCTCCAAGCTACTAATCCATCACACGCAGGCACTGAATGGGTTCCCAGGCTTTTTGGCTTCTTCTCTGGCACCAGATACAGAACCTCAAAACATGGCGTGTTCTCTTCCTCCCCCACCTACATCCAGAATTATACATGGTTGTTTAGTAATATGCCTTTCCTACACTCTACATGAGGACAAAGGAAGGCTTAATGCAGGTCAAATTGAAGATCAGTCTCATGGCATGTGGCCTGGTTCACACATCATGTAATGACACAAGCATGCTGGCTTCCAAAGAGGAGCACGTCTCCACTTTATTACTGACTACAAATCATGGTTATGGAGACTACAAATCATGGTTAAGGAGATTAACCACAATCCTGAGTTCCAACCCTAAACCAGAGCTTTCTGTGCTGAGGTAAAGGACCATGGATGAACATAGCAACCGCAGTCTTCTTCCTGCAAGACAGTGCATCATTCAAACTAAACTATCATTTGGCCTAGCATTACATGCAGTCATAGGCGTTGAGTGACTTTAATTCATTCTTGGCTCTTATATTCTACTTTTGGTACCTTTTGAATCCTGAATCTTGGACTTGTTACTGAAAGAAGCCAAACCTGGAACCATCGTTTATAAACCTGATTTGTTTCAATGAACCATAGTTCAGATTAACCACAGTTTGGTTTGGACAATAATGCTAATTGCAGCTAATTGAAAACGGAGGTGAAATGTCTGATCCTGTGCCAGTAGGGGAGAATATGTGTTGGAGGCTCAGAGATGGGAGAGTTGAGAAGATGGAAAATGGAAGCAGACAAGTAACTGTAAATCATGTTAAGCTTTAGTGAAGCTTAAACCAAGGTGGGCATTCTAAATGATTGTTAATAAAAACCACAATTGGTGTTATGTCTCGACTGAGCCTATATCTCTAATGTTGTGTACTAGCTGTGAATATTTACCAGTGTTTCTGCAATTGGTGGGGAGTTCACTTCTTTCATCATTTTGTCCCTTCTCTCCCAACCCAGATTTGGCCCACAGTCTCCTGGGGGGTCAGCCTTAATCAAGGCAGGCTTCAGAATGTTTGGTTCATTGTGTATTGTGCAACTTGCATGCTGGGAAACCAAAATGATGCTTCATAATAATCTTTATTTAATTTCAGTTTCAAATGCATCACAGTTTGCTGGAGTTATTCACTGGATCAGTCTAGTTATCCTCTCTGTGTTCTTTTCAGAGGTAAGTGAAATGTGAAAGTAAGTGACAAAGGACAATATGACTGAAAAACTGGTTACTTCCTTAGGAAATGTGTTCAGTTGTATATCTAGGCACCTAAATTGCCTTAGTTACCTCAGAACTGCAATACCTCAAGGACTGCATCTTTCCAAATGAACCTACACAAACCCTGAAATCATCTTCTAAGGCCCTTCTTCATGTTTCGCCTCCTTGAGAGGTCCAGAGGGTGGCAACATGAGAATGGGCCTTCTCTGCAGTGGCTCCCCATCTGTGGAATGCTCTCCCCAGGGAAGTTTGACTGGTGCCTTCATTATACACCTTTAGGCGCCAGGCAAAAAGCTTCCTTTTAAACCAGGCCTTTGTTTGATCCGATTTACATCCTCTGCCCTTTTAAAATGTATTTTTATTAGCTATTTTGTGGTAGGTATATTGATTTTATTCTGAGAACCGCCCTGAGACCCCTGGGTATAGGGCGGTATATAAATTCAGTAAATAATAAATATTTATAATATGGCATGTTAGCGCATGAGCTTGTATTTTAAAGAGTTCTTAGAAAGTGCAGCTGGAGTATAATGCAACTTGTAGGTTATCAACAGGAGTTGACCACCGACAGCACACAGGCAACAATCTTGAAATATCGGCATTGACTCCCAGCTCCTTCTTGGACCAAGTTTGTTCCCCCACCCCAGATGCTGATCATTACCTTTTTAAAGCTCTAAATCTTCTGGGTGCAGAGTAGCTGAAGAACCACCTTCTCTCAGGAAATCTGGCTACTTGTTTATAACTGCATTGAAGGCCCTACTTTAGAGTCCTTCATCACAGATGTGGCAGAAGGTTATTCAAAGGATGCCCTTTTTCACAGTGGCTTCTATGTTTTGAAACTTCTTCACGGGAGAAGGATGATCTGCCCCCTTGCTAGTAGCCTCTTGACAGCAAGTCTTATTCCAGAGGGCATTTGGAACCCTCTAAGCTGTTTTTAGCAGATTTGTGGGGGCTGTTGGTAAGACTGGGTTTTAATTAATATTTTGTTCTGCAATGCTATTTAACATGTTTGCTACTTGATGATGAGCCTCCTCAAGATGGACAGATGTGAGGATAAATGAATATTAAGTTCTTCTTAATATTTCCAATTATGTATCTCTCTACATTGGGGAATTCAGAAGGTTGCAGCCATAAGAATTTGTAGACCATGTCCCAGAACAAAGGCTTTCTGGTGTGGTCACATTCTAATTATGCTATACAGTGGTACCTCGGGTTACAGACACTTCAGGTTACAGACTCCGCTAACCCAGAAATAGTACCTCAGGTTAAGAACTTTGCTTCAGGATGAGAAGAGAAATCATGCTCTGTCGGCGTGGCGGCAGCAGGAGGCCCCATTAGCTAAAGTGGTGCTTCAGGTTAAGAACAGTTTCAGGTTAAGAACAAACCTCCGGAACGAATTAAGTTCTTCACCCAAGGTACCACTGTACAGTTCAAAAAGGATGCCATACAACTGGAAAAAGTTCTGAATGAGCAAAATTTGGGCCCCAGGAATAGAAGAGCAGTTTTCTTGGAAGGAACACTAAAGTGGGAAAAGTAGAAGGCTAAGAGGAAAATATATATTAATACCATGCATAAAGTGGAGAAAATGGATAAAGAAATGACTGTTCCTCCTTTTCCCATAATAATGATTTTGATTTGGGGTTAGATTCATTATTTTTTATGGTAATTGGGAACTGGTGTTTGTGTTTTGTTGTCAGGACTTATTAATGTGAATTGTTTGAGGGTTGGTCAGTCTCAGTGCAATTTGATATTTGGTGTGTTTGGTCTGATGTGTTGACTATAGACTTATTTAAGGTTTTCCTTCATATCTTGTATAGTTTGGGCTGATACATTTTGCCGTTACTGTGGATTTTGACTCAGTATTGTTATTGCTAGGGTTTAATTCAAATTATTAAATGAAGTGTTCAGACTTCAGAGCAGTTCTCACCTTGTCCAGAGTCTATTAGAGCAGGTGAGTCTCCTTCACACCTGAATCCCTGCTGGCTGGGTGGCTGTGCTGGTTCCATGCAGTAGAGGGGTCTTGATTGGGCCCCTCACCTGGCAGGGGATCACCATTGATTTAAGTAGATCCTTAACTGGCTCAGCTATGCCCCATACTTTAGTGTATTATTGGATTTAGTTGATTAATGTTAAAAGAGGTGTAGAATATCCTGGGTGTGTTTGTGTGTTTCTACACTAGTAGCCAAAATTGTGGAAACCTTTTGGAGAAAGTGGATTTCCGAGGTTTGATGGCTCATACCACTTTTTTTTTGGGAGTAGTACCATAACATTATGCATCAATGGAAAGATAATTTAATAAAGAATGTAATGCAACAAAGTTTATTCAATTATCTGTATTCTATCAAAAATTATAGCCAAATAACCAGAAAAAGGAGTGTTTAGAGAGCCAATCAGGTGTCATCTTGTTTTGGCAATGATGGCTTATAACACCTTTTTTTTTTTTTTTTTTTTTTTTTAGTAATACCATAAAATTATATATCAATGGGAAGATAATTTAATGAAGAATGTAATGCAATAACTTTTATGAAGGATTATTTATTACAACAGCAGTCAAAAAGAAGAAACATGAAACACATAGAAAAAAATGAGATATACAAAAATTCTCCCCATGTCAGTTAATACTTAGTTGGGCAACCTTTAGCCTTCCCATGGAGTGAACCAAATTTTTTAGTTTTGCATCAGTAAAAATGTGAAACCAAAATTGAATTATTGCCTCTATTAATTGGGTTTTATTGCTGGGTTGCTTCTGACTAACAAGTTTCTTTAGTCGGCTCCATACATTTTTGATTGGGTTAAAGTCTGGGCATGTACATTCCCATTAATGACGCAAATTCTGCCCACACCTTTTGCTGTCATATGACCCCAGATCGTAACACTAACTGGGTGTTTCATAGTAGGTGTAATGCAAGTAGGATGTAAATCATCTCCAATTCTTCTCACATATTTCATGCCATCACTACCAAGCAAGAAGATTTTGGTGTCATCACTCCAAATAAAACTGTCCCATTGTTCCGCTGTCCAGTTAGCATGGGTTTTAGCCCAGTTTAATCTTTTAAACCTTTGTTTGAGAGATAACAATGACATTTTCCTTGGAATTCTGGCATTTAGACCATATTCCTGCAGTCTGCACCGAACAGTCCTTACACTCAACTTCACATTACATTGTACCATGTCATCTTGTATACACCCAGTTGATTTTTTCTGTCACGTAGGCACAGTCTCTCAATTCTTCTATCATCACTTGCTGTTGTGCACCTTTTCCTGCCCTTACCAGTCTGATTTTGTAGTGACCGAGTCTCCTTATATCTTTTCAAAAATTTAGAAATGCCACCTTTGGTTAAGTTTCCCCAATTTTTCTTCTATTTTCTTCATAACTGTAGCCATGTTTGCTTAATAGTACTATTTTACATGGCTTTCTGGGTGACCAGTCAACTCTTTGCAGCATTTCTTTAATTTTATTACATTTTACAAGCTTACCAAATGAAAGAACACAAAAACCCCAACCAACTTGATAGCAATCACATAACACACTGACAAATGCCCTCCTCTCAGCTCCAGTACATAACATCAATAGCTGAATCTTACTGTGACCTGATTGGATCATTGCCAAAACAAGATGACACCCGATTGGCTCTCTACACCCTCCTGCTCATTGGCTACATTCAAATGAAGGAAAGCTACTGCATATCAACCTAAGCAAGTTGTGCTTCCTTTTTCTGGTTATTTGGCTATAACTTTTGATAGAATACAGAAAATTGAACGAATTTTGTTGCATTACAGTATTCATTAAAGTATCTTTCCATTGATATATAATTTTATGGTATTACTCCAAAAAAAGGTTGCCACAATTTTGGCCACTCATATCTGTGACAACAGCAGGTTTTTGAGATACTATGGAACATCTTGATAATGGAAAAACTGAGGTTCAAATTGCCTCTCAGCCTAACTGATATCACAGGGTTCCTCCTGTCCTGATTGAGGCTTAAGATGCACGTGGTTTCAGAGCAGGATCTCCCTAAATGTGCTGAGGGGGAGGGGAACAAATTGCACAGATGAACTTAAGAGGATGCCCTGGTGAGTCTCTATAGATTACACAGAGAAGGTCATAAATAGCCACATTTATTGACAGAGATTTCCTTTTTTTCCATTATTACTCGAAGTGTTGGAAATGGGTGGTTTGGTCAATCAAGACCAGAATTATAGGCCTCTGGAGCATACTGAAGTGCTTACTTATGACACTTCAGGTGCTTAGTTGGGTGTATTATTCTCCTGTGATCCTCCAACTTCTTCCCCACTCCTCACCTTGCTGTCAGAATTTATTTTGTAAGCTGCTTGGGGCAAAGACCTGCTCTCTTCTGTTCAGTTGGAAGCACAATACATATCAGAGGTGCAGTATAGAATCTGTGGATTCTAATATTACTGTAATGTTCAAGGATTATTATCTCAATATGTAATGAGTGATGCCTGAGTAGAAGTGCCATAAAATTCTTGCATTTGCTCCTTGGTTGATGCTGAACTCACCAGAAACCCTTCTGCGCTAGGAGAAAAGGCAGAGGAATGTGTGGGGTGGCTGAAAACACCCTGCGTCAGTTCTGACAGGATCCCCGTCTCAGTGTGCCTTACACTTTCCCTACCTCTATTTTTACAATAGCGCAAAAGCCAGCAAAGATACCAGTTTACATAGATAAAACAAGAGAAGAGAGAAACCAGTTATAATTGAAAACACTATTGTAACTGAAAATATAGATATATAAAACATGTCTGTATTTGAGCATGTAAACCAATCTCTTATAACATTAAAAAGCCACGTTTTGATAAAGTATCAAATTTTCTCTGCAGTATTCAGTAAATAGTTTCCAATTTGCTAAAAAGTTACTTTACAATTAGCTCCCCCCCTTACTCTCCTCTTCCTCCAAGGAGCTCAGGGAAGCGTTGTGTAGTGGTTAGGAGCGGTGGACTCGTAATCTGGGGAACCGGGTTCGCGTCTCCACTCCTCCACATGCAGCTGCTGGGTGACCTTGGGCCAGTCACACTTCTCTGAAGTCTTTCAGCCCCACTGTTTGTTGTGGGGGAGGAAGGGAAAGGAGAAGGTTAGCCGCTTTGAGACTCCTTCGGGTAGTGATAAAGCGGGATATCAAATCCAAACTCCTCCTCCTCCTCCTCCTCTTCTTCTTCTTCTTTTTCTTCTTCTTCTTCTTCTTCTTCTTCTTCTTCTTCTTCTTCTTCTTCTTCTTATTCTTCTTCTTCTTCTTCCCCCTCTTCATTTTATCTCTACAACCTTCCCATGGGGTTGGCTAGAGTGAGAGATAGAGTGGGTGACCCAAGGTCAGCCCAGCAAGTTTATGAGGATTTGAACCTGGATTTTCCCTGTCCTCTGTGATCCCTCTAACCACTACTCCATGCTGCTTCTGCAGAATGGCCTCCGTCCAGAAGGCTTACATTTAACATTAGGTAGAGAAGATCACTTTTTATTGAATACTGCAGAGAAAGTTCTATATTTGCTCAATCAAAATGTGGTTTTGTGTATTAAAACTATTGTAAATCAATAAAATATCTGGGTTGGGGTCACCAGACAAAAGCAACTGTCTTCTATCACTGGCATTTTTGTGTGAAGGGAATGTGTGCTAAATCCTGATATTGTTCAAATTCACTTGCTTCTTTCACTGACCGTTGCATGACGGATTGAAACAGCAATCCCAGTGAATCGTTTTCCCCCCAATTTTCTACAGCTCTAGTACTTGATGCTCTTCTGTCAGCAGCAGATATGTGCTATGAGGAGGCCAGCCATCTGTGAAGTGTTTCGCATGAAAGATGCTTGATAATCCTGTCTATTGTATAAAGAAAATATTACCAACAGCAAAATCATTTTCTCACATCAGTTCAGCTATCTGTAGCCTTTTTTCACATAGGAGAGGAGAGGAGAAAAGGGAATATCCCTGTTGTCCTGTGTCTGTTCAGGGTTTGGAAAAACGTTATATTCTACCCTTCAACGATTATTTATTCATGACATTTATATCCCAAGGAGCTCAAGGGGGCCTATATGGGCCTCCCCATTCCTCACTTAATCCTCACAGCAACCCTGTGAGGGTAGGCTGATACCACAGATGCATTTGCCTAAGCAATGGCTAAAGGAAATTCACAGGTAGCAAAAGAGGTATAACCAGCATAACACATGAAGAAACTGTACATCTGCTATTTTTGAAGACATTGTTTGATCCGTTATAACTAAAGTAGTACCAGCCTTCAGGCACTTGGCATCAAGCACTCTCAGTCTGTTGTTTTAGAAAGCTGTTGTGGTGATTTGAGATGTTCTGATGTCATGAAACGTTCATCAAATTTCTAGTTCATGTGGCATAAGAGCAAGGTCTGATCTATACTTTCAGCAGAATGACATGATAAACAGCTTCTTCTTCTTCATTGCCCTGGAGACCCCCCAAAAGATCAAGAAAATGTGTATTCCTGTACATGCACCACAACTAATAACAACTGATGACATCCGTAGAACATATTATTAAGTGATCCACAGGTCACTTAATGAGTGAACTCTGGAGAGTTTGTAAAGTTATGGAGTGGTAGAACGAACTGTACTGATTTGGACTGTAGATGGGGGGTGCCACTTTTAAATGCTCTCTTTCATGTTAAAAAGAAATCCTTGCAAGTAAAATAACAGTACTAGCCCACAGGGAGCTGGCTGTCGTGCTTCCTCCTCCTCCTATTTTACATAGAGCAAGGTAGAACTGAGAGATGGAGACAAGGAGAAATGTGGAAAGAATATGAATTGACACCCCCCCCCCCCCATGTTCCTCATTCCTTTCCTCCATTGTCTTCCATGTTGTACTTTGGATTCTACGGGCCTTGTCCACATGTGCTTTGTGAAGCACTGCTCACCTTCATGCTCTTACAGTATATCAATAATTATGCTAAAAGTGTGCATGATTCTTAATTTTACACTTTTTCTTACACCTGCTGCCTCTTTCTGTCAACAGTGTTGACTCCATCCCTGTTTCTACTTTCTCCCAGAATGGAGAATATTTTGACATAACT
This sequence comes from Podarcis pityusensis, assembly GCF_964106645.2. Lineage (NCBI taxonomy): Eukaryota > Metazoa > Chordata > Lepidosauria > Squamata > Lacertidae > Podarcis > Podarcis pityusensis. Next base: position 2,163,630 of record NC_138034.1, on the reverse strand, counting down.
TGCAACTTTTTCACATTTTAGGGTCAACAGGGAAACCTACATTTACCTGATACACTTACAATGTTACAATGAACTTATAAAACACACTTCCCACAGAAATGTTAAGCATTTGAAATTTTTTAAAAAACTTTTCTGCTCCACAGGACTGATTTTCTCCATTTTGTTACAAAAAGTTATTAATGATTAACAATGCTAATGATTTATGATTTTCTTCCCTCTTCCCACATATCTTTTTATTAGACTGTTTTGAGAATAGTGGTTCTTGGTATATGGGACTACATTGAAAATAAAATAGAGGTAAGCAAAACCTCTGTTTTTATATTGAATAGCACCTCCATCCTTTGCAACACACTGTGCTGTGTTATTGTTTTCATTAATTTACTCAACGTATATTCTGCCTTTCCTCTCGAAGAAGCCCAGGGAGGCAAATACATCAGTACTAAAAACAGTTTAAAAGGCTTCTAAAAACAGTTAAAAACATTCTCCCAGCCAGTGATATATCAAGTTTGCCAAGAACAGTATCTTTCAGCCATCTGGGTGAAGAGGAATATTTTTAGCTTCCTTAATTAGCAAGTAAAGAACACTGGAAAATGATTAGTTGTACTTAACCTTATTGTAGTACTTTTGGAGACTTATTGGTAGCAAGGAATGCTAAAGTTCTGTTCCACGTATGAAGCTGCCTTGTGTCATGTCCTGTTACTTGTCCATCCAGCCCAGGAGTGGCTCTCCAGAGTCTTGGGTCATCTCATTTGCCACCTGATCCTTTCACCTGGAGAGCCCTTGGTCCCTCCTCAACTCTAGTGATTGCCACAATAGGACTAGATTCTGTAGCCCACTAAGAAAGTCCTCTGTCACTAACTAACTAACTAGGATTGTTTCGTCTTTGTTCTAGTCACTCCTCTCTCAGCCGAGCTTAATTTCAAATGCCCTAGATGCTGACTTCTGATATTTGTGCAGTTTATTATTAATTTTAATGAGTATAGTTCATACACTGGTAATTAGTGGCTGCATTTGCTCATCTTACTAAGCCATCGTGTGATTTTGATAAACCATAGTTTGCTTTCATCTAGGTCTGGAGATCTTAACTACGGCTAGTTTAAATCAGGAGTGGGGAGCATGTAGATGTTGTTGAACTCTCAGCCCCCGTCATCCCCAGCCAGCATGGTCAAGGAGAATGGGTTGCAGTCCAGCAGCAGCTGGAGGGGCCATAGTCCTGATTTAAACAGCCTAGTTTCAGTAATTATGGGTTGAAATTGGCTTGTTTAAAACTCACCGTAGTTAATGTTAACCACAGTTCGTCTGTCCAAACAACATGACAAGCTACAGTGAAATAAAGTGGTAGTGAAAGCTTCTGGATTGCTCCTCCCAGCTGTGGAACAGGGAGAGCCGCACAATGTGCAAACATGGCTCATGTGGGGTGCCTTTGTTTAATGGGTGGAGAGCTGCTTTGGCCCCAGAAACTGAGCATGACTTGACCTTGAATCAATAACCCTCTGAATGGCTTGGGACAAGTGCTGAATGCCACTAAGACATGCAGACCATTCTAAGTACCACAGTATGATGCATTGCTGCATAGTTCTCCAGTGCAATGGCCCATTTCAGGAGGGAAACTGTTAAGTCTTATTAATACAATAAAACCCATTTAGCTGATCCTTGATTAGTATCTTACTGAGATTCAGGTGCTACTGCAGATGTTTGACAAAAAGCTTATCTGATGCATCCAAACGTTTATCCCCAGTTAAAAATGAGACAGTAATAATATCCATGACATCAATAGAAAAGAAAGAAGCCAGAAGGAGGAGTGGTTTGACTCGGACTTGTGTTTGCTTTGGTGAATGCATTTTGATATTTGCATTCAAAAAAGGAGTGAGTAAAATGCTGTTTGTGAAATCCTTTTCCTATTAGGTATTTGATGGTGCTGTGATCATCTTATCCTTGGCTCCAATGGTGGCTTCTACAGTGGCGAATGGACCAAGCAGTCCTTGGGATGCTATTAGCCTTATTATCACACTGAGAATTTGGAGAGTGAAGAGAATTATTGATGGCAAGTTATCATTAACTTTTGTAAAGATTTGTGGAGGTGTAGGAATTACTTTTTAAAATAGTCAGTACCTCTTTTCAAGTAGAAAGCCAGATTTTAGCTGGATAACCCTCATTGATCAGATGGGGAAATTACCAGTGTTCCTATGGCAACTTTTTTTATATTGTTCACCAGTTTCCTAGTAGCTGTGGGTTGAGTGGGAACTCTGCACTAAAATAATCCCTAATTTAGTTAGCAGGAACATTGTGTTGATTTTTGCAGAGTGTGAAAATAAAATGTGTTCATGTGTATGTTTCGAAATTGGGATAGAGAATTTTGGGGAAATATGCAGGGGAGGGACTAGGGAAGTGTGGGAATTGTGCTTAACTGTGAAATCTCAAAAGTAAACCCTGCTGAGTGAAACAGGAATTACTACTAGGTAAATAAGTGCAGGGTTGCAGAATACTATATGAATATTATGTAACCATAGTTATTATCTTTAATGTCCAGTTGATTTAAAGTAAAGCAAATCAAGCCCATTACAGTGGTGCCTCGCAAGACGAAATGAATCCGTTCCGCGAGTATCTTCGTCTAGCGGTTTTTTCGTCTTGCGAAGCAACCCTATTTGCGGCTTAGCGGATTAGCGCTATTAGCGGTTTAGCGGCTATTAAAGGCTTAGCGGCTTAGCGGATTAGCTGCTAAAAGGCTATTAAAGGCTTAGCGGCTTAGAAAAAGGGGGGGGGAAGCGGGAAAAAAATCTCAAGACTCACAAGACATTTTCGTCTTGCGAAGCAAGCCTATAGGGAAATTCGTCCTGCGAAGCACATTGAAAACGGAAAACCCTTTCGTCTAGCGGGTTTTCCGTCTTGCGAGGCATTCGTCTTGCGGGGCACCACTGTATTGGATTTCTCCAACTGAAACTAATAAGACATAAAAGTGACCGTTTCAGAAACTTAACTTCTGTTGAATAGTAGTTGCATTTATTAGATGCCTGACCATCTTTTCAAATAAACTCAGAGATCCCTTTGTTGTGGTTTCCAGCCTACGTATTACCAGTTAAGGTGGAAATGGAGATGGTGATTCAACAGTATGAGAAGGCAAAGGTCATTCAAGATGAGCAGCTGGAAAGACTAACCCAAATCTGCCAAGAGCAGGGAGTAAGTCAAAACTATATTTTCATTTTATAAATGTGTGTCTGTTACGGATTTTAATTTGTATGCTACTTTGCCACAACATTTTTCACCCAGAAGTGGCTTGCAACACTTCAGATTATGCTAGACTCCAACTTTCTCCAACCAACATGACCAAGGGTTAGAGATGATGGGAGTTGTAGTCCGGCAGCATCCAAAAGACTACAGGTTCCACTATACATACTATGGGGGTTGGGCCAGAGGATTCAGCAAATGTTTTTCATACCTGAGATCTCAGGTGGGATAGCTGCTATCTCCAGGTACTCCAGACTTCAGAGGACCCAGAATAACCTCTGCTAGTCCATGCAAGCAATACTGAATTGGATGAAGCGGTCGTCTGGGTCAGTGCAAGGCAGTGTCTCCTGCGTTCCTATGAGGTTTTGCAGAGGGATCCGAAGGATAAGAGTGTGAGGCATCTATGCCATTGAATTGCTGCCTCATACAGATAGGATGAGGGTGAACAATAAAAGGTGATTGCAAAGCATTCAAAGTTAACAGAGCTGTGTAGATTATTAATGACCACCCTTCCTCTCCCCTTCAGTTAATTCAGGTAGCTTTGTGGTTTTTATCCTTTTTAAAAATCAAACCGTAACACTGGAAGTTGAAGAATTCTTGTTCCCTTTTAACATGGTAGATAATTTGTGAAACGGATTTTGGTTCCAATGACTATACATTTTCCACTGGCAGCATTTTTCATAGAATCATAGAATCATAGAGTTGGAAGAGACCACAAGGGCCATCGAGTCCAACCCCCTGCCAAGCAGGAAACACCATCAGAGCACTCCTGACATATGGTTGTCAAGCCTCTGCTTAAAGACCTCCAAAGAAGGAGACTCCACCACACTCCTTGGCAGCAAATTCCACTGTCTAACAGCTCTTACTGTCAGGAAGTTCTTCCTAATGTTTAATGCTTCTTTTTATTCTTCTTCCCCTTCTTCTGCTTCTACTTGCAATAATGTTAATTTATTCCTAACAACCAATCATTTGCCTGTTTGTTGGAAAGCAGCCCAAATCACCCTGCCTTTTATTCTAGTCTAGTTCGCAACTGTCTCTTGGTTTGTGTGGTGTTTGTTTGTTTTTTAAAGAAATAATGTTAGCAACAAAGGCCCAAATTAATGGAAGTAAACATTGGATGGTATCCCAGCGGCAGATGAGCATTCGGGCATTCCATCCCAAGAGCACTCACAGAACAGAGCAAAAGGATGACTGTTGCATTAGAGAAGAGCAAGCTTCTGCTTTAAAGCTTTCATTGATCTCTCCAAGGCTGCGCCAGACATCCTCTGCCACTGGCTATTTAAGAGAACTCTATGATTCACAGAGAGTTCCATTCCTCTATATATTTAGTAAAACACTAGACAAGATGGGGTGGCCCTTTTTATATGTCTAGTCATAAAAGGCTGGTGTTCCCTTGGGTCCCATACTGGTCCCTGTCCTTTTATGGGTGTTTATAAATAATTACTTAATGCAACGCACTGCTGAGGGGGATTTATTATAGTGTATTTAGTTCTTTGTCTGAGAGGGACTGAAAGCTGCTTCAGAAAAAGGTTTGGGGGATTTTTGTGTGTGTTTTCTTATTTATTTAATTTAACTGGATTTATAAACCAATCAATCATCCATAACCTGTAGGCAAAGGGAATAATAATAATAATAATAATAATAATAATAATAATAATTTATTATTATTTATACCTCGCCCATCAGGCTGGGTTTCCCCAGCCACTCTGGGCGGCTTCCAACAAAATATTAAAATACAATAGTCTGTCAAACATTAAAAGTTTCCCTAAACAGGGCTGCCTTCAGATGTTTTCTAAAAGTCTGGTAGTAGTTTTTCTCTTTGACATCTGATTGGAGGGCATTCCACGGGGGGGGGGTGCCACTACCGAGAAGGCCCTCTGCCTGGTTCCCTGTAACTTGGCTTCTCTCAGGGCAGCCCAGAAGGCCCTCGGCGCTGGACCTCAGTGTCTGGGTTGAACGATGGGGATGGAGACGCTCCTTTAGGTATACTGAACCAAGGCCGTTTGGGGCTTTAAAGGTCAGCACCAACACTTTGAATTGTGCTCGGAATCGTAGAATATAAAATGCTCATTTTAAAATACTAGTAAAACAGCAAGTTATCTTAAAATTCAGCAAAATATAAGTAAAATCAGCAGTTATTAAAATATACATTGTAGGATAAAATTGCATATTAAAAATATGTGTCTGGATAGGCTTGCTTAAACATAAAAGTGTTTAGCAAGGGCCAAAAGCAATGCAAATATACACACTGCATATTAGAAAAAATGAAAAGTAAAGCAAGCTTGGTTGCATTTTTGTCTGTTGGTCATAGGAGGGCAGCAAAAGCACTATGTTTGTTTCTATGTGTTAATCAGCTCACTATTTTTTATACAGCTTGTTGTCTCTGACATGCCAGTGTCTCTAGCACCTGTCAGAATCGCACATCTAGTTCATTGTATCAGAGGTCTGGATTTGCAAAAGCAAAAAGCAAATCATTGTTTTCTGGAAGAACTCGGGGGGCATGGCTTGGTAAAACCTGGTTTCAAAGAAACCAGGATCAAGTGTGTGTAAGTGTGTGCACAAGTGTGTTGACAACATGGAGCAGACCCCGCTCAGCCACTGTAACTTGTTGACTGGTTTTAAACCTGTCTAAACAGACATGGAATATTCCTGTGCCTGAGGTGGAAAATCCAGGAGTGGTGAGCATCTTCTACTGAGCAGCTCACTTGAACAGTCCCCATGTGTACACACATACAGTAGAACCTCTACTCACGACCACAGTCTGTTCTGGAGGCCCATCCGGAAGTCGAAACGGGTCGCGGGGAGAGGCGCCGTTGTGCGCAGGCGTGGGCGGCAATTCCCTGTTCCTGCGCATGCACGAACAGCGGCAAATCCGCTGTTACTTCTGGGTTTGCCACGGACACGAGTGGAGGTGGACGTAAGAAGAGGTTTGACTGTACTTGAATGTGCCTAGCACAGGAGAATTTTCCATTTACATAGCTCCGTCCTGCTCTGCCTCTTGATAGTGCCACAGATCCATCCCATAAGCCAGCTGTCTCACTTTCCTTAGGGGAGGCTCACCTTGGGAAATTGCATGGGAATGGGAGCAGCCTATGCAGTGTAATGGCTGAAGTGCTGGGCTTAGAATGAGGAGGCCCCTGTCAACCCTGAAGCTTTGGACAACTTACTTTGGAGGGTCATGGTGAAGAGAAAATGGTTTGGTGGGAACAGTATACCGCCCTGAACTCCTTGGAGGGTAAATGGGGTAAAAATACAGTTAGCAGTGAATTTCTGAGTGTAAGTAAGTTTAATAGAGCTTAAAGGGCATAGGATTCCAAGCCCCAAAGTGCCTTTAAAAAAAAAAAAAAAGTCAGCATAATCTGTTATAAATGTTGGAAGTAAGGAAAACCCCTCTTCCTGGAGGACATAGACTAGGTGAGCGTAAATGTTTCATTTGCCTTTTGACACATTAAATAGTTTTATTTTTTCAAATGTCCCATCTTGCTCTGTCCTGAATTGGGATTAAAGAATGCTTTAAATTTAACAAATTTAAAATCAAATGAATGTTTTCAGGCAGCTGTGTCAGGCGAGATTTTGGAATACACGTTCAAACTTGAAAGTTTATCCAATCTCAAATTTGCTGTGCATTCATGGCACATCAGATTACAGCTTTCAAACCACACAAAGTGTTTGTTTGAATTTGTGTTCTGCCCTCGATCCACAGATCTCAGGTTGGTTCACAACAGTGAGATTATTGGTTTAGTTTTGTTCTTAATTTTATTATGTATTTTGTGGTTTTTATATAGTAAATTTACGTTGTGAACCGCCCTGAGATCTTTGGGTATGAGGCAGTATGCAGTCACCAGGATTGGTGCAATAGGCTCAAACCATCTTGCCCTAGTGAGCAACCTGGCTGCTGAATTCTGCACTAGCTGAAGTTTCCGAACTGTCTTCAGAGGCAGCCCCACGTAGAACACACTGCAGTAATCTAATGTAAAGGTGATGGCTTTTGGTTTGTAACATATTGCTGTTAGATTTTGTCTACAGGTAATGCAGCTGTAAAAAAATGTTCCTTTTTCTTTTGAATGATAGTACCTAGAAATTCAGCCATCATTCTGTGGACACCTGCAGTTTCACATTGTTCCCCTTGCATTGCATGGCTTTTTGGTCCCAGTATTCAGTTTCCCACCTCTGTACATGTGTGTGCATGTGCTTGGGTACGCATGCACACATGTAGTTGTAAATATACATCTTCCGACTGAGGGTATCATTCATGCATCTGATGAAATGGACTTCAAAGTCTGCAAAAGCTTATGTTCTTAACATTGCACATTACCGGTTGCTGTGTTTGCCGCAGTGAAACCTAACACCCTGGGCTCTCCACTTGACAGTACAGTCTCTGCCACACACAGATGTCAAGCTCAAAGCCGATAGCATTTGAAATGTGCATAAATCAAGTTGATATAACTGCTGTTACACAGATTATTATTTTTATGAATTGCAAACAGTGGGTTTTTGGATGCCTCTCTGTGAACATTGCCCAAGCACTAATAATTCAGAAAGTGTTTTTCCCCAAGTGCAATATGCCTCTGTATCCACCCTTCCTCATTTTTTGTCTTCCTCGTTCCTTCCTCCCTTTGGCCTCAGTTTGAAATTAGGCAGCTGCGGGCTCACCTGGCTCAGCAAGATCTGGACCTTGCTGCTGAGAGGGAGGCTGCATTGCAGGTCCCACACATGCTGAACAAGCAGAGCAGCAACCGATACAAAGTTGTGGCGGCTGGAGGGGATTCCGACGACGAGGCAACTGAAAACATCTCAGAATTGCGGCCGCCTCGGGGTGAGTAGTAGAGCCAGCTGCTTAATGCCACTGAACAGGGTCCAACTGAGCACTGGTGCTATGCAGTCTTCGTTCATTTTAGTGGGACGTGTAGAATCTCCAGGGTCTGGGGGGGGGGGTGGATAAGCAGTTGTGGTTTGCCAAGATGAAGCCGCCAGGAAATTCATAGCATCCTAGAACTGTAGACTTGGAAGGTGTCCCCAGGGTCATCTAGTCCAGCCCCCTGCAATGCAGGAAGCACAGCTAAATAATCCTTGACATATGGCCATCCAACTTCTGTTTAAAAACCTCCAATGCAGGGGATTCCACTACATTCTGAGGAATAATAATAATAATAATAATAATAATAATAATAAATTTATTGTACCCCACCCATCTGACTGGGTTGCCTCAGCCACTCTGGGCAGCTTCCAACAAAGTATAAAGGAACACACCAAAACATCAAACATTAAAAGCTACCTCAAACAGGGCTGCCTTCAGATGTCTGTGAAAAGTCATATGATTATTTACTTCTTTGACACCTGATGGGAGGGTGTTCCACAGGGTGGGCACAACTACTGAGAAGGCCTTCTGCCTGCTTCCACGCAACTTCACTTCTTGCAATGAAGGAACCGCCAGAAGTAGCCCATTCCACTGTTGAACACAACTTAATGTCAGAAAGTTCTTCCTAATGTTTAGTTAGAATCTCCTTTCTTGTAACTTGAATCCATTGGTTTGGATTGGTTTGGACCCTCTGGAGCAGCAGAAAACAAGCTTGCTCTGTCTTCCGTGTGGGAGCCCTTCAAGCATTTGAAGATGGCCATCATATCACCTCTCAATCTTCTGTTCTCCAGACTAGACAGACCCAACTCCATTCCTCATAGGGCTCTGTTTCCAGACGACCCCAGGTCATCTTGGTCTCCCTCCTCTGCACACCTTCCAGCTTCCCAATATCCTTAAACTGTGGCGCCCAGAACTGGATGCAGCACGCCAGGTGGGAATTGGGAACCGGGTTTGCTCTCTCAGCAGTTTTGTTTCCAGATAAGTCTCTCTGAAATTTTGGGCTGGAACTCCTACCACGAGCCTCTCCTGGTGAGCAGGGGAAGTGTTCCCCCAGGAAAGATTACAGTTATCTTGTTAAAGCACCCATAGGTGTACTGTCTTCTTTGGACAGCCTGACATATATCTCCCCGGAAGGTTCCTTGGGGCCGCTCTCCTATAGCACTTCATTTATTTTTACCTTTTGGTAAAAATAGGTATTTTGCTATACCTGTATTGCTGCCCAATAGCGTATGTTCTCTGGGTGGTTCACATAAAATTAGCATTTTATTCGAGAGCTGCAGGAGTTAAAGAAGTGGGTGCAACCTGGTCATGACCCAAAACCTCACATTTTATTTTTATTTCCAGGGGGTATTTTTTTAATTGACTGGCGTTGAGAACGAAATTCAACTGAGTGAAATGGCAGTATAGTAAAATGTTGGAAAGCGTGGCCCTAGTGCTAGAGCAGGCCAGCTGCCCAACATGGTGCCCACTGGAAGTTCTTGGACTCTAACTCCCATCACTTACAGGTCAGGGCTGATGGGGGTTGTAGTCCAAAGGGCGCCACATTGGCTACTTCTGTGCTAAAGTGTGTGGTCAAGATCAGCCACTTTTCGCAAACATTTGTTTCAGTAAAGGAAGATTCTCAGCAAAGACTGTCTCTCTCCCTTATGATAGCAAAATGACCCCCATTTTTTTTGGAGTCCATGACAAAATATCCATGCCAAATCAATAGGCGTTTTCTGGCTTTGTTTGTATTTGGCCCTGTGGCTTTTAAGAGTAAGACTTTGCTTTTCCTGGAACAAAGAAAACTTGCCACCTTTGTTACAGTATGTACGTCAGGGATGGGAAACCTGTGACTTACTAGATGCTGCTGGACTCACAACTCCCATCAGTCGCAGCCAGGATTGCCAGAGGTCAGAGGAGATGGGAGCTAGAGTCCAGCAACCTGTGGAAGGTCTCAGGTTCCCCACCCCAATATAAGTGAGCATTTCAAAATTGAAAAGTCTGCAGGAAATGATGTGAATTTTGTGAATTTTGTACAATAAATAATTCCTATTTGTTTTGCTGCCTGCACACCCCCCTCCCATGACAAAGGGCGATTGGAAGATTTCTCAGCCTACCAGTAAACTGTTTCCTGCTTGGCAGGGGGTTGGACTCGATGGCCCTTGTGGTCTCTTCCAACTCTATGATTCTATGTTGCACTAGTTGGCAGCAGGGAGGTGAACGTGGATGGGATGGAGTCCCTCCTGGTCCTATAAGTATTTCTGGCACAAACAAATTCATGGTCAGTTTTGTTGTGCTGTATGGTCAAATCCCATTTACCGCAGGCATGCCACTTTCCAAACTGGGTTTGCATCCAGCCTCCTTAATCCATTTACCCCTTTTTAATAAGATTTCTTAGTACCTTCCTCATGAGGATACTTTATAATTTATGCATGTTTTCCTCGAGGGTTACATTAGGAATGGACGAGAGTGGTTCACAATTCTAAGTAGGTCTGCTGAATTTATTGTGCTTCTGAGAGTCAGCCTTAAACTTTTGTACTTTCTAGACTTTGTTTTCAGGTTGCCACAAGCACATAGTGTTCAAAGGCTTGGTCATGCATAAAACATAGCCAGATAAATCATTCTTGAATGTTGGTACATTACATTAGTACACTTAAGCGTGCAGAAGATTCACAGCCCGCTTGGAAGCAAGTCTGACTAAAATCAATTGGACTTAATTTTCAAATGTGTGCCTTTTAGAGATGGAAAAGCAGAATGCAGCATGTAACAAAAGGGAGTTTTTCTTTGATGTAATATGGACAGTATGTCTTCTGAAGTCTCTAATGGTATTGTGCATATATCTAGTGTATTCATGCTTTGTGAAAGTTTTCATACACTAGAGATAGATTCCATAACATCTCTCCTATTCTACATTTGAATTGGATCTTTTTTGGAAGTATAAATATTGTGCTTTTAGCATAGTTGAATATATTGAGACAGCATCAATTAGCTAAAATAACTGTCGTAGAATGAAGTAGAAATGGGGCCTCTCGTGGGTTTTATGTCAGCAACACAAAGAAACATCAGAATATAGTATGAACTATTTTATTTTTAATTCATTGAAATATTTATTTCCTGATTTTTACACCAAACTCCTTCCTAGGGCACTAACCGTCCGCGACAACTTGGGACTAGAGAGGTAGTGTGGAGTATTACCCTAGATTTGTTTTGTTCATCTCAAGAAAACCTGGTAAATATAATGAATCTTTATGCACGGAGGGCAATGTCAGATTTTAGTTCCGTGCTTGCCGCATATCCCCACACGAATTTCACCACCAATAATTGCCAAGCTTCTGGAATTTTTCCCTGGGCATCTATGTTGCATTCCTCTTTCACTGTGACATGTTGATGTTGCAGTCTGTGGGCAGATCCACACCATGCTTTTAAAGCCCATCCATCACACAATGGCAGCATGTAACTTCCCACCAAAGAATCCTGGGTACTGTAGTTTGTTAAAGGTGCTAAGAGTGGTAGCTCTGCAAGGGAAACTGCCTTTTGCCAGATGGAAATGGCCTGACACGGAGCCACCAATTGCATTTGGCCATTCAGGCGTGGGTCACAGCATCAGAAAACTCTGAACCCTTCACCAGTGTGCCTAGAGAGGCAGAGGCATAAACCAGGCTGGGCAGTCATTTCCTGTGCAAAACCTGCCTTCAGGTCTCCTCAAAATCTTGCAGGTTTAGAGACCTTCAATTCTGCCTTGAACAATGGGCTTTTAGTGAGCTGAATTACCTAATTCATGAGAAACAGGATATTCCCTCTAAAGCTAATTATATCTCCCCCACCCATAAGGAACAATGGAAACATTCAGCGTGGGCTACTTGACCATGAAGGGCCGCAAAATTCCAAGAGAAACGTTAGACTTTTGCTGATTTCTCCTCCCCTCCCTTCATAATGATATTTTTATGGAGCAGTCCATAAGTTAAAGCTCCTTGGAGAGCAGCTGAAAATTTCACTGGTGTATTTACCTGGGACTTTGTGCAATGTTGGAAGTCCTCAAAGCCACAGGATCATGTTCTGTGTGCTACAGACATCAGCGATGCAAGCTGTACTTAACTCTTAAACAGTGCAGTATCCAGATAACTTTTCAATGATTACAGACAGTTTGCAGTTAGTTCTTAACCCACATATTTATTCTTACCTACACAGGTGATTGACAATTGGGCAACTCTGTCTGCCTGTCAAAGTTGGTCCATGGGGGTGGGCAGGGGGGGATCTGGCCCACCAGCCAGATCACGTCCTCCCTCTAGCATGCTGGGAGCCAGAGCACTTGTGTAAAACTCAGACCCAATTCACAGCCTCATAGCTATGTTGGGCCTTCCTGCATCTTCCCCGCCATCATCCAAAGTGCCTTATTTGAATGGTACACCCATGCATAGGTGCCTAGTGACATAGGCAGTGGGACAAGAGCAGCGGGGAGTGACAGCATCCGATCTGGAGGTGTGTTTGTGATCAGAGAGAGGGGGTGGCTGGTTGTGGTGGTGGCAAATTACTTAAATTTCATTTCTCCAGTTACAGAATGACCAAAATGGGGCTTTTCGGGGTGTTCATAGGAATTATGTCAAAAATACTTAAATATAAAGAAGATGCCCAGTCTTTTCTGCTAGGTATGAAGAATCTCGTTCTGGCAACCAGGCAGGGATGTTCTTTGCACATCTGACTAGAGTTGGTTTTCATTTTCAGACTGTTAATTGTGTTGGAAATGACTTGTGAAGGTTTTGACTAATGAAGAATGGGAATGCTAAAACTTTATCTAGCATTTGGATGGAGTATTCACATCTTTGTAAAATGTTACCTATTCGCATATTGCTAGCAGAATGTTCTGCAGATGCCAAAGAAAGTCTTTGACCAGTGCAGTATATGGCAGTCATACCAGTATCAACCTTTTTTTCTGTTGAGTTTGCTCCTGTAAAAATCCTTTTAAAACTTGGAGATAAAAGCCCCAGTCTTCATGGCATGCCAAGATCACAATGGTAACTCATAGTATTTCCTTTTCAATCCATTAATCTTTTTCTTAATACATTATTAGAAATACACATTTCTTTTAACCTTTGCAAGCATGCAGTTGTTTCCATATTAAGGCACACATCCTGAAGACCATTTTTGGACAGGTGAAGAAAAGGGATTGTAACATGTTTTAAGCATTCCTAACCAACTACTTCGTTTTTTTAATGGAGTTAGTTGTGATCTTGGGGTAGCAGATTCATTCTGGTGGTGCCCCGTTTCTCTCCCACTTTTTCCCTTGTGTTAATTCCTGCAGCCATATAGCATTGTCTCATCTTCCATTAAAACAATTAATGCTTTGTAGGAAGCCCTTGGAACCTCGAGCGTGTGTTTGTTATGCTGTCCCCAGAGATAGCTAGTTAGCTTATTAAATGAAGTTGCAATAAGGCAGCCAAAGTGAGGAGGCAATAATGACATTAGACTGTCTTTTATCTGAAGCTGATCCATCAGTGACGACTCGTTGCTTAATAAAAGGCAGCCTGTTTGTTTTGTCATATGCTGGCAAAGTTAAATTGTCAAAATAAAAAAATCCTTCCAGTAGCACCTTTAAGACCATCTAAGTTAGTTCTTGGTATGAGCTTTTTAATTTAAAGTTAAATTGTGTTTAACTAAGATGAATGCACTTGCATTAAAAATGTTTAATCATTCTTGATCATAGATTGAAATAATGCAAAAAAAAAGTTACTTTACAGGATAGAAATAATGCAAAAACACTTATCTTAAATAAGCTAGAAATAGAACTAATAGCAAAAAAGCTTACCTTATGGTAAATGGTAATAAAAATCTAATTAATTAATTAATAAGCTAAGTTAGTGCAGACAAAGCTATTAATCACTAGGGTAGTGAATTAAAAATCTGTTATGAAAAAGAGCAGATAAGATATTGGTCAAAATAATGGTCAAAAAACGTGTGTGTGAGAGAAGGGGAATCCCTCTTTGCTGATGTCAAGCATCTTAAATTTTTATAAGTACTTTAAAAATTAAAGCTGTCTAATTAATCAGGGCACTTCGTTATGTGGTCACAAGATTAATCCTATCATTAGATTATTCCAAGTGTTGCACGTGCCCAGTTGCCGAAAGCTCCGTGGGGGAGGGGCACGTGCGCTGCATGCAAAACATAGTATCCGTCTTTTGGATTTCTAGATGGGCAAAGACTTAATATGATGTTAGGTAGATGGACCAGTTGGTATAAGGCAGCTAAAGGGAATAATGCTACTTAATAATATCTTCTTTTTAAAAAAACAACACCAGACAAACCCACTAGTGATGTTAGGTGGTGCTGGAATTGGAGCACTTACGTTTGCTTAGCTATAAACCTAATAAAGCTATCGTCTCTTCCAGTAATATTGCTCTGAACAAAGAATAACTTTATTGAGAGAATTGAGTCCCAGCAGGCAGAATTCAGTAGGAGCAATGGAAACTTAAAAAAAGGAATCACAAATGCTGTTAGCCATAAGCTTCCAGCTGTGTTCTCTTAAAAACAAAGTCATGAAGTTGCACTGAGTTGTGCCCTGTGGTGGAAGTGCAAAGTATCGCCAATGAAACTGCTAAATATCCATCATAATGAAGTGGACGAAACTGCCTCTCTCAAAACATACTGAAGTGTGTTCATCTTTTGTGGCCAGCAGTAAAAGGATAAAATTTGTATCTCCAGGCTTGCAAGAGAATTTACTATTCATTTCCCAAATTTCATATTCCCCTGAGCATAAACATATAACTTTGCATGCCTGTACCCGAACATATGGTACTCAGAATCTTGTGTGCTTGTTTGCAAAGCCTATGACTTGAGCATAGATGCTTTCAACTTGTAGAAACACGAGCATTACCTAAAAAGACAAAAATGAACAAGATGGATATCGGTCATGTATGATCTAAGTGAGATTCCTGCATTGCAGGGGGTTGGACTAGAAGACCCTGAGAATCCCTCCCAACTCTACATTTCTATAATTCTATTCTCCGAGTCTAGTAAGACTTGTGTTTCTCATACAGGAGAAGTTGCCTAGTCCAGGATCAAATGAGGACAGTTTGTTGTCTCTAAATGCCCCAATCCCTTACATTAGGAGATGCAGTGGAAGAGTCATACTGTTTATCGCTTCCTAGAATCATAGAGTTGGAAGAGACCACAAGGGCCATCGAGTCCAACCCCCTGCCAAGCAGGAAACACCATCAGAGCACTCCTGATATATGGTTGTCAAGCCTCTGCTTAAAGACCTCCAAAGAAGGAGACTCCACCACACTCCTTGGCAGCAAATTCCACTGTTGAACAGCTCTTACTGTCAGGAAGTTCTTCTGTTGTTTGCAGTGTTGGCCTTGGCTGGTACACAGCTTCCATTTCTCCCCTCCTTGAATGCATGTACAAAGAAATCCCCCCCCTTAAAATCAGTTTAATTCTTATAATTCTTCCTTCAAAGGACTTTGGGTACAGTGATTTCCCCCCTGATGTAGAACACTCATTTCTAAAGATCCTTCATCCCCATTTACAGTCCAGCAGTGCCAAGGGGTTCTTCTTGTGAAGCCATCACAGCCTTGAAAATGGATTATATTAATAGACTTCTAGTAGAGACTTAAGTACAGTATCACATCAGTATACATCGTGGTTAAGGCTACTAGTCATACTTTGCATTCCGTATACCTCTGAATGCCAGTTGCTGGAGATCTTGAGGGTGAAAGCGCTGTTGAGCTCATGTCCTACCTGTGGGCACCTGGCTGGGAGCTCTGAGAACAGCATGTTGGACCAGGCGGGTCTTTGATCTGATGCAGCCAGGCCGCTCTTGGGTCCTTACGAATGTTGGCATATTGTATGAGTATTTGTATGAGTCTTGGGCAGTGAATCTATTAGAGGGTTTCCCCTAGTCCTGCTTTCCAGTGCTGCATTCTGAATAATGGCTCACAGGGATTTCCATCCAGTCGTGTGTTGCAGGTTGCCAACCCTTCCAAAAATGTTTCTGCTCCCTAGTACCTGCAGCACCTTCCGTGTTAGCACACAGAAGGGTCCTTCACAGCCTCTGAGCATCCCTGGCCCTCCGAAGCAACGTCGACCTAGCTGTGTACGCCATTATGGCTACATGGCATTTATAGTATCAATTATGGATGACTGAAATGAAGTGTCTTTTAACAGCAGATAGCTGAAAAGCCTTGCAGTGTATTCCTAATCTGGTGGTATTGCCTTGAGCTACACTGAGGCTTCTTTTTAAACTCAGACATTATCAGAAAGCACACCTCTGACTGCAGGCATTTAAAGATCAACAGAGGCCAAAAAAGCTTTTAAAGAGCCAATGAAACCAGGAAGGCATCCATGTTCCCTTTCAGTGTCAAGTTTGATTGCCGTCTTAGGAGTGCAGCTATTTTCAGGTACCAAGCGCTTAGTGGTTTGGGCCTTGTTGGGTGGAGAAAATGTGCCACGGAAAACATCTGTTCCTTTCACCTGCAAACCACAATGTGCTGTGAAAAAGGCAAGGCTGCAGCCACAGAAACCCAGGGGGCCGTGGAGGATCTGGCTCAAAGGAATGAGCATAAATTTGTTCTCCCCCCCCCCCGCCCTCCTCCTGAAACGCAGTATCAAAAAGAGCACTTAAAAGGAGAGGGTGCTTTTAAAGCATGTGATATGCCTCAAAGTGGGCAGATCAAGTTGCTTTTCTGCCTGGGTGTTCTTGCACTTAAAAAACACACGTCATTTTCATATCTCCACAGCAGTGTTTTTCATCTCAGCATCGTGCAGTATCTCTCAGCATCTTACATTTATGTTGCTGAAAAATTGTAGAATTAAATCTGTTTTCCTACTGGAAAATAATGTTTTTCAAGGAAGCTAAAGGGCTAATCTCTCCAAAAACTGCCCTCTGCAAAGGTTCCACAGAAAAGAGAAAAAAGTTGGCTTAGAAATCCAAATTCCATGAAGCTTTGCACCTCCCCCCATTCAATATATGGGGAAATAAAAACATCTGTAACTTTTCCTTTTCATAGAATTGGATGACATTTGCAGGCATTGTAGCCCTCCTGAATGAAGAAGGCCTGCCAAATGATAAGAGAACAGATGTGTATTTGTGCTGGTCACCGTTTCCATTTTGATTCCCATGCCCCTCCAAAAATGGAATCATCTATACGTAACTTGATTTCTTTTTGGCAGAACTGGATTAAGCTTGCAGGGAGCCCCTTAGAAGAGCTTGAATGCTGCCAAATGGAAGGATGGCTGTGGTGCTTTTCCTATAAGGGCAATCTTTACAGTTTGGCTGTCATTAAAAAGGGATTCACTTAATTTGTAGGCAATTTATATGGATGTAGCATAGAAGAGAGAGGTGCCCCTAGGGAAACAGCCAAATTACAGAGAAATAGGATCAGGGTTTCTTTTTTTCCAATTTTTTTTTCAAAGTTTCAAAAAAACCCAATTTTTTACACATACACACACGTTTACATTAAACCATAATCCATATCAGTACATTTATGGGGTTCCCTGAACCCCTGGACTTCCCCCCATCCCTCCCTTGGCTTCCAGAATTTAACTTCTTTTTTTACTGCATCTAATTACATTTATCTAAATTATTACACTTCAGTTTTATCCTTTGTTGTTTTAAATTACAAGTGCTATGTCAATCCTGTTAACATCTTTAAATGTTTACAGTGTTATTTAATATATTCTACAAAGTTATGCCATTCTTTGTTGAATTTCTTATCCTCTTGGTGCCTGATCTTCCTGGTCAGCCTTGCCATCTCCGCATAGTCCATCATCTTCATTATCCATTCTTCTTTCAATGGGGCTCTTTCTTCTTTCCATCCCTGGGCAAATAACATTCTTGCCGCTGCCGTTGCATACATTAACAGTAGTTTCTTAGCCTTCGGTAATTCTTCTATTATACCTAATAAGAAAGCCTCTGTTTTTTAAACAAAAATTATTTTAAACTTAATGTACCCTCTTTAGCTTTACACTTGCGACATTTGTTGGTTGAATTCTTACACATTTTCGCTAGTCTTGTAGGAGTCAAATACCATCGGTACATCATTTCCATATAATTCTCCTTTAACATATAGCAGGCTGTAAATTTTAAATCCTCATTTCACAACTTCTTCCATGAAGCAAGTTGTATATTATATCCCACATCTTTTGCCCAATGTATCATTACAGATTTTACTTCCTCATCTTTTGTTTCCCATTCCAGCAAATTTTTACATTTTCAACAGAACCTTATCGTTGTTTCCCAACAGTTCTTTCTGTAACCTCGAAAAATTCTTTACCAAAACCGTCTCCTTTATCCACCCTAAAGATGTCATTTACCGTATTTTTCAATGTATAAGACGATGCTTTTGGCTAAAAAAAAAATAGGCAAAAATTGGGTGTCGTCTTATACATGGATAGTGAGTGCAGAGAGGGCATGTGTGATTAATGGCAGCAGCAAGCAGGAGATTGGCAGCGGTGATTGGGCGGGTGATTGGTGGCTGCGGCAAGGCCTGCTGGTGATTGGCTGCAGCTGTGGCAATTGGGCAGGCGATTGGCGGCTGCGGCAAGTGGGTGGGTGGGCTGTTGGTGGCTGCGAGCGGGCAGACAATTGGCGGCTGAAGCAAGGTGTGCAATTGGCAGTGGCTGTGGCAAGCGATAAGCAGTGGTAGGCAGGCGGGTGAGCAGTTGGCGGAAGTGACACCCCCCCCCCCCAAAAAAAGCTAAACAACTTAATTTCTTAATTTTGGGTTAAAAAAAAATAGGGGTCGTCTTATACATGGGGGCGTCTTATACACGGAAAAATACAATAATTGGTGATGTTGTAGCCAATCAGTTAGCAGATGTCTTATGTCTTCAAACTTGGTAAATTTCAATTGGTTTTCCTCCTCGGTTAAGAACTCTATATACGTTGCTCATTCTTTTTCCACATTTATTTTTTTGACTGACAACATTTCTAATGGTGATAACCACCATGGGGTTTTATTCCCTAATAAGTTCTTATATTTTTCTCAAACAGCATAAATTGATTTTCTAACAATACAGTTTAGAAATCCTTATGAACTTTCAATTTTCCATACCAGAAATATGCATGCCACCCAAATCTATTAGCATGGCCTTCCAGATCTAAAATAATCTGGATTCCTCAAAGTCATCCATTCTCATAGCCAGCAAAGACAAGACATCTCAATATAATTTTAAATCCGGAAGGGCGAATCCACCTCTTTCTTTAGCATCTGTTAGTAACTTATACTTAATCCTAGACGTCTTCCCCTGCCAAATAAATTTAGATAGATCTCTTTGCCATTGTTTGAAGTGTCCTGTTCCGTTGACTATCGGTATAGATTGAAATAAAAATAACATTCTTGGCAATACATTCATTTTTATTACCGAGATTCTTCCCCATAACGATAATATCATTCTTCCCTATATTTCCATATATATTTCTCTTAATATCATTCCAAATCCTTATATAATTATCTTTAAATATGTTTATATTTTTTGTTGTCAACCATACCCCTAGATATTTCACCTTCTTTTCTATCCCCAGCTCTGTTATCTGTCTCAACTAATTTTTCTTCTGTTCTGTCATATTTTTTACCACCAGTTTCTTGTGCTGGGCACCTTTGAAGTTCACAGATAGGGAGTAGGGCTGGGCGATGTTAGGCTTTCAACATGGCGATGTATCACCAGCCAAACGTTGCAAGGTTGAAATGAGCTGCATTGGCCCCGTGAGGCGCAGGTGAAGAACTTGCTGCAGCTCTTGCCATGGCAGCTGAGGCGCTTTCACCCCAGTGCCTCGGGGGGGGGGGGGACAGTGCAGCTGCTCAGCTGAGGGGCAGAAATTCTCCCACTCCCCCAGCTGAGCGAGCCCAATGTCTTCATTGAGGGGCAGGCAGCCACGCACCCCTGAACAGAGGTTTAAAGGAGCCCCCACTCCAGCCCCAGCTCGCTCAAGCCATAGGCAAAGTCGGGGCTCTGTTACACTTGAGGAAGCCCTGTGAACGCTCCGTTGGCAGGGCTCCCTCAGTCTTGGGGGAGTTGGGGGGCAAGCAAGCTGCCTCTGTAGCTTGTTTTTCCCTCGCTCGCTGTGCACCGGTGGCAGAGGGACTCGGCCGTTTCACCCACAATATACCACCAGGTGAAACTGCCATCGCAGTCTGGCCCTCAGACCAGTATCGATGCATCACTCAGGCCTAATCGGGAGAATTAAAAGGGATTTGCTTCCTTCCCTGTGGGTTTGGGAGGTGATGAATTTGGTATGAAAATGGCACATATTGGACAGGTGCCCCTGGGAAAGTAACCAGCATAATTTCAGAAGCGTGGGTGTAGGAGCTGGGGTGCTATGATGAATGAAGAATTATTCTTGTGTTCTGCTCAGTTGGCACCAAAAATTGTGGCCCAGAAGCAGAAGGATTTGCGTGTTCGGCATTTTCCAAGGCAGCAGTACTAGCACAACTAGCACAGAGAACGGAACAGACAAGAGCAAGGTGGTGCATTATTGTCAGTTCAGCATCCTTCTTCAAAACACAGTGATTGTAGAAGTCTGATAAAACATTCCCTCTGATTTGACCTGTCAATCATGCAAATGCTCCCCCTCACGCACTGTTTCATTTTCCTCCTTTGTCAAGAAATATTGTTTTGAAGCTGTTTCTCTCGTACACATCTTGCATGGAAGTAATCCTTGTAGTCGAATAGATGCTCACCACCATGTTTGGCACAAGTACTCTTTTGTGTCATATTTCACACATGATTTGTGCCTTTCTGCTCTCTTTGTTTCTTTTTCTTTTGGATAACCAAGTATAGCCCTCAAACATCACATGAGGAACTCACAATTTGGTGTTTTGAAAATGCTGTGTGAAATAGGATTCTGAGTTTCTTCCCATAATGGCATTATGGGTCCATGCGCTGGAGAACTTAATCTAGGACATGATTGGAATTTTTCTGTTGACATTTCCCCCATTTACATTCACAGAGACCATGGTCAAAGACGATATGAACAACTACATCAGTCAGTACTACAATGAGCCCAGTAGTGGTAAGTTTGAATTCTATAAACTAAACAGGCTTGCTGCCATTTCTTAGCAAGTGAGCCAGAGTCAGACCACTGGTCTGTCTGGCTCAGCATTGTTGATGCTGAGAGGTGGGGGCTCTCCGGGATTTCAGTCTCCCCCAGTGCTTGCTCAATCAGACTTGCTGCCTGCAGAGCAGATGTCCCAGCACTGTGATGTGGTAACTGATGCTGAAGCAGGTTTCAGGTGAATAAGGCTCCAGTGAGAGGCTTAATTCTAAAACTAGACTCTGTCTCCCTTGAGCTGACCTCAGAAGGGCATCACCTGACGTCACCACACAGAATGAGGCAGGTAGCCAAGGGAAAGTGTTCCACATGTTGGCTTCCTACAGTGGTACCTCAGAAGTCGAACGGAATCCATTCCAGAAGTCTGTTCAACTTCCAAAACGTTCGGAAACCAAGGGCAACTTCCGATTCCAAAGAATGTTCGCAAACCGGAACACTCACTTCCGGGTTTGCAGCGTTCAGGAGCTAAAGCATTCGACTTGCAAGGCGTCTGCAACCCAAAGTACGTCTGTATTCTGTGACTGGCCCCTGGAAACTGCAAACTGCTCTTCTTTAAGCCCTGCTGCCGAATCTGTTTCTCCTTCTCCTCCCTTCCGGTAGAAACATTCATGTCTGCCCATATTGGGAATGGGAATATGTTGATCAGCTCCCATCAGCCTCAGTCAATATGGCCAGTGGTCAGGGATGGTGGGAATTGGAGTCCTAACTAGTAAAGTGCCACTGAGCAAGCTGTCTGATTCCAGCAGATCTTGCAACCAACTTGACCCAACTGCCCACCCACCTTTCTGTCTAGCAGCTTGGAAGAACAGAAGCCCCGTTAAAATCTGCACCTCGCTGTGCAATCCACTCTGTTGTATTGGCATAGGAAGGTTTCATACCATGTTGAACCTTTCATCTTCCAGCACATCCTTACGGATGCCCTTTAAACATCTGGTACCAATTATTATTCAAGGGCTTCAATATTACTGATTTTTTTGTTTTTATATTGTTGTAAACTGCTGTGATATATATTTATGATAAAGCATTATATAAATATTTTTCTAAAGTAATTAATTAAATAATTAAAGCTTCGTTTTGGCGACTGCTGGCCATTAGTAGTTTCTTACTCTTTGTTTGCAAATATATTTGTGGGGGCGGGAGACACAGCAACGTGATTCCACACCCAGACGTGCAAGTCTGTTCTCCATGGAAATCAGTGGAGGCGGTATAGTTCTGATTCCTTTCCATGGGGCTTGCAAGGGAAGCTTCCTAGTGTGTCGGAAGCTGACTTACACTTAGTCAGACCATTGGTCCCTGTAGCTCCCTCTTGTGTATCCTGACTAGCAGCGACTCGCTAGGGTTCAAGACTGAGGACACTTTCAGCTCTCCTTGGAGATGACAGGATTTGAATCCAAGACCTTCTGCATGCGGAGTAGATGCTCTACCAGTGAACTATGATCCTTCCAGCTTGTTTCTGCCCTGGGCTTCTGGAAGCCTTTAGGCTGGACAGCAGGAGGCCTCCCTTGGAAGCCAACAGTAATGTTTTAAGATTCAGGTGTACTTTGAGGTCTAAATATTTTATTTTTCCATCTCAAATGGAAACGAGGGGAAGCAGCTCCCCCATGGGGAGGAAATGGATGTCCTTCTAAAGGGGTTAAGCTGAATGAGTGAAGGATAAAACTATTTGACCCTAGAGAAGACCAGTGTTAGTCTAGTGGTCACTGGGTCGTGCTTGAAATGGATTTCATTCTGAAACTGCCACACCACTTCATGCACACATAACCCTTTATTCATGTTATTAAAAAGTAGAAAGCATATATTCAAAACAGCTTTCCTGATTTGTGGAGCGGGAGTTGGGTGGAACTCCATTTTTAAAAAGCAGAATTTTTAATTTGCAAATTAACATCATAAATACATTTTATTTTACCCTAAATAATAATATATTTTAACAGGCACCTGCACCTATACCTCACAAATGCAGGGCACGGATGCAAGCTACGGAAAAGTTGAGGTGTCTTTTGTGTGTTTTTATTATACTTGGTATCAGATGGAAGGAACCTATAAATCTTGCAACCAAAACCCTCAGATTCTGTTAACTGTGTAAATTAAGAAAGTAAGAGGCAGCCCTCACAGTCACACTCGCCTCTTTGCCAGGACTTTGCTGATCCAACCCCCCCCCCCCATGTGTGCCTTTCCCTGTAACAACCTGCCTGTGTTTTAGGTCTCCAGGGCAGGCTCTTGTGCCGAGGTCCTGCTTGCGGCTCCCCGTGAGCCGAGGAGGCTGGACTCCCTGCGCCAGTGGCCTGGGTCCAGCCAGGATTTCAGCCAACATTTTATGTAGCTCTTTATAGTAAAAAAATCTCTTTAAGTGGTTTACATGTAAATTTTTAAAAACGTTGTCCTAAAAACTAAAGCAGTGTACAAAATAGAAAATTAAAATGCTAAGAGTTTGAGTTCAGAAAAGCCTGGGCAAACATTTAGGTTTTTAAGAGGTGTTTAAAAGTCATTACTTTAGGAATGGCTGTTTATTGTTTACTGCCCTGATACCTTTTGATGAGGGGTGATTCATAAATCTCTTAATACATATAAATAAATAAATAAATTTATAAATCATCCTAATAAAGAAGTGATAACATGTGACTTTTACCTGTTTGTATCTCTGTGAAATCTGCAATTCCAAAAACAACTTCCAAGTTTCACAGATCTTCCCTTAGTGGGTCGTGCAGATGCGCTATTCTGAATAGTGCTTTTTGTAGCATAGCGTTAGGGGCAGTGGAGTGAGTTTGGAGAACCACCACAGGAGGGGGGGGCAGGTGGCCTGAATAAGTTTGAAAGCTGCTGCTGTAACACTTTCCCCCTTCTGCTGTGTGCCTGTAGACAGTGGTGTTCCAGAAGGAGCCATCTGTGTCATTACGACGGCTGCGATTGACGTGCACCACCCCAACATCTCCTCCGACCTCTTCACGGTGGACGTGCCCATGAAGATTATGGGGAGCAACGGGACTTCCGCCAGCGTTGCCTCAGGCAGTGCCTCCAGGTCCACAGACAGCTCCGTCACCCGAGCCCAGAGTGACAGCAGCCAGACCTTTGGCTCTTCCACGGACTGCAGTACAACCCGGGAGGAGTCCTCTGAGTATTGCCCCTTGGAGAGGGCTTGCCATGTAGCCAAACGTGATCAGGTAGATTCTTCTTCCACCCACAGCAGAGTCAACAATGCCGTGGTGCAAGAACTGCTGTCATCCTTGTCTGACGATTCCTGCTTGACACAAAAAGGACTGGATCCGGTCAACCTTAAACTGCCAAGCCCATCAGGGTCTACCAAAGCCAGCCCAGAACTGGAGCACCGGGTGAACATTTACAACAGGAAGAACCAAGAAAGCTTTGGTATGTTTCAGATAAAGCCGGTAATCCACTTTCAGCAGAATACGCCTGTGATCGACAAGTATACGCCTTTGGAATCCAAAGAGCAAAAGTTAAACAGGGTCCCAGATTCATAGTCCTTTTGCTGCCATTGGGGTTATAAAAAAATAAAGGAGATGCTTTGCAAGGGAGACATACTAAAGCTTTAAATGGGGCTGCCGGAACCAACCCCCGGGTGGGTATTTTGCAGGATCGGAATGAGTTAAATATTCTTTTAAATAGGGAAAAAAATGCATGAGTTGTGAGAGAGCCAGCACGGAAAATTTGACATTTCTACCACCTGAAGTTGAAGGGATGGGGGCAGAGACCCATCATGTTAAAACAATGACCTCAAAGATGTATAGATTCTTAATGCGTTTTTTTTAAAGAAGCAGACACAAATCACACAGTTTTTAAGGAATTCTGGACAATCTTCTATCAGGTCAGGTTTCAGCAGGGTATATGATACAAGCGGATGTAAACTTCTCTCCTCCTCTTTCTTACAATCTCCCTTTATATGTGACAACTGCAAACCCCTTTGTATAAAGATGGCAAATATTTTTGTTCTTCCTGAGGAGAAAACAAAAACATTTTTCAGGGAGTACTTTGAATGATGCAGATCAAAGAAATTTTAAAAAAGTGATCTTTTTATTTTTAGCATGAACTTTGGGAAGAAAATATTTTGACAAAATTAAAAGTTGTCGTCTCCAAGACAACAGAGTAAAAAATGGACATTTTACAAATATGGTTTTAATTAAAAAGAATTTTTTTATATTAAAAAATCCTAAATGCATGATGCTTCATTTTTTAAAAAATACTTTAAGCCTACTTTGGTGTGATATGTAGTGGGGTGTGTGGGTGTTGTTTTTTTGTTTTTTAAAGCAGCCGAAAGCAGCGGTGGCTCCCCTGTGGCCCTCACATGATCCTGGGCTACAGTTCCATCATCCCTGCCGCTTGGCCACGCTGCCTGGGCGGAGGGGAGTTTTCTTCCACATCAGCATCTAAAGAGCCACAGGTTGGCCCCTCCTGCGCTACAGCAGGCAATGTCATTTCATGTTAGACATTTGTTTAGCTCTCCTTTCTACATTAGGGGGTGCGGCCTTTTCAGACCGTTTGATGTGGCTTATTCTCATGGAGGGAGGAGTGGTAGCCATGCGAATCTTATGCCTATCCTGTCATGTCTTGGAGGAGAGATCTATCAGCGAGTATTGGCCATGGCTCCTTACTCCCAAGTTCAGAAGTGGTGGGTGCTGACATGACAGAACCAAAATGGGGCCACTGAGCAACAATAAGATTGGTATCTGCATGCTGAGGGTAATCCAGAAATTTGCAGAAATACAGCAATTTTTATTTTTAAGGAAGGAGGGATAACAAAGAAAAAACCCAAACTTCCCAATAAGGAATGCTCAGAAGCCACAGACAGTTGAGTGCTACTTAGAAAAGAAAAATGGAGGCTGGAAGGAATAACTGGGAGGGGGGCATTGCTGGCTAGAACCCTGAACTGGAGCACTCCTATTGAAAGGCAACGATACACCACCACATTTTGTTGCAGGCCCCATTTTTTCCGAATTCTTGCACAGGGATGGCTGGGGGGCAAGAGTGGGGCAGGGTTGTCCCGCTTCCCAGATGCTTCTGGCTGTCCTGTTGGAAACAGGAAGCATGAAAGTGAATGCTTGGTCTGATCCAAGGGCACCCTTCTTACGGTGAGAATGTGAACAATTTGTTTTCAAAATATTGGTAGATAAGGAATTATTTTATACCCACTTACTCCAGATAGTTACCAAGCCTATGAAGACTACCTAGCTGCTTTTCCCTCTAAATAACACATGGCTAGAAGGATTGATTCCTCTTCTTACAAGGGCAGTAGTATTTGTTTTCTTGGTCCGAAGGTAGATGAGGCCACCAGCTTGCTGAAGCTAAGTCTGTTCTGTGTCTGGATGGCAGCTGTCTCCTTGTGCATTTCTGACACTGTATTTTCAAAATCATTTCTTGTGGGTGACCTGCAGATCTCCCACTCATTTCTTTGACCTTTACGTAAACTTCCACAATTGATTGTGTACTATTTGTTTGGGGTGTGTGTGTGAAAAGGGCTTTGCATCTTCTACTTAAGGAACCAAGATGAACCAATATAGGAAAATAGGAAACTATCATAAGTCTACCAAGCTCAGCATTGTCCATACTGAATAGAAGCAGCTCTTTGGGGCTTCAAACGGGGACAATTCCAGATCAGCAAGGATATTGAGCTGACTTGTGCTTCACCACCTCGCACAGAAAGTATGTGATACCCGCAGCTGAATCTAATGGTATTTGCTGTATCTTTGCCTGGAGGTACAAAGTGGTCGTAACTTTGATGGCGGTTATCCCCTTCCTGTGCAAGTGTAGCAGCTCCTTGATAAGACAGATGCTATTTTGAAGATGGGAGTTGCACATGAAGCTGAGAGGTCTTGAGCAAGTCAAAAGCTAGACCGGCAGATGGGCTCAGAGGCTCAGCAGCTGGAGGCAGTATCTGGCAATGCTCCAGTCTGTCCCCTATGGCGGTTATTATTTTTAATACTTCTGTAAAGCAGCTAAAAGGGATCCTGCTTTTCCAGTCACATCAGGACACCGGTAGCTTGTTTTTATGCTGTTGACAGTGATCTGTGCTTAGCATTAGGATGTGCTGAAGTGTGTGTTGGGCTGGGGCTTGCGTGAAGATGGAGGCTGGGGCAAAGCTAGAGCTATCTCTGCTCCTTTGTTATGCTGGAGGACGCAGGTGGTTTTTTGCCAGTTTTTATGAGGAAAAAAATCTGTTCATGCTGGATTCACACAGGAAAAATCTGATTCCTGTGGCTCTTTTGTAAATTACTGTAAATTCCACATACTGTTGTTGTTTTTACAAAACGGACACAAAACGGAAATACACAAAAATCAGTTACTATAAACACAAATCAATAAAAACTTTTTAAAAACAAGCAAATGAAAGACGCAGCAGATCATGCACCACCAAAAGAGGCCACAAATACTAAGAAAAACCCTTCAAACTAAGGGCGAAAAGTCTGGGTAAAAAGGAAAGTTCCTACCTTGCACCTAAAGCAAAATGAAGGTGGGCTAGGTGAGCTCTGGAGAGAGCATTCCACAGGCAGGGAGCCAGCGGGGAGAAAAGGTCCATACTTGTGTTGCCACCCTCCAGACCTTCTGAGAATGACCATGCAGAAGGGCCTCAGATGACCAGTACAGGGTCCAGGCTGGTTTGCGTGGCTAGAAGCGACCCTTGAGGTATAGGTCAAAACCAGCACTTTAAATTCATCCCCGAAATGATGCAGTGCAGTCAGGCCAGGATTAGTGAGCAACCTCCTGTCAAAATTCTGCATCAGCTGCAGTTTCCAAGTCATCTTCAACACATTGCTGTAATGTAACCTAGAGGTTACCAGAGCATAGACAACAGAAGTTAGGTTAATCCCTGTCCAGATAGGGGTGTAGATGCCCACCAACCAAAGGCCACGAGCCTCAAGTGTTAGTGATTGACCCAGCAGCACACCCTTAGCTACACATCTGCTCCTTCAGAAGGACTTGCAGGCCACATCCCATCCATGCAGTCAAAATAAATTAAAAAATTGTCCAGTAGCACCCTAGAGACCAACTAAGTTTGTTCTGGGTATAAGCTTTCGTGTGTACGGCTACCTACCTGAATCCATCCATGCAATTTAGGGAACCACCCACTGACAGTTCCTCTGCATTTTCTGGATTAAGCTTCAATTTATTAGCTCTCATCCAGTTGAAGACAGGCAGGGGACTGCCATTATAAAGGCAGAAAATTGTAAAGAGAGAAGAGAATCAGTTTTTCTCCCTTTTAATTTTCAGCTGATGTCTCATGAAGCTGGAAGGAGTTGCTGATATAAACTGGCTGAACACAGATGGAGCATTATATAGCTTTCTATACAGTGGAACCTCCTTGCACAATATCAATGATTCCTTTCATAGCTCACCTACACATTCTGTAACTAAATGCCTCCAATAGCCTACCAGGGAATATTCCTATCTAGCTCCTAGTGGCTTGAATCATTTATCACAGCCAGATACAACTTTGCAGGACCAACACCATTTATTGCAAACCATTCACAAGCTTCCTTTGGGCCTACATGATTGTTTTGTCTGACTCCTTTTTGCTTCTTGTCTCTTTCAACTTTGTGGTTTCTTTATCTTCTGAAGCCTAACCACCACAGACAGGCTGTCTCTAAGGCTTCTGTTCTGGTTATAGCAGCTAACCATCCTCCCCCCACCCCCCACCTCCGTGTTATGTTGGCTGTCTAATCACGTCACAATCAGATTAGATCTGCTAATAGGGTGGAAGTCACAACTCCCAGGATAGGCACCAGATCTGCCCAACTGTCATCTATTTATTAAAGATGCAGATCATGACAGAGCAGGAGATAGGAGCCCAAGGTAAAATAAAACCGAGTGACCATGCAGGCTTGGTGGAGAGGAAAACCAAGGTGACAACATGCTATCCACAGGTTAAGATTTTTCCCAAGGGCCTACAACAGACCTCCAGGCCTGCAATCCACAGCCTATTGTTAAAGCAGCTGCTGTATTGCTAGATGCACTATTTTAAGGAAGCTAGTGGCTCTAGTGATATTTTATTAAAGGAACCAGGGGAGGCCTATCACTATAAATAAATAAAAAAAGCACACAGTGGTACCTCGGGTTACAGACGCTTCAGGTTACAGACTCCGCTAACCCAGAAATAGTACCTCAGGTTAAGAACTTTGCTTCAGGATGAGAACAGAAATCTTATGGTGGCAGCGGGAGGCCCTATTAGCTAAAGTGGTACCTCAGGTTAAGAACAGTTTCAGGTTAAGAACAGACCTCCAGAACGAATTAAGTTCTTAACCCGAGGTACCACTGTATATATTCTAATTTTTCCAAGTGTTAAGAGCTTCTGTTTCAACAATTGTTGCATTTCCAAACAATATTTGAAGATTAGCAGCTAAGTCTTAGAATTCTAACTACACTGAAAATGCACACAAAGAATGGTGTGAACAAAGCAAATAAACCCAAATGGTGGTTTGACTGTACCAGTGCATGCAAGTATATTGTGGTAAATAATTCTAGCTCTTCCCTTCCCCCACCCCAAAAAGCCCCAAATTCAAGAACTGTAAGAGAATATTGTTTAGAAAGGTAGATTCAACGTGCCATGTATATCATAAACAGTCATATCTTCAAACTTATGGGGGGAGGGAACCAGGAGCAAAATCCATTCTGGAAGTGGAAGCTACCTTCGTCTTTAATCTGTTTAGTCTCACGTGCTAGAACTGCAGGACAGTGCAAAATCTGTCTGCATAATTTGTACATTTTGACACAATATAATGTTTTATTATAATCAGTGCATGCAACAAAATGCATTCGCCAAACAAGCTTTCTACATTCTGCTTACACAGGAAATCCCAAAGGGTTACCAACATTAATGTCATTTTAAGACTCGGGGTTTCCTCATGTTTTTATGTGTTCAGTCCTTGCCCACTGAACAACCAACAGTTGGTTAGTTGTTCCAGGTTTATGGTTATGAATGAATACAATTATGTTAGTGATCTTACCTTTGTAGTACAGCGATTAAAGCAGACACCCAATGTAAGAGAAGATGGCGCAAGAGGAACTAAGCACGGATCAGTATATTTCAGGGCATAGTAGATACATGTCAAGGCATGGGGAAAAGTGCCAAGTTCCCATCCTGGGCCCACTGCTGTCCAACATTTTTATAAACTACTTGGATGAAGGAATTGAGATGCATACACTTTGCAGATGACACCAAACTGGGAAGGGTAGATAAATATTGCAGAAGACAGAATCAGGATTCAAAATTACCTTAACAGATTGGCAAACTGGGCACAAACCAACAAAATGAATTTCAATAGGGAGAAATGTAATGTTCTGCACTTGGGCAGGAAGAAGCAAATTCACAAATAACACACTTTTCCGTGTATAACCCCCCCCCCCATGTATAACACACACACCCCTATTTTGTGGGATTAAAAATTAAGAAAATGGGTGGAGATTGCCCAGTTGTTGAGCTTTTGGGGGGGGGGGTTGTTGAAAATCACTCACCTGCCTGGCCGACACTTAACACTCGTGCGAGTCGCAACAGGCTCCAAACGTCGTCCCCTCAACGGCAGAAGCAGCCTATTGCCCACCCAGTTGCCGCAGCAACTTCCAATCAACACCACCCCTTGCTGCAGACACCAACAGCACGCTGCAGAACATCTCCGACTTGCATCAACCAATCCCATGCCACCCCTAGCCACTAACCATGTATAAATGACCCCAGATTTTAAACATAATTTTTCTGTTAAAAAACCTAGTCTTATACACAGAAAAGTACAGTATATGAAGGGGGACACCTGGCTTGCCAGCAGTACATATGAAAAGGATCATGGGGGCTTGGTGGACCACAAGCCTAACATGGATCAACAGTGTGATGCAGCAGCTAAAAAAGCTAATGCTATTCTAGGCTGCATCAACAGAAGTCTAGTGTCTAGATCAAGGGAAGTAAGATGTCCCACTCTATTCTGCCTTGGTCAGAACATGCCTGGAGTCCAGTGCCCAGTTCTGGGCACCACAATTTAGGAAGGATGTTGACAAGCTGGAACGTGTGCAGAGGAGGGCAACCAAGATCATCAAGGGTCTGGAAACCAATCCGCATGAGGAGTGGTTGATGGAGCTGGGTATGTTTAGCCATACCCAGATATGATAGCCATCTTCAAATATCTCAAGTGCTGTAACATGAAAGATGGAACAAGCTTGTTTTCTTCTGCTTTGGAGGGCAGGACTTGGCTTCAAATTACAAGAAAGGAGATTCCGACTAAACATCAGGAAGAACTTTCTGAGGGTAAGAGCTATTCGACAGTGAAACAGTCTTCTTTGGGAGGTTTTTAAGCAGAGGTTGGATGGCCGTCTGTCATGGATGCGTTAGTTGAGATTCCTGCATTGCAGGGGGCTGGACTAATGACCCTCTAGGTCCCATCCAACTCTGATTCTATGATTCATGGGGATTCCTCTTCACATAAATACAACACAAAATGTATCTGATGCATATTTTATTACAGAATTAGAAAGTCTTCTTCAAATAGCTTGTAGTCAAATGGGAACTAAAAAGGCAAAAAAAAAAAGTATATTACAAGGCATTCAGATATCACCTAGAACATACAATTTTGGCAACAGATCACCAGTTATTACATTTTTAGTTTCATTTAAAAATAATTGTTTAAAATGATCATTTCAAAGCTGGTCACATTCATTTCTGCCCAAATACTTGAGGTTTTCACTTTTTCAATGCCGCTGTCAATTCAGGAACAACCTGAAAAAGCCATAAAAGCAGCTAAATTTAAATATGCAAAGAACTGGAACATCTTAGAAGTGTTATGAAAGCTTAAGAAACATGTTTAAGCAGCTAAACTAAAGCACATTTGGATGATCTTAAAAACAAACAAATCAGCATGTGTTGACCAACAGCAAGCACAAAGTTTACATGATATTCAAGGTATTGTATGCTTGTTCTGCCCGTCACAGATGCAAAAGGTGTATGGCTGCTGATTGCGATGCTCAAGATCAGCAGGATGACTGAACATGAAGACTTCTGCACTGAGCTCTAAAGCCTGTCCCAGCTGCAGCCAAGAAAAAAAACCCTTTAGAGCAGGTTGCTAAATCCAGACTCACCTAGTGGCAGTGAGAGTGGCTACTGGGCAGAGATGATGGGAGCAGTAACTGGACAACAACTGGAAGGCCACAGGCTCCCCACTCCCTGCTTTAGCATGCAATGCTGAAGTCTTTGTATTAAAAAAGCCAACAAATTACGGCATAGCCGAACTTTCATTTCAGCTGATTTATAAAGCTCAGAACTGTTGCTGTAGAATGTTGTAACAATTTTATGTGAAAAACAGAGTTCTGGTTTTATTTCTCTAGTTTTGAGAAGCCAAAGAAGCACTAAGCAAGCAGTCCACTTTATTTCAAATGCAACTTTGTGGTGGGATGTGCAAAATCAGGCCATGAAGGCAGACAGAAGAGCTCATTTAACTAAGCCGGTGTTTCAGAGGGACAGGTGCCAGCCCCTTGGCATCTGCAGCAGACCTGTCACTTAACTGAGCTCTGCCCATGCTGCACGGTGATTCTTACTAGTCTTCTGAAGAGCAGCAATCCATGAAAACAGGTGGTGGATTGGCCTACTGACTACACCTGAAATGCTACCTAGTAAATATCAGTTACCTTCTCTTTCCAGGGGCGGTAGGATGCCCTCACTCAGCTAGATCCCAGCTGATGAATAAAGCCTCTCAATTATTTAAGAGATCTACATTTCCATTAGGTGGAAATAATGTGGTCGTACAAAATTTATTAAGGAAATTGTCTACATGTTGTTTCTTCCGAATGTCACTTTGTCTCCAGCTTATTAAAAGGCCCATGTTTACTGCCAAGCCGACAGGCATTAGTTCAGGAATAGCATTAAGTGCTGGCAGGGTTTCTGCCGCCTCTCCACCATCCATATACCACCAGGCACCCATGCCAGGGGCACAGATTACATGCTAGGAGAACCCCAAAGGGGGAGGAGAGAAAAAGACTGAGACGGCAAGCGGCCGTTTCAGCAGCACAAGTAAGCATTTTCAAACACAAAATATAAGATGGCATGAAATAAATGTCAGCACTGTTTTGTTCTGGGAAATTCACACTCTTGTCACTTGACATAACAAACTAAGCCAATCTTAGATTTGGTGTAAGCCATTTCACTCTTCCTTATATATTAGTGTTTACTTTAGTAACATTCTGTAATGGGTGAAGCCAACTGATTAAGATTTAGGAAGACATAACATAGATTGTAAAAAAAATAAAAATGAATGTGATCCACTGAGGCCTAGCATGATATGGGGTTGACCCAATGGGAGTCCTTTGCTTTCCTTACTACTGGAGATGAATTTAGACACCAAGGCACATACCAAACGGAAGCTTCCAGTTTTTTGTTATTAACATGTTTGTTATTAACAGAAACCAGAGCACACAGAAATGCTGTTTACCTTCCCGCCGCAGTGGTACCTACTTAGCTACTCGTGCTGGTGTGCTTTCAAAGTGCTAGGTTGGCAGGAGCTGGGACAGAGCAATGGGAGCTCACCCCGTCGTGGGGATTCGAACCGCCAACCTTACAATTGGCAAACCCAAGAGGCTCAGTGGTTAAGACCACAGCGCCACCCGCCCAATAATCTAGCGTGATATGGCCCTTCCAGGAGCACATTTAAGAACTAAAGAGGTGGAATTGTTTAACAGAGGGACGAGCCATCACATACAGACAAAGCCTTAAGATACCTGACTGCCGATTATAGGAGCTGACTCCTATGGGCCGAGGTCCCTTTGGCCCCACAAAAAATATTTGAGAGGGCCAGAAACCCCCCCCCCCAAATTGATGGACATTGCCACTCAAATGATGTGCGTATGCTGCATCTTGTGATCGATTGGGGTGGGATTTACCTGTGCCCCCCCCCCCATATTTTATTCAAGACTGCACCCTTGCTGCCCGTTCCTTCACTGCCACAGTTGCCAAAGAGATTTTGACACTTTTCTCAATTATTGAGGTGGGGTAGCACAATATAGATCCAGGTAAAACAGGTGCCAGTGGAATTTATGTGGTCGGGGCAATAGTGCCAGAAATAATACATACCCTCTGTTTCCAAAGTGCCACATTTGCCCAGTCTAGGGGTGTGGACCTTTTTTGGCTCTGGTTTATCTTGCCTCACCCAACAGGCCAACTTTGACGGGTTGTCAGGGCAACCCACTTGTCAGATACATGATGTCACATGATTTATCATCATCATCATCATCAAGTGAGTTGTCCCACCCACCTGTCAAAATCGCTTGCCCTGCAATCAGAGATTAAAAGGAGTGTGGGAGTGCCTGGGAAACATTTTGCAGTGTTCCTTGAAGCAGCCTTTTCTCCCACTTCCTTTAAAGATGTTTTAAGGCAGGGAGACTGTTGAGAGTGCTGCAATGCACATAACTAGTCCTTCATCACAGAATGATGGGGTAATCAAGGGGAAAAAGCTGGCCTTGCATGGGCAGCAAAAGCAAGCAGACTCCATTTATTTGGAAAGCTTGCCTCACACTGGTCCTTTTTTGAGACTGTAGGGATCAGTGGAGGGAGGGCTTTCCATGAAAGTAGGCAAGGTTTGGGCCAAATTGGACCCCTTGACAGGCCCAGAGGTTCCCCATCCTTGGCAGAGTTCTTATTTACATTGGCTTGCTTTATCACAAAAGCCAGCTGAGGAGCTCTAGACCATATTCAGCTTCACCACTGGAAGTCGAGGAAGAGGAGAGAATTGCACTCTGCTTCCTTACTTTGAATGCATTCTTCCCACTGGTCCCTCCAGGGGGCACTACAGTTATGCAGGGGCATCCTCACCTCTAAGGAAGGTAAGAGTGTACACTGGCACAAAATTAGAGTGTACCTCCTCCTACCATCTTAACCTGTAGCCCTGGAGTGGGAGTAGAGAGAAGCAAATCTCCCTCTGACCTTGGCCAAGCTACTGGGAGACGAAAAGAGAGCATCGGGAGGGGAGGGCTCAAGATGTCGGCCATGGCTGTTGCATGTAAAAGTGCCTCCCAAGTAACAAACCCAATAGGATATTTTAATTGTAATCTGCTAAAATAAAGTTGTACAGCCATTTGCTCTCAAATACAAGCCCTGCTTCAGTTAATGCAGATTGTGGTCAACCCCTTGCCTGCAGAATTTTCATATAGTTCCATTCTGCTAATAAGATAGGAAACATGTTATTAAGTATCATGTAACACATATGGTCAGGGACACGGGTGGCACTGTGGGTTAAACCACAGAGCCTAGGACTTTCCGATCAGAAGGTTGGCAGTTTGAATCCCCGCAATGGGGTGAGCTCCCGTTGCTCGGTCCCTGCTCCTGCCAACCTAGCAGTTCAAAAGCACGTCAAAGTGCAAGTAGATAAATAGGTACCGCTCCGGCGGGAAGGTAAACAGCGTTTCCATGCACTGCTCTGGTTCACCAGAAGCAGCTTAGTCATGCTGGCCACATGACCCGGAAGCTGTATGCCGGCTCCCTCAGCCAATAAAGCGAGATGAGCGCCACAACCCCAGAGTTGGCCACGACTGGACCTAATGGTCAGGGGTCCCTTTACCTTTACCTTAACACATATGGTCAAGGCTGTATGACCCCATTTGGGAGGCGGTGCTGGCTGCTAAAAGGGGCTACCTAGATATTGGCAGATTCATTGAATATAACCCTTGCCATACGAGGTTTCAAGATCCTAAAGAGCAAGGTCTATGACATAATGACTTTTTGCAGGGCCATCAAAATCAGTGCCCATCCCAAACCGCCTTACTTGGATTGAGGTGGGTGAAGGAAACACTTCTAAAGTTTGAAGTATTGGAGAGTGAAAGGAAAGTGATCAGCACACATTCAATCTCTGTTTACGTCCGTGAGGACGGATAGGCAGCTTTAACCCAACAACTTTTGGAATGTAATCAGGTTGGTTCCCCCACAACAAAACTCACCTTAAACAAGTCGGCTACCAAACCATAATCGGCAACTTGGAATATTGGTGCTTCTGGATCTTTGTTGATAGCTACTATTGTCTGAAAAAAGAAAGTAAACAGGGAGATTACTCATGGAGTACAAGTTATTGATGGCTTTCTCTGTAGTCACAGAATCACAGAGTGGGAGGAGACCCACTTGCCCAACCGCCTGCTCAATGCCCCCAGCCTTGGCTGACCCTGCGGCTCTTCAAGGAGGTTCTTTCTCACTCTTCACAACCGAAATAAAAAACTGAATGTTTACAACCTGTCTTGTGGTGCCTCCATCTTAATTCCCCCCCCCCCCCGAATCTGTTGGCAATGCATGTGTCAAGCCAGACACTGGGCACATGCAATGCCACATGGTGAAATTCTATTTGCCTGCCCAGGATCACACTTTAAATCCAGCCTCCCACCCTTCATCACAAGCAACTCCAAAGGCAAAACACCATCGCCTGCTAGTGCTCTCTCAACTTCTCCGTTCTCACTCTAAAGCAGGGCTGGAGCACCACTGGCCCTCCTGGCTGGGGCTGATGGGAGCTGGAGTCCAGCAAGACCCATTCCCAGCCTCGAGATAAGCTGAACAACACATCTAAAAAGATGGGCCTGAGAATCAAAGACATGGGATGATAATAATAATAAGCATAGGCAATGGGTTGATTCCAGTTCTGAGCTGGGGCAACAGGACTTCCAGTTCCCTTCCCCCACTGCCAGATCTACTCTGGAATGTCCCCCAACCCCCCGGAGCCAATTTTGAGGGACTATTGAGGGGGGGCTGGAGGGGACTGGAGAGGAAGAAGCTCCACCCTGCACCTGGAAGTCTGTTGCATGAGCTGCAGCATTGGATACAGTCCACTGGATTGGAATCACTGCAACAATCTTAGGGCTGTGGGCTAGATAATTAGAAATTGCAGCCATTGTGCAAAGAGCAACCTTCAACATCCCCGAGGGCTTCGAAACACATGGGCAACCCTGCTGGTTCAGACCAAAGGTCTATCTAGTCCAGTATTCCATTCTGCATAGCGACCAAGCAGATGCTGTTGGGAAGTCCACAAGGAGGACAGAAAAGTCACAGACCACCTCTGCTGCTGCTCCCCAGCAGCTGAGGTTCAGTGGCACGCTGCCTCTGAACAGGTTCAATAAAGCCATCACAGGCTTCTTGAACCTGCCTAAGGACGTACGGCTCAAGTACCTCCAAAGGGACATTTTACTTTCTCTCTTTCAAATGGCAGCAACACCACTGTCCTGCAATAAACTGTGTTAACGAATCAGCCACTGGCCCAATTAATGCTTAAGCCTCACCTGTTTTTACTTTCAAGTCTTTTATTTAAATATTTAGTTAATTTACTTAAGCAAAAGGTTAACTAACTAACTCAAAGCAGCTTACAGGCAACGAAGAAGCATAACATGAATTTATTTACATGCAGCTGTAAGTCACAATAATATTTATTTGCTAGTTATCAACAGTTTAATTTTAGTGAACTATTTTTCATATCTATATCCCCTTAGTTTTTAAGGGGAGAGAGGAAAGCAGAGAGATTCCATTATTTAAAGATAAATAAATACTGGTTTTCTACCTTGACATAACGACAAATAAATTATACATTTTGCTTGCAAAAAGCTTTGTGGACTACTTTCAGAAACATATTCAAAGTGTGCAAGTTCACAGTGCCAGATAATTGACAGCATGGAGGGTGGAAATCCACTCAGGAGATTGTTGCCATGGTTACAGAAGGGTTTCCCTTGCTTCCACACATCGTTTGAGCAGATACAACCCAACTCCGTCTAGGGTTTGATAAACACACAGAAGTGGGGCACAGTTCAAGTAAAAGTAAAATAAAGTTTAAGCTCTCAAAAATATGTTCTGCGTGTTCAAATATATAACAATATTCAGAAAAAAACCTCTAGCAAAACATATTTGAACATCTTTTTTTAAAAAAATGGCATTTTCAACACCCAAAGCAGTGGACAGAAATAGCACAACTTACTGAAGTGATGAAAGATTTGTTTTATTCAAGTCCAGTGCCAAAGCAATTTACAGCACATTTCTCAGCATGTCTATTCAGAATTCTGTCCCACTGAGCTCAGCATTTGTGTAGACCATTGAAGCCTTAGGGTAGGGCTGGGGGATATATTGATATATCATCCAAAACCAGACAGAAGGCCATATCGTGATATCGTTTTCATAATTTTTGACCTGGCATTATACCGCTAATCATGATGTATGTATGTGCTATGCAAAAATCACAATGTGGGGGAAACAGTGAGCTCAGCCAGTGCCTCTACATAGCTCCATCCTTATTTCAGACATGGTGATATATTGGTATATCGTGATGTTTAGCTGGTGATATACTGCATGTTGAAAACCAGATATCATCCACCCCTGCCTTAGGGTGCAAACCAGTGGTTCCTGCCAGGAGGGCAGCCCAGGGGCCACAGGAAAGAGTGTATTTCTTCATCTGCCCATGAAAAGGAAGATTCACCTTAGAGATCCCCTTGTGGTCACAGAAAGCTCTGCAGCTGCACCCCCCCCCCCCACTTATGCCATCTGTGTTCCAATGGCGCAAGGGAGAGAGAGTCCTAAAAGCTCCCTTGTTCTCCGGGGAAACTTCTAAACCAGGAAGAAACATGTGCCAGCCCTGGAGCTGGCAGAGTGAATCTCCCAGCCAAGGGGGAAAAGCTGCCCACCCCACCAGCTTCCAACCCAGCAGGGCATGGACAGGACAGTTCCTTCACCATCATTACAGAGAGATCATTCTGCTCGAGTATTAGAGGGTGAATATTTTCCCCAGCATTACTGGTGGAATCATCTGTTTGGGTGGT
This sequence comes from Podarcis pityusensis, assembly GCF_964106645.2. NCBI lineage: Eukaryota > Metazoa > Chordata > Lepidosauria > Squamata > Lacertidae > Podarcis > Podarcis pityusensis. The sequence continues at coordinate 2,124,769 of NC_138034.1, read as the reverse complement.
CATGACAAAAAAGATGGTCCAATATAGTCCAAGCCAGTCAGGGAGCAGCACACAAGATTGAACATGAATTGGATGTTCACCTTTCCATATTGACTTTTAATGCCTCCTCCTCACAAAAAGATCATACGGAGCAGGAAACTATCTTAACAACATACAGTTTAAGAATGAAAACTGCAGCATCAACAATCTTCCTCCACCAATTTCACCATTCTGGCAGGAGCATCATTTTGCTAGATTCCTTTCCACCTTAATATTAAACCATAGTTCCTTCATTTTAGAATGCTCATTCTTGCAATTTCTGCCATTTAATTATGTCTCTCAAAGTACTGTTCATGTGAAAGAGGGCAAATTGTTCTCCTGTTCATCTCAGATAAGTCACTTTGTGAATTGTACTGTACTCCTGTGCACATTTGCCCAAAATAAGTTATTCTTCAGATATCTGAAGAAGTGTGCATGCACACGAAAGCTTATACCCAGAACAAACTTAGTTGGTCTCTAAGGTGTTACTGGACAATTTTTTTAAAAAAAATTATTTATTTCGACTGCGTCAGACCAACACCTGAATCTACCTACCTGAATCTGCCCAAAATAAGGATTTACTGTGTTCAATGGGGTTTCCTCCCCAAGTAACTTTATATAGGGCAATAATCTTAGGGTCATGACCAATAAAATTAATGGATGAAAGTTCTTCATGCCCATTCGTATCAACGAGTCTGCTCTGAGGAAGAGGAACACTGGATGCAACTTCAATGCACTAACCATCAACAAATATTTCTGAGACTCCAAGCAGGAGGAGGAGTTTTAAAAGGCACATTGCCCAGAGTATCGGCTACATGAGTTGGGCTAAGGAACAGGTAAGAGGCACCTCAGCTGGTGTGTCATATACCACTATGGGCAATTTTTTTCCAGCAGTCTCCACAGTGGGGTGTGTGTGTGGGGGGGGGTGTGTGAGACACTATTCAGGTACTGAAACTATGTCCCAAAAAGGAGTGTAGCATTGTTCTGCCCAGACATATCTATGTGACTACATGGCTCCAATGTCATTAGGATGATTTGTTAATGACAAGAAATAGTCTGACTCTTCACAATTCAAAGAGAAAACAAACCACATCAGAGAACACAAAAAAGAAAACTGGGACATACAGCGAAGACACAGAATTTTTTTATAGTTTTATAGTTTTCATGCTTCAACATGTGATTTTTCTCACATTAAACTGCCTCTTGAAAAGGCAGGAAAGCTCTTGTTTCAGAGATAATGAAACCCATCTTCCACTGGAGGTACAGAAAGATAATCTGAACAAGTCTTGTGGAAAAACATAGTTGAAAAACATTTCAGCTACTAATGAGTTAAACCTTTTAAAGTTTTATTATCATTTTATAATAGGGTTTCCATTTGAATGGATAAATGATGGAACATTCAAAAAGCGTCTTTTACTTTATGGAATAGTAAGTCCATAATTCAAATTGCACATTATTATGCATGAATTCATGTGTCAGATTCTGAAATATATGAATATAGGTCTACAGCATAGGATTCTAAACAGAAATTGTTTTGCTTAAGCTATAAATTCAGTCTGCTTCTATAAATGGTCTGTTTCTGTTTATTTTGGAATGTGTACACTGTTAATGCACTATTGGCAATAATGTTGTGCTATTGACAACTGATTTACTTTCTAGAATGGGATTAATCTATTCTGTTTGTATATTTTACTCAACTGCCACCACCCAAAAGAGGCTTGTCCCTGCTTAGACTATGACCAATAAACTTTTCTATAGTACCTTGCTGTCTTTCATTCCAGCTAGATGCTGAATTGCTCCAGATATTCCAACAGCAATATAAAGTTCCTGAAACAGAAAACAGAATAGAATTGAAATAAAGATTCAAACTAGTGGGAAAATGCATTCTGCAAACAAATTTTACCAGTGGGTGACTTAGGTTCAATCTACATTGCTTCTGCTCCTCAATATTTTTTATGGCTTAAGGAGCTTGCTATATCATCTATGTGATCGCTCTTCAGTTATTTGAAAATGGCTATTACATAGATGATGGGGCAAGCTCCTTTTCTTCCACTCCAGAGAGTAGGACCTAAATCAATGGATAGAAATTGCAAGAAATACTGACTAAACATCAGGAAGAATTTTCTGACGATAAGAGATGTTCGACAGTGGAACAGACTCCCTCAAAAAGTGGTGGACTCTCCTTGAATGGCCATGTGGCATAGATTCTTTAGCTATGACTCCTGCACTGCAGGAGGTAGGATAGATGACCCCTGAGGTCCCTTCCAACCCTACAATTTTATGATTCTACTTGCTGTGGGAAGAAACCACATCAGTCACCGCCCGACATGTCAAAACCTAGTGATCCTAAGAAGGGAGAAGCCAGCAATGCAATTCTCAATCTGTCATTTTAGCTGCTCTTTCACTGACACTGAAGCCTTTTAACTCAATGTTTAGGGGAGAAATAGGCATACAGACCATGTAAGATTCAGCAAGCAACTGTACCCCACAGCAAATTTCTTATCCATTGACTTCTCAAAGCATTTCCACGCATGTTTACTCAGCAGTAAAGTCCCAATGACAGGGCTTGCGCCCTATTTATTTATAATATTTCTTCCTCCTCTGCCCAGGCTGGGTTACAACAATATAATATACATTTATAAAAATAAATAAAACAATTTCAATTATAAAAGTAAGTAAAAGTAACATTTTTTTACTGAAGCTGTCCATGCTCTGGTGAGATCCCACACGGACTACTACAATGCAATGTATGTGGAGCTGACCTTGAAGACATTCCAGGGACTGCCACTAGTTTAGAATGCAGCTGCTAGGTGGGGCAGCCCCATGAGACCACGTACCACTGGACCTGAAAGCACTGCAACGGTTGCCAGCAAGCAGCATGGCCCAATTCAAGGTGTTAGTACTAGCATACAAAGCTCTAAATGGCTTGGGACCCAAGTGCATCGAAGAGTGGCATCAGCAAGCGATGCTTTGGTGGTTACAACCAAAACAAAATCGTATAGATTCAACAAGAGAGGTGGGTCCCACAAAACAAAACACTTTAAATAGAATCAAGACCCTGACGGGAATTCTGCACTTGTGGATCTTGCTGACAATGCAGTGCTGCGATAAGGCTGCACTAACAGGGCAATGGTGGCCAATAAATGTGTAGAGGTCTGTTTTTGTGAATGAAGAATTTGACATATTACTACAAAGTTAGGCATTCATATGGATTAGTAAAGAAACAACAGGTGGCAATTTAACAAGTTTCTGAATGCCTTAAGCACATCTAGAATCTGTGTGTGTGTGTGTGTGTGCGCGCGCGCGCGCCACACACACACCTATTATGTGGTTCTAAGACCAACCATCACCCAAAACTTTTGTAACAGCATATCTGCCTGTCACAGTAAGCTATCATCCCTACAGTGCAATTTGCAATGTGCTATGCTCTCTGGGTTAAATATTTATATTTTCCTTATGAAGGTGCCAACAAATCCACTTGCAAGCTCAACAGGTACCCTGGCCATATAGAGAGCAGAACAGCCAGGAGCACACAGGGAACACCCCAGAGTTCTCAATTGCACTGCAGTTTGGAGAATCTCTTCCAAGCCATATGAGAAATAAATGTGGTTTCTTATCTTTGGAGAAGAATCAGAAGACCACATGCTTTGTATGTAAAAGGTCCAATACTTAATTACCAGATACTCCAGTTAAAAGGCTCAGCAGGTGATGGGAACAGCTCTCTGCCTCAAACCTGGAAGTCTCTGCCAGTCAGAGTCAACAATATTGGACCAAATGCACCTCCCTCCCTCTCTCTCTCTCTCTCTCTCTCCAGCTCTCTGCACATGCCAGGCAACCAGGGTGTGTGCGGAATGGAAACTGCAAACAATGGTTGGCTAATAAGTGAAGCCAATATCTGTGGAGCCCTCTAACCACCCCCCATGCAGCCCGGTTGAATCTGCAGAGCGAAGAAGCAGCAATTAAGCAAGGAAAAATGTGGATATTGCGTGAGCCCACATTGCACTGGAAAAAACTGCTCAAATCCCAAGCAGTGAAGTAGTTCACATCACTATAGAGCCTGCCAGGTCAAACAATTTCATCCCTTTCTAATCCTTTTCACTTTAAGAACTTATATGGGGCTTTGATCAGCCGGGACACGTGATTACTCTTAAGCGTGCTTAGGGTGTCTGCTTGAGTGCAGGGCCATACAGCGTTTCTTTTTGCTCTCATGGGAAAAGCACATCAATTGCTTTCAGCTAAATGCACTCTCATATGAATATTTTAGTACAATTTAATGTTTCTGCACCAACCCCTGAGGAACAGAGCATCAATTTGAGAACACGGTTCTCTTGGACTTAAAAGCCACACTGGATAATGTAGGATGAAAGGGGCTGTCAGTCTTCAGCTTTTTAGCAAGTCAGAGAAAGAGAACCTGAAAATTCAGTCCCAGCTTGCATACAAACAGCTCTTTGAAGTTTGTGGCTCAAAAAAGCAAGACAACGCTGCTCCGCATTCAGAGGAAATGGGCATTTCCCCCCAAAATCTGTTAACAGCACTGACTTAACCTTTGCACCATCAACATCACTCCTGGTCCATTAATAAAATACCCAAATTCTCTCCTCCCAAACAGCAAACTGTCAGTTCTGAGAACTTAATTTAGTTACCATGTGCATCTTTACGGAAATTTTACAGTAAGGAGCTCCAGAATGTACTCTTTTAAAGTCACAACTTGCTAAGCAGAATGAATGCCAAGATTGTTGAGGTATAAGATAAATATTTAATATTTAAATGATAGACTGGTGTGTATGTACTGCCAAACCACAATACATAATTATGCAAAGAAGCCATCGCAATTCCAAGTGAAGTGTCAGTCATAAACTCTACTCACACAGCCATGAGGACTTTTGTCAAGCTTAACCACAAGAACCAGGGATCTTAAGTTAAAAAAGAAACGCCGGTCAGTTTCAAAATAAGCTTTAAACCAAGAGGGCTTATTATCAAGCTGACCGTGCTGTTTGTTTGTTTAAAAATCGCTGGTTCATTCCCAACACAAGGTTGAGTGCTTCCTCTTCAGGAGTGCTCCAGCTACCACCTTCCTCCAACAGGCCAATTTATTCTCCTACCACTCACCAAGGAACCTCAGTTTTTCTTTTTCGACTAAGACTGCAGCTACTGAACATGTTCCATCCCAGTCCGCTGGAGTGATTTTCTAAATATTTCATCCTCTTTCTGCTAACCTCAGGGTTCCACCAAACATACAGATGTTTCCCTCTTGTTCCTCAGAGGCCCCATCTTGGCTCCATTTCTGTCCACACTTATCACCCAAGTTCACTATTAGAAGGAGAGATACCTTAGGTGCCTGTGAACATGTTGATAGAACAGTTCTCTGGTGGCCAAAAACCCTTCAGGATTATGCAAGATATGACAAAGCCCATTTATTATCTCAGCTCTGCACATTTTGGTGCCAGGAAATAGTTTGGAACGAGGACGACATGGGTGATGGCCAAGATGCCCAACAATGTAGCAATCCATACCACAGCAGTCCCCGGCCATAATGCTGTAGGCTGAGATCTCAAATGGTAGGGACCACGTATTTGCACAGCTCAGACTTTAAGTCCTGCATTATCATGAAACATTTCAGACAACATTCCTATTGAATGGGAAAAATTTTTTCACCCCTCAGTCAACTAAGTACAATCATTTTTAATGTTTTACTTCTAAGAACGTTCCCAAAGGACTATGCTGCTAACTGAGCGCACTTTTAACGTATCTGAACAAACTGTCCATTTGTTCACAGAGCAAGACGAGTGCATTTTGAGAAAGCTTCTACTCCACTTAAAGGAACTCAACAGGCTGCCAAGCTTTCAAGAGTGGTCTGCAACAAACTAGTGTACGTCTGTGGTTAGCACAGGAAGGGTTTTTTTAAAAGGGCCAAAAGCAAAGATATCTCTTGAAATCAGTGAAAGCATAATTAAAGGCAAACAGTTAGAAAAATGTGGCTATCTTCTTTCAAAACCATTCCCTTTGACATCTCCCAACCATTAGCAGAGAAGCAGTGGCATCAGTCAAAATCTCTTCCAACCTGCCGCAAATACACACCCTACTCAATATCAGATGAATTCCCCACTAGGCCAGTTCTGAAGCCTATAAATAGAGTAATAAAAGCATCCATGACAAAATACTCTCCCCCACCATCATGAACAGAAGCACACAAGTGTTTCCCTCACAACTTTACTTGCTCCTTATATCCCTTCCAATCAGATTTCAATTTTCAATCCACTGGAAAAAATGAGATTTACTCCATTAACCTGATGCAATTGTTTAAGACATGCTTGCCGAAAGTAAAATCTCAGCCATGTGACATGCAGATTCTTGTTAAATTTTTGTATACAGTTCATCAACAATCAAGTCAATCCTTTTCATAGGCAAGTTACTATTTATTGATCTAAATTTAACCTGGAACAGGCACGTCCAACTTTCAAGAGACAGCGATCTACTCCCACTATAAAAAAGTGATCTACCAAAGTTGAGCTTTTTTTAAGGAAACCAAAGTTATTGAGCTTTTTTTTAGGGACCCAAACTAGGCGGGAAGCAGGATCCCACAATCAACCACAGACCCACTGCAATCGACCATTGGATCGTGATCAACCTGTTGGGACATCCCTGGCCTAGAAGATCATACTGCATCACGATATTACTAAGTGCAGTTGTACACAAAACACAACTTATTGCAAAAACAGGAGCTGCCTAAATATGAAATTCCCCATATTGTGGATAACCCCCCCATTTCAGATTCTATACCAGGTAAGTTTAAAATTTTAGTACTCAGAATTCACACAGCATCCTCTAAATGTCCTAAAAGAGGAAGGGGCAGCCATTTCATTAGGCATGCCAAATGTTTATTATAGCAACTAGTTATACTGGAATGATTAAGTCTCCTGTCTCCAGTATTTTTCCTATGCCAGTATTGTGATTTTAAAATCTGCATCTAGGTCCACAAAACCAAAATTCCATTTCCTCTTACGTTATGAGGCCATTCTGTGTTTTGTTCTGAATTAGCCACTGCCTTAAACAGAACCTTGTAGTATCTATTTGCGCCCCTTAAACAAATATGTAACCAGTCAAGTTACTGCAGACCTGGGGATGCAAGAATGAAAACAAAACAGGCCAGTGATGTTGCATTTAGAGCTGAAACCATGCAAACAAATATATAATTGCAGTCATTCTTGTTACATATCCCGTAAGATTAGGAAATGTATCCTAGCCCTCAGAGCTTTGCATCATTCAGGACAAATAAGGCAGAGCTCTCTAAATACCTTTCTAAAAAATAACTGGCACAGCAAATGCTTGTTTTTGTTAATTATTTTATATGCCTTCTTAGAGGGAAATAAAATGAAGCATTAAAGATTTTGGCATTAGATATGCCCCTTGTTTGGCTGTATTAAGATGCTGAGGCCTAGCTTAGGTTTGTTTGTTTGCTGTAAATTTTATATGACTAAGCTAAGAGGTTACAATAGGTTCCATCGCACTCCCTTTTTCCCCTTCATCCCAAGAGGCAAAGCTTCTGTCACTCTGTTCAAATCAGGCCAAGTCTACTTTAGAAAACCACACCCATGTCACCAATGTCACACGCTCTGCGGGTGAGGACAGTCAGTTATGACAAGCTCGACTCAAACTGCTGCAATGATACCATGCACCAGAAGGGACTCTTTCCCAAGATAAGGCAACACCATGAAGGAAAAAGGGCAGGGTTCTAGGCTGGGAAAGGGGGTGGGGGAGCGGGCAGGCTGTGTGCAAGCCTGGAGACAGCATTACCTACAGCTCCATTAGGAAAAGGCAGTGGTCCTCCAAACTATTCCAGGGAATTTTAACCAGTCTCTTCTGCAAAAATAATTTGAATACTCACTGGTGCTACAATTTTGCCTGTCTGTCCAACCTGCATGTCATTGGGTACAAAGCCTGCATCAACAGCTGCACGAGACGCACCAACTAGAAGCAAAAAAAAGATAGTTATCTCAAGAAACATAGAAGCCAACATTTAATGCTTCATCCTATGTGTCTTCCCATTAATAACAACAATTTCTTTCTTATACCCCGCCCATCTGACTGGGTTCTCCAACGAAAGTGGGGATCCCTGATTTTCCTCAGTTCACCCTTCCAGCTTTAGGCCCCTCAGGAGCTATAGGCCCTCAACCTTCAGGAACAGATGAGGGGGTCATGATGGGAGCTATAAAGAAGCAGCAAGAAAGCCCTATTACACTCCCCTCATGGAAGTTAGGATCCAAGCTAATGTATGCGCAAAAGTCTCCAGCTACAAGCCATTTATCCAAATTTCACACACTTCAAAAGATATACCCATAGGATAGATAGCATCCCTAACTGCTCTAGAACCAAGGAGTAAAAGCAGTTGTTACCTGCAGCATGCAACTCATCCGCAAGCTCATACAGCAGTTTAAAGTTTTCTCCACTCTTCAAGCCCCGTCCTTAAAAGTAAGGGAAGAGGTTAGATATGTTCAAGTGCCTTGAAATCTCTGAGTCAGACTAAATACATGACCGTAATAAAGTGTTGTTGTACGCTCCACCCCACTGTCGATTTTTGCAGTGCATTCTGTCAGGCACACATACACATCCCAGCCAAGGAACAATTCATTTTCCAACTGAACCTTATCAGTTTATCAGTCATATGAGACTCAAGGTCAAAATGCTCAGAGTAGAAGATAAATATCCTGCTACTGAATGGTTCTGTATTCCTTCTATCTTTTCTCTTCAGTACAGTCTGTGGTTTTTGGCTCTGTAACTGGACATGCTCTTCAGAGTGAAGTTCTGCACTTTGCCTGGAGATCCAGCAAGAATATTGGGCTTTGTAACCATTTTATGCTCTAAGAACCTCAGTAAAATTTTACTGAATAACTTCTGCTTCCTGCGTGTGTGTTTTCTTACACTGGAACTCCACGGGATTTCACGCTACTCTGCTACTTTTGCCCATGCCCTGATGTGCACTTTTCAGGCATGGAGCCAGGGGTGACTGGTTTTTGTCACCAGCCTTAACATGAATGTTGTCTGTTTGAGATTAATGTAATTATTTCTTCAGAATGATAGAGGGTTACACATTTATTTACATATCTACCATAACTGAAAAAAATGGAGGAATTAGAGCATAGTAACTTGCACTTCACTCCCCCTGCTGGCTTGAGAGTTACAATTGAACGCCTTGTGAGTCAAAGGTTTTTGCTCCCCAACGCCGCAAACCCAGAAATGAGTCTTCCGGTTTGCAAATGTTCTTTGGAACCTGAACATCCAACGCGGCTTATGCGGCTTCTAACTGGCTGCAGGAGCTTCCTGCCACCAATCAGAAGTCGAGCCTAGGTTTCCGTTCGACTTCCGAGGTACGACTGTAATACGACTGGGCACCACAGTTCAAGAAGGACACTGACAAACTGGAACGTGTCCAGAGGAGGGCAACCAAAATGGTCAAAGGCCTGGAAACGATGCCTTATGAGGAACGGCTAAGGGAGCTGGGCATGTTTAGCCTGGAGAAGAGGAGGTTAAGGGGTGATATGATAGCCATGTTCAAATATATAAAAGGATGTCACATAGAGGAGGGAGAAAGGTTGTTTTCTCCTGCTCCAGAGAAGCGGACACGGAGCAATGGATCCAAACTACAAGAAAGAAGATTCCACCTAAACATTAGGAAGAACTTCCTGACAGTAAGAGCTGTTCGACAGTGGAATTTGCTGCCAAGGAGTGTGGTGGAGTCTCCTTCTTTGGAGGTCTTTAAGCAGAGGCTTGACAACCATATGTCAGGAGTGCTCTGATGGTGTTTCCTGCTTGGCAGGGGGTTGGACTCGATGGCCCTTGTGGTCTCTTCCAACTCTATGATTCTATGAAAGTAGAGTACTGTTTTTTGCTATTTTATTTTTTCCTGAGATAGATGTGATAAACTAGTTGTGCTAGTATAGGCATCCCACTTATGCACGTTCTAATCGCACATGACCATGTATATGCGCAGCACCAGTAAATAATTAAATATATAGAATCATAGCAGGAAATGGCAGGAGAGAACTGGAGAGTCCTTGGGGCTTGTGAGGAGGACCCCCCCCCCCCAAAAGCCCAAAGAGGAGGTCCAGTGAGGACAGAGGAAGCCCCAAAAAGACTGGAGGCGCAGCGAGGCTTTGATTACGCTGCTCAGTCTCTCTGCCTAATAAATGACAAGTGGGGTAGACAACAGCAGCAGAAGCAACCACTTTTCCACGTGTCCTCCAGGTTCCAGCCAGCCCCAGAGCTCCAACTCTAATGGAAAAAAGAGGTGTGGAGAGGTAGTGGGGGAGAGAGGTGGACAGCAGGCAAATGTGTGCGTTCAGAGGCTTTTTAGAGGCTGCTCATTTTACAGGATTTTACTTATGGGGAGGGGCCTGGAATGTAACCCCTGCATCATTGCAGGGGACACCTGTCATGCATGCAAACCGCCTTCACTGTAAAAGCAGATCATTCTTCAAGCTAAGCTTTTCTAGCATTTTTATTATTCATGCTGATTACAAGACAAATGCTGATATTTACCGTTACAGTGGTGCCTCGCAAGACGAAATTAATTCGTTCCGCAAGTTTTTTCTTCTTGCGAATTTTTCGTCTTGCGATGCACGGTTTCCCATAGGAATGCATTGAAAATCAATTAATGCGTTCCTAGGGAAACCACCTTCAGACCAGGTCCGGGGACAGTCTGTCCCCCGACCTCTTCTGAAGGCTGGGGGGGGGGGGGGACAAGGGCTTTTCTTCCCACCCCCAGCATTTTAAAAAACCCCGGGACAGCGGAGGACTTCTCCGCTGTCCGGGGCGATCTTAAAATGCTGGCGGGCGGCATTTTAAAATCGCCCGGGACAGCGGAGGACTTCTCCGCTGTCCGGGGCGATGTAAAAGCCCCTGGGAAGGCAGGCAGGGGGGACAAAGACTTTTGCCCCCCGCCCGCCTTCAGAAGAGGTCCTGGACCTCTTCTGAAGGCGGGCGGGGGGGCGAAAGTCTTTGCCCCCCCGCCTGCCTTCAAAAGCCGTCCGGAACAGCGGAGAAAGGCGCTGCCTTTCTCCGCTCTCCCGGGAAGGCAGGCAGGGGGGAGCAAAGACTTTCGCCCCCCGCCCGCCTTCAGAAGAGGTCCTGGATTTCAGAATGGATTAAGTTCGAGAACCAAGGTACCACTGTATTTGGCGCTTTTATTTTTGCTATTTATTTTGCATTTTTGTTTTTGAGGCTTTTTCAGTTAATTTGTTTCTGTGACTGTGTGGAACCCTGTTCAGCTACTGATTGATTGTATGACTGCGGAAATGGATAAAAGCCCCCCATCCAAACAGTGACTATCATCAGTGAACGTAAGGGAAATTTTTTTTTATCTTTATCATCTACAATACTGTTTTATTTATTTTATAGCGTAGTACATTGATTATTGCTTTCATTTTATGGATCAATGGTCTCGTTAGATAGTAAAATTCATGTTAAATTGCTGTTTTAGGGGTTGTTTTTAAAAGTCTGGAAATGATTAATCTGTTTTGCATTACTTTCTATGGGAAAGCGGGCCTTGGTTTTGGAACGCTTTGGTTTTGGAACTGACTTCCGGAATGGATTAAGTTTGAGAACCAAGGTACCACTGTATAACAAAGTTTTCGTTATTTTCTACTTTGCTAGAAATTTCACCACTAGTTCATCACAATTCTAGCCAATTAGCCACTACTTACCACCTGAAACAACCACCTTCGCACTAGTCAGTTCTGGCCGATCACTTTTTGTTAACTTTTGTTCGATCCATTCAGACTGACCAGCTGGTGAAGCTGCAGATACTGTTTATATCAAAAAACAAAACAAAGAAAAGACACTGAGCTTTTGAAAGGTACAAAGTCGTAGCCATAAAAACAACCTCCATGCCCAAACTCTGCAGTATATGTGATATTAAACAAAAATATGTTAAAAATTATTTACAGTCAAGTCAATAAGAACAGGAGGCTCTTAATCCCAGAGTTGTATGTTCTCCACCTCTGGCCAAAGATTCCTGCAGTGCAGGGGGTTGGACTAGATGGCCCTCATGGTCCCTTCCAACTCACTTTTTGTACATTTAATTAATTGGGGGGGGGGGATTGGCAAACCTCAAGTAATTAAAAAATTTAGCAGACCTAAGCTGCCGCCTTATGCCACGTCAGAGCATTGCTCCATCTATGTCAGTACTATAAACACTAGGAATGAGGAACTTGTGGCCCTCCAGATGTTGTTGGACTCCCAATGCCCATCAGTTACAGAGGACAGGGACAGGGGTCAATGATAATGGGAGCTGTAGTCCAGCAGCGTGTGGAAAGCCAAATGCTCCCTTCCCCAGCCTACACTGATTGGCAGCAGCTCTCTAGCATTTCAGAAAGCAGTCTTTCACAGCTCTTCCTGAAGATGACAGGGTTTGAAGTATCACTGAACTATAGTCCTTCCTCCATTTAAAAAACGCAATAAATAAAAGAAAACATCAATATGGTTATACCTCTGGATGTTAATATGAATTCATTCAAAATATACCAAGACTTAAATGGGATTTTTTATTTATTAAATTTCTATCCCACTGTTCCTCCCAAAAGAGCCCAGGGTGGCAAACAACAAGAGATAAAACAATAAAAACAACTGAAACTGAGATTGCCAGAAGGGAATGTACAGTGAGAAACAGTGAGCATCCAGCATGGTAGTAGTGCATGTAATTGTCCTTTAGATGCAGGTAACTGATCTAGTTTACACACACAAATGCCGCCATACATTTTTGCCCGCCAGAAACATTAGGGCTCATATAGCAAATAAATCAACACGTGAAGTCACTAAGATGTTTGCTCAGAAGTAAGTCTGAATTATTTCACTGGATTATTTCCAAGTATGCATCATGTCTATTATTACATCAAAGCAGCCAAAACTAGGTTTTGAATCAGTTTACAAGTGTTTTATATGTGGTTTAGTAAGTGTTGTCCTTTTACTTCTTTTACAGATAAGCCCCTGAATAAGGCTTACAGATAGGCTTACAGACTGTACACAGTTATCCACAATTTAGCCTGTTGCAATTGTTGTTGTTATTACAGTGTATGCAGTCCTTCATCTGAAGATCACAGGGTAGTTCACAACATGAAAATACAAAATAAGAACGTAAGAATTCATAATAAAACAAAAACAAGAATACAGACATTTCCAACTCTCCATGGCAGAAATAAATCACATCACCACCACAGAGGAAACAGCAAGGGTGAAACACCACTCAGTTTAAGATATGGTCTTGGTACGGTTATGTGATGCTTTGGCTGGAGCAAAAGTAGTGCATGCCGGTTAATGGAGCATGAGCTGTAGAAGAGACCTGGTGTGATGCATACTTTGGGGGAAGGGGAATTTTACTTTGGCAGGAAATGCATTGGGCTAACATAATAACAAACATGCATCCTTTCCAGCATCTATGGGGAAAGCCTCTCTTTTTTGTTTGAATCAATTGAACCATTCAAAATGGCTTCACAATTTTGATACAGTAGTTTTACATGTAACCCGACCCAAGACGGCTACAAGAAAAGAGATATCCATGTGGAATAATTAGAGGACTCTAGGAGACAAAGAGTGGCAAAGTGTAAAGAGGGAAGAATTCAGTAAATGCAAAGTTGTGCAACTTTGTCTTTTTATTTGACAATAATGTTTTTACTCCAATTTCAACTTGAGAAGGAAAAAAACCCAGACAAACTGAACACTCACCTTTCTCTACTGTAGCACTACCACCACTTATTGATGCAGCCTCAAAGGAAGTACCTCGTACAGAGAACACCTTTATTTTTTCATCACACTTCACAGTGCACAGGGCATTTCCTACAAAAAGACCACACTTTCTGTGAAAATAAAATTGCAAACTCCAATGATCAGCTGCTTTTAGCAGAGGGCAGTAATGCTGTTGCTTAGACAAAACAATCCTTTCAGGCAGGAAAATTTAAGACACTAAAAAATGGACACAGAATAGGTTTACATTTCCTTGGTGTCACAGGAGAATTTTTCAGTAAGACACAGCAAAGGGTTCTGCTTCTACATTCCCCTTCCCTAGTGTCTCAGGCATGTTGGTGTAGTGCACACCTGGCATCTCAACAGTGAACATCGCTGTCGCTTCTGGGGAGGGGGAGGGGGCACGGCACAGGAAGCTCAGCAGTGAGGGGCTGGCGCTGCAGCCAATCCAAGGTTCCTGCTGCCACGCTGGCACCATGCTGAGTTCCCTGCACCTCGTGCCTCCACCTCTTGGTAAGCGGCAGAGACACCATCAGGAAGCCAGGTGTGCAACACCGCCAGGCCCTGGGCACCCCACTAAGAACCACTGGACACATTCAAGTTTTCAGACAACTCATTAATACTACTACTTATTATTATTTATTAAATTTCTGTACCACCCTTCATCAGAAGATCACAGGGTGGTTTACAATATAAAAACACAAAAATACAAAGCATAGTAACAAACAAAACAAAACAAAAACTTCAGTTGTGACCCTGATAGTGAAGAGGAAGAAGTACCAATATTATTATTTTTACAAACGAGTTTAGCCACATCTACTAGACACCAAGTACAGTGGTACCTCTGGTTACAAACTTAATTCGTTCCACAGGTCCGTTCTTAACCTGAAACCGTTCTTAAACTGAGGTACCACTTTAGCTAATGGGGCCTCCAGCTGCCGCCGCGCCACTTCTGTTCTCATCCTGGGGTAAAATTCTTAACCCGAGGTACTACTTCTGGGTTAGCAGAGTCTGTAACCCAAAGTGTTTGTAACACGAGGTGTTTGTAACACGAGGAACCAATGTATCTGAAAAAACATCCATTCCCTCAGCATGAAGGTACCGTAGCCATCCAACCACAAAAAATGTTTTGCACAGCAGATGCATGCAGTTCCTACTTCCATTGTACACCAGACCTCTCCTATGCAGGTTTACTCAGAAATACACCCCACTGAATTCCATGAGACTTAACTCCCAAAGGAAATGTGCAAAGGACTGAAGGCTAAGAATGGGAGCCTAGTTCTATTTCAGATGTGACATTAGTCAACCAAGACTAAGCCACAATTTCCCAGATGGAACATTTTTAATACACCGTGGCAGAAACACTGAAGCTGTTCACAAGGAGAGATGTGAGCAAGCAAACCCAATGCCTGAGCTTGGGAAAATAAAGCATGGTTTATTAAGTCATTAACATTACCACGTAAACCTGCTCAAAAAAAAATGCTCATGGCCATCCACTGACTCCATGACTAAGAAACATTTGCTCAGAAAGTGGTGGTGAGATATGAACAAACCTGGGCAGCAACATTGAACACATTCACACAGTCCATGCTTAAAGCATGGAGGGAAAAAGAAGGCAAACTATCTCCATCCCCACTAACCCCCTTGCCTATCACCCACTATTCCAACATGCAGCACAAAACCTCCAGATAAAAACCTGGCAAGTCAAAGGCCTACACTGTCTAAAAGATTTCTAACATAACAACAAACCTATACCAACACAAGAAAAACAAGACAAACTAGGGGACAACCTTGGTTAACACATCACCATGCCTTCTTAAACAATCCAACAGTAAAATCAGCAGCCACTAGGCCCTTGGCTAATTTCGAAAACCTTCTCCTGACAGCAGAGGGATACAGTAAAGGGATAAAAAAATTCCTTCCTGTAGCACCTTAAAGACCAACTAAGTTAGTTCTTGGTATAAGCTTTCGTGTGCATGCACACTTCTTCAGATACACACCGTGTATCTGAAGAAGTGTGCATGCACACGAAAGCTTATACCAAGAACTAACTTAGTTGGTCTTTAAGGTGCTACAGGAAGGAATTTTTTTATTTCGACTATGGCAGACCAACACGGCTACCCATCTGTAACAGTAAAGGGATGTTATCCACATACAAAATACTGCTCCAGAATCCTACAAACCCCCTTGATGCAATCAAAGAACAATGGGAGCACAACATAGGCTATGAAATTAACCCACCCAGTGGACCAGAATGTGGTCTAAACCTCCTTCCAAGTCCATATAAGCTTGCTAGAAAAGCTAACCAATAAACTGAAACTGACATGGGGGCAAATAGAAGAGGACGCCTTCACCCCAGTATGGCTCCCCTTTAACACAGCCGACAAGATAACAACAAGAACACAACAACAACATACAAATCAATCTGGCTTACCTGACCCAACAAGCCCCGTCCCCCCACAAATGCAAACAAACCTCACTGCAGCCAACCTCGGACAACTAACCATACCCTGCCCCCTAATACATCTCACTACCAAGGAAATGTAATAAATGAATAGTAAGAGAACCTACCAGACAAGAGAATATAAGCCTCACCACCCCACCCCTCCTCTCCCCCCTCTTCTTCCCAAACCCTATACTGTACTCAACACTAATGTCTCACAAGAAATGTAACTGATTTGTAAGAAAGACTGTACAACCTGAAAAAGAGACAAAGCATGTACTTTCGTAAAAGTAAAAAGAAAACATTTAATAAAAATATTTTTAAAGAAACAAACAAACCTGGGCAGACTTTGTAGATGGATGCTCACTATGATTCTCATTCCAAGGAAATGAAGTTATGTTTTCAAAAGAATGTTACAAGCTCAGAAAGTCACAACTGCCATGAAGAAACTACTGACAAATTTGGTTTGCATTTGAAACAAGAAAAGATTAAAAGTGCTGCACTTTTAATTCCTTCAACCATACTTTACAAGTAAGTTATAAAAAGGCAACTCTGAGAAATAATTGATGCTTTTTATGAAGTTGTTGCTTTTTATGTCATACTACACCTATTTGTTCTTCGGAAAGTCTGCCAGTAATAATAATAATAATAATAATTTATTATTTATACCCCGCCCATCTGGCTGGGCTTCCCCAGCCACTCTGGGCGGCTTCCAAAAAAATATTAAAATACTGTGATACATCAAACATTAAAAGCTTCCCTAAACAGTGCTGCCTTCAGATGTCTTCTAAAAGTCTGGTAGTTGTTATTCTCTTTGACATCTGGTGGGAGGGCATTCCACAGGGAGGGCGCTACTACGGAGAAGGCCTACTGCAGTCCTAAACATGTTTCCTTGCAAGTCCCACCTCCTTTTGCGTCCAGGATCCGTTCTGGAGCCCCAGACGCTCAATGAAAAGGACGCTTGACAAAGCACCGCTCTGCGCATGCGCGAAGCATGATTTAGCGCTTCTGCACGTGCTGCAAACCCAGAAGTAACCTGTTCCGGTACTTTCGGCTTTGCCGCAGACGTTGGATGAAAAGGACCCTAAACAGGGCGGACCCAAAATGAGATATCACTGTAGTATCAAATTATTTCGGTCACAGACCAGCATAAGAAAAAACATACGGATAAATTGAACATATAAGACTTAAAACAGGTAAAGGACTAGTAATTAAAAGGTGATTATATTATGCATAACTTTAAAATATAGAACAAGGATAAACAGTTAAAAGCGATTATAAGGGAGGGAGCGTGAAGGAGCACAGGTCTTGCATTTTGGGCCTAGTTTGTTGTATAAACCATCCTTCGGCGAATATCCATCAAGGCAGCACAAAATCTAGCAACTGAGTATGTAACATCTGGGTAGACCAATCATTAAAAACTGGGCTATTAAGTCTCCAATTAATTCATTATAAACCCAACACATTGTCAGTGTGGTTCTTCTCACTTGTATGTTTACAAGAGATGATGAAAGAGGCAGAAAAAAAGATATGGGGGGCAGACATTGCTAGTAATAGATGAGCACAAATAACTGTAGAAGAAAATTATTAGAAGGTACATCAAAACCTAGAAGCAATCCATCAGTCTTTGAAGGCAAGGGAACATTGACAAAAGAAAGGAAATAAATTCTGCCATAACAAATTTAAAAGCCATAGAAGCTAATGCTTTCATGTCCAAATTAAATTATGAGATCAGACAAGCATGATAAGGCTAGACAAATAAGGGCAGCAAAATAATTAGGGAAAGTTAATTAAATATTACAAATAATCGTATCAATGTCTCACTAACGAAAAAAGATAACCCTATGGATTACTGAAATCAGAACTAATGTAACCCATATTAAATAAAAGGAACTAACTGAATGGCTTACAGTTTGCAAAATCTTATCAGAAATGCATTAACAGGAATACAATACATGTCAGCAGATTCTGTTAATTAAGAAGCTATATCTGGTTTCTCGGGACTTTGAACTACAATCCTGCAGTACTAGGGATGATCCTATTAGTTGTGTCAGAAAAGCCATTTCCACTTTTCCTGTTACCAAAGCGATGTTAGATGGCCTAATGCAAACCTCTATAACAGATTGAGGTTGAATCCTGACAAGACAGAAGTACTGTTTTGGGGGGATGGGGTGGGCTGGTGTGGAGGACTCTTTGGTCCTGAATGGGACAGGTGCGCAGCCTGGGAGTCATTTTGGACTTACAGCTGTCCATAGAGGCGCAGGTCAATTCTGTGTCCAGGGCAGCTGTCTACCAGCTCCATCTGGTACACAGGCTGAGACCCTACCTGCCCGCAGACTGTCTTGCCAGAGTGGTGCATGCTCTGGTTATCTCCCGCTTGGACTACTGCAATGCGCTCTATGTGGGGCTACCTTTGAAGGTGACCTGGAAACAACAACTAATCCAGAATGCAGCAGCTAGACAGGTGACTGGGAATGGCCGTCGAGACCATATAACACCGGTCCTGAAAAACCTACATTGGCTCCCAGTACGTTTCCCAGCACAATTCAAAGTGTTGGTGCTGACCTTTAAAGCCCTAAACAGCTTTGGCCCAGTATACCTGAAGGAGCGTCTTCACCCCATTGTTCAGACCAGACACTGAGGTTCAGCTCTGAGGGCCTTCTGGTGGTTCCCTCACTGCGAGAAGTGAGGATACAGGGAACCAGGCAGGGGCCCTTCTTGGTATTGGCACCCGCCCTGTGGAATGCCTTCCCATCAGATGTCAAGGAAATAAACAACTATCTGATTTTTAGAAGACATCTGAAGGCAGCCCTGTTCAGGGAAGTTTTTAATGTCTGATGTTTTATCGCATTATTATTATTATTATTATTATTATTATTATACCATTAATTCTGTTGGTAGCTGCCCAGAGTGGCTGGGGAAACCCAGCCAGATGGGCAGGATATAAATAAATTTATTATTATTATTACTATATATGGTATACAGACTGACAACACTCACCTGCATAAATTGTCCTCACAAATGTGTCAGGAGACTTTATTTCAATTATGTCTGAGACAGGAGCAACATCAAGCTTAGCTGCCACTCTGGGAAGAAGATTCTAAACAAAAGAAACAGATAGAAGCAAATGTTGCTAACAAGTTATAAACCTGCATAATGCTGACTACTACTCTAGTTTTATTGCTAAAAATTACAAATTGAGACAATACACTAAACACGTATCTGACAAATGAAAGTAATGGAAGCGCTATAGAAGCAGCACACTAAATGTTTTAGAAAAGTCCTGTATATATCAATATGCAATAATTACAAGTCATAATTTATAAATTAGTTTAGGGATCAATCTCTTTGGAACAACAGATTTGTGGTGGATGTCATATATGCTCACCTTCCCAAAAGCAGATGCCCCGGCACAGATGTGGGTGTAATTAAACTGCTTCTGGGCTGCCAGAATCAATGGAGTCAGCTCCTCTGGGGATGAAACATATTGGTCAAAACACCTTATATTTTCCATCACAGTGGTGACTGCAGAGAATCTTAATGACAAGCAAATGAGTCTCACCGGGCAGAAATCCTTTGTATGCATCATGCTGCGAAACAAGAACTTTGACAACCCCTTGCACTTTACTCAGCTCTTGAGCTACCTGCAATGAAAAGGTTTATTATCACTATTTGTGCATGCAAAACCTTACTGCTGTGACCAGATGTTACTGGCAAGAGTGGTAAATAAACAGAAGAGAAGACTCCCTGGGCTGACAGAGCATGGGGGGGGGGGAAGAATGCAGCATTCTGCTTTCACACTCTCACTCTCTCTGAAGTGTCACTCAGGCACATGCTTCAACATACACTTTATTTTGGCTGAAACCAGCACCCAAGCACCAAGAGTCGAATTGCATTCCAAATGCGAAATTAGCATAGCACTCAAAAAAACAACCACATTTTGACTGATATATGCAAGTTTGAGATTCTCTTTGCCAAACTAGTTAACCATTTTTACTAGACAAATCCTTAGATTTTGTTTTTTTGTAATTTTTCAGCTTTATCATGGTGGTTGTAGATAAGATAAGCTGCTTTTACAATTCCCAAACCCAGCATATATTTGTATTTAAGCATACATTATAAAAGGACATCAATCCATTATTAGGAGATTTGCATGCCTATAAACAACAGGATATATCAGTCGCTCAGAGCAATAAAAGCCAATGGAACAACTGTCATAAACGTGGTCTCATTTATCATCACTAATAAGGTGCCTATCCTGAAAAGAAAAAAATGATATTTGGGCAGTCTTTTAAAAAAGATCAGGCATGACTATGTTCCACTGATCTGAATCCCCACCCCTCCTTCCCTCAAGGCAGGATACAAATATTTTAAACAAATAACAAGTTCAGAATACAGAAAGCATACTTCCCTTCCTCCTCCCCTTTTCAATGTTTTTACCTTTTCACAATTGGAGCCAGCTACTAAACATGAAACGTCCCCTCCAAGACGCTTTGCCGCAGTGATGGTATTTAATGTAATAGGTGAAACAGCCTCATTTGTGTGTTCAGCTATTACTAGTGTACTCTGAAACCGGTGAAGCAAGGAGACCTTTAAAACAAGAGAAGGGGGAAGAGGGTTTAACAATAACACTTGTAGCTCTTAAATTCAACTAATCTGTTGGTGAAGTTAACATTGCAGGCATATGCACCTTCATATCAGATGTCCTTGCAGAATCTCTGAGTTTTGAATGATATGGTATGAAATCACGTAAGTCAGCAATTTTATCTTGACCAATAGTTTGTTTAGAGAGCAGGTGCGTTTTCTGACACTTCTCCCCAATCCCCTCTGTTTAACTAGGATTTTCCATGCCCCAAGGCCCCTTGTAATCCAGATGCTAAGGATATACCAGAAACAGCTGGGGGCAAAACATACTCAGACAGAACAAGCCAGAAGGTGCATGTTCTTACATTAGTTGTTCCAAATCCTCCCTTCAAACCTTTACCCCAATATCTATACAGCACAAAGATGCTCCTCCCCAACTATCTCAGAACTGCTGGAGCTCTAGGGCCAAAGGTTTCCTCCCTAACTTGGTGGGTCTTTCTCCACAACACTCCCCAACCAATGCGCAGATTCCACTCACTATTCTCAAACGACATTTGCAATGCACACTTAGCATACACAGGAGGTGTCACTGAACTCAATTTATGTAGTCATCCAAGACAATTTGTTATATGCAACAATGAATTAGGCTACAATTTGTAACTATGATCAGAAGTGTAAAAGTTCCTGTAAAATTCTTCATGTTCCAACTTAAGTATATTAAATCACATCAAGGAGTCAAGGATTTTTAAATCATTGAGGTGAATTGCCAGTAACAAATTACTTACTGCCAATATATATCAAAAACCATATTTTTGATTATGTTTCATAAATCATTTTTCATAAAAGTTACAAGCATGTATGGACTGTTTGATTAATAAATCCATGCTTTCATGGCAAAAAGCCCACACTTGCTAAAATTTATAGTCCGGTCACAAGCAAAATGTGCAGAACCACTGAAAGATTAGAGTTTAAGATTCCAAAGTAAAATGTATTTTAAAAGAAAATCTGGTGTTTGTTGGAGGGAACATACAGTCAGAGGAATGTTATTGCATATGTGGTTGTTATAGGATAAGCTTCAGTCTTCCTATAACAAGTTTTGTAGCATAGATAATTATCTATTTACCAGAAAAGCATAATGTAAACTTCTTAAAATAAATCCGAAGAAGCAGAAATGCTCTTTATAACTTAGTCATTTAACAGGGTAAAAGGAGGGTTTGATTTATTAATATTTCTGAGATTACATAAAAATAAATCAACGTCTTCACTATTCCTTCATGTGGAACATAAGAAGGACTTGGTCTGAGTTAATTTCCTTTCATTCATTATTATCATCGGCTCATGCAAAATGGTTTTTTTTAAGTGTTCAAAGATTTGAGCCTTCCCTTGGCAGGTGTGCTGTGAACTTCCATTTAAATCTGATGGCATACCTATTTATAGCATGCTCCAAACCCAAGATCTGCCACGATGAGCAAGTTTGGAACAGGCAGATCTACAGCTGAGCCCAGGCTGAAGTTATTCATGTCAGTTCAGCTGGAGATGCAGTGGGGTAAGTCCTCTATACCAGCTCAGCCAAAGCCAGTTGAACCAAAGCCAGGTTAAGTCCCTCAAAAGGATGTCCCAGGAAGAGGAAGGTTGGACAGCGCAGGGACAGACTTGAACCTATTCTAAACCCCTGTGCTGGGTTGCTAGGTCATGTGACTGAGGACCCATTTTCAGGTTGTTCCTTGCTCATAGAATAATGGAACTGTAGAGTTGGAAACAGTGTTAGAAACTCAGATATATAAGCTAGGTGCCAAATGGCTCCTTAAACCAGGATTAGAGTCACCAAAATGGAATGCCTAATTGCCATTTTGGGGCCAGACGGTTTGAAAGGCATATTTTTCAATACAACTTTTTGTTTCCTGAAATTCATTTTGATTGTGCAGAGAAAATATAATGGATAGAATTCTATAGGGTGTGTCACTAGTGTGTGAAAACAGTCCAGATCCAAGGATCCCTAGGCATGCACCTCCAGATGGTGAAGAGGTCATGCGCCATCCTGGCACCCAGGCATCTTCACTTGGTCACAGGTGGCCAATGGCCAGGTTCAAAATGCACCTGGTGAATTTCCAATGTTGGGTGGAAGGGACCCTCGGGGTCATCTAGCCCAGCCCCCTACAATGCAGGAAAATCAATGGCTCTGTGACAGGTGGTCATCCAACCTCTGCTTTAAAGTTTCCAGTGAAAGACAGTCCAGAGCTCTATGTTCCCCAGAGCACAGATTGAGACTTCCCTTGCCTCCAGTGTGAACCCTGCCTTGCACTATATTACTCCCTAGTTGGGCATAGCTGCATCATAGAGCACAAACACTGCACAGCCATAAGGCCCACTGGACGACCCTGGGCCTGTCCCTCTCTCTCATCTAACCTACCCTCAGTGGATGGCTGTGAGGATAAGATGGAGGGGGGAAGAATGGGGGAGAGAGAACCATGCATGCTGCCTTGAGCTCATTGGAGAAAAGATGTGATATAAATGTAGAGAATAAATACCGTAGATTCCAGCGTATAAGACGACTTTTTAACCCCGGAAAAGAGGTTAAAAAGTCGGGGGTCGTCTTATACACCGGGTACTACCTCTGAGGCAGCAGTGGGTGCTGGGTGGCTTCCTCTTGGCGCGGAGACCGCCACCCGCTGCTGCTTTGGAGGCTGCCAAAGCTGCCACAGCAGCAGCGGGCGGTGGGCTCCGCACCGCGCCAGGCGGCTTCCTCCTGCCTGGCGTATAAGACTGGGCTTATAAGACAAAACCCCAAATTGGCACTGCCAATTTGGGGGGTCGTCTTATAGGCCCAGTCGCCTAATACGCCGGAATCTACGGTATATAATTTATCCATCAAATTTCCACACTTAGATGATCATATAGAAATAAAATCAAACATTTTAGCTATTCCAATGTCTTTAAACAATTTTTAAAAGCAACAATGCTGTTGTTTCAATGCTGTTCTTCTCCTTAGCTCAGAATCTTTAAATCTTTCTGAATATCTTTCTGGAGATGCCTGAAGTGGAATTTTGGCCAAGCAGGAGTTTGGACATGGTGTACCTGGCACACAGATCCTCGCCGCTTCCTTCTCACTATCTCTTTCCCTGAACATTTTTATTACCTATTGTACCACCTTCATTTTCTACTACATTCCTGTTCCTAGTCTCTCACTTCTCTCACTACCAATACTACTACCACTACAGCTGCACATATACAATGTCCTATAACCATCATTCTTTGCAAGGCGCAGGACAGAGTCATCAGATTCTCCCATTCTACAAATCACTCCATTAATACATACTCTTCCCTCTGTCTAAAGGACATGCAGGAGCATAGGAAGCCACATGCAGCCTTCTCTATCCAGGCTTCAGATCCGCCACTTCACAGGCCACATCCTCACTGCTTCATGCCTCAAGTAATTTTGCCTGACTGGAATGCATCCTGGGATAAAAACTATTGCTACTTTTATTAATAATTATTATTATTAATAATGCTTCTTGTAACACTGCATTAAATTCCACAAGATAGACACTGCTGCATTGCTAATATTTGAAACTGCGTTCTGCAAACTTGTGGAAGCCCATTTTGTCAAATGAAACAGACCTCTCTCTTGCCGAAAACCTAGAGCGGCCCTACCAGTCAATGAGCTAGACTAGTATGGTATAGTAAGACTGGCAGGATAAGATCAGAGTGCCACATTAAGGTAATTGTTTTGAGATTTAAGCATTTAGCTACAAAGACATTGCTGCAGAAACAGGATGTGTACAATCTGTCCAGTTTCAGACACTGAACATTTAACCAACTATTGCAAAGTTTGTTTGTATTTCACATGACATGTTGAGTGTCATATTTACACATGTACTAACCTTAACCCACAGATGTGAACCAATGGGTCCCACTGCCTATTGATACCAGAGGACCATGAACAGGTTACATTTAGGGCTGGGCAATATATTGCTATAGCGTCCAAAAATGAAGTTCATTTCATGATATTGTTTCATAATTTTTGACCTGGCAATATGTTGTGAATCATGGTGCATGTGTGTGCTGTGCAAAAATCACAATGTGGGAAAACCCATAAAAGCCAGTCAATGCCTCTACATAGTTCCATCCTTATTTCAGACATCAGTATCAGACTTATTTCAGATATCTGTAGATCACAATGTTTAGCTGGTGCTATATCACGAAGTTGAAAATCAGCTCCATGGTTATTTCAGACATTGTGATGTAGCAGTATATTGCAGTGTTTAGCTGATGATATACTGTGATGTTGAAAACCAGATATCACCCAGCCCTAGTTACACTGGCAGGTTACATTGGCTAAAGAACAAGAACAAATCTCACAGAAGTGTAAAGCATCTATGTACAACTGTACATCAACTGAGAAGGAAAAATTATTTTACTTGTGGGAGGTCCCCATGTGTTTGGTGGAACAGAGGGAATAATGGGGGTGACACTCTTGAGAATAAGACACCTGTGTTTCAGTAATTACTTACACCAGTGGTGGACAGATCTGACTTGGAGGAACTACATTGTTTAAACTACCGGTAGTATAAGGTCTACAAACCATACTCAAGTTAAGGAGACAGAAGACCCACCCCGCAAAGTACAAAGTGCACGAGTACATGCTCAGTTCAGAAAAAAAATTTCAGGACCAGAATTGAGCTCACAGCCCCCGAGTCTTTTAGTAGCTGCTTTTGTGACATAACAGTGAATCAGAAATTGTTGCAGAGCTCCCACAAGCCACCCAGAGATCAACCAATCTACATTCTGTGAACCCCGTTTCCCACAATATTATCATGAAAGCCACTCACGCAGGCGAGTGAGTGGGCTGGGGAAGGAGGAACACTTTATCTGGTTTCTGGGATGCTTTAAACGTCACACACATATGAATGAAACTCATATATATGAAACTCTTGCTAAGAGGTTAGTATCCTGCATTTTCATTCTGATTGCAGAGAGGGGAGTCCACTTTTCTGCAGCCCACATAGAAACAAGACTATTAGCCTCTTTGGTTGCGGGGGGCGGAATGTGCCGGTTCGGAACTTTTGTGGGCTTATTGGCAATGCTGAAATGTAAAAGAAACACACCGAGAAACACCCGGCTTGGGAGACACAGTTACCCTGACATTCATCGCTGAAAGGAGCTCCAGGCGGCACGACTGGTTCTCCTCCTCCTCCTCCTCCTCCCTCTTCTCATTCTCCAGACCCCCCTGCGAGGCGGCCCAGGCCGGGGGAAGCCGCCCAATTCCCCCCGGCCCCCCCCCGGCCCCCGCTCCCCGCCTGGATCCTCCCCGCCCCTCTGCGACGCCAGAGCCAGGCCGGGGGAACCAGGCCCGGCGCGACCTTGGCCCCAGGCGGCCCACCCGGCGGGGAGGCTGGGCGGAGCGGCCCGGGCGGGAGACGGGCGCAAGGCGACGGAGGAGGAAGAGGAGGAGGAGGGCCGCCGCCGCCGCCGCCGCGCAAGGCCCGCCACTCACCGCTCTGCGCGCCAGGCGCTGCGCCCTGAGGAGCCCCGGAAACATGGCGGCGCTGGGAGCTCCGCGTCCTGCGCCTCAGCAGCCCAGAGGAAGCCCCGCCCCGTCGCCCACTCCGAGGAGAGAAATCTCGCGAGAGCTCGTGGAAGGAGGCGGCCAGGGGCGCGGGGGTGAGGGGCGGGGGCGGGCTTGCCGGGTGGGAGGAGGGGCGCCCTGTCTCGGATTGGTCGGCGGCCGGAGGCCCCTCCCTCGGGCGCAGCGCGGCCCCTTCGCGGGCCCAGGCGGCGGGCCTCCCTCGCCGGGGCGCCGCATCCGGGCCAGTCCCGCTGCAGACGGAGCTCCGGCTCCCTGGCTAGAAGCCCGCGGTGGACTTTGAAAGCCGCCCAAGTTAGTGACCAGACTGCACCTTGCGGCCAGTTCTAGAGTTCACGTTGGCGGGGCTCCTTATTATATTAATGTATCATAATAATAATAATAATTTATTATTTATACCCCGCCCATCTGGCTGGGCCTCCCCAGCCACTCTGGGTGGCTTCCATAGAAACCAAAAATACTGTACACTAAAATATCACACGTTAAAAACTTCCCTGAAGATGTCTTCTGAATGTCAGGTAGTTGTTTATCGCTTTGACATCTGCTGGGAGGGCGTTCCACAGGGCGGGTGCCACCACCGAGAAGGCCCTCTGTCTGGTTCCCTGTAACCTCACTTCTCGCAGCAAGGGAACAGCCAGAAGGCCCTCGGCACTGGACCTCAGTGTCCGGGCTGAACAATGGGGGAGGAGATGCTCCTTCAGGTATACAGGACCGAGGCCGTTTAGGGCTTTAAAGGTCAACACCAACACTTTGAATTGTGCTCGGAAACGTACTGGGAGCCAATGTAGGTCTTTCAAGACCGGTGTTATATGGTCTCGGCGGCCACCCCCAGTCACCAGTCTAGCTGCCGCATTCTGGATTAATTGCAGTTTTCAGGTCACCTTCAAAGGTAGCCCCACATAGAGCGCATTGCAGTAGTCCAAGCGGGAGATAACCAGAGCATGCACCACTCTGGTGAGGCAGTCCGCAGGCAGATAGGGTCTCAGCCTGCGTACCAGATGGAGCTGGTAGACAGCTGCCCTGGACACAGATTTGACCTGTGCCTCCATGGACAGCTGTGAGTCCAAAATGACTCCCAGGCTGCGCACCTGGTCCTTCAGGGGCACAGTTACCCCATTCAGGACCAGGGAATCCTCCACACCTGCCCGCCTCCTGTCCCCCAAAAACAGTACTTCTGTCTTGTCAGGATTCAACCTCAATCTGTTAGCCGCCATCCATCCTCCAACCGCCTCCAGGCACTCACACAGGAGCTTCACTGCCTTCACTGGTTCTGATTTTAAAGAGAGGTAGAGCTGGGTATCATCTGCATACTGATGAACACCCAGCCCAAACCTCCTGATGATCTCTCCCAGCGGCTGCATGTAAATGTTGAAAAGCATGGGGGAGAGGACAGAACCCTGAGACACCCCACAAGCCCAGGGGTCTGAACACTCATCCCCCACCACCACTTTCTGAACACGGCCCAGGAGGAAGGAGCGGAACCACTGTATGACAGTGCCCCCAGCTCCCAGCCCCTCAAGACGGTCCAGAAGGATGTTATGGTCGATTGTATCAAAGGCCGCTGAGATAACCAGCAGAACTAGGAAACAGCTCTCACCTTTGTCCCTCGCCCGCCAGAGATCATCAACCAGTGCGACCAAGGCAGTTTCAGTCCCATGATGAGGCCTGAATCCCGATTGGAAGGGATCCAAATGGTATGAACTCAAGGTGGCTTACTATTAAAACAAACAGCTTAGAACATACAAAAAGCAATCATTAAAAACAAGGATTGGTACAATTAAAATACATACATATAAAAAGATCACATACAGGTAGTTACAATAAAAACACAGCACCAGCCCTTTCCTTACACATTGACTGTGAAGTAGGCCCAACTGTATTCATCGGATTTCACACATTCTCATTGCCATAGACTTATTTATGCTTTTCAATTTATCAAGAGTATCCAGCTTGTTAATCAAAAGCCTCCCTGGTGCAGCTGGTTGAAGTGTATGTTGTCATGCACACTGATGGTGCAATAGGATTATTATTTTTTAAGATTTGTACTCAAGTGATTCTCAAAGTGGCTTACCAAAAAAACAAACATACACAATTCAGCCCAGCAATGCTCTAATCCGCTGGCTGGTGTGTGCCCTGCTTCAGCTCTGCAGGTCAAAAATAGTATTTTTAAAATGATTAAACATTGGCAACCCACACACAAAACAGCCCAGTGAGGACTGGGTATGTACCAGGAGCTACAGGAAAAAAGGTGGAAAAGAAAAGGTGGAAATCAAGAGGGGGTGAAGGTGAATTGGGCTGTGTGAGCCCCTAACACCAATAGTATTCCAAAGGATGGCATGGTTGCCTTGCTGGCTGGAACCCTGAACAGAATGGCTGTTAGGGGCTGAGGACATACTGCTACATTTTGATGCATGTCCTGCTTTTAATGTATATTATTCAGTACAACAATCTTGGAAAGGAAGGTCGTTATTCCCATTGTACAGATTTTAACTAGTTGTAACTAGGAAACCATGTGCTTTAAATGTGCAGGGGTATGGAGGTAACAAATTGTCATGAATGCACAATATAAAGGACATCTGGAGGGGCCCTTAGCAAAAGCCACGTTGTGCACCCAGGGCTAAGCTGAGATTTGGACCCAGATCTCCCATTCGGCACCATATTCATTAAAGACCACATCAGCTATTGCAAACAGAGATTTGGGGAAGAAAAGAAAAGAAAGTTTCAATGTGACTGATACGGATTGAGCCAAGCCAGTGCTCTGTTGCAAGGAACACATTAAGAACCTCTGAAACCTGATGCAGCTTGAAGGCAGTTTGGGTTGGATGACATGGAGCACAGCTGTGGGCTTGTCAGCCAAGGTCAACACAACTCTGTTGGCCCCGTGGGTGGGGGAACACAAAGGAGTGCCCATTCTCACACCTGGCCAGGGTCCACATGGTTTGTTTCTTGGTTAACCATACTTTCTCAGTCCCCACAAGGCATTCCTGCCTCTTCATAGCCTAGTCAGAAGTATCCTGTATCCCTGAGCAAGGACCCTTCAGGAAGAACACAAGAGCTTTTGTATTCCACTTTCTTGCATGTCTACCCAGAATAAAAAATGCATGGGCCTTTGGTTACCAAATTGAAACGAGGTCTCTCTCCCACCCCCTTCAGCCAATTTCTGGAAGCTGTGCTTGGCATATCTTGCCAAAACCAAGAAACCCAACATTTGTATCTAAGTGGAACATACAGTAAATCTCTCCCATTCCCTCTGCTTGCATCTGCTTGAAACTTGGAGGGGGCCCTCCTGTTCATCTGTGCGTAGGTGGCTGGAACAGGGTCAGAAAGACCAGACGTTAAGCTTCTCCCCCCCTCCTGCCCCGCTACTGCAGGACCTGCCAATTGTCTAAGTGACCCAGCAACTTCAAAGACCAGTCATGCAACACCAGCCTAGTATGGTATCCCCATTTCCAGAGGACAGATTTACTACTCCTTCAGCCGACGCCCCTTCCTCAAGAGCCAGCACAAGCCCCATTAAGTCTGCAGAGCCCATTTCAGATTTGGAGGCTCCTTCATTTGCCTGCGTGATTTATGAGCTTTCAGGAGTTTTTAAGGAATTGAGCGTCTTTAACTTGGGATTTGAATTTCATTGGAAAATATGAAAGTGATTAAGAGGATAGCTCCTTGGAATGTGGCTTGCGTTCCAGTGCATGGAGAAAGCAGATGAGACAGATCAATTCCAAAACCAATGACATGCCTAAATTTACTCATGAAACTCAAGAGAGACAAGAACCGGGCACAACTGCAGCCACATGGGCAGAGCTGTGTGGTGCCACAATGTTAAAGGGCTATGGCAGCTTCCTGAGTTCAAAACCCAGCAGATACGATTGCCACCCTGCCTGTGGCATCGCAGAACAAGCCACAAAGGCCCATCTGCACTATATATTTAAAGCAGTATCATACCACTTTAAATAACCTTGGCTTCCCCCAAATAATCCTTGGAACTATAGTCAGTTAAAGGCGCTGAGAATTGTTTGGAGACCCCAGTCCACCTTACGGAACTACAATTCTCAAAGTGTTTTGACAACCCCTCTCTTTTAGCCCTGTGTGTGGACAGGCCATTTGTAATATAGACAGCTTAGTTTTGGCTACATAATGATGTGGAGCCAATCCAGCCATCCTTTTTGTTGTGCATTTGTGATGATTTGTGCTCACGATGCTGTCAGGGTGGATAGATGTGATCCGGCTTTCAACGCTGTTTGGGCCTGCAAATGTTTCAGGGTGGCCCTGCTGCTTTGCTTCCAGTCTGTGCTTGTTCCATAGCTTTCTGATGAAATCCTGTCACTTTCCAGACTACAAATGTTCTGGAGGGGGGAGGATTGTCTTGTTTTTGCTGCCCCTCCAGACTGCAATAATGTTGTAACACTGGGGCATCACAGAACAACTAATAAAGTTGAATGGGGTGTGGATGGTCCAGTATAAATCCACCACGAATGTGCTATTATTGTGTCAATGACATATTGCAGAAGTGCACCCACAAAAAGGCCCTGTCCTGAGGGGCCCCTGACATTCAGAGAATGAGCGAGCTGCCTTACCGTAGAAGGGGAGTTTTGTTGGGGGAAATTTGTTTTTTAAAAGTGATTGTTTTGTTCATTTGTTTTCTTCTTTTTTAATTAAATTGTTTTGTTTTGTTTTGTTTTGTTTCATATAGCAATACAGATGTCTGAGAGATACAGAAACTATCAATGGCTTGCCTGTTTGACATCGTACAGTCCACAACTTAAGAAAGAAAATAATGCAGAGTGAAGAAATTGTTATTTCACAGAGATAAAAACAATGCTATGAATAATAAGAGCATGATTCCATGGAAGCACAGCAGAGTCGTCAATAATTAGTCCTGGAATACAATCAAAACTAGATAACACTATACTTTGCAGGAACTAGGTTTTTTTTTTAAGACTGAAGGTTCTTTTTAAAAAAAAAAAACTTTGGATGTGTGTGTGAATGGCCAGTTCAGGGCACAAGGAAAGCGAGCGGCCCAGTTTCCCCCCAACAGCACTTGTTATAGATCCTTGAAAACATTTGAGAGGCACTTAACAGCATGTATCTGTCCTTTAGTTTCAAATCAATTGGATCAATGTGGCGAGCATCATGAGGCCATATGGATTTGTGACATACACCCATAACCCTTGCAAACCAGAAATCAATTAATTACCATCTTCTATCCATAAAGTTTCCTTCTTTTGAGACAGATAACACGTTGTGGATGTTCTCCAGATTCATAGAATCATAGAATTGTAGATATTTGCTTTTTGTCAGCAGAGCACAACGTTCAAAATAGAGATAATGAAATAAATTATGGTAAATTGTCTATATTACAAGTGGGCAACCTGTGACTCAGGAAACACATATTCCTCCTATTTTTATTTTATTATTATTATTATCCTTGGTTCCTCCAAGCAGTTCAAGTTGGTCACATGGTTCTCCCCACTCTCAATTTTATCCTCACAACAACTCCTCAAGGTGGGCTTGATTGAGAGGCAGCAACTGACCCAAGGTCACCATTGACTGAATGAGGATTTGAACCCTAGGGCCGTATCCAATATTAGTCCTGCTCAGAGTAAAGGTAAAGGGACCCCTGACCATTAGGTCCAGTCATGGCCGACTCAGGTTGCGGCGCTCATCTCGCTTTATTGGCCAAGGGAGCTGGCGTACAGCTTCCGGGTCATGTGGCCAGCATGATTAAGCCGCTTCTGGCAAACCAGAGCAGTGCACGGAAACGCCGTTTACCTTCCCGCCAGAGCGGTACCTATTTATCTACTTGCACTTTGACGCGCTTTCGAACTGCTAGGTTGGTAGGAGCAGGGACCGAGCAACGGGAGCTCACCCCATCGCGGGGATTCGAACCGCCGACCTTCTGATTGGCAAGTCCTAGGCTCTGTGGTTTAACCCACAGTGCCACCCGTGTCCCCCCTACTCAGAGTAGGCTTATTGAAATTAGTGGGCATGACTATCTCAATTCATGTATTGTTTCAGGAAGTGCGATTTAGGTAGGTTCACCTTTAAATAAGAACTGAATCAAATTTCTTCCCTAATAGAGGACACTTTCAACTCCTGCTGTAAACTAAAAAGAGAGAGTAGTAATATGATAGATATGCTGCCTCCTGATTTCAGCCACAAATCCACAGACACACCTTGGTGGATCACCTGAATAAAACTAATGAATCAGATTCCTGGAAATATGCTAATATTACATTGATACCAAAGCAAGATCACAATCCAACTCAGATTGGACTATAGACCCATTTCCTTGATCAACTGTGACTACAAACTGTAGTAATATTAGCTAGGAGACAAATTAGTTTTAAAGGATTAGATACATGAAGATAAAGCTGGATTTCTCCCAACAAGAGCAATAAAGGACAATGTTAGAACTATATTAGATACTGTAGAATATTTTGAAAAGAGAAATGATAAGCAATTAGATGCAGAGAAGGTGTTCAATAATGTGTTTTTTTTGGAGTTTCATGGGGGAAATATTGGATATAATGGGCTGGGGGGAGAAAATTGTGAGAGGGATAAAGGTAATATATACAGAACAAATTGCAAGTATAATAGTAAATGGAGTGGTAACAGAAAAGTACACTATTACAAAGGGCACGAGACAAGGTTGCCCACTATCACCATTCTTGTTTATCTTGATACTAGAAGTGCATACAGGAGTGCCTGGCATGCTCTGGTCCATGGGGCCACGAAGAGTCGGACACGATTAAACAACAAGAAGTGTTATGGAGGTAATTAAGGGGAAATAGTGAAATACAAGGTATGCAAGACTGTTGGATCTAGAAGGATATGGGAACAATTTGGGTGGCATGCTTACCTATGGTACGACAAGGTAAAAGGAAATAGGGATTTTTTGAGTCATTGTATAAGGAGAAGCTTATATTGAGTTTGGACTAGATACAGAGATTTATTTGAAAGGAAAACCCCTTTATGGTTATCACCAATAGTAGCTGGTGCATCAAAGAAATTAAATATGGTGGAGAAGTGGGGTAAATATAGAGATATAGTGTGTAAATCTCTGTAAATTGAAAAAAGAATATGAAGACACAAGATCTTCATGGAGATCAAATTGGTTATAATATCAAATTAATGAACATTTTTTAAAAGATTTAGTAAAAGGTTTTACGGACCAAGTGTCTGATTTTTAAAAGATTTTGCTTGGAGGAAGAAAAAAGCTGATTTCAAAAATGTATAAACTATTATTAGAATGGGAGATGAAAGTTGAAATGGTGAAATAGGTAATGATAAAATGGGCCAAAGATTTAGGACCTAATATAGAAATAAACACGTGGGGAAAGTTGTGGACAGTAGATATGAACTTCACTGCTTGCTATGATTTAAAAGAGAATTATATGAAAATGATGTATAGATGGTATTTAACACCAGATAAATGATGTAAAATGTATAAGAAGGTCTCCAATAACTGCTGGAAGTGTAAGCAAGCAGGTGCTCCTTTTTCATATATGGTGGATTTCCAAAAAGGGGTATTTTGGAATAAGATATACAATGAGATAAAAAAGATGTTTAAAGTGAGTTTACCAAAAAAAAAAAAAAAAACCCAACCCAAAACCCCCCTGAAGCTTTCCTGCTAGGGATTATGTGGACAGAAATGCCAAAAAAGAATGGTTAATTTGTTTATGTATGTAACTATAGCAGCTAGGCTTCATTATGCTCAGAAATGGAAAGATGAAGAAGTAGCTGCTAAAGAAGGATGGATAAGATTCAGACTGTGCTGAATCAGCAAAGCTAACAGCTATACTAATCCTCTAATGATGATTACCTTTTTGAAGAATGGAAGCCCTTTTCAGATTATTTGAAGAAATATTACAACATAAAGAATCCACGACCAGGTTTTGAGCTATGAGCAACAGAAAAAATTAGAGACTATTGTGTTATGATTAAAAGGGAATGAAGACAGGGGGCAGCAAAACAGAGACAAGGAAAACATCATGGAAGATAGGTTGGGAAGTGAGAAAAGAAATCTCTATTTAAAATGTATTGGAATTTTATCTTTACCATTTTCAGAAATTTAATAAAAATGTTTTTAAAAATGAAACTCGTGAATCACTGGTGGTCCCCAGACCACAGTTTGTGAACACCCTGCCATAAATAATAAATTTCAAAGAGGTAAAACCAATATAACTCTCTTAAAACAACACCATTTGTTTCTCCAACCTCAAGGTGCAATCCTCACAACATTTACTTGATCCTGATCCTGAAATCCGTTGTAATTACTTTAGAGTAAGCAGGCATAGAATCAGGCTGCATGTGAATCTGTGTGTCGAGTAAGGAGGCTTTGAATCCCCTTCATATCCTTTTTCTTCATTAATTACCATGTGTTTACTTATTAAAGGAGTGGCACACACTCCTTTTTAATCCGACTTCAAGCTTCCAAAAAAAAATAAAATCAGCTTCTAGGGTGATGAGGCAGAAGGAATTTTTAGTGGGGTTATCAAGCTGTTAATGAAGAATAGAACAGGTTGGGATTTTTGCCTTCCTTAAATAACAAAACAAGGCTAAACCTTATATGGGAAAGCCTGCCAAGAAAATTAGCTCCTTTGAGCCAATTATGGATCTGTGACTTAGGAGGAAAACAAAGCTGTTCACAGTTAAATGCAGTAAAAAGAAGTAAATACAGGTTCTGATTTTTTTTAAAAAAAGTATGAGAAACAAAAAAATCATGTGAGATATATATTGTAAATTTGTCCACCAGCTATGAAAAGCCCAGCAAATGGTTGCAAGGTAGGTATCTTGAACCTTTTCAGACCCAGGATCCACTTTTAACCCAAGCATGCATTTTGGGACCCATTTCTTAATATTTTGCCATAAATTTGCATGGTGGTAGTGCTCCTGTTGTGACCAACCTTGGTCACTTGTTAAAGACCAGTGATGTCATTCATGCTCCAAAGGGCTCGCAAAACTTGTCTCCCCTTAAAGACTGAGAGACTGAGTACACATTGCCAGCTTAAAACACAGAGGTCATTCTGTTTTTCAGTTTGGATCAAAGCTGGTTTTGGGGGGGTGGTAACATACCAAAATGCAGTATTCAAGAAATGGCGGTTTAGATACAGGACAGATACATATCTTTTTTGTAAACTGCTTTTAGTTTTTTTAGTTTTTTTAATGAAATAAATAGAAATGGCTAACATCTCCATGCACCCACCGCTTCTCAAACCACCAGTGGGAATACTCCAAAATGCAGAATAAATGGGAGCGCACACACAGCCTAACAGATTTACTATCCATGCCTAATTACAAGGAAGCCCATTGAGTTCAATGGGATTTACTATGGGAATGGTGCATCCAAAATACTATACGAAAGGCTGATGCTATAGAATAGAATCCTGTGATGCCACAACACAGCAGGTTTTTTTTCTGTTATCAGCTGAAAAGAGGGAGTTTTAACTGTGGGAGCTGCCGGTGTTGTCTTTTGTGCTGCAGTGTGCTTCAGAATCAGGATGTAAATATTAGTCAGTCTCAGATACATATTCATGTAAATATGTTTCAGTATACCAAGTAAAAGGCATATGTTATTTTTAAACAATGTATCATACGTAGTCTTTTCTATGAGAGAAAGAGAGAACTATTAAAAGGGTCAAATGACCCAGGGCAACTTCCGCATAACTCTGTAAAGTATAATTATCACATGAAGGCCATAAGCAGTTGAGCAAGAATCCACTTTAACAGATGCCTCTGAGGGATCTATTGTATTTAAGGGGGTTGGACTAGATGACCCTTGGGAACCCTTCCAACTCTACAATTCTAAGTTGCTAAAAGACTCTTGTTTTAATTCATAGCAACTCCATCCATTTCTCATTCCCGTTTGTCCGCTGTGGGCTAAACCACAGAGCCTAGGACTTGCCGATCAGAAGGTTGGCGGTTCAAATCCCCGTGATGGGGTGAGCTCCCGTTGCTCAGTCCCTGCTCCTGCCAACCTAGCAGTTCGAAAGCACGTCAAAGTGCAAGTAGAAAAATAGGTACCGCTCCGGCAGGAAGGTATACGGCGTTTCTGTGCACTGCTCTGGTTTGCCAGAAGTGGCTTAGTCATGCTGGCCACATGACCCGGAAGCTGTTCGCCGGCTCCCTTGGCCAATAAAGCGAGATGAGCGCCGCAAACCCCAGAGTTGGTCACGACTGGACCTAATGGTCAGGGGTCCCTTTACCAGACTAGGACCCAGCAGACCAGAGTTCAAATCTCCACTGGGTGACCTTGGGCAAGTTGCAGTCTCTCAGCCTAGCCTACCACACAAGGTTGTGGTGAGGATAAAACAGAGTGGGGAACTGTGAGCACCACCTTCAGCGTCTTGCAAGAAAGGTGACATAATGGTGATGATAATGTTATAAAAGTTTAACGATGGTGTTCTGATGTCCTCTAAAAGCTTTTATGCAGGTAAAAATTTGTTGCCTTGCACAAGCAACATATACCGTTTTATAACATTTAAAAGTGAACTTCCGGGTTAGCGCCATCGGCGAATGGCAGAGTTCCTCCGACCGGAGGAACTGGCTCCATGGAAACTGGGTCTTCCCGCCGCGGCGAAGGTGGGGACCCGCTAGAAATCCCAGGTGGAGGAAGCCTGGGAACGTGGGGTTCGGCAGGGCACCAGGAGCGCCTCCCCTACTCACGGGGAACCCCATTTCGGGGTTCCGGAGAGAAGTGGGGTGAGCGGCGCGGTGCTGCGAACTGATTGCTACTTTCACGGAGTGAAGCCGCACAGCCATTGCCGGAGAGCGCTGACTTTTTCCTGTGGACAATTGGATTTAAAACAAGTACCCGTGAGTAGAAACAGAAAATTGGATCAAGAAATATCCTAATTTGGCACCGAAGCGGGAAGGTTCAAACAGGAAGTCCGCCTTCCGCTTTTTGTACATAGACTGAAGCAAAAACCTTGTAAGCTAAAGTCCGGAAAGTCGTTAAAAAAGTCTAAATTTCCTTCATTTATAACCACTAAAACCCCCTTGGAAGCAGGAGAAAAGGGGGGGGGGAATCTTTGTTTAAGCCTGCAGGAGAGGGAGTGAAGAAAGATAAGTTTCCACCGTTTCAAACCTGGGAACGGGGGGTCAGAGACAGAAATTGATGGAGAGGTTCATTGACTGTGAATGGAATACTTTGACAGATAGCTAAAGAAGAGAAATAAACTGATTCCAATGTTGCCTTTTGCATTCTAAAGAAACAAAATATCTGAAAAATGAAAGTAATTTTCCCTTGTTGAACTTGCCTTAAAAAGATGGATACAAATAGAAATTGTCTCCTCTAGAGGGAGCCTGTTAAACTGTTGCTGCAGTCTACTTGAGGACTCTACAGCTGTGAGATTAAGATCGTGGGACCAGTCCTTTTGACCTCGAATAAAAATGAGCTGGGAGGAAGTTTTGGTGCTTGCTTTATGCAAGACAAGTGCTTTGTTGGAACAGATGCATGAGAAGATGGATCTGATGAATGAGAAAATGGATTTGATGACTGTTGTGGTCAATAACTGTGGACAAACAGGGAATATTGATACAGAAACCATTCAGGGACCAACTCAGGAACCTGTATTGATGGGGCAAGCGCAGAAGAAAATGGAGGAGGTTGAGGTTGCACCTCAAATAATACAAATGGAGAGATCCGAGGCCCTGCAGGAGCATAAGCCGCTGTTTTTGAAGATTGAAGTTGGAGTGGGCCAGGGGGAGTCTGGAGCTGAGGAGGTCCTTAACTTCGGAGGGACTTTGAAATATGCTCTTAAATATTTTTTGGATTACATTGATGACTGTGGGGAGTGGGACTGTGGGGAATGGGCTGGTTTGATGAAGGGAGATGGAGATAATCTTGGGCTGGAACCTCCCAGAGACCTACTCCTCAATGAGAAAGGAAAGAAATTAAGAAAGAGACTAACAAAAGACAAGGAAAAGTGCAGGTATAAACAAGAAGAAGAAGATCTGCAGAAGGGACATGGAAGAGACTTAAGAGCCTCGGACATAAGATTACCGGGTTGATGGACTAGATGGAATGGACAGTAAGGACTGACATGACCCGAGACCAGGAAGAAGAGACGCTGGATGAAGATTGGAAGAAAATTTATAAAGAAAAATTTTTATTTAGGGAATTAGCCTAAAATTAATGAATATTAGGGAAAATGTTGGAATGAAAAAATATGGCTTTAGTAGAAATGATATAAGGATTTATGTATAATTGAGTATTAAGTTTCAAGCTCTAAGGTATTTTACGGTAAGATAAGGTTAAATAAATTAAGGCAATTTGAATAACAGAATATGGGGAAAGATGGAAAGGATTTGTTGAGTTAATTAATAGGTTAAATTGTTAAGATAAATTATTCAATAAAAATTGAGAAAGATGGAAAGAATTTGCTGAAATAACTAATTAAACTAGAATACAAAAAGGGAGGTGTGAGGAGGTCAATGAAACAAGCAAATGGAAGTCAAAGATATGTAACTTGGGATTTGTGTCTTTTTTTGTTTTTTTATCTTTTTGCTGTATTGTTGTATTGGTTTTTATGCTTTGTTTTTTTCTCTCTTTTTTATGTATTGTAGTGTTGTTTCCTATTTTTTCTTTTTTTCTGTAATTCTGAAACTTTTAATAAATATTATTTATAAAAAAAATAAAAGTGTGTTACAATTTTACAAAATTAAGCATGTAGCTGCAAGGCAAGGGAATTCAATAATAACTATATATGTTAGAGTAGATTTAACAAATTTGTTGTTATTACTCCTATTACTATTATTTTCAATTTTTGCCTGGCCTTTTTCATAAGATTCCAGGTTCCAACAATTTAGAAGTACAATATTATTTTGAGTATCTGTTACTGGTTTGTTTTGTTCTTGTTTTTATTATGCATTTTGTGCTGTGAACTGCCCTGAGATAAACAATAAGCTTGGCCCTAAATTTTAGATTTCAGTCTAAAAGGATACAATAGATTTCCTGTATTAGATTTTATGCTTTGAATTTTGACAACCATGGCAGCACTTTGGATATGAATAATCTATGCTAAATCTGGCTTGATGCAGATTAGATCCTGACATACAAAGGGAGTCTTTTATCACTTATGGCTAGTGTTTTAGGAGCTTATAACTGCAATAAGGTAGAGATTATATCAGCATGATCCATAGTATCTGAACCATGACAAATTATTTTTGTTGTTGTTTAATGACCTCCAGTGCAAACTACTTGTGAGCCTATGGCTTTGTTGCTTAAGCACCCTTTGTGAAGTACAGCATGATATTGTAATGAACTTATAGTAAAAAGGAGTAATTAATTAGGGGAAGCACATTCTTATCCAGGATTATATCACTAAGATGTTGCAACAGTTTCTTCATCGAAAGCACATACCCCCTTGGGAACTGCTTTGGGAACTGTAGTTTCCCCCCACAGAGCTGATTCAAGCACCCTCAACACACTGCCGGTTCCAGGATGTGCAGAGGAGGTACATGATCTCACTACAGGCAGGATGGAAGTGTCGTGATTTGATCAATTTGGAAGAAAGGCCCATGTTTTAAAGAATGCAGATGTTTATAAGGGCACAATCAGGCATCCCCAAACTTGGCCCTCCAGCTGTTTTGGGACTACAATTCCCATCATCCCTAGCTAACAAGGATGATGGGAATTGTAGTCCCAAAGCAGCTGGAGGGCCGAGTTTGGGGGTGCCTGGTAAGGCAACTTCCTATGCTCTTGCATGAGTCAGGTCTCCCGAGAGCTGCCTGGGCCACCAGAGACCTCCCTGCCAAGGGGAAGGCAGACAAGGCCTCCCCTGGACGACCAGCATGCTTAGTTTGAAAAGTCCAGCCGTATGGACTTCACAGTGCATGCATATCATAGGAAGAACCCAGGAAGCTGCCTTATCCTGAGCCAGACCATCAGTCCTCGCTTATGACTGTCTACTACTGTCTGGCAGCAGCTCTCAAAGGTTTCAGGTAAGAGGTCTTTCCCAACTCTACCTGTAAATGTTGAAGACTGCACCAGGGAGCTCTGCATGCCTCTGTTGAGCTATGGCCCTTTCCTATCAGCCAGGCTTCCTCAAACTCAGCCCTCCAGATGTTTTTGGCCTACAACTCCCATGGTCTCAAAACATTTGGAGGGCTGAGTTTGAGGAAGCCTGCTATCAGCAATACAGAAGCTGGAGCACTCTGCACGTAGCGCCTAAGATCCTTGCTTTATTGCTTTTGTCCTATGCTTTCCCTCATCAGGCATTTATTAGCATTAAAAAACACAGTTCCTGATCACAGGCAAAGGACTTTCTGTGTATGCGGCTGTATACATGAGGCTCCCTACAGCTGTGTAAGACTGGATTTTACTATCTCAGTGTCACCCACCCACCCGCCACCAGTAC
Organism: Podarcis pityusensis; assembly: GCF_964106645.2. Lineage (NCBI taxonomy): Eukaryota > Metazoa > Chordata > Lepidosauria > Squamata > Lacertidae > Podarcis > Podarcis pityusensis. The sequence goes on along the minus strand of NC_138034.1, from coordinate 2,084,046 downwards.
TGGTTCATTGTGCCCAGGCTTCCTCAAACTTGTCTGCCTTCCCCCTGGCAGGGAGGTCTCTGGTGGCCCAGGCCGCTCTCAGCAGACCTGACTCATGCAAGAGCATAGGAAGTTGCCTTACACTGTCAGAACATTGGTTTTTCTGCATTGTCTGCAGTGCTTCCCCAGGATTTCAGACAGGAGGTCTCTCCCAGCCCTGCCTGGAGATTCCAGTGATCATGAAACTGTATTGTTGGAAGGGACCTAAGTGGCCGTCCAGCCCAATCCCCTGCAGTGCAGGATGGAACCTGGGACCTTCTTCAAACAAAGCAGATGCCCTCCCCTGAGCCATGGTCCTTCCCCATATAGCCATAAGTTAGGCCAGCGCTGCCTTTATACATTAGAGGAGTGTCAGTTCCATTGTTAAAAATGCCAGCAGTGCCATAAACTGTCTCCATGCCAACTTCTTTCTGCAACCTTCCCACCTTTATCCAGCACATTTTTATGGCAGAGCCCCACAGTGAATTGAAAGGATTCACCTGCTTAATCTTCCAAAATCCAATAATGATTAAAGAATCCCAACCTGCTTTACCACACCACTGGATAATTTAAAAATTGTGAAGGCATCCTTTATTGTTACTTTGCAAATGATTATTTGGTGGGGAGGTGTGGGAAAAGATCTTATTTACTGGAGAATATTCATACACTGCTTAATATACACCAGCTCTTGGGAAAACACCAGGAGTTCCACGTGGAATTGGCAGCATTTGGACAGTAATTGTAAAATCCTTTTCAAAGATGGATAGAAAATGCCAGGAAGCAGCTTTGATCACAACTGTCCCATGAGAATGGTTCAGTCTGGTTATACTTAGGCCAGTGGTAGGGAACCTTAGACCTTTGGCACTCTCCCAGCACTACACACCACTCTGCCAGGACCACGTCTCACCAAGCCTCCTTAAATGTTTTGAAGTGAATGGAATGTGTCCTTCAACTCAAGTAATGCCTCTTGGTTGCCCAGATGGAGAATGGAGAAGGGGGTGGGGGTGAGTAGAAACATGCCTGCTAAAGAAAGGTGAAACTCACATTTGTTGCTCCACCCATTTTGCTTCTAGCCCTGCCCACCACTCACATGTGGAAGGTGGTGCAGAACAAAATGTGGCCCTCAGTGCCGCAGTCCCATTGCCAAGCAACAGTGCGCAGAGCTTGTGGAGTGCGAGAAGAGTCTCTGAGATACACTTGGCAGAGTCAGCATACAAAGTCATGTCTGTTCTGAGGGTCGAGCAAACAGCAATCCATGTAGTCAGGCAACCCAGCAGTCAGGGAATCTGGTGATAACGAAGCCAAGGGTCCCGACAAAGAGCAGGAAGCAGCAAGGTAGGGTTGGGAACCACAGGCATTCTTTCCAGCATCTGACTGCTGCTGAGAGCTCTGTTTAAGAAGCCTGGAGCCAGCTGGTTCTCATCAGTGCCTTCTCCTCCACGTCCTTGAAGGCTATAATCAGCTGCAGGTGGAGTCACTCCCTCTCCAGCAGGTGAAGCTGACCCCTGGCCAATGACACCTAGACTATAAAACATTCCTCATCACTCACCTGGCCCACAGTGCTCAAATATATGAGCCTGCTTTAGAAATGTACACCACAATTGCACTTTGTGATAGAAAGCATTTTCTGGCTTGCTATTAGTTAAATCTCTCACCCACTTCATCAAGCACAGAGAGAAATTTTGCACTCTGAAACTGATGCAAACCTCCACAGCAGCCTTTCCCAGCCTGGAGGCCTCCAGATGTTTTGGACTACAACTCCCATCCACCTCTGACAGTATGGGCAATGGCCAGGGATGCTGGGAGTTGTAGTCAAAATCAGTTGGAGGGTACCAGATTGTGGAAGACTGAGCCATGGCATAGCTTATCACTAGGCTCCTGAGACTTGGAACTCAGCCTGCTTCCCTTTCCTTCTGGTGTAGGAGAAGGAAATGATTCTCTTCCATGCCTGTGAGCAGGGGCGTCAACTTGAATAAAATATTGGGGGTGGCAGGTAAACCCCACACTGCTTACCGTAATTAATCACATTACGTGGTGCACACACACCATTTGAATGGCAATGTCCATCAACCGGGGGGGCAGCCCCTCAAATATTTTTGGAGGGGGAACAAAGGGACCTCAGCCCCTAGACATTGGCTCCTATTCCTGTGAGACTGCTCCCTTGCAGCCAAAACCCACCAAAGGCTTCTTCCTTGTCTGTTTGCAGGAGAGATGTGAAGAAATCCACATTTACCATGTCCTGTCCACAAGTGAGAACCCACAGAGCAACGGGAGTAGCAGGTGGGTGGATCCAAACAGACTATGTTTTCCAGCCACCAGGGAACTTTAACCTCCTTTTCTTAAATCCCTGACCACACAGGAGTTGCCTAGGGCTGTCCCATTCAAGATGGCCAAAATCACAGAAATACAATAGTGACCCAGTGTTGAAATCATAGCTACCTACATAGCCCGTAAAAGAGCATGGATGAGATGATTGGGATTTGCTTCCCCAATAAGACTGACCATATATCAGATGTGGACTTCCCCCTGCAAAGCTGCCATTCTCATGCCCCCACCTCAAGTAGTGACCAGGACATGGATTGGGAGGAGGAAGTACCCCAAAGTCCTGGGGAGTTCTGGGCCCTGGTGGTGCAGGTGATGAAGGTACCAGTTGTGGACCTCTGATCTTGGTGCGTCTCCTCCCCAGACAGAGGCCCTCAAGCCAGAACATTCACAGGAGCCCCTGCACTTGTCCCCAGGGATCTCCAACCCATACCTGGCACTTATGCCAACACACCATGCTTGAAGAAAGTGAACAGCAATGATACTTAAGGCTCCTGGTCTGTGCCTTTAAACCTCTCAACCCATCTCAGGGTGGGGGAAGGGCTGTGATAGGTAGCTGGCTCAGAAAAAGATGTAAGGCAGGGGTGAGGAAAGTGTGGCCCTACAGATGTTGTTGGACTCCAGCCACAGCCAGCAAGACCAATGATCAGGGTCTAGGAATTGCAGCCCAGGAACATCTGGAGGCCCATTGGTTTCCCATTCCTGAAATAATTCTCTCTTGGGTTCCTTCCATGCCTTACTGGAGCAGGAGCAATTTGTCTTGGAGCTGTCCAAGGTGCTGCCACCCAAGATTGACCTTAGTTGTTAACTTGCCTGTCTGTCTTGGTCTGACTGCCATGGAATTTGGAAGTCGGCCTTTCTAGAAAAGATAGATCAAAAGCACGCACTCTAAATCTGTTGGGCTTCTGCCCTGCCTGGGGAAGGTGGCATCCTTAAGCTAGGGATTGGGTTCGGGAAAATAGTTTTTGCAGTGTGAATTTACACAGAGAGAGTGGGTGAATTACTGAAGAATAATCATGTTGGGGTACAGTTGGTCTTGTCAGTATCTGAAGCAGGATCAATTGTTGCTGCCTTCTGTGGGAGTCTATCAGCTTCCAATAGGGCCTGCTTGTATATTTGTAAATGTACACCATCACTTCAAGTTATAGGTGGGGAGGCTGCCATTTTTCAAAGCTTTCTCATGTACAAAATGTCTTGGAAGTGAAAATCTAGCCCATCGGGACTAAAGATTGCAAGCCCAGTCTCTCCTTGGTGTACTAGGTTTGTATGCTTGCAGGGAGCTTTTTACACAAGAGAGCATTTACAAATGTGACCTTCCACCTTTAGTGTGAAGTGGTACCACAACTGCAGAATGTTTATTTGGGGTCTGCTCATAGATTGCAAAGGGCCCAATCAACTGCTAAGTTACCTGGCACAAGTCCCTTTGAAATGAATAGGAGCCACACAGGAACACAGTTTATTCATCCAAACTTTCTTCTGGATTGTCCCCAATGACAAATCCAGCAACAGATTAAGTCCATTATAAAATCAAAACAAATGGAATGCAATTTATTATATACATCATGAAATATCTGCAGCAAGATAAATCCTTACGCAATAATAGTTCTGCTACTGTTGAAAAAAGTTATTAACTATTGCTTCTTCATTCAGCTTCTTCATGAGCTTCTTCACTCATTGGGATTTTTTTTGGGGGGGGAGACTTTATTTCTCTCTGAAGGAAATTGTAATATTTTACTTGGCGAGAATGGTATCTCTTAAGACTTTGTGGAAGCAGAAAGCGTGTAGGTGTAAAGATACAAAGACTCAACAGCATCCCAGAAAAGGGAATGTTTGCCTTTGGGCAGGGCTTGCCTTAAAAGGGCTGCAGTTTCTTTATTTTGTTTTCCTGGAGAAACAATTTTCATATGTTGTGGGACTGTGCACAGATACTGAAAATAGATAATTAATGAGATAATTGGATACTGCCTGTTACCTCCTGTCCAATGGGATTATCTGATGGCTAATTATGGACAGATTGTGATTAATGTGATTATGGATGGGATATTAATCTGATTCTGGATTGATCTAGTTATGTTTTAGTCTGCTCCAAATGGTTAATTGGATCTTAGATAATAGAAACGCAGCTTGAAACAGGTTTTGCCACATCACTTGATGGAGGGGGGGTTAACTGGTTGGGCTTGTGAGCGATACATTATTTACAAACATCGAGGAAGCTGTTCATTGAGAGAATATCATTGTTCATTTGGTTTCCAAGGTCCTCTGAAATGAAAATCAATAACTATTTTTAAAGCCTCCTTAATGAAAGCAGTGCATATAACACACAAACAAAAGGGAAGGGGTTAAGGAGTTGCCTGCCCACTGCCTGCATTGCCTGACTGCCACGAAGGTCTCCAGCCAAGTAATGTGTATCTTCAAAAGGCATATACTAGGGCAAAGTATGCATAAAATACATTTATTGAAAATAACACACACTATATTAAAGAAACTATTTTGCAAAAGTATCTATAATTTCCTATATTAGGAAAAATTGCTGACAAAAACATGTATATTAGGGTGGGAATGTGCCAAAATGCTGCTGAATTTTCATGACAACTTCTTTTTAAAAAATCACAAACTGATGAGGAAATGTAGAGAACTAAAGATTGGAAAAACCAAAAACTGCCCGAAACAAAAATTAACATATTCTCCCATCCATAGTTCCTGGCATGCAAAATTGAGAGGTCTTCTCACACACCTCTCTCTATCCTCCTTCCTGGAAAGAGAGATTCATTATCACAGTTCAAGAAGGCACATTCCAGCAAGGCAAAAATACTCAAAAAAGGTGTGCCCTGTGGGAGGGGGTGTGCCCTGGGGACACTCCTGAGGGCCAAATAGAGAGGCCTGGAGGGCCACATTTGATCCCTGGGCTCAAGAATCCCCATTCCTGATCTAGTCCAACTCCTTGCTCAATGCAGAAAATCTCCACCAGATTATTGTCCAGCTTGAGGAGGCAGAGGGAGAGCCCAGCAACGCTCTCGGCAAAGGTCCTTAGTTCCACTGTCAACCTGCTAATGCAATAAAGACATTTCTTTTAATGTTCAACCAAAATCTCGTCTCCTGTAACTTAAGTGCATGAGATCTTGGCCTGTGTCATCTGGAGCAGCAACAGGAACAAGACATTGCCCTCTTCCATGTGATAGCCATGTATAAACTTATGCATGACAATTTTTTTCTTTTTCTTTTGGTATTACTATTTTACTGAAAAGGTTTCAATTATAAAGAAATGAAGTGATACAAAGAAACAGAAAATAAAAATAAAAAGCACAAAAATGTGTAGAAAAAAATAATATACGAATATATATGAAAACTACCCTAACCCATGGGAAAGCAGGTGGCGCTGTGGGTTAAACCACAGAGCCTAGGGCTTGCCGATCAGAAGGTTGGTGGTTCGAATCCCCGCAACGGGGTGAGCTCCCGTTGCTCAGTCCCTGCTCCTGCCAACCTAGCAGTTCGAAAGCACATCAAAGTGCAAGTAGATAAATAGGTACCGCTCTGGCAGGAAGGTAAACAGTGTTTCAATGTGCTGCTCTGGTTCACCAGAAGCAGCTTAGTCATGCTGGCCACATGACCCGGAAGCTGTACGCCGGCTCCCTCGGCCAATAAAGCGAGATGAGCGCTGCAACCCCAGAGTCGGTCACGACTGGACCTAATGGTCAGGGGTCCCTTTACTTTTTACCCTAACCCATACATTCTTTTTGATATTATTATCTGTAATGGGTTTAGGGGTTGCTCGTGCGTAAGTTGCCGCCACTCCTGGCTAGGTTACCTGGTTAACCCTTTCTGACTGAACAGCCTCCAGCATCGTGACTGTCTCAGTCGCTGGCAGAATCCGTCAGTGGGCGTTTCTAAAACTTCTTCCAGCACAAAAGTTCCTTGATGCCAAGTCTCCTCCTACTCTCCCTGCGCGGAAGTCTTCTGCGCAGGGAGGGTTTGGGCAGTGGAGTACCCGTACTCTCTCCGCTGGTCTCCGGCGAGGAGTCTTGGAGCCTCCTCCCCGATTCCCCCATCTGCCCCCCTTCTCTACTGGCGTTACGCTGATTTCCTTCCCCAGCAGACGGGCTCCCTCTCTCCCTACTGGGACCCTCTCCGCCATCCCTTTGGAGCCTTTCCTCCGCTTCCAGCTCCGATGGCAGTTCCCTGACATCCATCTCCCCCCCAGGACGCCCCCACCCTCGGCCCGACCTTCTGATCCAACCTCATCCCTTTCCTCAGCCGATGATGCGGGGAAACCACTGAAGGAGCTGTCCCCATCCTCTGAGGATTCAAAACCCGCTTCCCACCCGCTTCTAACTCTTGCCGCGGGGCGGGCCTCCCAGTCTGATTCTTCTCCCTCTGACATTTCCCCTCCTTCCTCTTCGGAGGCAGGAAAACCCACAAATTACTCCTCGTCGTCTGTGGTTACAAATTCTTCCTCCCAGAATCTTGCTAGTGGTTTTGGTTTGTCTGGGAACAGGCTGTGGAATTCTTCCACTAGATACCCATCATCGATTGCCTCAGCGGGGACCCAAGTGTTTTCTGACTCGGGTTCTCCTTCCCAAGCCACTAAGTACTCCACCTGGCACCCTCGCCACCTTGAATCGAGTATTTCCGTGGCTTGGTTGTGGAGTTCCCTCTCCTCTACCCGCGGGTGGGTGGTGACTCCTCCCTCCCGCCCCGGGAATTCCCGCCCCTCCCTGTACGGCGAGAGTAGGGACCTATGGAACACCAGATGTATCTTCATGCTGTCAGGCAACTTGAGCTTGAATGCCGCAGGGTTCACCTGCTGTGTTACCTCAAACGGTCCCAGCCGCCTTGGCTGCAACTTCTTGCACCCTACCTTTAGGGGCAACCCTTGGGTTGACAACCACACTCGGTCTCCCACCCGTATTGCATCCCCCTCCCGACGGTGCTTGTCTGCCTGCCTCTTATAAACTTCCTTGGCCCGTTCCAAGTTCATCTTGAGTTGCTGGTGCAATGCCTCCATTTCTTCCACAAACTGTTCTGCCGCAGGTACACTCCAACCTTCCTCCCCCCTCCCCGGGAAGGCCCTGGGGTGACACCCATAATTGGCCATGAATGGGCTCATGCCCGTGGACACATGTTCAGCGTTATTGTACGCAAATTCAGCCAGCGCAAGTTTCTCTACCCAATCGTTCTGTCTCTCGCTGACGTAGCAGCGTAGGTATTGCTGGAGTATATTGTTCGCTCTTTCTGCTTGCCCGTTGGTTTCCGGGTGTCGTGCCGTCGAGAAGCCCACCTCTACCTGCAGCAAGCTCATGAGCTTCCTCCAGAACCGGGAAGTAAATTGTTTCCCGCGATCTGAGATGACCCTCGAGGGCGCTCCATGCAACCTGAAGATGTGATCCACAAACAACTTGGCTGTCTCCTCTGCTGTCACCGCATGTGAGCAAGCTATGAAATGGCACATCTTTGTCAGTAGATCGACTACTACCATGACTGCTGTCTTTCCCCTGGACTTGGGCAAATCTGTCATAAAATCAATGGACACCACCTCCCAGGGTCTTCCCGGCGTAGGTAAGGGTTCCAGTAACCCTGCGGGGGCAGCCCTCTCCCCCTTTGCCCTTTGGCAGCGGTCGCACCCCCGTACATATTCCCGTACATCCTCCCTCACCCTTGGCCACCAGAACTGCCTGGTGACGAGCAGCATGGTTTTGTGCTGTCCAAAGTGCCCAGCTGTGGGGTTGTCGTGGAGTTGTTTGAGTACCTTCCCCCTCAGGGTCTCCCCCGGTACATACAGCGCCCCCTTATAGTACAGCACCCCTTCCTTTTCCTCAAAACCCCCTTGGTTTTCTCTTCTTCTCTCGGAGTTCCCGGATTTTAGTTTGAGCGAACACGTCGTTTCTAGTAAGTCCGGCCAGTTCTCGTTGCCCCACCAAGGTTCCCACACACACCCATCGGTCCTCGGGGATCACGTGTCGTATCTCCGGTGGCCCCTCTCCTTCCAAGTACTCCGGTTTCCGGGAGAGAGCATCTGCTCTCACGTTTTCCTCTCCTGGCACGTATCGGATCTCGAAGGAAAACTTGGAGAACTCCTGTGCCCATCGAATCTGTCTCTGGTTGAGCACTCGTGCGGTCCTCCAGTATTCCAAGTTCTTGTGATCTGTACAAACCTGGATCTTGTGCTGCGCCCCTATTAGTAGATGTTGCCATTGACGAAACGCCGCATACATCGCAAGCAGTTCGCGGTCATACACCGTATAGTTTTGCTCCGACTTGTTCAGCTTTCTTGAGAAGAAGGCACATGGTCTCCATTCCTGCTTGCTCCTCCCTGGCTGCAAAAGAACCGCCCCAATGGCTCTGTTGGACGCGTCGGTCTCTAGCCTCATGGGTTTCTCCAGATCAACGTGCAGGAGCTGCTCTTCCGATGCGAACGCCTTCTTCAGTTTTTCAAAGGATTGTTGGGCCTCCTCTGTCCAGGCGAACTTCCTTTTGCTACTGAGACAGTCTGTGATGGGTGCTGTCAAGTGGGCGAAGTTCTTGATGAACTTCCTGTAGAAGTTGCTGAACCCTAGGAACCTCTGCACATCCTTCTGGGTTTTGGGAGCCTTCCACTCCAGCACTGCCTGCACCTTGCTTGGGTCCATCACTAAGCCTTTGTCTGACAACTTGTACCCCAAAAACTCGACTTCTCTGGTGTGAAACTGACATTTCTCCAGCTTGACCCACAACTAGTGCTTCTGCAGTCTCTTCAGCACTTCCCTGACGTCTCTGACATGTTGCTTCTCATTGTCCAAATAGATTAAGACATCATCCAAGAAGGCTACGCAGTTCTTGTACAGCAGGGACCCCAACACGTGATGCATGAAAGCTTGAAAACAGGCGGAGCCTGACTGTAATCCAAATGGCATAACTAAGTACTCAAAGGCCCCCAGGGGGGTGAACATGGTGGTCTTCCATTCGTCCCCCTCCCTTACCCTGATCAAATTGTAGGCTCCCCTGAGGTCCAGCTTGGTAAAAATCTTTCCCTGCCTCACCCGTGTTAAAATGTCGTCAATCCTGGGCATTGGGAAGGTCACGGGTTCTGATACCAAATTTAACGCCCTAAAATCTACGACCAATCTGGGCTGGTTAGTCCCTTTTTTGTCCACAAAGAACACCAGACTGCCCCCCACCGCCTTTGATTCCCTTATGAACCCCCTCTTCAGGTTCTTGTCAATAAACTCCCGCAACTCCTTCATCTCCCTGTCCGACATGGCATACAGTTTACCCACCGGCAGCTGCGCCCCCGGGAGCAAGTTGATTTGGCAGTCAAAGGGCCTATGGGGGGGTAGTCTATCCGCCTCCTTCTCGCTGAAGACCTCCTGCAGGTCAGCATATTGTGGTGGCACCTCCCCTTTCGGCTCCGCAGCTATCCCAGCCACCCTGGCCACGGTCATCCTTGGGGTTTCTCCCCCTAGACAGTGTTCCAAGCAGTAAGCGGACCCAAAGGTGACCCCATGCCACCACTGGATCATGTTGTGCTAGCCAGCTCATCCCTAATATTATTGGGGGCCCTGCCAGTGAGGCTACGTGAAAGGCGATAGTCTCCGTGTGCCTGGAAAACCTCATTCTCATTGGTGGGGTCTAGTGCGTCACTTCCCCTCCCAGAAGCTCCCTGCCATCAATGGTGGTTACTTGCAAGGGGAAATCCAGGGGCAGCAGGTGGAGCTGGTGCTCTAGTGCAAAGTCCTTGCTGAAGAAATTGCAGGAACTGCCTGAATCCAACAGCCCTTTCACCTTGACTGGGTGCCCATTTGGGAGTTCTAGCACCACTTCTATGGCTATAGCCGCCCTGGGGGGGTCTGGTTTGGGCACTTCTATTGGTTGCTGGCCTGGCTGCTGTGCCCGCTGAGTGGCAGCCAAGCTTTGGCGTTTCCCTGCTCCTTTACCATCTCCTCCTCACCCCCTGCAGCTCCCACCATCCCTTGCCAGGCCTTTCTTTGCGGGCAGACCCTGGCAAAATGTCCTGGCCGCTGGCAGAGAAAACACTTCTTGGTGGTTTTCCCATCCTTTCCCTCCCTCTTGCGACCTTCACTGGAGTTTGAAATCTCCCGCACGCGCACCCCATCTATTTCCATGGGCTCCGCCGGCGGGGAAGGCTGCCTTGGTATTTCAGGAATGCGGTAGTCATGGTAACGTTGCTCTCTCCCTTCCCGCTTCTCCTGGGCCCGCGCTTCCTGCCTTACACCAATCGCAAGCACAGCCTTGGTCAGCTGATCCATCGACTGCGGGCGGGGTGCGCGGGAAAGCTCGTCCTTCACTGTTGGGGACAACCCCTCCTCGAACAGCATTTGAATAGGTTCAGAGCCCAAATCCCACCCGAGCCGGTGGACTAACATGGCAAAGCATGACCAGTAGTCTCTAACTGACTGGTTCCCCTGTTTGCAACCCATCAGTTCCCGCCGCGTCACACTTTGCTATACATCACTGGAATACATCGCATCCATCGCCTGGAAGAATTTCCTCAGGTCTTTCAGGGTGGCATTCTGCGTTGCCATTAGGGGCCAAATCCAATCTCTGGCCCCATCCTGCAGATGTCCGACAATATAGGCAACCCTCTCCCCATCGTCTGCAAAATCATTCTGTTGCAGTTCCAAAGCGTACTCTATTTCCGTTCGGAACGCACTGTAGTCCTGGGGTTTCCCTCCAAACTTGTGTACCAGTCCCGGTACCTTCCTTGCTACGGGGGTGGGTCTGACCTGAGCATCCTGAGACCGCCTTTCGTCTAGCCGCGCCGTCAGCAGAGCCACATGCTGTTCCAAATCTCGGTTCCTCTCCACCAGATTTTGCCCTCCAGCTGTTCCCTCCGTGGTGCCAGCTTCTCCAGTTTTGCTCATGATGCTGCCTGCCTGTCGCTGTGCACGAGCGACGTCAGGGACTGACGGATTGCTGTAATGTGTATGGGTTGCTCGTGCGTAAGTTGCCGCCTCTCCAGGCTTTGTTGCCTTGCTAAACCTTTCAGTCTGGGCAGCCCTTCACTTCGTGGCTGCCTCAGTCGCTAGCAGAATCCGTCAGTGGGCGTTTCTTAAATCTTTTCCAACATAAAAGTTGTTTGACACCCAGTCTCCTCCTACTCTCTCTGCGCGGAAGTCTTCTGCGCAGGGTGGGCGTGGGTAGCGGAGGACCCGTGCTCTCCCCGCTGGTGTCCGGTGAAGAGTCCTGGAGCCCTCTCGCCGATTCCCCCATCAGCCCCTCTTTATCCCTGGTGTTGCGCTGATTTGCTTCCCCATCTGCGGAGCTGCCTCTCTCCCTGCTGGGCCCTTCTCCAGCATCATTTGAGAGCCTTCCCTCCGCCTCTAGCTCCGATATCAGTTCCCTGACAGTGTGAAATACCATCTATAAAACATCTTTAACAAATTTTCCTTTATTGCCTCACAAGTGGTGCCCAAGTGGTGCCCATCTCTTTGGTACAGTCTGCCCCAGAATGATTCCGACTGCCCTTAACAAATCCAAACCCCTCCTCCCAACACCATAATCTCATTCACACATTGAGACCACAAACCTGTCTGTCTTACCCTAAGTGTGAAATAAGTAGCATCTCAGAGAAAGCTACCTTCGAGGTCCTGGTTTTCAGCACCCTATGTTGCACCCTAAATTTGGCTTCCAGGATCTTACAGCTACATTTCCCCATATAACTGGTGCACCAAAACAACTGTCTCCTCCCCAGCACCAGGCTATGAGCAGAACCCACAATTAACTTAGTGGTCTTATGTGCATTGCACAGACACAAACAGCTATTTTCCTAACAATTGAATTGCCCACTACCACCATCCCCCCCACCCATAGAAGAGGTATCTTTGGCATGAGAAGATAGATGGTCATCTGCCAATAAATGGGTCCCTTCCAAGGGAATGCCTCCCTTTATCTCAAGATGATCTTGTCCTTCCTCAATACCTCCCTTCTCCCTGACAGCAGGGGAGCTGTCATCGAGGGTGTGGGACCACATCCCTAAAGGCCTTTTCCACCACTTTCTTTGCCTCTCTTAAACTTTCCAGTTCCATCACCTTGGCCTCAAAGGAAAAAACCCAAACATGTTCCCAGAGATCCAATAACTCATTGCATTTCATTCAACATCTTTATCAACGACTTGGATGATGGACTCAAGGGCATCCTGATCAAATTTGCACCAAACTGGGAGGGGTGGCTAACACCCCAGAGGACAGGATCACACTTCAAAACGACCTTGACAGATTAGAGAACTGGGCCAAAACAAACAAGATGAATTTTAACAGGGAGAAATGTAAAGTATTGCACTTGGGCAAAAAAAAATGAGAGGCACAAATACAAGATGGGTGACACCTGGCTTGAGAGCAGTACATGTGAAAAGGATCTAGGAGTCTTGGTTGACCACAAACTTGACATGAGCCAACAGTGTGACGCGGCAGCTAAAAAAACCAATGCAATTCTGGGCCTCATCAATAGGAGTATAGCATCTAGATCAAGGGAAGTAATAGTGCCACTGTATTCTGCTCTGGTCAGACCTCACCTGGAGTACTGTGTCCAGTTCTGGGCACCACAGTTCAAGAAGGACACTGACAAACTGGAACGTGTCCAGAGGAGGGCAACCAAAATGGTCAAAGGCCTGGAAACGATGCCTTATGAGGAACGGCTAAGGGAGCTGGGCATGTTTAGCCTGGAGAAGAGGAGGTTAAGGGGTGGTATGATAGCCATGTTCAAATATATAAAAGGATGTCACATAGAGGCGGGAGAAAGGTTGTTTTCTGCTGCTCCAGAGAAGCGGACACGGAGCAATGGATCCAAACTACAAGAAAGAAGATTCCACCTAAACATTAGGAAGAACTTCCTGACAGTAAGAGCTGTTCGACAGTGGAATTTGCTGCCAAGGAGTGTGGTGGAGTCTCCTTCTTTGGAGGTTTTTAAGCAGAGGCTTGACAACCATATGTCAGGAGTGCTCTGATGGTGTTTCCTGCTTGGCAGGGGGTTGGACTCGATGGCCCTTGTGGTCTCTTCCAACTCTATGATTCTATACCCACAACTTCTGCCCCATTAAGAGATAGTCATACATATAGTAGGGTTGGGGGGGGGGGTAAACACGGGAAAGCCCCCATGTTCCTGCTGGCTTTCTACTTGCATGATTGTTCTTTGCTTGTTTTTGTTACACGATTAAGAGTAAGGGATTCTGTTGAGCAGAGTGGGGTGTCCTGGCCTTCTTAGTTTGCTGCCAAACTCACGCATCTGCTGAACTTGCCTTGATGCTTTGCCAGCCAAGGCTCCCTCTCGCTTGTGGAGGGGGCTCCCTTACTAGCTGGTTCCAAAGTTATATTCTGCTGGCTAGCTCCTCCCAGCTGTTGTAGTAACCAACTGTTTATGGCAGATGCTCATGCATAGATTAATTCAAAGAACTGTGGTTTAAAAAGAAACTTTGTTCTCTATTCTGCCTTTGAAAAATCATGTGTTTGTAGATAATGGCAAATACAGACTATTAATCGTACTGAGTCCTGCCATCAGCCATAAACTACTTGGTTAGTCTATTGTGTGACTATCAAAATGTTATAAAAATCCTGCACGAAAAACTGTTTTCGTGGTTGAAATGGATACCTCTTTTGGGGAAGGATTAGTTCTCAGTCCTGTTTCTGCCTCAGATTCTTAGGAAGAAACTTTCCTGTTGTCCTTAGGTAGAAGGTTTCCACAGGATGTCAAACATAGCAAGGCCCAGAGACCAGTCCATCAATGACATTTCCAAAATGCATGTAGTTGTAGACCTTTATTTTATGTGGGCAGCCAGAAAGGAACCTTTGCAACACAGCCCACATGGAAAACATTTCAGCATTGCCAGCATTTCAAACTGTATCCAATATCAAACTACTAATTTTATATATGTATATACGTGGAAATTTATGTAGGGGTGTGTGTGTGTGTGTGTGTGTGTGTGTGTGTGTGGTTTGGAGGGGAAGAGGCTTGGCTTGGTAAAGACCTGGAATCTCAGACCTAAGGGGATCTTGTGGAAGAAGAAATGGAAACACTGGATCTTATATCATGAAGTCTATCTTTTAGTGCCTATTAGCATACTGCAATCCATGTGCATGCCACAAAGAACTTATTCCAAAGAGTCAGTATAGAGCATAAGACATAAAGCAGGCTTCACTGAAACCATAATCTTTTGAGCTCAGTTACATATCTGTATTAGGGGGATAACTAGGGAGATCTGCAGCAAAATCTTGCAGCACAGAGTCCCCTGTTCAGCGTTCCAGCCAGTCAGCATTCTGTGCTCACTCAGACTGCTCTGTTCTCAGTGTGCTGTTTTTGGCCCCACCTCTCGGCTTCCATATTTTTTGGTACTACAGATCTTGGGGTTCTCCCAAACTTGCTGATTCCTCCCTAAACAGGGCTGCATAAAATTAAAAATGTACAGAGATGGAGGAGGAAAACAAGCAAATTTAGGCACCAAAGTTACATGATCATCTTGCAATGATCGCCTAGAATGGAAACAGCCAAAATGAGCTGATCTCTTCACTAAGCCAGTCAAATAGATTCTGCATCCCATCTCTTGCTCTCTGCTGAAACCCGATGAGACAAGAAGGACTAACCTGAAAAGTATTCCTTATTTTGCAAATCTCAAAGTGAAACCCTAACCAATTTAGTATACTGCATGTCCAAAATTATTTGGGATTCCAGCACAGTGCTGGAGAAATTCCATTAGGAATTTTGCATGCAGATGGTCCCAGGTTCAATCGCAGAAACCTGCAAGTAGGAGTGGGAAGACCCCTCCCCATTTGAAACCCTGGAGAACCTCTGCCACTCAGTGTACTCCGTATGCTGAGCTAAATAAATCAGTAATCTGACTCTGTGAAAAGGCAGCTTCTTTTGTTCCTAGACAGAGTCTATCCAGAGCTCTTAATCATCTCAGCTAGGAACAGAACCTCCATCTGCAGAGGCAGTCTGTCTCTGAATACCAGTTTCTTGGGGCTGGGGAAAGAAATGGGGGGGGGGGAGCGTGTTGCTCTCATCTTGCTTGTGGGCTTCCTGAAAGCACCTAGCACAGGTGTGGGCAGACTTTGGGCTCGTTGGATCTGCTTTGTTTCCTTGTTTTACTAGAACCTTAAGTGCTACCAGCCAGAGCAGGATACAGAAGACGTATTCAGTATTGAATAACAGGGTGCTTCTGAGTGCATTCTGAGCCCCTTCATTTGTTTTGCAGAATGGGAACTGAACTGAGTTCAACACAACTGCTTTTGCACCAATGTCCACTTCATTTTGCTGTTATTCAACGGCTGGAAGCCAGAGACCCAGCTTGCTAAAGTGTTGGACTAGGACAAGGGAGACCACAGGTTCAAATCCCAGCTCTGCTATAAAGCTAACTGGGCAGCCTTGATTGGGCCAGTCACTACCTCCCAGCTGAATCTATCTCACAGGGTTGTTGTGAGGAGAGGGATGAGAACACTTTATAAAAGTAATAACAATTATTGTTTTCATTTATATCCCAACTTTTTCTCCTGGGAGTTTGATGTGATGTATATGGAACTCCCCCTACCCAGCTAAACCCCACCACAACCCTGTGAGGTAGGGTGGTAGAACTGGAAGAACAGTCAATAGTCAAACAGTAAATAAGGGAAAGAAACATTAGACATATGGGAGATTAATGAGAAGGGGCAAAGCACTCAAGAAATAATAGGGGATACAATGAAATCGGTGGTGAGAGGAATTGGTATTAGGGAATCTGGTAAATTGTAAAAACAACAACAAGAAGAGATGAAAAAGTTAGAGGAAGAAATTAGGACATTGGAAAATCAATATATTAATGATAACGATAAAATAAGTTATGCACAATTACGGGCAAAAAGGAAGGAGAAAATAAAGATATGGGGAAAGTGCAGAGAGATTTGATATTCTTGAAAAGAGAATTTGTTGAACATAGTAATAAAAATTCTAAATTGCTGGCTAGAGCCGTACAGTAAAAAAAAAGTAAAGAATTCAATTAGCCCAATAAAAGATAAAATGGGTAATATTCACAATCTGATGAAAGATAAGTTGAGAGTATTTCAGGAGTTTTATCAAGAGTTATATTCAGCAGTTAACAATACTATGGGGAAGCTGAAAGAATATATCAAGAGACACTGGAAGATAAAGCTAGAAAGTAGGGATAGAGAGGTTATGGAACAACCAATTTCAGAAAAAGAAATAGAGGAAGTTATAGGGAAACTAAAAGGGGGTAAAGTCCCAGGAACAGATGGATTGGGAACGGAATATTATAAGGTATTTTTTAAAAAATGGTTCCTAAATTGAAGGAGTATATAATTCAGTAATAGAGGGTGAGAGGATCTCACCATTGTGGGAACAATCAATAATTAGCTTAATGCCAAAACCAGGAAAAGATTTGAAGGACCCAGGATTGTACAGGCCAATTTCTCTAATAAATCAAGATGGTAAAATATTGACCTTAATAATGGAAAAAAGTATGAATAATTTCATGTATAAATATATAAATAAAAACCAATGTGGTTTTGTAGCAGGAAGACAGATGTCTAGTTTAATAGGAAAAGTGTTGAATAAAATAGATATAAGAAGAAGAAATAAATTGAAAGTTGGTATAGTAGCATTGGCTATCTTTAAGGCTTTTGACTGTATAGAATGGCCGGCGTTAAAAATGATTATAGAAAGTTTAGGATTTGCAGAACTTTTTAAAGCATTAAGAAATCAATTATACTTGATGAACAAGGCATATTTCATAGTGAATGATGGTATAACAGAACAAACAACAAAGGATGCCCCCTTTCCCCAATTTTATTTGTATTGGTCATTGAGACTCTGGCCAATGTAATTAGAGAAGATGGAAATATAAAAGGAATATGCAATAAAGGAAATGAGAAAATAAGCTTATTTTCAGATGACACCTTGCTAACAAAAAAAATCCACTGGAAAATATGCAGGTAATAGAAACACATTTGGATTTTTTAGGGGAGAAATAACAGTGTTGCAAATTAATTGATTCAAATCAGAGATGATTATATTTAATTATGACAAAGATGAAAAATGAAAAAAATTTAAGGAAAAAAATAGATATAAAACTAAGAAATGTAATAAAGTATTTGGGAATAAATAGAACAAGAAACTTAGAAAATTTAGAACAAGAGAAAAATTAAAGAGTGAAATTAAGGAAAAGCTGGAGGAATATAAGAAAGTTAGGCTTTCATGGTTTGGAAGAATAGTGATAATTTAAATTAAAATTTTGTCTAGAATATTTTTTTTATTTAAAATGTTATCAATTAAGATATCGGACATAGAGCTAAAGGGCTGGCAAAATATGATCAAAAGATTTTGTAACTGGGGTAATAAACCCAGAATTAATAAACCCCAGAAAATAGGTGGACTGGGTCTCCCCAACATAAAGTTATATTATATAGCAAATCTGTTAAGATATATTATAGATGGGATAATATAACAAGGAGAGTGAGAGTGGTACACAGGAAATGAGGGAGAAATTAGGGAATATATTTTTTATCAAACCAAATAGGCAATGGTGGCAGAATATTGAAAATCCCTTATTAAGAAACATTATTGAAATATGGGTGAAATATAAATGAAATTTGGTACCAGTAAATTCCCCACTAACTCTGGTGGTAGTGATAGAAGATTTCCCAGTAAATTGAAAAAAAGGAAATTGAAAAAGCGAAAAAGAAGAAAATACTTAAAATAAAGGATTGGGTGGAGAAAATAAAATTACTACAAGTTAGTATGGAGATGGTACTTCACACCATTAAATCAATTAAACAAGGAATATTTGGTGTTATGTTGGAGGGGATGCCAGGATGACTTACATTCACATGTGGTGGAGGTGTAAATACATACAAACTTTTTGGCAAAGGGTATTTAAGGAGATAGGGACGCGGGTGGCGCTGTGGGTAAAACCTCAGTGCCTAGGACTTGCCGATCGCATGGTCAGCTGTTCGAATCCCTGCGGTGGGGTGCGCTCCCGTCGTTCGGTCCCAGCGCCTGCCAACCTAGCAGTTCGAAAGCACCCCCGGGTGCAAGTAGATAAATAGGGACCGCTTACCAGTGGGAAGGTAAACGGCATTCCGTGTGCTGTGCTGGCTCACCAGATGCAGCTTGTCACGCTGGCCACGTGACCCGGAAGTGTCTGCGGACAGCGCTGGCTCCCGGCCTATAGAGTGAGATGAGCGCACAACCCTAGAGTCTGGCAAAGACTGGCCCGTACAGGCAGGGGTACCTTTACCTTTACCTATTTAAGGAGATAACAAAAATCACAGGGTTAAAGCTGACTGAAAGTCCAGAGGAAGCATTCTTATCAGTTTACAATGTGGTGGAAGATTCGCAGGCTATGAAGGACTTGCTCACAAATGTATTGGCAGCTGCACATGTTATTATAGCTAGGAAGTGGAAGGGACAAGGTGAATATAAAATGGAAGAATGGTATAAAGAGGTGTGGGATATAGTTATTAATGATAAATTAACATGTGCTATTAAGGTAAGATGGGGAATATGTAGGAGAAAAGCCAATGCAATTCTGGGCTGCATCAATAGGAGTATAGCATCTAGATCAAGGGAAGTAATAGTGCCACTGTATTCTGCTCTGGTCAGACCTCACCTGGAGTACTGTGTCCAGTTCTGGGCACCACAGTTCAAGAAGGACACTGACAAACTAGAACGTGTCCAGAGGAGGGCAACCAAAATGGTCAAAGGCCTGGAAACGATGCCTTATGAGGAACGGCTAAGGGAGCTGGGCATGTTTAGCCTGGAGAAGAGGAGGTTAAGGGGTGATATGATAGCCATGTTCAAATATATAAAAGGATGTCACATAGAGGAGGGAGAAAGGTTGTTTTCTGCTGCTCCAGAGAAGTGGACACGGAGCAATGGATCCAAACTACAAGAAAGAAGATTCCACCTAAACATTAGGAAGAACTTCCTGACAGTAAGAGCTGTTCGACAGTGGAATTTGCTGCCAAGGAGTGTGGTGGAGTCTCCTTCTTTGGAGGTCTTTAAGCAGAGGCTTGACAACCATATGTCAGGAGTGCTCTGATGGTGTTTCCTGCTTGGCAGGGGGTTGGACTCAATGGCCCTTGCGGTCTCTTCCAGCTCTATGATTCTATGATTCTATGATTCTATGATTCTATTAAATGATTTTGAGGAGATATGGAAGGTATTTGTTAGATAGATAGTTATAATGGAATGGTCCAAGGGGTGGGGTGCACATTTCTATTTCTATTTATTTATCATTACTTTGTTACAACAACAACAACAGAAGTAAAATTGTGGAAGCCTGTGTCTCTATTATTTATTGTAACCAATAAAAGTCATGGCCACTTTCAACCCCCTCCCCCCTCCAAAAAAACCACCCTGTGAGGTAGGCTGGTAGAAGTGGAAGAGGACAGCTCAGGGCAGGAAATGTGAAGATGAGGGATCTAGAGTGTTGTTAACGGTGGGAGGGGTGAAGTACACAAATCACAGGTGATCTCCTATCCTTGCTTTTATTGGGTGGGAGGAGAGGCAGCCACTAAAAATACTTGCCTTGAGCTCCTTGGAGAAAAGACATGATATAAAGATGGTAAACAAAAAAACACAGTGGTAAATATGGTCAGACTAAGAACTTTTGCCAATACTGCAAATCACTTGTAGGTCCTGATCCAGCTTTTGTCGCCCCCTGGCCTGACTGGCTCTTGTGGGAAACTGACAGGCCTCTGTTATGGGGCGCCAGTTTGGTGTAGTGGTTGGTGAGGGACTAGGACCTGGGAAAGACCAGGGTTCAAATCTCCCCTCCGCAATCAAGCGCGCGCGGTGCCTCTCAGCCGAACCAGGGTTGTTGCGGGGATTCAGGTGAGGAGGGGGAGAACCAGATATAAGCAAAACCCTTTTGCCAATACTGCAAATCACCTAGAGATCTACCTGCAGATCCTGCTTGAGCTTTGTCTAGGGGGGTCAAGAAGTGAGCCCTGTGTCCGAACATTCAGTTCATTCATATCCGCCTTTCATCCTAAGGCTGCAACAACTTAAAAATGCAAATTGATGCAGCAGCAGCAGGTTCATCTCTGCTTAGTTGCGGGCCGTTTTGTTCCTCCGCTCCCCAGGCCCGGCTCCCCAGGCAGGAGGCTCCCTCGCTCGGAGCTGCTCCTCCCGGCTCTTGCTGGGCGGATCCGCGGCTGCTTCCCGCTTGGGGCGCCGGAGCCGTCCTCCCGGCAGAGCTCCCTGTTGCGCCCGAGTGAAAGGCAGGAGGGAGAAGAACTCGCCCAGGGTCCGATCGGGGCGTCCACACGACCGGCGCGAATTGGTCCCTGCGGAGGGGAGAGGGCCTCCTCTGAATACCCTGGACTCGAGTGGGCAGGCGCCCGCAAAAAACCCATAGTATATATATGCCATGTGGCCTGAATATGCACTCTGACTATTCCTAACCTTATGGATAATGGTAATATTAATTTATAATTTAAGATGTTTTGAAATCAGTAAATTATATGTGGGGGTTATGTCCTATTAAAATATAGAGTTGTCGATACCATTATGTGAAGAGGAGGGAGAAACAAACATTATTTTTTAAGTTACAGATAGGTAGCCGTGTTGGTCTGCCATAGTCAAAATAAAAAAAATCCTTCCAGTAGCACCTTTAAGACCAAGAACTAACTTAGTTGGTCTTAAAGGTGCTACTGGAAGGATTTTTTTTATTATTTTTTAAAAAACGTATTTCACATCTTGATGCCTTCCTATACCTGGGAGTAAGCTGCACGGATTTCAGAGAAGCACGCATAGGCATGCATAATACCAAACAAGTGTAATCCTATCCTAATATAACAATATATAGTTATATAGCAATATAATTGCTATAATACTAAATATATACTCAATAAAGCGGCTAGACCTCAAGATAGCCCACTCCTTGAAGGAAAACTCTACCAAGCAGTTCTGGGCAATAGTTTCGTTAGTACGGATTGAGCTGGTGTAGATTTTATCGAAACAACTTCAGTTGGTTTAAAAGTTCAAATGTTTCACTAAATTTCTGGTTTGCCTGACGAAGATTTCTGTGTAAAAATAAAACCTGCACGCGCTACCAACTAAAGACGATTTCTGTCACCAAATTTACTTTGTGTCTATGACCATCGAAACAGCTTCTGGCTATGCTAGAAAGTCCCTTTCCCACACGCCACATCCCCACTATTTTCTTAAAAAGATGTGGGGAGAGAAAAAGATTTAAATATATGGAAAGGAGGTCACGGAATTAGCTCTGTTAGGAGCCTTGTGTCTATTAATTTCTGGCGCCTCGCAAACCAGGAGAGCCGAAAGGCTTCTGGTTCGAGAGAAGTGAACTGAAATCAGAAACCTTTCGTTTGAATAAAATTAGGGATGAGTTGCATCCGGTTTAATTGTTAATAAAATAACATCCAAAACATTCCCAAGGTTTTTATTCCTGCCACTTTTAATTAACGGATTTTAAAAAGAAACACAGAGGGTTTTTTAAAAAAATCCAAAGGAAGGAACCTTCTCTTCGGAAACGTGTTTCCAAACTCAATAAACGCTTGAAACACGTGGAGTTGCGGGTAGTTCTGTTTCTTATAAGGCTGGCCGGCGTACCGGGGGGAGAAAAAAATAAACAAATTTCCTAGGCGGATTGTTGCGCTTCTCCGAGTCCCGAGGCTGCGACATGACAGGAGTTTAACCATTTCCACGGGTCAAGTAAGCAGCGGGGAGAAAGTTGTGATTTTAAAAACACAGTAAATGAACTGGGATAAAACACCAAGAAATCTAGAAAATATGCCAGGATTTGTCTAGGGAAGGAAATGGGGAAGAGAAAATACGAAAGAAAAACAGGGACTTTTCCAGGCTTCCTAGCGCCATCCCGGGCACGCCGATTCCGCAGCAGTCCGGGCTGCCCAGCCCGCTTCGCAGGGAGGGAAGAAGCCCGTCTGGACTGGATGGGACTTACTTCTGGGTCAGGATGCTGCTAGGGGATCGCGCAGGTGACGCCTGCAGTCCCGCCCGCGGCGCCCGAAGAGTCCTGGGACCCTTCCCGCGGCGCCCGCCTCCTTCTCCCGGGCAGGAGACCTCCGGGGTTTCGGGCCGGGAGCTGCCCCGGGGAGGGGCGCCTGGGAGCGAGGCCCCTTCCGACGGGGGGGAGGAGGAGGAGGAGGCGGCGCCCGGGGCGAAGAGGCAACTCGACGGGGTTGCCGAGAAGAAGCCCCTTTCGCGGCTGGCTCCCGGGCTGCCCGTCCGAGGGGCGTTTTTGAATTGCCAGAACACGAGCGAGCGAGAGGGAGGGAGGGAGGGGGGAGGCGGAGGGGGAGCCCTGCCCGCTTCCCCTCCCCTCCCCTCCCCTCCCCTCTCCGGGATCTCCGCCCCGGGCTCGGCGGGCGGGACTTGGCGCCCGCGCCTTCGGCGGCCCATTGTTCACGGCGGGCCAATCCGCGCTGGCCGCCGTCCTCTCGGCCAATGGCCTGCGGGGCGCGGGAGCGGCTGGGTGAGGTCAGCGCCCCGCCCCCGGACGGGGGGTGGTCCGCGGCGTGCTGACGTCATGCTGCGCCTGGCCGGAGCGCGCTGCCCTCCCCGCGCGGCGGGGCTGGAGGAGTTAGTCGGGCAGCGGCCGGCTGTGGGGCTGGGCAGCCCGCGTGGACCCCCCCGCCCCTCCCGAAGCCCAGCGCTTCCCCGCCTCGCCTGCTGCATGGTGGATATTCTTTTCCCTGATTCCTTCCCGGGTGCTATGGGGGATCATTCCAAAAGTAAGTGGCTCCAGTTCTTTCTCTCGCTTTGGTCGGGATGTTGCGCGTAAAGATTTGGGTGCATTGGAATGTGGTTTCTTGCGAGGGGCTTTGCTTTTGCAAACCCCTTTCGCCAAACATAACAAATATTCTAAAAGGGTTCCATCTATATATCTAGGGCTATATATAGATATGCATTTATAAGCATAAATTTCCCCCTCTCCTTTACGCCACCGCTTGCCTTGTCGTTCCTGGATTCTTATCAAAACCTGGCAGTTGCAGAATTTGCTGCTGGTTTATTTTTAAACGAGCATGTTTTTATTCGGGGGCTTGTCGCCCAACACTTGAAAGATCCTCCAGAAAACTGTAGGGAGAATTAGCAACAACTATAAAGATAGCAATTATGATAATACAACGAAGTCATGGAAAGATTCCCAGATTCTCTTTCTCTTTTCTTCATTTCTTCTGGGCGTATTAAATACGTGGCCGTTTGCTTTTATTTTCTGCGGTGCAGTCGGAAAACAAAGTTATACGGGAAAGTCAAAGATGCAAAATTCCCCGAGTTCTTCCGTTCTTCTTTTTATCCCCCTGCTTTGCTGGGGCGTTGATTTATAAAAAGAGGTGCCGCCGCAGCACCCAAACCTCTTTTAGTCACCGGTGCCTGATTTGGGGTTAAATTATACGGATTGATTTGGTTTGGTGTTAGACTGATTGTTTTTTTAAAAAAGAAAACTTGTTTCCCGCCCCCCTTTCCAGAAAGTCCTGATGAGAGATTCTGTCCGTTCTTAGTGTCCTTTGCTCCTTTCCACCGGCAGAGAAACCCGGGATTGCCATGTGCGTGGGCTGCGGGAGCGAAATCCACGACCAGTACATCCTGAAGGTCTCCCCGGACCTGGAGTGGCACGCGGCGTGCCTGAAATGCGCGGATTGTAGCCAGTATCTGGATGAGACCTGCACTTGTTTTGTGAGAGATGGCAAAACGTACTGTAAAAGGGATTATATCAGGTGATGATTACCTCCTCCCTCTCTCGGAGCGGGACGCCCACCGAGCGGAAGGAAAAACACGCCTAGCAAATCCAGTTGCCCCCCCCCCCCCCGCTTCCCTTTCGTTTTCTTTCCTCCTCTTCGGAGCCTTTTTTGTTACACGACCCCCTTTTATTTATTCGATTAATTGTTTGCAAATGTTTGCTTTATTTTGGCAAATTTCTTCTCCCCCTACCCTCTCTTCTCTATGTTGTTGAAATCTTGCTTGCGGGGGGGGGGGGGGGATTTCAGGCCACAGAGGATGGAGGGATGTCTTTTTGGTCTTTGAACTCAGGACGGCCGGAAGTCCAGAGAAAGACTCGCCTGTGGAAGCCTCATTTTTCACAATCCTCTCTTGGTGGTTTCCCACCCGACAGATGCGACAAGAGCCAGACATTTCACATAGAGTTCGGAGGGAGGGAAAGCGGGGGATTTCATAGATTTGTAGAGTCGGAAAGGCTCCCAAGGGTCATCTAGTCCAAACCCCCCCATGTGGCTTAATTTTCTTATATTGCTCCAGCTTATCCTAAGCGGTGCCGCTTATTTGTTTTTTTCATTTCCGATCTACGCTGTGCCAAGCTTTGCCTGGGTCAGACATGCCGGCCTGACAAATTCCTGGGCACCCTAAAGCAAACCCCAAAGCCAGCTTGGCAAGAAGGACGGCTAATAACCAGTGTGCCAATGGGAAGGCGGAACGGACTCTCCGTAACTGAGTCCGAGAGAGGCCGATTCTTCTTATTTTATTATTCTTAATTTGGCACCACTCATCTGCAACTTAGGTCTCAGTCTGAAGAGACTTGAAATCTGAATCGTTATTCATCATAGTATACCATAAGAGCTGCCGAGCTGAAGTTGCCCGTTATTAATTTCGCGGCTTTGGCAGCCTAGGTCCCCGCCTCGAGGAGCTTACAAATCTTCAAATGCTTAACGATGGATACCTTTACGGATAGCGTTAGAGTATCCCTAATAGCAGCCTTCCAAGAGGCCGCCAGGGCTGGTCCTTTCCTTCTTGTTGCTGCCTGTCGTTAAATGAGCGGAGGGAAACGCCAGGGTCCTGCCTGGAAGAGTTGCGGGGGTAACTGCGGTGTTGCCCGCGCCGCTCACCTGAGCCTCCCTGGGCCGCCCTGGGACCACAGAATGGGAGGGCCGGAAGGGGCCCCAGGGCCACCTAGTCCCTGCCAGGCCGCGGGGGGTTTGCGAGGGGTGGCGGAGCCCGTGGTGCCCCTTCCCTCCCCCCCCCCGCTGACGGCTGCCCCCTCCCCCCTCCCCGCAGGCTCTTCGGCATCAAGTGCGCCAAGTGCGCGTCGGGCTTCAGCAGCAGCGACCTGGTGATGCGCGCCCGGGACAACGTCTACCACCTGGAGTGCTTCCGTTGCTCGGTGTGCAGCCGGCAGCTCCTGCCGGGAGACGAGTTCTCGCTGCGGGACCACGAGCTGCTCTGCCGCGCCGACCACAGCCTCCTCGTCGACCGGGCCGGGTCGGCCGAGAGCCCCCCGCGCAGCCCCGGACACCTCCAAGGCGCTCGGCAGGGCCTCCAGCTCGCAGGTAGGCGGCGCCCCAGCAGAGAACCGGGGAACTGGAGAGCTGGAAGGGACCCCCAGGGTCATCTAACCCCCTGCAATGTAGAAACCTCAGCTAACGCTCCTTCCTTCCTTCCTTCCTTCCTTCCTTCCTTCCTTCCTTCCCTCCGCCCTGACTCCTTTCTCACTTTCCCCCTCTGTTCCTTCGTTTCTGATTCTCTCTTTTCTCTGTCCACAACTCCCCCCGCCCTTCCGCACTTCATCTTCTAGCCTCCCCGCCTTCTCTTTTCCCAACCTCCGCAACAGCCGACGGAACTTTCTGTCCTAGGAGTCTTTCCAAACAGCAGACCCTTTCTGGATCCACCCATGCACGCTACACACACGTGTATTGAGGCTCCTCTCAGACGAACAGATGGATTTAGCTTTAGGAGACCGAATGCAATCACTTCTGCTGTCATCAACAGGTCAGGGGAGGCGTGAAAGTACCCCAGTCGGCGAACCAAATAGTGAAGATCCTTTGCCCCCAAGCGCTTGCAAAATGGAGTAGGACAGAGAAAATAAAAGGAGGAACCCTCCCTCTCCCGTTCCCCCCGTCTTTTGCCCTTTTCTGCTTGGGAGAGACCGCGCCAGCCAGGGAGGGGACTTCAAAACATCCCTGGGGGAAATGGAGAGAATCTTGCCACTTATCCAGAGTTAGGAAGGAGTATATGTCCCAAACTTTTGATACTCTCCAGCTCTGGTCTGATGGGAGCCCCCCGCGCCCCCCGCGCCCCCCGCACTTAATCTTGCTTTGTTCAGTTAGCCTCTTTTAAACCTACAGAGAAGACATGCGGAGGTGATGGTGAACCCACTGACCCCCCACCCCAAAGTCAATACTTTGAAGAAAGTAGATCCTGCTCACTTCTAGGGAATGTACTGTGAGTGCGACACATTTAAAGCAGTCTCCTTAAAGAACCCCGGGAACTGTAGTTCAGTGCATCCAAGCACTGCAGTTCCCAGATCATTTGCGGGCTGTGTGTGTGTGTCTGCTTTAAATGGTGGGCACACAGACGTAGGAGTGTTGGGTGAATGGATTCTGTCTGAATCCCGTTCCTCCAGTCTCTCCCAGTGGCAAACTTTGGTCCTAGCCCCCCCCCCCCAGTTACACACGTGAATAACAATATAGGCAGGGAGGTCCAAAATACAGGGGGAGAGCTTCCAGATTTTGTTGAAGGCGCTGGTTCTCGTCCTCGTTGGACAGCCCAGTCTTCACAGCTGAGGGATTTTTAGGAAAACCAGAGTGGGACCAGATAAAATATACCCCTCCAGGCCTGGGCAGGGGGCTTCCCTTCTGAGCGACGTCTCTGCCAGCCTCGGAGTGGAGGCAAAGTAACCCTCTCTGTTTCTCTCGCACACCCACTGGGGGAACGCATCCCTCGGCCACTCCGTGGAGAAAAGGGGCCGCGGAAGAGAGAGCACATGCAGCCGGCAGCAAAGTTTCTTTTCAAACCTAAACCCCCAAGCAGAGTTGATTCGAGTTGCCAGGCAGGCAAGTCCCGCTGAATGGGGCGGGGGACTTGCTTCTTCAGGAAACAGGATCGCGGTGTAAACACAGAAAGTTGTGTCTCGCACTCAATTAATTTATTAAATTTCAGATAACTCTATTTCTCCACGCGGGGCGGGGGAAATCCCAGCTCAACAGCACGGGGATTCCTTCCTTTGTGACTGTTGAATTAGTCCTAATAAAGACACTATTACCCCACGGTTAGTTTTCGGAATTAATGTATACCATACATACGTACGCACTCTTTTAGAATGTTGGGATTTTAATTGCTTTTCACAGGGGCTACTTAAATTTATTGCTTTAATGTAATTTTTGCAAATTGTCCTGGGATCTTAAGTGATTAAAGGGAGGAGGCAGGGTTAGAAACAGAAGAAAATATGTTTGTTTTACCCTTCTCACCCTCAAAACATTGGTGCTGTTCATTTACTCTCGATTTAATCAGAGCCCATGTATCAGGTTTGAAACAAATTTTGGGGAACAGCGTCTAACCAAATTTCCGTTCATCTTTAAAACAAAAACAAAACAAAAACAAGAACAAAAATAGATTTCAAAAGTTAGACACGGGAACTCCTTTTACTATTCTTACAGCCCAAACCTCCCCGGATTTGCTTAGAACTAAAGTCCTCCCCCCCCCCCCCGACAGCGAGGCTGGCTTTGCAACTGAACTGAGCAACACTCTGGTGTTTACGCAGAAGGAAATTTCACTGCTCCATCCTGAGGCTTACTCTCGAGTAAGTGAATTAAACATTTCAGCCTCGAGTTCTCTGACGCTGGGTTCACTTACAAGTGAGCAAGCCAAATTCAATACAGTGAGGCTTACTCCCAAGTAGACATACATGCATAATAAGATTGTGCTGGCAATTCCTTAACACTGGGACAGTTCCTTCCCTCTTTCTTCCTTCCTTCCTTCCCTCTTCCTTCCTTCCTTCCTTCCTTCCTTCCTTCCTTCCTTCCTTCCTTTCTTCATCTCCAAACCACAGAAACTACCATTGAGTTGTTGTAGGTTTTTTTTTATTAGTTATTTTTATTATCATAATCATCTGCATGTGATGCATTGTACCTGTACCTTCCAAAGACGCGGGTTTAGAATAATATAGCAATCTAATAGATAAATAAATGAATGATTTAGTTTTAAAAGCGTTGCGGTGGGATGACGACGACGACGACTCATTTTTAATCCGTCTCTTAACATTTGCCGCAAAGCGTCTGTCTGTTGCAGCCGGTTCCTCGCCCGGAGGCCGCGGCTCCCAGGGACGGAAAGTGCAGGCAATTCCGTTTGTCTCGGCTTTCCTCTCCCGCCGCCCGGTCGCCCCCCCCCCACCCCCGACATCTGTTTTGTGTGACATCTGATGCGTCTCCTTTTAACGCCGGGCTGTCATCTGAGTCATTGCTGAGCTAAATCCCCCCCGCCCGACCCCCTCACACGCGCACCTTTTTAAAAGGACGTAAATATTCGAGGCCAACATTAGTTTGGGATTTGTTTAATAAAAAATAGAATAATAGTAATAATTGCAACAATTGGATTTATTGGTCTAAACTCTCTCTTTGGTGTAGCTTGATTTTTGCGCAGTCTGATCGATATTTGTGTGTGTGTGTGTGTGTGTGTGTGTGTGTACAGAGACAAACCTTGCGAAATTCAAGCCCAGCCTCTCCTGAGACTGTCCAGTCCCTCTCCAACCCTCGGCTTGTGCGTTTGAAATGACATCTTTAACATTATTTGGAGAACCTGTGGAGTGTGTGCGGGGGGGGGGGGAACAAGGCCGAAAGTATTATTATTATTATTATTAATAATAATAATAATAATAATATTGCTACTACTGTACTATATTTTAATTTAAACATGTTTCTTTCAAGTTGGTCCTTTTCTGAGAAGATTCGTGGTTATTTGTTAGACTTGGCTAATAATAATAATAATAATAATAATAATAATAATAATAATACAGGAATAGCAACTCCTTGTACAACCTGTTCTTTAATTATTATTTTGATCTTCAACGGGAAAGCTTTGCCTGATGTGCCAAGGAGGAACGGGGCTCCGGGCGGCGGCGGGGGTCGGGTTCGCCGCCCCTTGGTGCTGGGCGGAGAGGCGCCGGGAGACGGGAGCCCCCTTCCAGGCCAGCGGCCGCTCCGGGCCGGACCTGCGGGAACCGAGGGGCAGCGGGGAGACTGTGCAAACGCTGCCCAGTGGTCTCCCGAAACCTTGTGGTGCGTTTTCTTTGGGGGGGGGGACGGCAATCCCTCCCAGAGACTTAGTTATGGGGTGTGCAATTATTGCACAACTAAATGGCAGTTTAGAAGCTGCGCGTGCTGATATTGTTTTGTTTTGTTTCACGCCGCGTTTGCCTTTCCGGCCCCGAGTTGAGCCTCTTCCTAGACTGCGCCCGGGGGGGGGGGGCGTAGTAAAATTCCTCTGCTGTCTCAAGGAGGAGCTGCCAGTCCTGAGGTGCCAGTCACTCCCCCCCCCTCCGAGAAAGGGCTCAGTTTTGCGTTGTTGTTGCTGCTGCTGCTGTTAATTTTTGGTATCAATGTGACTTTCGCAAAGTATAAGGCGGCAGGTCCACTAACTAATGATCTACGAAGAACTAGGAAAAACAATTGCTTTATTAATTATTTAGTTATTTATAAAAATATTTGTATACCGCTGTATCATATTACAGAAGTATACAAATATTTTACGGTTTACAGGAATAGGAATATAAGACCATACAATAAGACCATTAAAATAAGTTAGAAACAATAGCCAGAAATAGTTTTGAACGTCTTAAAGAGCTCTCTGCATACACAATAAAATTGTAACTAAAACACATCTAAAAGCCACAAAGGGTGACCCAGAGGGCTTCTCAGTCTGGGACATGGGGGCGGCTTGAGCCCCGGAAGGCGCGCCGTTGAACTAGCTGGGCGGGCGTCCCAACCTTCCCTCCCCCCTCCTGATCAGCCTCTCTCTCTCTCCCGCCCTCTTCCCTCCCCGCAGATTCCGTGCCCGGGCGCCAACCCTCCTTGCGTCCACACGTGCACAAGCAGGCGGAGAAGACGACGCGCGTGAGGACTGTGCTGAACGAGAAGCAGCTGCACACGCTGCGCACCTGCTACGCGGCCAACCCGCGGCCCGACGCGCTCATGAAGGAGCAGCTGGTGGAGATGACCGGCCTGAGCCCGCGGGTGATCCGCGTCTGGTTCCAGAACAAGCGCTGCAAAGACAAGAAGAAATCCATCCTCATGAAGCAGCTCCAGCAGCAGCAGCACAGCGACAAAGCCGTAAGTGCCCCTTCCCTTACTCCGCACTTCTGAATAGCCCTCGTCCTCCCTCAAATAAATGGCCCCCTCCATCTCGAGAGACCCACGTCCCCAAGTCAAGGGGGAGGATTTCCTAGAGATTTCGGGGAGAGGATTTAAACTGGCTTCTGGACAGGCCTGATCCCCCAGCACGAACCCACGCTTTGCATCCGCGGACGGTTTGAATTGGCCCAGTCTGCAGTGAACACCTATGGCTTAAGTGGCGCAGGGCTTCCCTTCCTCTCTCCAATCTCTCTCGTTTTTGAAAGGCTTCAGCTCGCCGGCACCTGAAGACGTAGGAAGATAAATGTTGTGTACGTGACAGTTGTAGAAGCTACATCCTTATAATCTGGTCTAATCGGAGCGAAACTCAAACGTGTATTAACAGGTTTCCAATTTCATCACAGCAGGTGGGGGACCACGGACTGTTTTAAAAGGCAAACTGTTTTGTTTTGCGTTTCACATCACTAGGATCCTTTTCGCCTCCTGCTTAACACCCCTAGACACGCGCGCACACGTGTGTTTGGCAGTGTTTTGGATTACCCTTTATGTAGATGCCAGTGCCTTGGTCAGTAAGATGCCACAAGACTCTTTCTCGTTTTTTGGTACAACAAACTAAACAAGGCCACCTTTCTCGAAGCTGGACTAGGAGAAGGTTTCGTGACACCAGATCTCTTAATATATCCCCCCTAATACAATGTGTCTCTAGAGCGTCCCTGGAAATGTATTCTGGTGAATTATTTTTTTTTTTTAATAATCGAAAGTTCTTAAAAAACCAAGTGTTTTAGAGCAAAATCTATTGCTAAATTAGTTTAGTTCCGATTAAATAAACTTGCCGCCCCATCTTAAAAATAGAACAACAATAATGTTTTTGCTTTTAATATATAATCTATTTTTGAAGGGCGCTTCAAACCCACAAAGGGGCACATTAACAGATCCGGTGTCACGAACAGTGTAATGCTAGCCGTGTGCACTGAGAAGAAAGTGCTGTTTCGGTCCTTGGGACTTATTCCCGAGTCCCAGGTAAATCAGGTGCAGTCCTAACCCCATTTTACCTGGGAGTAAGCGCCACTGAATTCGATTACACTTACTTTTGAGTAGACATGGTTGAAATTGTGTTGTTACTGGCTAAAGCAATACCTCTATGAACACTTAATTGGGGTTTACTTCTGAATAGCCGGGGATAGGCTTGTGCTACTTCAGTATAGGAGCCGGAAAAGTCTTTCTGCCCACACCTCCGCGGCAAACCACTGTAATCTTACTTGGAATCTAGGGAACAGTATTATTGCCTATATTTTACAGGGCTTTTGTAGGACAGAAATATTGTGAAGGCTGCTGCTCAATGCCCAGCTATGTGGGAGCGTGTCCCCACTGAAACGTCCGAGTAAACGGGCACAGACTGGTGCTGCACAGGACTCTATAACGAAAAAGGTTACATAGTCCAAGAGTGGAGGGTCACCCCCAGCTCTACAATTAGGATTCTCAGAAAGGTTCTCTGTGCGTAAACTACATTGAAATGAATGGGAAAGATGCAATGTGTGGAATAATTACCCGGTGGATTTTGTCATTCCGTCTATACTGTTATGGGAAACTATCTAAATGCATCCATTTATTGTTAAAATGAAGTATAAAAAAACCACAACCACCATTTCCCCGCTTTCCCCTTCTAGAACAATTGTCCCTTTTCGGCTGTAGTGAAATTGGCGAGGGGAGGGATGAGGGAGGAAACATATGGCTGCACGTTAAGGCCAGGCCCGTTGACTTCCATGGGTTTGCCACGTGCCTGCCTGGGAGTAAAGCCCCGGCCCCGCCGCCCTCCAGGGCGCTCGCTTGCTTCCTTCCTTCCTTCCTTCCTTCCTTCCTTCCTTCCTTCCTTCCTTCCTTCCTTCCTTCCTTCCTTCTAAGCAGACGCGCAAACGGGTCTCCGCGAAACGGACGAGCTGGAGAGCAGAGCGAGGCTCGCGCAGGGTCAGGGGAAAGAGTTCGCAACCTCGTGCGCTTCGCTTTCGTTTTCGCAGGAGACGGTTATCGGCATCACTCATATTGTTTTTATTATTGATTAACTAATAATTACCCCGGTGGCATTAAATATTGCATTTTCCCCTGGTGGTTCACCCCCAGCCCCAAAATATTTTTAATTGGCTTCAAAACCACGTTCATGGGCGTTGTGGAAAATGACAGCAGGAAGCTCCAGCCTTGAGGGGAGGCACTTTCTTAGGGATTTTGTCCGGAGAGAACCCTCTTTTGATTGGGTTTCATGCAAAACTTCCAGGCAAGCTCAAGCAAATTAAAAAGAATGAGAAGATAATGCTTATTTAAACTGCTTCTTGGCTCCCCCCCCTCCAGAGCAATTGTTAGTGCCACCACCCATATAATTCCAATTAAGGCTCTGCAGCAGATATACCAGCAGATAATGTCATCATAAATAAATCCTATTACTTTTAATAGATTAAATTAAGATATTAAAATTATGTTTGAAAAATGAATCAAAATTTAGCCCCCACCTCTTTTGTTTGCCTTTTAAACTCTTTAGAAAACTATATGTGATTTAGCCAGTGTGGCGTAGTGGTTAGGATTAGCACTGGGAGAGCAGGGTTCAACTCCACTGCTTGGTCATGAATCTCACTGGGTGGACTTGGGGGGTCAATTGCTGCCTCTCAGCCCAGCCTACCTTGCAGGGTTGGTTTGGGGCATTAATGAGGAGGGGCAGAACCATGTGACCACCTTGAGCTTCTTGGAGCAAAAAGCGGGGTAGAAATGCCAGTGAATAAACAAACTTTTTGCTCTTCCCTGTAAATAACTGTGAAGCATATTTGATCTGGGTAAGGGGTTTGAGGAGGGGGGTTTGAGGGGAGGCGAAAGCCTTGAGAGGAGTGGGATCAGGAAGGCAGGCAGGAGGCGTATCTTGACCATCAGAGGTGGAAGTGTTGCTTAATTTCTCTAGAAACCAAATCATCTAATGTTCATTCCATTACTGCCACAAATCAATGAGAGGGGAAAGAGCACTTGCTCTCCTTGTGGCAGGTGGAAAAACCAACTGCTGCCCTTCTGGAAAAATATGTTATTGCTGGTGAAGCCAGTTTGGTTATTAGAAAGGATTTGGATTGGGGCAGGAGGAGAATAAAGGGAAACTTTCTTTCACTCTCCTCCCTCCTTACTGCCAGATTTTGTAGGCTAATCCAGCATTAATTAATGATTAATTGCTGATTAGCCCCTCCCCCATTTGGGTTCTTCCACTTCTTTCTGTTGTCCATTCTTCCCTGATTTGGAACACTTTGTAAGAGAATTCTCCTCCCCTAACCCAGGCTTCCTCAACCTCGGCCCTCCAGATGTTTTTGGCCTACAACTCCCATGATCCCTAGCTAGCAGGACCAGTGGTCAGGGATGATGGGAATTGTAGTCTCAAAACATCTGGAGGACCGAGGTACATCCCTTTTGCCGTCATAAGCAGCTGCAAATTGGGGTTTTCCAAAATACACCAGCCTTCCAACTGCGTATCAGTGGGGGTGGGGTGGGGGGGTTTGAGGTGGGGCTCAGTCCAAGGCTTTGCAAAATACCAAGTAATATGAAACAGGAGATTGTCCCTGAACATGTCAAGAATTCTTGCTACTGAGCAGCCATAGTCAGCCCCTTTACACTCAGCATCTGTAGGCATGGCTTATCACAAGGGTGAGCAAAAGGTAGATTGGGATCTACTGACAAGATCCCTGAGGTGACTTGCAATGGATCTGAAAAAGATCTGACAACACATATGCAAATACCCTAGCCTTTCCGTGGATGATTTTGGGGGTGGGGTGGGAAGAGACCTCCATAAATTGCTTTGTGAGCATATGAGTCTTAGAAATTGTTTTGCTTCATTGTAAAGTCTTGTGACTATATAATTTTTAAAAAGAAACAGAGGTGATTTGCTATTATTGATCTGTAGCGCATGGCTGGATGTGACATTGGGACATGATGATGCATCCAAGTCTGTCACTGCTGCCAGATTCTTCCTCTGGGAACAGGTGGGTTGGGCTGAGTCTTTGCTGACTGTTTCTTTCTTTTCACTCCTCCAAAAGAGCCTTCAGGGCCTGACTGGGACTCCACTGGTGGCCGGCAGCCCAATCCGCCATGACAGCGCTGTGCAGGGGAACGCAGTGGAGGTGCAAACCTATCAGCCCCCCTGGAAAGCACTCAGTGACTTCGCCTTGCAGAGCGACTTGGACCAGCCAGCCTTCCAGCAACTGGTAAGGGACCGGGAGAGGTGGGAACACACAGCCAAGAGGACCAGGTCTTCCTTTGAACCAGCTTGGGAGCAGAGTTGGGAAGGTGCACCTTCGTGGCCTTTGTGGCTCAAGCCTAAGAAAAACATCGCCACCCGCTCCCAGACTGTATGTGAACAGTTGATTCCTCCTTAAACGCTGTGCCCTCTGCCACACGTGGGGACAGTCAGGTTGCTTTGGGGGCACAGGGAAGGCCATGTGGGGCACACAGCTCTGTACTGCAGCTCCCTGCACGCAGGCCCAGCATCTTCCACCAGCCAGCTGCCTCACTCTGCCTCGTGGCTCCGCTGGCCCTCCTTGTTCCCTTGACACCCAGCTCACCTCCCTGACTGGGACGCATCTCCTAAGCAAGCCTGCTTCAACCCAAATTCTCCTCAGTGTTGACTCAGACTTTTGGGGATCAAAAGGAGGTTGGGAGGATGGTGGTTGACAGCCACAACACAAGAACCATCCGTGCTCTGTACTGTGGATTAAGCACTCTCGAACAATCACTACACTCTGTGTAGGATGAGGATCACTGTGGACATCGGTGGGAAGATGGAGAGGGCAGGAATTGAGACCCCTTTAGCGCTTTTCCCTACTTTTGTGTGACAGGGAAAGAGCTCTTCAAATTGTGCTTCGTGGTGTGTTAAGTGATCTTGAGTGCAATCTCATCTGTGCTGGTGTGTTTGAAGTATGTGCTGCTTAATATAAATTCAAACTGGCCCTCTGGATGTATATACGTATGTGAACAGGTACCTAAGTTTGGGTTCCCTTTGCAACATCAGAGGATCCTTTAATGGTTTGTTGGAGTACTTGCACCATTAGTTAAAAAGGAGTTAGGATGGAGTTGCATCAAGAACCGCCCCAATGCAGCATCACCAAA
The DNA here is from genome assembly GCF_964106645.2 of Podarcis pityusensis. NCBI lineage: Eukaryota > Metazoa > Chordata > Lepidosauria > Squamata > Lacertidae > Podarcis > Podarcis pityusensis. Next base: position 2,048,548 of record NC_138034.1, on the reverse strand, counting down.
TGTGATCCTATGTTGGCATCATGAGCAGATGTTTAGGATTGTGGTGTAATCTGCACTTACCTGTACATTTGGGGCAGAGTCTTCAGGCAATGGTAGATGCCTAGACAAAATGGGGAAGGGGCGCAGTCCAGCAGTAGGGCATGCAGAAGGTCCCAGGTTCAATCCCTAGCATCTCCAGGTAGAGCTGGGAGACACCCTACCTGCAACCCTGGGCTGCTGCTGCCAGTCAGTGTAAACAATATTGAACTAGGTGGACCAGTGGTATGAAGAAGCCAGCTTACTGTGCTCACAGAACTGTGTGATAAAGAAGTTGCTGGGATGTATTTGAAAGAAAGGCCTTATCCCCTACCTGAATACACCAGAATAAGGTCATGTTAATGCTTGAGGAAGAGGGATAATTTTGGAGGGAGAGAGACGTAAATACAAAATGTCAACTCCGTGTTGGACTGAGGCTGCAGTTTTGTCAAATACTTAGCACAGGCACACTGAAAACGTAAAGGTGAGTTCACTTCAACTTGCCTGTTGAGCAGGCATAGGCAAACTGGGCCCTCCAGATGTTTTGGGACTACAGTGCACATCATCCCTGACCACTGGTCCTGTCAGATAGGGATGATGGGAGTTGTGGTCCCAAAACAACTGGAGGGCCGAGTTTGCCTATGCCTGCTGTTGAGCATGCAGCGGCTGAACACCTTGCTAAGCTATGCCTATTGCTGGTGAGCTCAGGGTCCCGGGTTCAGTCCTGGCATTTCCAGGTAGGGGTGGGAAGAATCTTTGCCTGAAGAGCCTCTGCCCGTCAGTGTAGACGGTACTGTGCTGGAGGGACCAGTGTTCTGATTTGGTATATATCAGCTTGCTATGAGTGAATTGGCCTCAGTTCATCAGCTGTGATGTTTTGCTGCAATGCCAAAACAGCATCACTGGATTCCAGTTTCCATTGTTAGGTGTGCCAGGCTAATGGAAATGAACAGGCTTAAAATAGAGTTGTCCTCCTGCTGGATCACAGCTCAGAACTGCTGATGGGAAGCCCGTGAAACGGTATCGTTAATTACAAAGGAATACTGAGGAATGTGTGCACATCGAGGGGTTCTCCCCCTCCTAATGCATTCTTTCCTGTATCTTGATTATGCTTTAGAGGATAATCAAAAATGAATCTGGTGTAATATTTAGTTAAGATAATGGAGAATTGAGACGGGTGAGCTGCCTGCATAATTAAATGGTCATTTGCTAGAAACGGAAGTGCCACTAAATGAAATATGGGTCCTATACATCAGTTTATGAAATATGGAGCCCGGCTCTGCATAGCTGCCACTGGAGCTTTGCGTAGACAGAGAGGAGTGTGCAGGAAGTCTGTCAAATTCCTTACAGAACAGTTTCCTCTTTGCAGGAGAAAGGCTCAATGGGCTCTGCAACTGGAGACCGTGAGGGAAAGCATTATGTGCCACTTTAACAGTCATGGCTTCTTCCCCAGAAACTGGGAACTGCAGTTTCTTAAGGGTGCAGAGAGTTGGTAGAAGCCTCCCCTGTTCCCAAGAGCTACAATTCCAGAGTTCATTGGGAAGAGGGATCAGCCGTTAAACCACTCTGGGAATTGTAGCTCTGTGGGGGAATAGGGATGATGCTGGGACAAAGGTGAAGGCCTCCCCTTCTACCCTCACCCCCCTTCTGGTTTCCCAAGAGCCTTATGGAGGGAGAACTTGCTAGAGGAAGGAAGGGAAAGTGTTTTGTGCAGCCCAAGGGCCACATTGCCTTCTGGGTGCCATAAGCCAGTGCCAGGCAATGCAAGAGGGAAATGTGGCTGGGAAAAGGAGTATAAAATTTGCCTTTGCAGGGGGTCCAGTTGCTATACATTCACACACCCCTCTCTACCCCCCCCCCCCAGTGGCAGGATCACGCTACAGTCAGGCAAGAGCACTTGACGAGTGTGCAGAGCAGGGCTGGGGTGCAAGGAATGTGGCCTGGGAATGGTCTTGAGGGCCAAATAGAGATGTTGGGGGGGCCACATTGGGCCCCAGGGCAGAGGTTCCCTCCTCTTGTGATACAGTATGGCAAGTTACCTGAATGGGTTGGAGAACACCCCAGACATCTAAATCAGTGGTACTGCTTGATAAATCTAGCCTGTTCAAACAGACTGAATCTCTGTTGTTGGAAAAGAGAAGGGTGGGAGGGAAAGGCTTTGCGGATAGAGATCCTCCATTGCTCTGCAAGCCTTCCACAAAACCACCTGAACAGAGCTCACAGACTACCAGCAACCCACAGACCAAAGTTTGTGAACTTCTGACCCTACGTAATAGGTGTGTTTAAGGAACCGTGCTTGAATTAATCAGTTCAAATAATTTCAAGCAGTGCCCTTTAATTGCACTCATTATTTAGGTCCATTATTCATGGGTTTGGTGAGTGAGTGTGATCTGGCCACAACTGATGAAGCTCAGATGGTGAGCCCCCTACTTTCTCCCCATAATTTTAGTCCTTTTAGGAAATATATAGTGGCACACCTCACATTTGAATAATGAAGAGTTTGGGAGATCCTGACAGTTTGAGAGAAGGTTCTATCACTCATAATATTCCTTTGGGAGTCCTCCGGCACATGAGGAGGTGCTCATGTTCAGTTCCTTTTCATTCCACTGGATTGTGCTCCCGCTTTTCATACCAAGTGCGTGTAGGGATGTGAATAGACATGTATAGATTTATTAGAGATTACCCTTCCTTCCTTCCTCGCGTTTGTAAGTTCAGCAGAGTGCATCCCTTTGTAGCTTAAAAGTGAAGCTTAGATAGGTTAGTTTTAGCCTTTTCGTTTAAGTAACCCAGGATGCCTTAAGGCAGACTGGGTTCCCCTGGTATTTCCCCCTTAAAACAATAATCATACAAACATTCTTGTAAAAGGTAAAAATAACATTTACTCATTCCACATTTCTGTTGCAGAATGACAGATACAGCAGCTTTGTTCAGACAGGCTTAAAATGGTAATTCAGTTAGATAGACATGTTTAAGTCTAGCTTAAGTCTAGCATGTCTGAGCAATGGAGCTCAGATATGCAGGTTGTTCTCACCTTTCTGACTTGGTGCTGAGATGAAGAGGTAAGAGTGAAGAGAGGCCAAAGAGCCAAGAGGAAGTGCCAAGCCTTGTGAGTAATTATACATGGCTATGCCGCCCCCCCCCCCCCCCCGGTCAGGGCACAGAGTCTGTCTCAGAGTTCTGCCTAGCAAAGTACAGGAAAACTCTGTCAGCTTCAGCTCTGATCATGTGCCTGTCTAGCAAACATGCTTTGTTGGTTTGACTGCCTTGTAAATATCCCACAGTGAGCTGCAAGAGTGCTTCAGGGAAGTGCGAAGAAGAGACTCTGGCAGGGTCCCAAAGATGGGCAAGCCCTAACTAGGCTTCGGGGACCCTGCCAGAGCCTTATGCCTCCTTCCCAAAGCCTAGTGCCTCCTCACCTGGCCAGCTTTGGGAAGGCAGCATGAGGGCTGGGGGAGCGGCATCAAATGTTGCTGAGTGCTGCCCCAAAACACTTTTTGATATCATTCAAACCCACTATATCTTTTAAGCAGCTTCTCGTTCTGCCTTCAGCTGTGTTTCAGTTTGCCCTGGCAACAAGGAGAGGGTTGGCAATATGAACTGATATCTGTTTTCGGGATAATCTTTTGGGGGTTGGGGACCGTAGCATCTGCTTTCCATGCAGAAGGATATTAAAAAGGATGAGGTGGCACACTTTGGGAAAGGCTTTCTCTGCCTGAAACCTTGGAGAGTTGCTGTCGGAAGGAGTAAGCAATTCCAGTCCAGAGGGACAAATGGTCTCACCTGCTAGGAGACATGCTCCTAGGAGTTAAATTTTAAAAACTAAATAACTGGGGCAAATAAATTCCTGTATCTTTTCATCAATAAATATTCTCTGGGTGGCTTAAAATCATTTTAAAATAAAAATTAAAGTGAAAGAGCAACAGAGAAAGCATAGAGCAGATTACAATCTGATTTAAACCGCCAAACTCCCTGCGTGAATAAAGACATCTTCACCATCACCTGGTGTTACAAAGACCATAGAAAAGGTGTTGGCTGAGACTCTTTGGGGAGTCTGTGTGGGATGAGTTTTAATGCAATTAAATTGCAGTTTATCCCTCCAGGCACCTGCATGTGTGGGTTAAACAGAGTTTTAAAATTCCATCCTCGGAAGCAAAATAAAAAGCATAGGAGCTGTAAAATCTTGTTTTGAGCAAGTCCTGCTACAAAGTAAGTTGGCTTCCCCATTCTTACCCCACTTAACAAAATATCAGGCAGCATCTTACTTTATTGGTTCACAGCAGTGGAAGCAGTAAAAACTATGCAGGCAAAATACTTACAGTAAACCCAGCTCCAGCGAGGGGAGGCATGTCTGCATCTGATGGGCGGGAGGGACAGGAGGTGCTCTGTTCTTTCCTCTCCGGGAGAGCAGGGCAAATGGCGCCACACAGAGCCCTCTCTGCTAACTGCGTTTCTATGGGCCGTGTATCTGCCTCAGCAATCCAGCTCTGTGATATTAGCGCCTTCTCATCCTAACTAGCAAGAATACCATATTTTTTGCACCATAACACTCACTTTTTTCCTCCTAGAAAGTAAGGGGAAATGTCTGTGCGTGTTATGGAGCGAATGCCTGTGGGTGGCGGGGGGGGGGGGATCTGCTGCAGTCGTGAGCAGAGGATCCATGGATCCCCTTCCTTCCCTCCTCCGTGGTTACAAAGCATGGATCCACATGGATCCTCAGGATTTTTGCATTGGGCTACTCCAAACTCACTGTCAGATCACATGTCTGTGGCCACAGCATGAACCACAAAAATCATATATCCACTATTTCGTTTAGAATATTTTTTTCCTTGTTTTCCTCCTCTAAAAACTACGTGCGTGTTATGGTCTGGTGCGTGTTATAGAGCGAAAAATACGGTATGTTTTTGTTAGGTTTGGCAGATCATCTCCCACAGTTTGTTCTATAGCTCAGGTCACCCCCCTTTGCACCTGCCCCAGTGGCATGTGTCCCCCCAGAAGGTTGCCTAGAAGGCAGTGCGGCCCCCGGCTGAAAAACGGTTCCCTGCTCACTCCTGCTGCAAGATTGGCATCACTTGACTAATCCCCAACCTTGTCGCCCTCTCTCTCCGCCCCCGCAGGTCTCCTTCTCAGAGTCCGGCTCCTTGGGCAACTCATCTGGCAGCGACGTGACCTCCTTGTCCTCTCAGCTCCCCGATACCCCCAACAGCATGGTCCCCAGCCCGGTGGAAACGTGAGAAGAGCCTCCTTTTACCACCCCCACCTCCCCACGGACTTTCGCATGCTCCTGACCCCTGCATGAGATCTCCTGAGCTCCGAGCAAACTCAACTCTTTAAATTATTATCTTTTATTTAAAACCCAGCTCCCCGATCTTTCCTAAACCGTCATGGCTGTAAGCGGCACCCGCCTCTGGACTGCACCGCCCTCTCCAGCACACCGGGGGGAGCAGAGCAAGACTCCCAAGGGATTCCGTGCCCCCACCCTCCGTGAATACCTCTGGATTGTACTAGGATGACTTTCCTGACTCATGTAATGGTAGCTTTAGAGTACGTTGTCTTTTTTTAAAAAAACAAACAAACAAACCACACTTCCTTGGGAAGAAGCAAACCTGATCGTCTTGGAATTGCCGGTGCCATTTGCCATGCTATGCCAGGAGCCTGGACAAATCTTGAACTCCCTTACATTTGTTTGCTGGCCCTGGAAGGGGGGATCTGTCTGTCTGTCTGTCTGTCTGTCTGTCTGTCTGTCTGTCTGTCTGTCTCTCTCTCTCTCTCTCTCTCTCTCTCTTTCCCTCCCCCCCTCCAAGCCTGCATGATTGCTGGAAAACTATCTGCAAGACTTAAAGTATCCCCCCCCCCACTTCTCTTGCCAATGTTAAATTATCTTCTGGATGGAGGTGAGGTTTGTTAGGCCATTGCAGACCAAAGTAAGTTATTGTTACTATTATTTATTGTTACGGCAGAAGATAAAATGGTTGGGATTGATATTTTGACCTTAATAATAAAAACGAAGAAATACCTGATGAGAAAGTGCTGCAAGTCTGTGTGAATCATTGCCACACAGGATCAGAAGGCTGGGATTAAGGATCATCACTGCCATCAAATATGGAGGCCACATGAACATTCCCTGTGTGTGTTTGTGTGGAATGAAGACATCTTAACACGGAAGGGTTTCCCCAGGTCAGACCTGCAGCAGGAACTATATGAAACCTGCTTCTTCTTCAGCCACATGTCAGACTGGAAGCTTGTATGGGAGCTGGAGGCTCCACCGCCTTCCTGGCCCTGATCAGGCCCTGATCTGGGCAGGTGTGTCCATGCATCTTCCCTCTCCTCCTCACTTCCCTGCGGAAGGTGAGGAGGCTCCAAGATCCAGCCAGGGTCTCACACAGTGGTGTCAGAGGCTCCTGTGACAAGAGAGGAGCAGAGTGAGGGTGCTGGTTGAATTAGTGCAGGGACATGGACCCTCAGGCTCAGGGGCCAGATGTGGCCCACCTAGGCTCTCTATGTAGCCCTCAGGACTTTCCTGCTCCCCAGCCACACTCCCTTCTGAACCTCCTTTGCCCTTCCTTGAACATTTTTGTCTGGCTGGACTGTGTCCTTGATCGTGCCTCTTGTTTGGATGAAACGGGTAATGGAGAGGGGTGTGTGCAGGAATCAACTCACTGTGCAAAGGTAAATTTTGAATTCCTTGCTCATGCATGTTTGGCTCTGGCCCCATGTGCTGCTGACATGTGGTCCCTAGAAGCTTGCCAGAAGGGAATGTGGCGCTTGGGTTGAAAAAGGGTCCCCAGCCCTGAACTACTCAGCAGTTTTCACAAATTGGTTCATGCTTTGAAGTGCCTCTGAGAAAGCCTAGTGCCAATTTTTGCAATGTGATGTGCTCAGAACCTGTCTTTTCCAGGGCTGGCATCTGCACAAGCTGAAGTCTACCCACTCAGGATTTCAGTGGCACTTTCTGAATAGACGTATATGCACTTCGTGGTGGGAAGCTGCTCTTTGGATGTTTTTCTCTGTCTCTAAGCAGTGAAAGATTCTGGAGTTCTAGGCACTTACCCAGGGTTTGGTTTCCTTGGAATGAAGGTCAGCAGAGGCTGTGGTCTTTATTTACACATATATGCAACCTCAGTGTGGGATGGTTCTCCATGAGTTACAGCTTTGGCTCCAGCACATTCAGGTCTCCGTGTCTCCAGCTTCCCACCTGCTTCCAGCCTAGCTCCTACCTGGCAGCGAGGTAAGGAGTGGTGGTGGAAGGCACCATCACTTAGTTGCAGCTATTGCAACTTGGCGGCTCCTTTTGGGATGCTGATGAGGACATTTAAGTGTTCGGCTAAGGTCATTGGCCTACAAATAAATTATCTGACTAGTTCCACTTCTATTAGATTCCAGCCCTCGCTGGGTGCAGGACCCCAAGAACTGGAAGGGGCTCAAGGCATCATCTCTGTCACAGCACCAGTGCAAGGAAGCCTAAAGTCACCCCTGAAGCACTTAGAGCAGATCACTTGACACATCCGCAGTTCTGTGAGGAAGACTAAGGCTTCCTTATTAACAACCTCACAAAAGCCAGCAATCACAATAGTTCTTTGGAGGAAGTCATGACAGACCAGGCAGCTTAAAATTGTATTCTGTATAGCAAATGGAGAGTTTTTTTATTTTAGTTTACAAAAATTTATAGGCCATTTGGTTGTAACAAAATGGGTTTATAATGGTCTTGTAGGAAGACCAGAAGCTGCCAGACATGGAGTCCAACCTTTGGCCCATCTCTCTCCTCCCGGTCTACGGGGCCTGGCAGTGGCTCTCCAAGGCTTCAGCAAGGAGCTTTTCCCAGCCCTATTGAAAGGGTGTCAGTAGAGGCTGTAGGTCTATGGGGCGGATTTATTACATTGCAAATATCCTGCTTTTCTTTCATGGAGCTCAGGTGGATGTGAACAATCCTGTGGGGAAGGTTAGGCTGAGAGGGAGCGAGAGAGAGAGGCTGGACCAAGGTCTTTGCAGGAAAGGGCATTACATTTGCCTTCTGCTCAAGCTTGTCGGTTAGCTTCCTTTTGGGCAGTCATTCCATTTCCATTCCCACTTCCACCCTTTTCTGCCACTTGGAGGAGGACAGAAAGAGCACCAAGAAAGTTAGTGAAGCAAAGGCAGAGGAGAGAGGGAGTGTATCTGTTCAATGACCATTATTTGAAATGCAATTATTTCTTTTCTTGCTATGTAGTCTTTATGGGAGGGGTTGCAACCCTTCTTATTACTCATTAAAAGCCTCCTCTGTCCTACAATGGAGAAAAATACTGTTGGTCATATTGACTGCAGTAGCAGAGGCCTGACCTCCTGCGTTGCAGCAAACCTGGAACCAGCTTGCCTGGTGACTGAAACCACTGAGCCATCGGTGTGATCCTCCAAACATTTAGAAACAAAATATCATTCATCTTTCACACTTGCAAGAAATGCCAAAGTCAAACCAGTCTCAGAGTCATTTAAACCAATTACACTTTCCCCCTTCCTATGCCATTAATAATAATAATAATAATAATAATAATAATAATTTTATTAATTTAAAAATGAAGATCATGGCCACTGGTCCCATCACCTCCTGGCAAACATAAGGGGAAGAAATGGAGGCAGTGAGAGATTTTACTTTCTTGGGCTCCATGATCACTGCAGATGGTGACAGCAGCCACGAAATTAAAAGACGCCTGCTTCTTGGGAGAAAGGCGATGGCAAACCTAGACAGCATCTTAAAAAGCAGAGACATCACCTTGCCGACAAAGGTCCGTATAGTTAAAGCTATGATTTTCCCAGTAGTGATGTATGGAAGTGAGAGCTGGACCATAAAGAAGGCTGATCGCCGAAGAATGGATGCTTTTGAATTATGGTGCTGGAGGAGACTCCTGAGAGTCCCATGGACTGCAAGAAGATCAAACCTCTCCATTCTTCAGGAAATCAGCCCTGAGTGCTCACTGGAAGGACAGATCCTGAAGCTGAGGCTCCAATACTTTGGCCACCTCATGAGAAGAGAAGACTCCCTGGAAAAGACCCTGATGTTGGGAAAGATGGAGGGCACAAGGAGAAGGGGACGACAGAAGACGAGATGGTGGGACAGTGTTCTCAAAGCAACTAACATGAGTTTGACCAAACTGCGGGAGGCAGTGGAAGACAGGAGTGCCTGGTGTGCTCTGGTCCAGGGGGGGTCACGAAGAGTTGGACATGACTAAACCACAACAATTATTTATTTATTTATTTATTTATTTATTTATTTATTTATTCTAGAAGAATTGCTTGATTTTGGGGGATGGGATACAAAAATGAGGACAGCTGACATGCTGCTTCATTCAAAAGGTATCTGTTTAAATAAAATAAAGTGTTTTGTTTGTTTTCTTTTTAAAATATAATATCCATTCTCCCCCTCCCTATTCCCCAGGCCAGCCTTATTCAACCTTCTACCCTCTAGACATTTTAGACTACAATACCCATAGAGCCATTGTGGTGTAGCAGTTAGTGTGCTGGACTAGGACCTGGGTGAGACCAGGGTTCGAATTCCCTGCTCAGCAATAAATCTCATCTTGGGGGCCAGTCCCTGCCTCTCAGCCTAACCTACCTCACAGGATTGTTGTGGGGATTAAATGGGGAAGAGAACTATGTACTGCACCTTGAGCTCCTTGGTGGAAAGGTGGGATTAAATGCAATAAATAAAATATAAAATAAAATAGGCCATAGACAGTACAGCCAATAGCTGTTGCTTGACTTCTCATCCATGGGTGAGAAATTAGTCTCACTAAGCTCAATGGAATTTACTCCCTAGCAAGTATGTTTGGGGTTGCGCTATTCACTTGTGGCAACATGTGCAACTGAGAGCCTTCTGACCACCCCTTCAGGTGTGCTTGGGGGACACTGCATGGGGGGAATGTGTGGCCGCATCTGGACAGATGCTCCTGATCCATAGACGCTTCAACATTCTCCCTAAGGAGTTGGCAGAGAGGGGTGCATAGCAAGGCTGACAATCTTGCACCCCATCCCAAAGTTGATGGACTACAATAGCCATCAGCTCCAGCCATCAGGGTCACTTGTCGGGGGTGATGGGAGTCATAGCTCAGCAGCACTGGCTGGGCCGCAGGTCCCCCAGCTTCCCTTAAAGACGGACGTATGATATCTACTGCAACTTAAGTGCTTGTGGGCAGGCTCCACTCCATCAGACACACTAAAATGTTCGCTCTCATTGGCAGATGTGTGTATACAGCAAAAAATAAAAATTGTACACACTGAGGCCAAAAGCCTATGAAATGCAAGAGGCCCAGTCTGTGACCTTTTCCAGGCAGAGTTCAAATGTATTCCAGATAAGCAGAGCCACTGGCCCACCAAGCTAGTGGACATTTCTACACCCTGGGGGTAATGAATTTCATAAGCTAATAAGCTTAATTGTGCTTAACAGAATTTGCTGAGCAAATTGCTCTAAATTAGTAGCTTAGTTAAACCCAGCCAACCACTCCAGGCCCCCCCCCTTCCCACCCTAATAATGTGGAGGAAGAAACACTTTCGGAGTCAAGAATGGTCAAAGGCAAAGGGGTGCGTAGGCAGATGGTTTTGCACTAGACTCTGCCAAGGGATCCTCCTTTGGTGAGAACTGCAATAACAGGGCTATATTCCTCCCCTGCCAGCCCCCAAACTAGGAGCTGTGGAGCAGCAGTGCCCTCTACATGGCAGCAGGCCTGGCAAGGCAATGCTAGGGCCACCAGTGCTGACTTCTGCTCCAGACATCTGCTCCTGCATTGGGCAACAAGGTCTGCAAATCTCTCTTTTAATTCTCCCAGAACAGTGGAATGACAATATTGGGCGATGTTGCAAGGCAAGTGGCAAACCAAGGCTGATTGGAAGACCCAGGCAGTGTTATGGGAGAGGAGCGTTCTGGTGTTGCTGCAGCAGCAGCACCGCGTCCTTTGCCAGCGCCTGGGCTGTGGCGCAAAGGGTGAAGAAAACTCCCTGCGTCAGTGCAGCCCTCCCGCCAGGTGGGACCAGGGGCACGGAGGGCTGACAGGGCTCTGCGGTGCTGCCTGCCTGCCTGCCCGCTCAGGGGGAAGCCCGGCCAGCCAATGTGGGCCTTGGTGGGCGCACCCCCCCCCAGCCGGGAGACCTTTCAGTGAGGGGGCTGAGAGCACAAGGACGAGGCTAGGCTAGGCTCTGGGTCCCAGAGATCCTGGCAGGAGAAATCCTCTCTGCACCCCATCTGTCTAGCCAATTTCACAACTCAGTTAGTAGGAAACTTGTCTGCTGGATTTTCTCTGCTCTTTAGGAAAAGAAAAGTCTCAGTAGCCACCATCCAACTGATTCAAATCACGCAGCAGCAGCAAACAATTGCCTTTAATTGTTAAAGACAAATCTGCATAATTTTTTTACATTGTCATTGCTTATTACTAAGAAACAAAACAAATAGCTGTCCAGGGATTGAGTACAAATTGTTCCAGGAGAGGAAGTAATTAATTAAGGAATTTAAGTCTGCAGTGTTGCCAAGCAGGGAGCAAAGATTAAAACGTCCCTCCTGGCATCTGATTCCCTGGAGTCTACATTTTCCAGTGTTTCATTGCTCTCAAACATGGAATCTATATTACTCCTCTCCCCTCTTCTCCCCTCTTCTATTTTCTTTGTCCAGCAACCTGCAAGGATAACTCTGTGTTCAAGTTTAACCCCCTCTGTTCCAAAACTCACACAGACAGCATAACTATTTATTCAAATTCAATTCCTGAAAGAGTTTTCAAATACATAAGAGCAGTGCAGACGCACTATTGCACAGTGAAGTATGACACCACATGAAGGACATGATCCTTGGAGGAACCCGCTTCTCAGTTCTGTACATTTATTTCTCCTCTCCCCTAAAGGTGGGAGATGTTTCAAAGCCTAAGCACAGAATGTGGGCTGGATCTTACCTAGCAACATTGACACACTCAAATAACTCGAAAAAGTTAGACAGGACTCATTCTTATGGAAGCCAGGCTGGTCCTTCTGCAGCAATACTTCTGTGTGCTTCGTAATTCTATCTCTAATCATGCTTTCCACTAGTATTCCTAGAACAGACATTATCCAGCCTGTAATTTCCTGGAACCTTCCTGGACCCCTTTTTAAAATTGATTTCACACCGGCCACTTTCCAGTTCTTGGGTGTGGAGGCTGTTCTTAGGGGCAATATAGATATATCTGTTAGATGACCAGCCATGGTCATCTTTCTGATGGGTGCCATCTCCACCTGGTGATCTGCTTGCTTTCTAGGCCTTGCCACTTGGTCTCTTGTCAGGACTAGTTGCCTCAGAACCCCAGGCCAGGGGGGGGGGGGCAGACTCCCAGTCCAAACCGGCAAGCCGTGGCCCCCAGTGTGGCCCCCCAGAGCTAGAGTGCCCTGGGACCTCCAGCCTCACCTGAGAAGGAGCCTCAGCAAAGCGGCAATCAGCCTTTGATTGTTATTTATAAAAAATAGTTCTATTCCACCACATCATACAAATTTATCACAATTGTAACAATATGAACCCAGGAAAGCAAAAGAAGTTCAGAGCAAGTTAAAAGCGAAAGGATCTGAAAGCCGACCTCAGAGCCGGGCGCGCGCCGAGCCAGCCCAGAGCCGGGCGCGGGGCCGGGGCAGGAGGGCGCCGGCGGGGCGCGCAGGGGGAGCGGGCGCGGCGCGTCCCCGGGCGCAGGGAGGCCGCGCTCGGCCTGGCGGCGCTGCTTGGGGCTCCCGTCTAGACGGCGGAGGGGCCGCCGGCTCCTTATCTGCGCTGGCATCGCCTGCCAAGCGACCCTGCGGCGGGAGCGGAGAGGCCTCGGCACTCGGCGGCCGCGTCTCCCGGGAAGGGGCGCCCCGGGGCTGCTGCGGGTCTCGCTGCGCTCGGGGATTCCTCGGAAGGAGCAGCGACGTAGCCTAGAAAGACCATTCGTCCGTCCGTCTCCTGGCGGCATTTCCAAGGGTCGCTCCCTTCCCTGCGCCGAGAACACGGAGAACACACGGATTTGGGCTGGAAAGGGAACGTCGGGCCCGGCGCTCGGAAGGCGCTTCTCTCCGGCCTTGGGACGCCCCCGAGCCCTGAAGTGGCGCCCGGCGCTTGTGATGCGCAACATCCAGACCGAGACACGCAAGGGAGGGCAGCCCCCGACCCTGGCATCGGCCCTCAAGCCTTGCAGGTCTCCCGCACACACTGAACTGCCTCCAAGTTTGCCCACTCTCTTCGGTTTTGAGCGAAGCCTCTTGCCACCAGGACCAGCCTTGGAGCCCCCAGGGAGGGGAGGCAAAACAGGAGAGGTCTCCCCCCCTGGATCCCCTCCTGCGCTTTGAATTGGGCATCCTGATCGCTGGCCAAGCTTAACATTTATTATTTTTAATTGTTTTGAATTGTTATCTCTTTTAACCACCTTAACCAAAACAACTCAACACTTTTGCAATGGTGTAGGTCTATAGGTGAACTTTGCAAAACCAGAGTCTATGTACTTCAACACTACCCCCCCCCCAATTAAATTCAGAAAAATATTACTGACATCACAAAGAAAAAACTTTGCTGAACCAGATTAAGATACATAGGGGTACAAATTACCAGAAACCTCAACAAGCTATACCTTCAAAACTATACCCCTTTCTGGTGGGAAATCAACAAAGACCTGAGGAGATGGAGTAGAACCAAGGTCACTTTCTCAAACTAGCCATGATCAAAATGATCACCCTCCCAAAATTAACCTGCTTATTCCGAACCCTCCCACTTTGGATCCCCTCAACCCAACTCCATAAGTGGCAGAAAAAACTACACTCGTTTATCTTCTCATACAAAACGCCACCTTCCCTCCTCAAAAGAAAAAGGGAATTCCCATTATAGAACTAGACTACAACGACAACCAAGTGCACCAAATAAACTCATACGTCTTAGAAGACAAAATGAAACAAAGGAGATAGGTATAATTGGAAACACCCCCACCTCACTGTATCAATTTCTCCAAAAACAAACTAAAGAAAAACTCCATGACACATAACAGGTTCACACAGACCATGCTTGAAGCATGGAAAGAAAAAGTAGGAACATTGTCCCCAGCCCTCCCCCTGCTAATCCCCCCAGGTTTACCACCCTCGGCTCCACATAGCTTTCAAATGAGGATATGGCAAGCCAAAGGCCTACACCACTTAACAGACTTCTACAAAAATGGCAACCCCATACAAAAACACAGAACGAACTAGGAGACACCCAAATATCCTGGCTGGCCCGTCACCAACTACATGCCTTCTTAAACCACCCAGAAACAAAGGCAGCAGATACTAGGCCATTGACTAACTTTGAAAAACTGCTGTCAGCAGAGTGACACAGCAATATAAAAAACACAGCTCCAAGACACTACAGGCTTCAATACCACAAGCAAAGACCAATGGGAACACAACATAGGGTATGAAATAAACTCGACCCAATGGTTGAAGCTGTGGACTAAACCACCCTTTAAAGCCCTCTCAGCCAACAGGTGGGAACTCACTTTGAAACTTATCTACGGATTGTACCTAACACCATGTAAGCTAGCAATGATGAACCCAGGAACCTCACCTAGGTGCTGGAGAGGCTGTACCGCCATGGACACATACCTCCACAATATGGTGGGATTGCCCAAAAATTCAATCCTTTTGGATATCTGTCTTACAAGAAATCTGCAAAATAATAAAACAGGTAATAGAAAGAACTCCAGAATTGGTCCCACTAAATATCTTCTGAGACAATAACGCACACTCACATGACAAAAAACTTATAAGTCACTTACAGCAGCTAGGAGTGTCATAACTGGGGAGACCTTTTGGGAGCGTCCATGGACCACTGGTACCAACCGTATGGGAAATCACCATACTAGAAAAACTAGCCAACGAAACCACAGGGACAAGTGAAAGAGGATGCCTTCACCCCATGGGGCTTCCCTTTATCACATACACACCCCAACAAGACAATGACCAATCTTACCCCCCAGACAACATACGAATCAGTATGGCTAACTGAAGCCAGCAACGCCCCCCCCATCAAAACACACTGCAGCCGATCAACTGCAACCAACCATTTATTGGGCCCTCTGACCTCTTGCTCTGCCAACAGAAATATGACACCTATCCATGTGACGCTGTCAAAAAAGCGCCACTTGTATACCATGTAAAGAATGAAAGTTTGCTGTCTTCCTTACCTCGCCCCCTTCCACCATTTTTTCTCTTTATTTTCTCCCCTCTCCCCACTTCATTCCCCCTCAACAAAAATGTCTCAAACTGACTGTAACTGACCTGTATGAAGGATTCTACGATTTGAAAACTGTGACACTGAATGTACTTTTGTTACTTATGGAAAATCTTTTAATAAACACACACACAAACACATACAACAATTTCAGAAGCTGCTTTGACCAAACTCCTTTTGTCTAATGGTAGGGCTGGCCGTGAAACTCCATGGACCTGTGTGGAAAGATTCTGACTTCAAGCTTTATTGCACACAAAGATGGGAGCCCCCTTGAGCCCCAGGGGGAGGGACTGAGTAAACGTGCTTAAGATTGTTCTATAAACTACTAATCCTGAATCCACTTACTAAGGTGTTTACACCATTACACCATTGGGCTCAGCGGGGCTTAATTCCAGATAAACACACCTATGTGCCAGCATTTCCCAGCTTGGTGCTTTCCAGATGCTTCAATCTAGCAACTCCCCTCAGCCTGTCAGCATGCCTGTGATGGGGGTTATAGTCCCAAACTTCTGGAGGGCACTAGGCTGGCAAAGGGTGTACCCTCCTCTTCCAAGGGGGGCAGGGACCCCTCCCTGATGCTGCTCCCCCAAGTCAATAAAAATAAAAATACATAGCAAACTGAGGTTCTGCCCCCCTAACAAAAGACCTGCCCCCCACCAAAAATCCTGGATACGCTCGTGTCCCCCTCATGTTTCCATCAAGCAATGAGACTTGAGGAAAAATTGCAATCCTGGTGTGGTTTCTTGGAAGGCTAATCACAGCCGTCTTACGGCTTTTTAGCAAACCTATCCTGATCAAAAGTATTTCTACAGTTTGTCTCAGGCCACATCTTGCAGGAAAATGCCACCAGCAGAGAATTCTTGCTGTTATCTGGGTGATCTCCTTTTAAACAAGCCAAACGGTGGAGGGAAACTTCTTTGCACAGCTCTCCTTTTTTCAAAACCAAGCCCAACCTCATGGTGCTGTGCGCAATTAGACGGGCTTAATGAGCTATCTTTTCCTGGTACAGGATTAAGAAACACCTGCGAGCATCTCTGTCAAGGAGCCGAAAGGAACTGTCTAAATCCCACTTGTCAGGACTAACACAGATGCCTCCAGTCCCTTCCTTTTTGGTCTATTCTTGCAGGAAACTGTATCATGGATTCTTGATTCTACCAGGACACTTAACTCCATTTTGTTGCTCATTGTGGCTTTCTGAAGTCATTTCCTGATAGTCAGATCCCAAGCTGAAATTTATAGGCATTAAATCAGACATACTGGGATGGAAGGGCAACAGTACAGTGGTACCTTGGGTTACATACGCTTCAGGTTACAGACTCCGCTAACCCAGAAATAATGCTTCAGGTTAAGAATTTTGCTTCAGGATGAGAACAGAAATTGTGCAGCGGCGGCGCAGCGGCAGCAGGAGACCCCATTAGCTAAACTGGTGCTTCAGTTTAAGAACAGTTTCAGGTTAAGAACGGACCTCCAGAACGAATTAAGTTCTTAACCCGAGGTACCACTGTATTAAAAGCAAAGCAGAGACTTGAGACGAGGAATGATGACAATTTGCTAGAGCGCATGGGTATCTGACAGACCTTCCTTGCTCTGGCAACTGAACGAGGCTTTCAAGTTTATGATAGATTAGCACAGAAAGAGAATTAAAATAATAAAGCAAAGACTGAATACTACTTTCCTTTCCTTTAATGAGTTTTTTAAATTTCAGACCAGCGCAGAGCCGGGAAGCGTCTGGTCTATGAACCCAACTAGGTCTTGCGCGGGTCCCAGCTTGGCCCACCAAGTTTCCCTCAAACCACACCCACAGCCTTACAACTGACAAAAGTGACATCAGGTGTGGAGCAAGTAAGACCCGGCTGCAAAGGAAAAACCAGGAGCCTGAAAGTGCTCCTGGTTTCTTGGCAAGCAAAGCTTCTTGCTGTCTGCTGAAGGGGGGTGACAGCAGGCTCCGCTGTTATTGGCTGAGCACTGCAGAGTTTGCTGTAATAACTTGCTTGCAGCAAGTCTTGCTGGGATGGCGCTCACTCCAAGTCCCAAAGAGTCACGCCCACAAATATTTTGCTAATATTGATTCACCTGGCATTGTGATGTCAGGTGACTGACAGGTGTGTGGGGGTAGGCTTGTCCAAAATGACCACAGGGCACGGTGTTCGGGAGTTTACCACTTCTTTGCAAGGTAGTTTGTATTTCTAATTAAAAACCAAACATTGCACTTCAGAGGGTCCAAACTCATTTTTAAAAAGTTGACTGCATTTTACAATTTGAACCTACACAGTTAGACGTGCCACCAAATTCAATGGAGCGTCTCCCCAGGAAACTATAGCATAGGATCACTGCTTCTCTTTGCTATCTCTGTGTGCCTGCAAATAAGCAGTCCATCAACGTGGTTGCATGGGGGGTGGGGTGGCTCTCTATGGCAGCTTCACTTCAGAATTTACCTCTGTGATACTGCTGCTTCCTGCAATGCTATTTTGGAAAGATGCACTCTGGTTATTGTCCCCTACAACTGTTCTGACACAGCTGTGATTTCCTGTGAGAACATTTTTGCCTTTAAAAACAGTATGAGATGGACCCTTTCCCCAACCAGTCTGAAACATATGTGAATATGGAAGGAAGTGCTAGAGGGTTGCATAACTGAGATATTTTAATCCTTGGAAATACTTATGGAAGGGAGGGGGCTATCAATTCATTCAACAAATACGATGGAAGGGAAGATGGTGATTGTGGAAGTGGGAGAGAGGGTCAGAAATAAGGCCTCTCTGGTCAGCTGCTCTTTTGTGTTTGCTGACGTGGTTGTTTCTTTTCCAACCCACCCTTCTTCAAGGAAGTCAGAAGGCGCACAATTCCCTCCCTGCTCCCATTTTATCCTCACAACAACCCTGTGGTTGAGGCCAGGATGGGGTGACAGGTTCAAGGTCATCCAGTGAGCTTCATTGCTGAGCGGGCTATTCAGTAGAAGTTAACATTTTTTTCAGGGGCCAGGCATGTTTGAACAAAGGGAAAGAGCATCTGCTTTGCAGGCAGAAGGTTCCAGGTTCAACCCCTGACGTCTCCAGGTGGGTTGGGAGTGACTCCTGCCTGAAAATCTGCAGAACTGCTGCCCGTCTGTGTAGGTAATATGGAGCTAGATGGAGCAGAGATCAGACTCAGTATAAGGCAGCTCTCTATGGTCCCACGACGGTCAGATTTCTAATGCTGAGTTTCCTGCAAGGTAGAGAATGAAAACAACAACAACGACCTCAACAGTTGTGATATTGCTTTTAATAAGTTTAGTGAAAACTCTTGCCATATACAGACAATTCAGAACAATTGCTGTGACTGTACACATTCTTCTGCAACGTTCCCACAAAATGTAAAGTAAACTGGACACAAAGCCCAGGAGTCTTAAATGGCTTTGCCAAGCATTTGGGTTAGATTTCCATAGCTTATTTATCTAAATTTAGGATTTTGTGCTTTCTAAATAACTGAATATACCAGGAGCATTGTATAAAAAGTTATACAAAACAGACAATGAAACAGAATAAATTATTTTATTACAAGTTATACAGAACGCAACCATGGATATATTCCACTAGGAAATTCTCCTGGCACAAAAGCCCACAGAAATGAACGGGAACAAGAGAGTGTTAGAACGCTCTAGCACAGCCCCCATTCAGTGCAATGGGACTTCTTGATCCATTGTGCCCATTGCCAATATTTAGACACAAAAATCAGCAGCTTTACAGACATGCTACACCACAGAGTACAAGGTACAAGGATCCTTGATGTGGCACATATTAAGGGGGGGGATCTCCTTATTTTCAAAACAACCATAAACAGGATTTTAAAGTATGTACAGTTCTTCTGACTGAAATAGTGCAAATTATATATATATATATAACTATCTACAGTATACGTATTTTTAGTATAAAAGGATCTTTAAAAAAACCTTCTTAAAGAGAACAACAAATTACTTAATAACGGGAAAAGGTAAGATGCTTTCAAAGTTTAAACACACGCACACCGCTTATTTTTTCTCTTTCTTCAAGAAGAACTGTCGTGCCTCTTCCCAAGTCTGGCGAGGGAACCGGTTAGAGAGCTCAAGGTAATCTTGAGAACTGAATATCTTTTCTGTCAAGCAAGGAACAAAGAACGTCATCATAACTATTCTGTTGTAAAATGAAACAACAGGAGGGTAAAAATGCTTGTGTATGTTTTGTTTCTGGATAGTAAAATGGCTGGACATGACTGTTCTTCTGTCAGGAAATTAAATTTTCATCCCCATTATATGTTGGAGAACAGGTCAACGTTTCAGAAGAAGAAACTGAAGAGAAGAGAGGTGCACCTGGCCCCATCCGATGCCCTTGTCTCCTTGCAGGGGTGGGCAACATTCAAGGAAGTTCACAGTCCTGTAGTCAGTTACCAGATTTTATTAAGAAAACCGACTGTATTCTTTTGGCCTGCATGCACAGACCTTGCACATAGGAGAGACATAATCTCTAAAATTTTGAAAAACAGATGCATCATCCCTGTGGGTGGTACAAAAATCAATGGGAAGGAAGGAAGCTTCTAATAACTAAATTATGGATTGCATCCAATGAAGTTGTCCCATTGAATCACAGAACTGTAGAGTTGGAAGGTACCCCAAGGGTCATCTAGTCCAACCCCTTACAAAGCAAGAATAAATTGGTGCAAGGACTTCTCCTTGTTGCAAGACTGCAAGACCTATCATCCATTACCTCAGCCATGCTGGCTGAGGCTGATGAGAGCTGGAGTCCATCGCCATCTGCAGGGCCACAGGTTTCCCCACAGCTGCTTTGAAAATTACAGCATAAGCATCATAGGCTGGCTCAGGAGTAGGCAGCCAACATTGTGCCCTTTAGATGTTGTGCACTGCCATAAGACCCAGACAACACAGCCAATGATCAGCGATGTTACGAGTTGGGAATCTGCAACATCTTGACTATCGCTGGGCCAAGCCTACTCCATAAAAAATTCTGTTAAGTCCATGAAAGATTATGCCAGTAACAAATCTGTTAGTCTTCAAAGCACCCCACAACTCTTTATCCCTTCTGCTGTGGGCCAATCATTTTCCACACAATGCCATCAACATTCAATACCACCTGGTAATTCTCTGGCTGCACAGTGTTGCTATGTTTTATTTGGCTGACAATCCCTTTATGAAGAGTTCTCCCAGGTTCTTTCAGAAGGCAAGGACTTCCCCTCAAGGACAGAGGCTACATGATCCACGAGGAGCAGGATGCAATCAACACTTTGGTCTGTTTGCCTCCTAAAAGCTGCAAGGCACGATTGCTATGCAATTCCCAATGGGCCATATTATACTTACCCCTTTGTTGGGAAGACTGGTTATCTGTCTGGCTTGAACTTTGTGTGAAATCCTACAGAAACAAAACCCAACAATGTTCAGTACCACAGAGGGAAGATCAAACACCACCCCTCATGCAATTTTACAAAAGAGTGATGTCCTCCCAGGGGCCAAGCAAATGCCCAAGGGAAGCCTGCAAGCAAGACCTGAGGGCAACAGCGCTCTCTCCCCCCACTTGTGATTCCCAGCAGCTGATGATCAGAGGAGTGCAGCCTCCAGCACTGAAGGCAGGACACAAAGTCATCATGCTGGAGGACATCCAACTAAGTCCACTGATTTCAGTGGGTATGACAAACATGGTACACTGTACAAAAGTGATTTTCCTGGCTGGTGTACAATGCAGTGGGCCTGAATCACAAAGAGAAGTTCTACTGTAAGACTTCTCAGGCAATGCAATGCAGCTCTGTTGCTGAACACAATTTACCAAAACAACTGGAACCGTTTCCCTCGGGAGCTGGAGGTTTTTAAGCAGAGCTTGGATGGCCACCTGCCAGGGATGCTTCCATTGGGATTCCCGCATTGCAGGGGGATGGGCTAGAGGACCTTATCAGTCCTTGTATTTGTGGAGTGACTGGAAAGGTCTCAGTGGTGCTGCAGGAAACAACAGCTTGGAAAGAGATAAGCAACAACAAACTGCTTTAAAATGTTTGCAGTGGTAGCTGAGGTGGTTTTTTTTGACCCAGGCATACGTTGCTGCTGTATATGCAGTCAGACCACTGGTCCACTTAGTGCAGGGTTGCCAACACTGACTGGCAGCCAGTCTCCAGAGTTTCTGATCAATTAGTATCAGTAACAGCAGCAGCAGCAGCAGCAGCAGCAGCAGCAGCTGATACCAGGTCACTTTCCTGGCTCATAGCCATTCTCCTCACATGGGGCGCTGCTGGTAATGCCACATGCCCCAGTGGTCGGGTCTGGCATGTGCGAGAGACCAGGTGCCTCAGTGTTGCAGCTTTACTCATCTGGAATTAGTTACCAGCTTAAATTAGATGAGCTCCTACTGTCCTGATATTTAGGTGGATATTGAATACTTTTAAAAAGGCTTTACCTGTAGTGTGACCCAGTCCTATTAGGAAATATTAATTGTACAACTGTAGAAATACTAATATTGCTTTTAGTTTAATGTGTCTGTAATATTTTGTATTTTTTTTGTACACTACTTTGGTAGCTTTTGGTTGTGAATTCATTTATAAACCTGCAAACAAATAAACAGCAACAAAAAATGAGAAGAGAATTGCAAAGTGTCTTAGACAACAATTGAGAACAAATGGCAGTGCTTACTCTCCTGAGGGGTTTAAAGATTGAACTGTTGGCTTAAGGCTATGGGCCGAAAAATGAATCATTTCTCTACATGGCACAAATCTTTAAATATATTATTGTGTTTTCACTGTTTGTGCACATGGATTTTTAAAAAATGGTTGATGTTCTTACTGTGAAATCGCTTTGAGATATTTTATGGGAATAGATTCTTAAATGGAACCCGACCCAACAAATTAGCTCAGTGCAGGAACTCCTGACACAAAGAATGCTTCCTTGAGATTGGATGGTATAATTAAGGCACACTGTGCTTTTGTCCTATTTAGTCCTGTTAAGGCATCTTTACTTCATGTTCTCAGGAGTCAACATGAGGACCACAATTCTGGGCTTTTAATGCTTGGATTGTACCCTATGAAATGTAACTAAGAGAGAATGATTCCCTAGGCAGCAGGTGAAAGCTGAATTCAAACATTCTTGCTAAAGTAATACCATCTTCTATTTTAATATAAGTAGTTTTAGGAACAAAAAGGGGAAAAAAGCTGTTGTCCTAGACAAAAAGAGGAAAGACGCCATACAGCAGCAAGGTTGTAAGGGTGATGTTTTACTAATAATAAGACATTTATACATTTTCTGTATTTTACTGCATGTTTATACAGCCCCAGATGCATGCAACCAGACCATTTTTTCCTCCCCCATTTCTTCCATATGGTAAACATTTATTTTCCAATCCTGGGGTCAGCTATCTCACATTCCCCCGCAGAGGGAGGACTCTCCCTGCTGAAATAAATAGGATATTTGCCTCAGGAAGGCGCACAGATTGTGTCTCCCCATGATAGCAAGTTGAAATTTAAGAACAAATGCATGCCTGTTTTTCATTCACAGTATCTGGGGTGGGGGAGGTTTTTTTTTGCATTTTCTACAGCCTGTTTGTTTGTTTGTTTAATATTACTATATTAGAGTTTTGTTTCTGATGGCTAAACCATTCCCCCAAAGCCTGGGATAAACAAACATATCTTCAGGCTGCTGAGCTGGATATGTTCATGCAGACCAGAAATCAAAATGCTGAAGTACCTAAATCAATTCTCAGTAAAATTAAGCTTGATTTTATTTATGATATACTTTCCAAATCAAATAGTTGACTGCCAGCTGCTTATCTGGGAAAGCAAACAACTCCTTATCCACATAAGGACCAGCACTCCTGGGGGGGGGGTTTCTTCTTGCAGCATAAGCTTCTGAACAGTACTATCAGAAGCATTTAAAAAAACAACAAACATTTTGCAAGCTGTTGCTGTTTTATGCATTAAAAAAATGTTTCAGTTATGTATGCATATGTTACAACAATTTTCTATATTCCTAATATCTTGAGCAGTAAAACTATGAAGCTACCTAAAAGCTGACGATGCATTTAGCCTTCAGGCATTTAGCCTGTTTGGATCAATTAACAAACAAGCTTAATTTTCTTCATTTGGCTGCAGTTGTCCAGGCACAACCCCTGAAGTTCAGCTTCCTTGCAAGCACCACTGAGGTGGAGAGAAGGGGCAGGAGCAGAGGGCTTGGTGGGTGGCAGAGATATGCTATCAGCTATGAAGGAAAAAACACTCCACAGCTATTAATTCCAACAGTTCTAAAACATGGCACATTCAGAAATTAGAAAAAATAGTAATTCCATAATATAAGTGTGTAGCACCTGATTTTTAAATAAAATTACAGGATGCAGAATGATATCACAAACATGCACAGTTCAAGTAAGCAGAAATGGCTGCTTTCATAAATTAGAGTTTTTAAACTTTGCATATTTAGCATAGTTGGTATACACAGTTGCCAACCCTATCAATAGTCAAAATCTGTGATAAAAAGCATTGTTTCTCTATGTATATATGTACTTCCATTTATCTTTACATTGGAGTCTGATTATATAAAAATGTACACTTATAGGATTGCAGGCTTTAAGGACTTGCCCATCCATTATTAAATATAAGTTCCTCAACATTTCACTACTCCTGCTAATTTAAATAAGAATGGAACATAACATTAACATTACTCTGCATATGTTTGCTCCTTAAGGGGAAAAACTCTTGGACACATGTTAGATCTTTCATTTTGGAGAGAGAAGAAAAGAAACCCTGGTTTTATTGTAAGTTAATGCATATTTGTTTCACAGGCACAGAAATGGCTAAGCAGAGATGCACAAACAAGCCACGTACCTGGATGAATGTGGCGAGTAACACGCAACTCATCTCCTGCTCCAGGATCATCTTGTTCTGGGGGTTATTGTAACAAGCAGCTATTAGCGTCGGAAAGAGCACTTTGATGAGGCGAGGGTCGCTGAAGTACTGGAAAGGCAGCTGGCAGAGCTTTTGCAGGACAGTGGGATGGCGGCCCGACTGCACAATCACCTGGGAAATGGAGACAGCACAACATGAGAGGAACAGGGGCCGGTTTCCCAGATCAGCTGGAAGGAGGAAGCTAGAGCAAAATAAGGCACAAGGGTGACAGAAAAATGTTAACAGAGAGAAAACCAAGCTGAACATTTTGATTAAAAACAAAACAAAAACATTTCAGCTCAAAATGTTGTCCTCACAGTTTCTTTTCATGTACAGTAACTGCACAGGAGAAACTAATTTTATCTTTCCCCCAATTATATTTTATTAAATTTTCATAAAGTTCACATATACACTCCAATACATAATAATTTTTTGTTTTGTCAACTTCCCACCCCGTTTTCCATGGTTTTTTTTTATTTCTCCCTCTTGCTGCACCCTATCATCTCTCCCTTATACCATAATAACACAACCTTACACTTTTTCACTCAAGGTGTCATAAACGAGACAGAAATATTGCAAAGAGGCGATGAATACCTGCAGGCAGGCAGAGCAAGCTGCTGGAGGGCAGGAGACAGGATTCAAAGATGGTCAGAAAATGGGAGCTGCTCCTATAAAATGCCTCTCCAGATGTGTGTTGGGGGGGGGATGAGAGACACCCGTGAGCGACACAGAACCAAAAAGGGAAGGAGACTGCATGCTGTACTGCAATGGGACTCAGTATGCACAGAGTCAGAAAGATCCTCCCATTTGCTCTTTTATCTGAGTTTCTATCAGTGCCATAAACTTTAAAAGGGGAATTGTTTAGATAAATGGAACTGTTGTCATGTGAGTAGGGTTTATAACAGTACACATCTTGAGCCACAGAGTGAAGCTGCTAATGGCATCTTCCAGAGAAACTCTTAAGTTACTAGCTTCTTCCATAATGTCTTAGCGAGAATCGTCAACATCAGAGCTAGACAAGGGAAACTTGGTAAGTTGACGATGATGATAATAATAATAATAATAATAATAATAATAATATTTTTATTATATATTATATAATAATATAAAAGAGCTGCTTGACCCAAATTTGGCTTTTCAGAATCTATTATAATTTTAGGACTGCTGTAAAACCCTATGGTTGCAACCATAAATTGTACTTTGAAAAACCAGCATTTTACAAGTATGCACACTTGGACAGAACAGTACTCAAATTAAAAACAGAAGGGAAAAAAGAAGAAATGGAGACCAGAGGAACATAAATTACAGGGATTTACAAGTTTTCAAAGAACTTTTAACAATTCACTAAGAACACATTCTCAGTTCGTAATGCAGTTCAGGTCAAGAACAAGATCAACAAAGTAATAGTTCACATTTTTTAGTTCAATAGGCAGAATGAAATTGAAAACCCTTCAGTGAACACAGATAGGAACCCCTTAATTCTCCTAAATCCAAATGGAATTTTAAAGACAGCCAAATATGTGAGCAGGTACATATTTGGCATCACTCTTCTGACATCCTGAAGGGACCCCATTGAAGCAGAAGTCTTATTAAAATACTAAAAGTGTTATATTGAAACAATATTTTGACCAATGCTGCACATTCCATTTTGTATTTTAAATCATTGTTTTTGATTTGATTTTTCATTTCCTTATAACTGTGTAGTTTTAGGGGAGAAAATAACTACTCCCATGGTTAAAAAATGGATCCTGATTCACAACACTGAAGCAACTGTAAGTGATGAGCACAAAATGTCCCTCCCAATGCCCAGAATTTCTCCTTTTATGAATCCTGAACTCCATTACATGACCTACTGAACCCTATGCCTGATTTGTAACATTTCCCTAAAACAAGCTCACAGACAACCTGAAAACATGTTTTTATCTTCCCCTCCGTCTCATATTTAAGCCTGGGATAATGTGACAGTATAATTACTTGGAGTTAATGTTCAAGAAAGCGTTGATTTTTGTTGGTCTGGTGTTTTATTGCACCAACTGGTGTTCATGTTATTCAACATGGCTACTAAAACTGTTACAACTCAAAGCATGCAATGGAACAATAACCTTCTTAACAAAGAAATGGAAATAGTGACTCTTCCTCATTCCATGCCAGAGTGGGGGAAAATAGCATTTGATCCAAACCACCTTGCCTCTGACTCAAGAGTACCTTGAGTTACAGTTCACATTATGGTCCACATTCCACCTTTCTACTGTAGGGACTCAGATGAAACTAGAAGGACCAAGCAAAGTATACCTTTTGAGATGAAAATGAGGGTATGTGTGTGTTAACACCTGTTTTCAGAAGAAGAACCACATTAATATACAGCACTGGAGGCTTTTTTCTGGCTGCTGCAAGCTTTTTAAATGCACCTCTCTTTTGGGGGGGGGGTTGTTTGCAGATGAGCCCTCTCATCCACTTCAAGCATGTCTCAACGGGTTGTGTGGGTG
The DNA here is from genome assembly GCF_964106645.2 of Podarcis pityusensis. Lineage (NCBI taxonomy): Eukaryota > Metazoa > Chordata > Lepidosauria > Squamata > Lacertidae > Podarcis > Podarcis pityusensis. Next base: position 2,021,962 of record NC_138034.1, on the reverse strand, counting down.
CGTGATCCCAGCCCTTGCTGCCAAGGCACCTGCCAGACAGGCCTTGCCTTGGGAACCGTGAAAGAGGATGTCCACATGCAGCTCTCCTCTGCATGAAGATCCACCATTGCCTCCTGGCATGGGGCTGCTGAACCTGTCACCAGTGGGTGGGGGGTGGCTGGTCCTCAGAGCCCCCAGCTCTCAAATGTGTAGCTCTAACAGATGAGGGGGTTCGGCCAAATCTGCCTTCAGAGTTTTGACTCTGAAAGACCCTGGAGAGGGAAGCCTGAAGAACAGCAGCAATAGCAACTCACTCCAATATTAAAACATTAAAAAGGCAGCTCCACAGAGTTAAAAAACAAAACCCCACAATAGCAAGGGAAGGATGGTGATTTACCAGGGAACAGATGATGATATGATAGATAAGATAGATAGATGATAGATAGATAAAATCAAGATTGTTTCTGGTAAAGAGGGAGAATATGAGACAAGAAAATCTGAGATACATCCCCCTTTCCCCTAAATGCACTTATTATTATTTCACCAGCCATTGTGTATTATTTATCTGTATTTTTTTGTAAAAATTCTTGGCAAAGAGCAATCTTGGTGTCAGAAGCAAAAGACTGATACTGTGATAGGAAGTCAAGTGATAGGGAATTTGTTTATTATATTTATATCCCACTCTTCCTCCCAAAGGAGCCCAGGGCAGCAAACAAATGATAAAACAAACACTGTATCTTAAAAAACAATTCCAATAAAGACACAGACTGAGAAAGATATCAACTTAAAAGGCTTGCTGGAAGAGGAAGGTATTCAGTAGTTGCCAAAAAGAAAACAGAGATGGTACCTGTCTAATACTCAGAGGAAGGGGATTCCGAGGGGCAGGCGGCACGGTGCCAAAGGTCCAGTTCCTACAATGTGTGAACGGACCTCGTCTGCAGAACACCGTCCGTCAGGCATCCTGGTCCCCAGCTGCATAGGGCTTTACACTCCAAACCCAGCGTCTTGAACTTAGCTCAGGAGCCACTTGGCAGCCAGTTCACTGGGGATCTGGAATCCTTTGTAGACCAGCATGATTTGAAATACCTCCACTTACTGTGAAGTATTAATGTTTGCCTTTTCCCTTCTAGAAGTTAAACCCACTGGTTTCAGTGGTGAGATTAAAGCATGTGTACAATCTCATGAGTTGGCTGAGTTATACCCAATGAGAAAAAGCAAAGTTCAATCACTTCCTCGTGGTAGGGGCAAATGCCTATGCTGCAACGGGTACTTTAGTGAGAGCCACAGGGTCCCAAGAAAGCTGAATTACTCTGACTGATTCCTCTTGCTTTTCAAGAATTGTGGATGCTTAATGAATTTGCATATTATTATTGAACAAGGACCATGCTAGTTTCTGCTTCATTCCATTGTGAACATTTGTGTTAGCAATTAAAGCAGAAACTACTTAAAAGTTGAAAACGAATATTCAACTTTTTGCCTTTGTGGGGGAGGGGTGGGGACCTGTAAATATAAATACAAAGTGAGAACTGGTGTAATATGCGCAACCTGAATCCAGAAACTGACCCAGCAGTTAGTATCACAGTTTCAAACTTTGTTCTTACAAGTCCATGGGATCTAAGGGTATGCATGCCTACAAATTATCATTTCCTAAGAAAGGTTTGAGTAGTGTCCTGTGTCAGGGAGTGTCTTTAAAATTATAAATCAATGCTGCACCCATGTTCTAAAGCTCTCACTGGTGCATCTTGGATACTGATGGTACCAGAGGGATGGAATCATTCAGAGGCCTGGAGCAGAGTAAAGGGAGCAGCCAAACTGGAGATTCAGATATACTCTACAACATCAGTGTCAATGGGTCATGATGGATGTTTCTGCATAACTGCAAGTTATATTCTTTTCATGTCACTAGTTAAAGTACATTTATGCAGTCCTTTGGGAATGTCAGGGTTAAAAGAATAGCCTGTATAACATCAATTTATCAATGACACACTTTGCAGTAGTTGCACCAGGGTTAGCAATCCCTCCTCTTCTTTGTTTTCTGGGATCACATACAACCCTCTTCTTAAACAATTATTGCACATGCATCCATCCACACTCCACTAGATTACATGGCCCCATATGGCTTGCAGTTCCATTACCTAAAATTCTAAATCATAGAATTTAGAATCAACATCCTCCTCCCTTCATGTATTCTATGGTTTTCTTTGTTCCTCTGCCACAAAGCACTGCATCTCTGTTTCCATTTTCCACCTCTGCCATTTCTCTTTGGCTGCTCCCTATCATAGGAATGCTCTCCCATGACATCCAGTGGGCTCCCGCAATGGTATTTAAGCCTTATCTTGCTTCCCAGACCTTTCCGGAATTATCTTTGCCCTTCATCCGTGTCCCTTCCCTTCCCCATTCCTATTGCTTCTTGTCCTTAGACTGGAAGCATGTAAGCAGGGATGGAAGAGAAATCCTTAGAATTAACCAGAGGCAGATGTGGGGCAGCACAAGAGCTGTGGCTGCACTGGGCATGCAGCTGAGGAGGGAGCCTTCTTAAAGCGCTTGCCCGGTTTTGGGAAGGAGGCGTGACAGCGCTGAGAGCCTCTTGACCGTCCTAAAGCTCTCTGGTCTCCTTTCCAAAGCCAGGCAAGTGCTTACCAGGGTTTGGAAAGGAGGCAGGAGGGCTCTAGGACCCTGCCAGAGTCTTGCACCTCCTTCTCTAAACCCAGGTTAATTCGGCAGAGCAAGGGGTGGGGGAAGGGTGTCAAAGTTTGGCCTCCCACAGGGTTGCATACTACCAAGGTCCACCCCTGACTATGCAAAAGCCTTTGACTGTGTTGACCACAACCAACTATGACAAATATTTAAAGAAATGGGAGTGCCTGATCACCCCATCTGTCTCCTGAGAAATCTCTATGTGGGACAAGAAGCTACAGTTAGAACTGGATATGGAACAACCGATTGGTTCAAAATTGGGAAAGGAGTATGACAAGGCTGTATATTGTCTCCCTGCTTATTTAACTTATATGCAGAATTCATCATGTGAAAGGCTGGGCTGGATGAATCCCTAGCCGGAATTAAGATTGCTGGAAGAAATATCAACAACTTCAGATATGCAGATGACACAACCTTGATGGCAGAAAGTGAGGAGGAATTAAAGAACCTTTTAATGAGGATGAAAGAGGAGAGTGCAAAATATGGTCTGAAGCTCAACATCAAAAAAACGAAGATCATGGCCACTGGGCCGGCCCATCACCTCCTGGCAAACAGAAGGGGAAGAAATGGAGGCAGTGAGAGATTTTACTTTCTTGGGCTCCATGATCACTGCAGATGGTGACAGCAGTCACAAAATTAAAAGACGCCTGCTTCTTGGGACAAAAGAAACCTAGACAGCATCTTAAAAAGCAGAGACATCACCTTGCCAACAAAGGTCCGTATAGTTAAAGCTATGGTATTCCCAGTAGTGATGTATGGAAGTGAGAGCTGGACCATAAAGAAGGCTGACCGCTGAAGAATTGATGCTTTTGCATTCTGGTGCTGGAGGAGACTCCAGCCCCATGGACTGCAAGAAGATCAAACCTATTCATTCTTCAGGAAATCAGCCCTGAGTGCTCACTGGAAGGACAGATCGTGAAGCTGAGGCTCCAATACTTTGGCCACCTCATGAGAAGAGAAGACTCCCTGGAAAAGACCCTGATGTTGGGAAAGATGGAGGGCACAAGGAGAAGGGGACGACAGAGCACGAGATGGTTGGACAGTGTTCTCAAAGCTACCAGCATGAGTTTGACCAAACTGCGGGAGGCAGTGGAAGACAGGAGTGCCTGGCGTGCTCTGGTCCATGGGGTCACGAAGAGTCGGACACGACTAAACGACTAAACAACAACAATAACAAGGTCCGCCCCTGAATAAACCAACTTAATTCACCAGTCCTAGACCTCTATGTGGGGCCAGAATGCAGCTTTCAATTGGATTACATATTTATTTGAATTTTGCAACTCGATTTTGGTTCAAAATATGCTGACAAAAATGCACATTTTACAGGAAAATAAAATGAAAAGCATATACAATGCATTGTCTAGAGAAAGAATGCCTATAAAAATTCATAACATATGTATAATTTAAATGCATTTTTTCCTTTTTTTAATGTGCCAAAATTGGGATGAAATGGACCCTTGGCTGAGTGCATTTGAAACTGACATGAAATATAAATAAGTTCATTTGCTCATCCTTATTCATAAACAAGGGCCCATCTACGATGTGTCTTTGGATAGCACTGAGCTGGTGTGCAGGTGTTAAACTGATCAATACAAAGCTGAACAAAGCTGCATAGTAAATTTTGAATAAATGTTTTAAATAACAAAACCATCAATACATAAATACATACAGTTACGTATTAGCCACAGTCACACACGCCTTGGTAATATCTAGTACACTTATGACAACACAATTTTGAAAAGCATTTGGAAACCCAGCCAGATGGGCGGGCTATAAATAATAATAATAATAATAATAATAATAATAATAATAATAAAAATAATAAAATTTGAACCTGTGCAAAACACTCCTCTTTCAGGCGTTCCCACTCCACTGAAGTCTGAGCATTTTCTTCTGTTCTACTGGACCTACGGCTTGCAGAACCTCTTATAAATGTCTTCCCTTCTTGGTTTTGCTACTGGCACATCATTATTACTTTGGGTTTATTATTATTCATAATGGTAAAAATAATTCAATTCTTGCAGCTAATGCTGTTTGGTGCAATTTGTTATAATCTCTGAGGCTTTCCTTTAATTTGTTTACTAATTTACAACTTACTGTGTTATGGATGTTTCATAGCCAATAATGCAGAATGCACAAAACAAAACTATCCCTCCCTCAAAAAACCAAAAATAATTACTATTACGCCTCTGTGTGGCTCACTTTTATTTTGGTTCGGCAAAATTAAAACCCCCCACCAAATATGGCTTGTTAGCCACCCTGGTGGGACTGGGAAGCTGAGAATGCTTAATTCAATCTCTCTCTCTCTTTCCTCCATTTAGCCCTGAGTGTTTCATCTCAGTCCTGGAGATACCCGATAACCTGCCCTCGCTTCAGCCTTTAGTAGATAGCTGTGCTACACCAACCAGCTGGTTCTATCAGAGTATCTTGTACTCGGCCCATTTGATAAAGACTAAAGTGAAGAAGGGATAGGTAGCGTGAGGTTCTCTCACTCACCAGATCTGAGCAGGTTGAAGTAGTGTGTGAGAATAATCTCTAGCTGTGCTCTTTCTAGAAAATCTACTTGCAAATTAAGGTCAGTGAAGTAACTATCTTCTTTGGGTGCAGTGATTAGTTACAGGGGAAAGGTCCTACTTGGTGGGAGCGCTCCAATGGTGGAATACTCCTTCCAGGTCACCTGGATGTCGTTTTGGTACTAGGCAAAGGCCATTTTATTTTTCCAGGTTATTTTAGTCCTCTGTATTTTGTCTATATGGTGTTTTGAGTTCTATATGTTTTATGTTTTTATTCTAATGCATTTTACTGTAATTTTAAACATTTTGTAAGACGCCATGGGGTAAAGTCTAAAGCACAAATAAATAAATCAAGCGCCTGTTTATCCTATCTCTGCCTCCTTTCTCTTTTCCTGTTGCCTTTCCTGTATTGAAATTCTAAGTATAATAATAATAATAATAATAATAATAATAATAATAATTTATTATTTATACCCAGCACATCTGGGTGGCTTCCAACAAAACACTAAAATACAATAACCTATTAAACATTAAAAGCTTCCCTAAACAGGGCTGCCTTTAGATGTCTTCTAAAAGTTTGGTATAAGCTGCTTGGGGCAGGAATCTGTCCTCTTGTACTTTGTGAAGTGCCTCACACATTAATGGCACATGTAAATCAACTATAAGGTAAGGTGCAATCCTATATACAATTTCTCAATTCACAGAATTATAGAATCAAAGAATTGTAGAGTTGGAATAGACCCTGAGGATCATCCAGTCCAAGCCCCTGCAATGCAGGAATATGCAGCTCTCATATGGGGATTGAACCTGCAACCTTGGCATTATCAGCACCACACTCTTACCAACTGAGCTATCCAGGCTGACGTAGGTAAAGGTGAAAGGTGAAGGACCCCTGGACGGTGAAGTCCAGTTGAAGGCGACTATGGGATGTGGCGCTCATCTCACTTTTCAGGCCAAGGGAGCCGGCATTTGTCAACAGACAGCTTTCCGGGTCATGCGGCTAGCAGGACTAAACCACTTCTGGTGCAACGGGACACCGTGTCAGAAGCCGAAGAGTACAGAAACGCATTTACCTTCCTGCTGCAGTGCTACCTATTTATCTACTTGCACTGGTGTGCTTTCAAACTGCTAGGTTGGCAGGAGCTGGGACAGAGCAACAGGAGCTCACCACTGCCATGGGAATTTGAACCGCTGACCTGATCGGCAAGCCCAAGTGGCTCAGTGGTTTAGACCAAAACACCACCCGTGTCTCCACTGAACTTAAAGACATTTACTTCTGAGTAGGCATACTAAGGATTATGCTAATGAGCTGTACTTTATAAGAAGAAAGCATGTTTCCTCTTCATCCTGGAGAAGAGTGACTAGTGGGGTGCCACAGGGTTCTGTCTTGGGCCCGGTCTTATTCAACATCTTTATCAACGACTTGGATGATGGACTCAAGGGCATCCTGATCAAATTTGCAGATGACACCAAACTGGGAGGGGTGGCTAACACCCCAGAGGACAGGATCACACTTCAAAACGACCGTGACAGATTAGAGAACTGGGCCAAAACAAACAAGATGCATTTTAACAGGGAGAAATGTAAAGTATTGCACTTGGGCAAAAAAAATGAGAGGCGCAAATACAAGATGGGTGACACCTGGCTTGAGAGCAGTACATGTGAAAAGGATCTAGGAGTCTTGGTTGACCACAAACTTGACATGAGCCAACAGTGTGACGCGGCAGCTAAAAAAGCCAATGCAATTCTGGGCTGCATCAATAGGAGTATAGCATCTAGATCAAGGGAAGTAATAGTGCCACTGTATTCTGCTCTGGTCAGACCTCACCTGGAGTACTGTGTCCAGTTCTGGGCACCACAGTTCAAGAAGGACACTGACAAACTGGAACGTGTCCAGAGGAGGACAACCAAAATGGTCAAAGGCCTGGAAACGATGCCTTATGAGGAACGGCCAAGGGAGCTAGGCATGTTTAGCCTGGAGAAGAGGAGGTTAAGGGGTGATATGATAGCCATGTTCAAATATATAAAAGGATGTCACATAGAGGAGGGAGAAAGGTTGTTTTCTGCTGCTCCAGAGAAGCGGACACGGAGCAATGGATCCAAACTACAAGAAAGAAGATTCCACCTAAACATTAGGAAGAACTTCCTGACAGTAAGAGCTGTTTGACAGTGGAATTTGCTGCCAAGGAGTGTGGTGGAGTCTCCTTCTTTGGAGGTCTTTAAGCAGAGGCTTGACAACCATATGTCAGGAGTGCTCTGATGGTGTTTCCTGCTTGGCAGGGGGTTGGACTCGATGGCCCTTGTGGTCTCTTCCAACTCTATGATTCTATGATTCTATGTTATTATGCTTAGGGATTGTAGCATGAATATTTTTAATGCCCCATCCTTCCAGAAAAAGTGGTGAAGACCACAAGATTATTTATCTTTATAACTCTTCTGCTAGCATTTTTGGGCACATGCATCAATGACATGTATGATGTGATGAAGGTGAAGAGCTGCAGACAAGGGCACACTTTTTTCAGTCACCTTTCTCTGAGGCTGGAGATTTTTAAGAGAGTCAAATGTGGCCTTATTTTCTTCAAATTTTGCAACACATTTTTCAGTTAAAAAAACTAATCAAAGTGCATAAAAATAGGGTATTTTAGGATAAAATGCAGTTTGAAAAGTGCACATTTAGATAAAAATATGGATTTAAATGCTACTTTGAGATAAATTTCCTCATTATGAATTTAGATACATATTTAAATGTGGACTTTCACACTGTTTTAAAACACCCACACTAATGCTGAAATGGGATGGAATAGACTTATGGCTAAGGGGAGGGGGGAAGAAGATGCTTTTAAATTATTTGCCATCTCAACCCATTACGATGGTTTATTTATTTAAATCTCAATAAATCAGTAGACTTATGAATGAACACATGCAGAACTGTTATGGACCGGAATCCATTCCGAGTATATCCGAGGTCTTCTGATTCCTCAAAAAGCACCTGCAGAGTTGCAATGTGTATATTAATTGAAATGTAATAATTAGCCGTCTAAAGCCAGATGATCTATGAAAAAAAGTATTTCAACAGTTGGCAGCGGCAACAGTCTGGTGTCAGAAGAGGAAGCACAAAAACATTAATTTAATCTAATGTCAATACAGGGCACAGCATGAAACTTCAAGTATGAAATCACCAATAGCAATTCTATTGCCTCTGCTAGATCCAGCCAAAAAACCCCACCACACATACATTGGAAGATCTGTTGTGGTTGAGTACAGCAATCTGTAATATGGACAGGGCTGAGAGTTAAGGTACAGGTAATTGTTGGAGCCGCACATCCTCAAATGCAGATGGCAGAGCATATAGGTTGGTTCTGTCTGTGACTGTCATTTCTCTTTCAGTTCTTGGAATTTTATCCATGTCCAGCCATGATGGCACTGGGAGCTGTACAACAATGTAAGCTTGTATTTGTTGGGAGGAGGTTATCACTACAGATACAACGGGCTGAGTTCTGTTAGATTCAGGTTTGTATAAGATGTGGATTATAAATCTGATTCTCGCTGCTGGGATGGAGATCTCTAGCAAAAAGAAATACAGACAGTGGACTAAGGATGAGAGTTGGACACTCTTTCTAACTAAACATACATACTTGGTAAGGTTCAAAGGGCATTTTGAGAATGAGAATTTGTTTTCTCTTCAGACAGATGACAGAAAAATGTTCCCACTGTTATTTCAGTGTTCTCATTATCTTTTGTAGTTATCAATTAAACAGCTACAGCAGAGTAATTCACAGAAGACACCACATGTTGTTAAAAGCGTGAGTGAACTGGGTGGACTTTGCTGGATACCTAAAAGTTATAAATGGTCGAGGACTTCCGGGGTGGCGCCATCGGCAATGGCGGACTCCCTCTGAACTGGAGGGACCAGCTCCGCGCGAAACGGGTCTTCTCCGCTACGGCGAAGCGGGGACCCTTTTAAAAATCACAGGCGGATGAAGCCTGTGACCATGGGACTCGGCGGGCACCTTTAGCGCCCCCCCCAACTCGCAAAGTAACCCATTAACGGGCTCCGAAGTGAAGAGGGGGAAGCGGCGCGGTGCTGTGAGTCAACTGCTATTTCCGTGGAGCGAAGCCGCATAGCCGTTGCCGGAGAGCGCTGCCTTTTTCCTGGGACAATTTGGACTCTAAAATAAGCACCCGTGAGTGCTTAAACTTTGAACAACTGGACCTCAAATAAGGACTTGAGAGCAGAAAGGAATTGGATTTAAAAAATTATTTTCAATTTGGTACTGAACGGGAAGGTCTAAACAGGAAGTCAGCCTTCCATTCTTTTGTAGACAGAATAAAGCAAAGACAACGTAAACTAGAGCTTAGAAAATCGCCTTTAAAGGATTGGATTTCATCATTTAAAATTGTGGAACCCCCCTTCGACAGCAGGAGAAGAAGGGGGATCTTTTTCGGACTGTTTAAAGTGAGTTTAAAGTAAAGTAACTTTCCACCGTCCTGATCCTGGAGCGGGGTGTCAGGACTGACGTTTGAAGCTCATTGACCAGCGACAAACGTTTTTGACAGATAGCTAAAGAAGAGAAACATAGTGATTCCACTGTTTCCTTTCGCATTTTAAAGGAACAAATATTGACAACATATCTCAAAAAGGAAAACTTTGTTGCAAGAACAAATAGAAGTTTCCCCCCTAGAGGGAGACTGTGAAACTGTAACCAATTCCAGGGAGCCGGCAGCTGTTACAGATTACAATTGTGGGAATAGACATTTGACCTTGCAGGACAATGTATTCAGAAGCTCTGTTGTGTGCTTTATATAAAACAAATGCCCTACTGGAACAGTTACATGAGAAGATGAATTTGATGGCAACTTCGACTAAAAATTTTGAACAGGCAGTGGGAAATTTTGAACAGACAGTGGGAAAATATGTGGAGCCCACCCAGGAATTAAATCAGGAGTGCGTCCTGACAGAACAGGCCCAACAGGAATATGAGCTTTCAGATTTGACAAATGAACTTGGAAAAAGCCAGATTAGGAAAGAAAAAGTTTGGTTTGGCTTGGAAATGGGGGGCTGGATTGACCCCCCTATGCTGGGATGTTTGGACTTTTCAAATCTGGCAATGGGCCGTGAGATGTTTGGGACTGTGGGGGCTCTTGATTTTGGAGGGTTTTTGAAACATGTTTTTAAACATCACATGGAATTTAGTGTTGAATATGGAAAAGGGGCTGATCTGTCGAGAAGGGTTAAAAATATTGCCAAGCTGGAGTTACCACGAGCAGGAGACAAGGGAAAATACAGTTACAAATATGAAGAAGAGCTGCGGAAGGGACATGGAAGAGACTTGAGGGCCTCGGATATAAGGTTGCCAGGTTAATGCGCTAGATCGATGGGATAATAAGGACTGACAAAACCCGGAACCAGGAGGAAGGGACGCTGGATGAAGATTGGATCTGTTTTTTTTTTTTTTTTTTACTATTAGGACTGTTTTATAAAATTGATGAATGTTAAAAAAAATGTTGGAATGAAACTACTTGGCTTTAGTAAAGATGCTTAAAGAATTATGAAAGAATATTATGGTTATGAGAAGTTAGTAAGGATAAGACTTAAGCTTTAAGTTTCAAGGTTTTTTTATAAAAAGATAAGATTAAAACAGTTTAAGGTAATGTAACGACAGAATATTATGAAATATGGAAAGGATTTGCTGGGATAATTAATAACTAGGATACAAAGAAAGGGAGGAGGAGGAGGTCTAAGAAAGAAGGTAATGACAGTTGAGGATCTGAGAATAATGAATTTGTTTTTAAATGTTTTTAAATGTTTGTCGTGTATTTTTGTTTTTTTCGGTTTTTTTTTCTTATTTTGAATTTGTATTCGTATTGTTGGAAGTGGTTTGTTTCTCTCTTTGTTTACTTTGTTAACCATTTTTATTTTGTATTTTCTTCTTTCTTTATTTTTATTTTGTAACATTTTGAAAATCTCAAAAAATATCTTATAAAAAAAAAGTTATAAATGGTTGAATCTGCTGAAGGAAATAATTCTACTATGGGGTGATGGATGGGCAGCTTTGTATGAGAGAAAGTGGTCCCTCAGTAGATGCAACTGGTTCCGTCTGCTGTATGTTTTTCTAACTTTTATATTCAAAAAGGAAAGTCCCTGCTGGAGACACCGAATATTTCTATACCAGCATTTTCAGCTTATTTCATGTGCTATAGCTGTTGATTCTTGGGGGGATTGAACTAAATGCTGCAGAAACATATTCTTTGCACCGGAGTTGAATTCTATGTTGAGTAAAGTGCCAAAACACACTCTCTTCTACTCGACTGTGCTCTTCTGCAGCTATTTATTCCCTATCCAGATGCTAGTCTCTTAGGGATGCTCAGGCTAAAAAGCTAATGGATCTAAAAGGCCACTGGCTGCCACTCTCAAATCCTGCCATACAAATGGGAACACGACCATTAGGAACAGTTCAGCTGCTGAACTCTCAGTGAGGAGTTTGGGGATTCTGACTATTTCCTTTTCCACATACTGGCTAAATAAAGGAGTTAGAGATAGAGAGAGAGAGAGAGAGAGAGAGAGAGAGAGAGAGAGAGAAGAGAGAGAGAGAGAGAGAGAGAGAGAGAGAGAGAGAGAGAGAGAAATTGCAGCAATCACCAGCCACTGCAATTTGTGCAGAAAGCAAAGACACATAAACACAATTATGCAGATAAAACTGCCAAACTATTTATTTTTTAAAAAAATTAAAACTCATAATAATGGCCATTATTTTTATGGTGGTCACCAGAAATTACGTGGTCTTTGCTGTCACCAGCTTATCTTGACCCATAAGGGGAAAGTCACATCATAATCAGCTGAACACCCTGGATGAGATAGCAATAATGGGTGGATTAACTCAACATTGGCCCTCCAGATGTTTTGAGACTACAATTCCCATCATCCCTGACCACTGGTCCTGCTAGCTAGGGATCATGGGAGTTGTAGGCCAAAAACATCTGGAGGGCCGAGGTTGAGGAAGCCTGCCTTAGCCTGTGCCAAAAGCAAAGCGGCAGCGCTGGAACCAATGTTTTAGCTTGACCATCATGCCAACATATACCATTCTGAAGCACTAATGAAGAAAGTTCTTCTATATTTTAAGATCCTGTAGACAAGATGCCATTGTATCAGGAGGAGTATTTCAAAGACAGTCATACCAGGGAGTGTAAGAGTTTCAAAGCAACAGGAACTGAACTTCAGCAGTATATGGTTTCTAATGGCACAAAACCCCATTTAACAATTAAAATGCTAGAGTCTACGGGAGACTATTTATAACGATAAAAGAAGTTGTTTCTTGAGTATGTCCCTTTCAAGTCAGATCTGCCTTATTTCTTTGCTACTCTATAAACAAATCCCAGACTGTAAGTGTTTAATCAGAAGGGCATGTCACTGCTTAGGTCAAGCTCCGTACCTTCCCATTTCTTGGGCTCCACCATTCGGAAAGCTCTGATTTTCCGGGCGGGGGGCAGGGGGAGTTCTTAGTTTTCATCTACTATTTATCTTGTGCCCCCCCCCAATGGTGAGTTTTACAGAACTGGCAATTGTACTATTTCAGGGGTTTAAAAGATTATTTAAAAAATTGAATGCTGGTTTAAATCCCCCCACCCCTGTGCTCAGTATTTTGAAAAAGACAAGACTTCAAATTGAATGCCACTGAGAGAACATGCAGTTGAAAAGTCAAGCTTATCTTCATACTTAAATCCACCTTCCAAAATAAATTATATTACCATATTGGCCCAAATATAAGCCACACTTTCCCCCCAAAGTTAAGGTGCAGCTTATATTCGCGACCTTAGGGTATGCAGCCAGGAACACGGGGCAAACAGCAGCAGGAGCGCGGCCAAGTGGTGCCCGCCCCGTGCGTAGTTCCCCGGGAAGCAGGAGAGTGGGGAAGGGGAAAGGACGCCGGCAACGCAGCGCGGCTCCCCCCCACCCCCCAGTATGCAGCCAGGAGCAGCGAGGAAGGGAGCAGCTTATATTCAGGTATTTTTTCTTTTCCCCTTCCAATTTTAAAGGTGTCTTATATTTGGGTGCGGCAGATATTCAGGCCAATATGGTAAGTCACGAAAAAGAAATAGCTGTCTATATATACACTGAAATACACATTAAAAAATCTTTTTGCTCATCTCTAAACCTGCAGGCTCTGTGCACTGAAAGCAGCATCCTAAGCACGTCTACAAGAAAAAAAAAATATCAGTAATATTTTTTATAATAATTGACTAGCCCATAGCACCAGGAGGAAGAGGACGAATCCTTATTCCTGTCTCATTAAATTTGCATACATTAACCCCAGTCACTGTTTGGCCCCTAGGAGGAAGGGTAGCATGTACATGGGCACCCATACATCCCTCTTTAGGGCTAAATACAAGCACTAGGAAAGCAGCATGAGGGAAAAGGAATAAACCTCCCTTCCTTTGTGCTGCAATGCTAATCCAATTCAGCCCCACTCCATGACTGGTATTGTACTTTTTTCATTTAAAAATGCGGACTATCATAATAACAGATCTCCCCTGCCATAGGGAGTAATACTGATTTATTTACCACTTCCACATTTTTAACATCCGTTGTAAAACAAACAAACAAAGAAAGAAAGCCAGTATTGAAAGGACCAAATGAATTTCTGTAGAACTTGGCATTCCAAGTGAATGTGTTTGGGACTCCAGTTAAAGGTCACAATCCTGCATGCAACAGTATGTGCAGCCTGTTTTTGTGTACAAGTAGGTGTTCCTAAATTTCACTGACTTCAAACAGCCTTAACAGGGGTGGGATTGCAGCCTAAGCCTGTAAAACAAAGAAAACTGTGACACCTTTTAAACATTGTTTAAATAGCCAGCTTAATAAAATTAAAAGGATAAACAGCCCTGCATTTAAAACAGATAAACTAGTTCTAAGAGAAATGGTATATAGATAAGTAACAGATCATAGAATCATAGAATCATAAAGTTGGCAGAGACCACAAGGGCCATCAAGTCCAACCCCCTGCCAAGCAGGAAACACCATCAGAGCACTCCTGACATATGGTTGTCAAGCCTCTGCTTAAAGACCTCCAAAGAAGGAGACTCCACCACACTCCTTGGCAGCAAATTCCACTGTCGAACAGCTCTTACTGTCAGGAAGTTCTTCCTAATGTTTAGGTGGAATCTTCTTTCTTGTAGTTTGGATCCATTGCTCCGTGTCCGCTTCTCTGGAGCAGCAGAAAACAACCTTTCTCCCTCCTCTATGTGACATCCTTTTATATATTTGAACATGGCTATCATATCACCCCTTAACCTCCTCTTCTCCAGGCTAAACATGCCCAGCTCCCTTAGCCGTTCCTCATAAGGCATCGTTTCCAGGCCTTTGACTATTTTGGTTGCCCTCCTCTGGACACGTTCCAGTTTGTCAGTGTCCTTCTTGAACTGTGGTGCCCAGAACTGGACACAGTACTCCAGGTGAGGCACCTTCCATGTTTCCGTCTCATTGGTATTGCCTGACGTTGTGCTTTTACTATCTCCCTCTTAACAAACTCCCAGCCATCATGAACTCCCTTTCCTTTTAGTATTACTGTCCATGGGATCTCATCCAGCACTTCGCTAAGTTTTATGAAGTCGGCTTTCTTAAAGTCAAGAAATTGAGTCCTAGTATGCTTGGCTGCTCCTTTCCGCTGTATAGTAAACTTCAGAAGAGCATGATCACTCGTGCCTAATGATCCTTCCACTTCTACCCCACTAACCAGGTCATCAACATTGGTTAGGACCAGATCTAAAATGGCTGTTCCTCTTGTTGCTTCTCCCACTTTCTGGACAATGAAGTTGTCTGCAAGGCCAGTGAGGAATCTGTTTGACCTTATGCTCTTGGCTGAGTTTGACATCCAACAAATATCCGGGTAATTGAAGTCCCCCATTGCTACTATCTCCCTTCCTTTTGCATGCTTGGCCATCTGTTCCAGGAAGGCATCATCTATGTCCTCCGTTTGGCTTGGGGATCTATAGTAAACTCCCACAATGAGGTCACTGCTATTCTTCTCTCCCTTAATTTTGACCCAAATGCTCTCACTTTGGCTTTGAGGTTCTAAATCTTGGATCTCTTCACAGGTATACACATCCCTGACATATAACGCCACTCCTCCTCCTTTCTTGTCTGGTCTGTTTCTCTGAAATAGATTGTATCCCCCCATTATTACATTCCAATCGTGGGACTTATCCCACCAGGTTTCAGTGATGCCTATTATGTCATATTTAGTTTGCTGTACCAAGAGCTCAAGCTCATCTTGTTTATTTCCCATGCTTTGCGCATTAGTGTAAAGACATTGAAGTCCATTAATCATCCCCCCGTGTCTCTTCTTTAAGGATTTTTTCCTCCCACCACTAGGTCTGCGTGCTATTTGCTCCATTTGGTCTATGACATTTGGATGATCATCTTCATCAATTGATAGACTCCTACATTCAGGAGCACTGTCTCCCTCCCCCATATTAGTCAGTTTAAAGCCCTCCTGATGAGGTTTCTGAGATTTTTGGCAAAAACATTTCTCTCAACCGTTGTGAGGTGCAGCCCATCGCTTGCCAGAAGTCCATCTTCAAGAAACTGCAGTCCGTGATCTAAGAATCCAAACCGTTCCTGTTTACACCATTTGCGAAGCCAGCTGTTCACTTCCACTATTTTCTCCTCTCTCCCTGGGCCACGTCATTCAACTGGGAGGACAGATGAGATGACAATTTGTGCATTTAATTGCTTCAATTTCCTGCCCAGAGCCTCGTAGTCTCTTTTGATCTTCTGGAGGCTATTGCTTGCAGTGTCACTGGTTCCCACATGAACCAAGAGGAAGGGGTATTTGTCAGTGGGTTTTATGATTCCTTGCAGTCGTTCAGTTACATCTTGGATCTTAGCCCCGGGGAGACAGCACACTTCCCGAGACATCTTGTCAGGCCCACAGATCACTGCTTCTGTTCCCCTCAGTAGGGAATCCCCTATCACCACTACACGCCTCTTCTTAGGTTTGGTCGGGGTTCTTCCGTGAGCTGTCCGTTCCAAGGTCGCCTGCACATTCCCTGAGGACTGACTTTGCTGCTCGTCTTCATATACCTGATCGACTGTAATGAGGGAGAGATCCTCAAATGGAGTCTGCTCTTCGTCTTCCATGCTAGGGGAGAGGACCTCAAAGCGATTGTGTATTTCTAAACAATCAGAGCGAACCCTGGGCCTCCTACTTCTTTGAATCACGTTTCTCCATATATCTGGTTCCTGTGTTGGTGAACTAGCCTCCTTCTCAGGGGAGTCCCCTGTCTCCTCCTTGGTGGAGACGGTGTGCTCTGTTGCTTCCAAGAAGAGCTCCAGCTCTCTAATTCTTTGGAGCGTAGCTACACGTTCCTCCAGTTGCTGGACTTTGTCTTTTAAGAGGGCAATCAACATGCAATTGCTGCAGGTAAAGCTGCCTGCAACCTTTGGCAAGATGGCAAACATTGCGCAGGAACCGCAGGCGACTGCAGCTGTTCCCTCCCCCTCCATCTTGAGAACATGTCGTTGGGGGTGGCTACAGCGGTCCTCCATCATAAAAAGATGTAAGAAAATACACAGCCAAAGGGGGAAGGGAGGGAAGGAAAGAGAAAAAAGCTTGGAAATGGACACACACAAACAAAGAGAGAAATATTTCCCCCAGGTTCTCCGGTTATGAATATGGGCAAGTATCTGTGCCTTCACTGGCTGCTCTGCAGACGTCCAGGTCTTCTAGTTCTTGTGCGAATGCCATGGGAAAAAGCAGAAGGGCTACAGAGACTATTTGTTGTTGTTGTTTAGTCGTTTAGTCGTGTCCGACTCTTCGTGACCC
Organism: Podarcis pityusensis; assembly: GCF_964106645.2. Lineage (NCBI taxonomy): Eukaryota > Metazoa > Chordata > Lepidosauria > Squamata > Lacertidae > Podarcis > Podarcis pityusensis. The sequence continues at coordinate 2,004,951 of NC_138034.1, read as the reverse complement.
CATGGACCAGAGCACGCCAGGCACTTCTGTCTTCCACTGCCTCCCACAATTTGGTCAAACTCATGTTAGTTGCTTTGAGAACACTGTCCCACCATCTCGTGCTCTGTCGTCCCCTTCTCCTTGTGCCCTCCATCTTTCCCAACATCAAGGTCTTTTCCATGGAGTCTTCTCTTCTCATGAGGTGGCCAAAGTCTTGGAGCCTCAGCTTCACGATCTGTCCTTCCAGTGAGCACTCAGGGCTGATTTCCTGAAGAATGGAGAGGTTTGATCTTCTTGCAGTCCATGGGACTCTCAAGAGTCTCCTCCAGCACCAGAATTCAAAAGAATCAATTCTTCAGCGATCAGCCTTCTTTATGGTCCAGCTCTCACTTCCATACATCACAACTGGGAAAACCATGGCTTTAACTATACGGACCTTTGTTGGCAAGGTGATGTCTCTGCTTTTTAAGATGCTGTCTAGGTTTGTCATTGCTTTTCTCCCAAGAAGCAGGCGTCTTTTAATTTTGTGGCTGCTGTCACCATCTGCAGTGATCATGGAGCCCAAGAAAGTAAAATCTCTCACTGCCTCCATTTCTTCCCCTTCTAGGTGATGGGCCCAGTGGCCATGATCTTAGTTTTTTTAATATTGAGCTTCAGACCATATTTTGCGCTCTCCTCTTTCACCCTCAATAAAAGGTTCTTTAATTCCTCCTCGCTTTCTGCCATCAAGGTTGTGTCATCTGCATATCTGAGGTTGTTGATATTTCTTCCAGCAATCTTAATTCTGGCTAGGGATTCATCCAGCCCAGCCTTTCACAAGATGAATTCTGCATATAAGTTAAATAAGCAGGGAGACAATATACAGCCTTGTCGTACTCCTTTCCCAATTTTGAACCAATCAGTTGTTCCATATCCAGTTCTAACTGTAGCTTCTTGTCCCACATAGAGATTTCTCAGGAGACAGATGAGGTGATCAGGCACTCCCATTTCTTTAAGAACTTGCCATAGTTTGCTGTGGTCGACACAGCCAAAGGCTTTTGCATCGTCAATGAAGCAGACGTAGATGTCTTTCTGGAACTCTCTAGCTTTCTCCATAATCCAGCGCATGTTTGCAATTTGGTCTCTTGTTCCTCTGCCCCTTCTAAATCCAGCTTGCACTTCTGGGAGTTGTCGGTCCACATACTGCTTAAGCCTGCCTTGCAGAATTTTAAGCATAACCTTGCTAGCATGTGAAATGAGTGCAATTGTGCGGTAGTTGGAGCATTCTTTGGCACTGCCCTTCTTTGGGATTGGGATGTAGACTGATCTTCTCCAATCCTCTGGCCACTGCTGAGTCTTCCAAATTTGCTGGCATATTGAATGTAGCACCTTAACAGCATCGTCTTTTAAAATTTTAAATCGCTCAGCTGGAATATCATCACTTCCACTGGCCTTGTTATTAGCAGTGCTTTCTAAGGCCCATTTGACTTCACTCTCCAGGATGTCTAGCTCAAGGTCAGCAACCACACTACCTGGGGTGTACGAGACATCCATATCTTTCTGGTATAATTCCTCTGTGTATTCTTGCCACCTCTTCTTGATGTCTTCTGCTTCTGTTAGGTCCTTACCACTTTTGTCCTTTATTATGGTAATCTTTGTACAAAATGTTCCTTTCATATCTTCAATTTTCTTGAACAGATCTCTGGTTTTTCCCATTCTATTGCTTTCCTCTATTTCTTTGCATTGCTCGTTTAAGAAGGCCTTCTTGTCTCTCCTTGCTATTTTTTGGAAATCTGCATTCAATTTCTTGTATCTTTCACTATCTCCCTCACATTTTGCTTGCCTTATCTCCCCCGCTATTTGTAAGGCCTCGATGGAAAACCACTTTGCTTTCTTGCATTTCCTTTTCATTGGGATGGTTTTAGTTGCTGCCTCCTGTATAATGTTGCGAGCCTCCATCCATAGTTCTTCAGGCACTCTGTCCACCAAATCTAAATCCTTAAACCTGTTCCTCACTTCCACTGTGTATTCATAAGGGATTTGATTTAGATTGTATCTTACCGGCCCAGTGGTTTTTCCTACTTTCTTCAGTTTAAGCTTGAATTTTGCTATAAGAAGCTGATGATTTGAGCCACAGTCGGCTCCAGGTCTTGTTTTTGATACCTGTAAAGGGCTTCTCCATCTTTGGCTGCAGAGAATATAATCAATCTGATTTCGATGCTGCCCATCTGGTGATGTCCATGTGTAGAGTTGTCTCTTGTGTTGTTGGAAAAGCGTGTTTGTGATGACCAGCTTGTTCTCTTGGCAGAACCCTATTAGTCTTTGCCCTGCTTCGTTTTGAACTCCAAGGCCAAACTTGCCAGTTGTTCCTTTTATCTCTTGATTCCCTACTTTAGCATTCCAATCCCCTGTAATGAGAATAACATCCTTCTTTGGTGTCATTTCTATAAGATGTTGTAAGTCTTCATAAAATTGGTCAATTTCAGTTTCTTCAGCACCAGTAGTTGGTCATAAACTTGGATTACTGTGATGTTAAAAGGTCTGCCTTGGATTAGTATTGAGATCATTCTATCATTTTTGAGATTGCATCCCAGTACAGCTTTCGCCACTCTTTTACAGCTTTCGCCACTCTTTTCAGAGACGATTAGGATGAATTATTTTCTGGCATTAGCCTATCTGTAATTGTACCATGTAGTCACACAGCATATTCTTTCTGTGAGCTGCTTAAACATGAATGAGCAGAGTTTTCAGTGTCCTAGTGATTTCACTAGTGAAATAGATTCGTTTTCTTTTTTGTTGGAATTGTCTGCATTTGGACCTTCAATATTTCAAAACTTCCATCCATCTTGGACTCCCTTCTCTTTGAGTATTTCTGACCACGGGATCTCACCTAGTAGCTCCTTAAGCTTTTTGAATTCAGACAGCAGGTGTAATAAAAATATACAATTTTAAAAAATACATGCCATGCAAACAAAGAGACTATTTTTTAAAAGGAGAACAGAGTGTGGATAGGAAAATGAGTAATTCCAAGAACAGTTCTTTCACATGGTCACAAAAGGATCTGGTGGAATGGACAATACAGGAGATAGGTTTGGGAGGTGAGGGTCAAAATGGCAACTGGCCCCAACCAGGTCAACAGAGAAGGCTTCAGTGTCTCATTTCTGCTTCTGATTCAGCCATGAAGAATGGCAGTAAATGGAGACAACCCTGGAAAGGGAGGAGCCAAATGGTTCTAACTAGGCTGTTGGAGAAGACCTCACTTAGCCTCTAACCACATAGGAATTAATGAGAGCTACAGTGAGGGGGGAAAGTATTTGATCCCCTGCTAAATTTGCCCGTTTGCCCTCTGACAAAGAAATGCCCAGTCCATAATTTTAATGGTAGGTTTATTGTAGCTGTGAGAGTCATAATAACAACAGGTAAACCCCCAGAAACCCAGAAGACAAAAGTCAGAGATTGATGTGCATTATAATGAGTGAAATAAGTGACCCCTTTGCAAAAGATGACTTAGTACTTGGTGACAAAACCCTTGTTGGCAGTTACAGAGGTCAGATGTTTCTTGTAGGTGGCCACCAGGTTTGCACACATCTCAGGAGGTATTTTGTCCCACTCCTATTTGCAGATCCTCTCCAAGTCAGTAAGATTTCGAGGCTGATGTGTAGCTACTCAAACCTTCAGCTCCCTCCACAGATTTTCGATGGGATTAAGGTCTGAAGACTGGCTAGGCCACTCCAGGACCTTAATGTGCTTCTTCTTGAGCCACTCCTTTAAGGGTGCCTTGGCCGTGTGTTTTGGATCATTGTCATGCTGGAATACCCATCCTTGACCCATTTTCAATGCCCTGGCTGAGGGAAGGAGGTGCTCATCCAAGATTTGACAATACATGGTCCCGTCCATCGTCCCTTTGATGCGGTGGAGGTGTCCTGTCCCCTTAGCAGAAAAACACCCCCAAAGCATAATATGTCCCCCTCCGCGTTTGATGGTGGGGATGGTGTTCTTGGGGTCGTAGGCAGTATTCCTCCTCCTCCAAACACGGCGAGTTGAGTTGATGCCAAAAAGCTCGATTTTGGTCTCATCTGACCACAACACTTTCACCCAATTCTCCTCTGGGTCATTCAGATGTGCATTGGCAAACTGCAGATGGGCCTGTACATGTGCTGTCTTGAGCAAGGGGACCTTGCGGGCTCTGCAAGCTCTCAGTCCTTCATGGCGTAGTGTGTTACCAACTGTTTTCATGGTGACTATGGTCCCAGTTGCCCTGAGATCATTGACAAGTTCCCCCTGTGTAGTTCTGGGCTGCTTCATCACCATTCTCCTGATCATTGCAACTCCACGAGATGAGATCTTGCATGGAGCCACAGACTGAGGGAGGCTGACAGTTATTTTGTGTTTATTCCATTTGCAAATTATTGCACCAACTGTTGTTACCTTCTCACCAAGCTGCTTGGCAATAGTCTTGTAGCCCAGTCCAGCCTTGTGCAGGTCTACAATCTTGTCTCTGACGTCCTTGGACAGCTCTTTGGTTTTGGTCATGGTGGCTACTTTGGAATCTGCTGGATTGATTGCTTCTGTTGACAGGTGTCTTTTGTACAGGTACAGTAATGAGCTGGGATTACAGGTAAGAACTCTCCCTTACAGCAGGAGTTTCTAATCTTAGCTCATTACATACAGTGAAGATACCAGGTAGCCTGACATCTGGCTGGTTGATAGGGGATCAAATACTTTTTTCACTCATTATAATGCACATCAATCTCTGACTTTTGTCTTCTGGGTTTCTGAGGGTTTTCCTGTTGTTATTCCGACTCTCACAGCTACAATAAACCTACCATTAAAATTATGGACTGGTCATTTCTTTGTCAGAGGGCAAACGGGCAAATTTAGCAGGGGATCAAATACCTTTTCCAATCACTGTAGATAAATATACAAATTCAGTGAATGTGGACTGAAATCACTATCAGAAAAAAATCCCCAAATGGTGGATATGTCCATCCATTGTCTCTGAAAATTCATAATATAGCTTTCTGCAATGTTATTTTTCTAGAAAAAGAGGTGCTGGAATTCACAATGAACACCTCCCTTGTTCTCTTTAATGGCAATGGCGCCACCTGAGAGGGGCCGGAACTGAGGTCCAGTGAGTTCTGGCTGGAAAAAATCCCTGGCTTTCTGAGATCTGTTGGATTAGAATATCCTAAACACAGAGCAAGTCACTGTTTTTCTGCCTTGCTGAATCCACTATACTCAGAGAGAAAGCCGAAGATTTACAGCCTATAAAGCTGTCGCATGGGTCAGAACAGACGGCGGCTCTCATCATCATGTCAGGGCTGACTTTTTTTAAAATTACTGTTTGATGTCAGGATTGCCTTGAAGGGAAAGGAATGACAGGCTTGGTTACAGGCCTAGCAAGTAAAGGCAGGATTATGGGCTCCAAACTTTTGAAAATTCTGGTATCTCTATGGTAGTTTTTGTTACGTGAATGGTGCCACAGATCCCCTGGGTGGGCTGTGCAGATTCCCCGGGGTCCACAGACCACCGAATGGGATCCACTGCCTAAATTAAGCTATTTAGTTGTAAAAACTCTAGTGTTTAAGGCTTATCGTGTTGCCTCACAAGAAATGACATATTCAATGGAATTACAGTGGTACCTCAGTTTAAGAACAGTCCGGTTTAAGAATGATTTTGTTTACAAACTCTGCAAAACCGGAAATAGCGTCTTGGTTTGAGAACTTTACCTCAGTCTAAGAACGGAATCCGAACAGTGGAAGGGCACTGGCGGCAGGAGGCCTCATTAGGGAAAGTGTGCCTCGGTTTAAGAACAGTTTCAGTTTAAGAACGGACTTCCGGAACGGACTAAGTTCGTATACCGAGGTGCCACTCTATGCCTAAAAAAGACTGGTTTTTTTACATTGCCTAACTGTCGCTATTGGCAATCGCCACTTTCTTCTGAAAGGCTACTAGTAGGCCAGAGTGATTATTAGTTATATCCTGCAGAATAAGACTACAGCTAATGGAAGAAAATATGATCCAATGAAGGTATGAGTTTACATCACCACCTCCACTATTAAATATATAAAAAAATTGTCCAGTAGCACCTTAGAGACCAGCTAAGTTTGCATGCACACGAAAGCTCATACCAGGAACAAACTTAGTTGGTCTCTAAGGTGCTACTGGACAATTTTAAAAAAAGTTTTAAAATATATTTCTACTGCGTCAGACCAACACGGCTATCTACCTGAATCTATCTGCCATTAAAGTTATTTATGCACCAGCTGATTTTAGTGTTAGTTTGTTTAAAGAAACAAGAGTATGCCCATTTCATATAAAATTCAATTTTCAGTTACTTAGTACCTTGTAAATGTCTAAATCGTAACCAAAATGCATCCCGTTCTGTGAGCATCTTTTACAACAGTAGTGTAAACACGGGAGGTTGGATCCCAAGAAAGTAACTTTATGATCCCACCCAGTTTTGGGTATAAATGAGATATGAAGAGGTCTCTCTTAACGAAATGCTTCCATCAGATGTGCTGATGATACCCAAAGTGTTCCATTGCAGTTCCGCACTGAACTGCTCATTAAATCTAACAGCAAATTATTCTGAATATTTATTCACATTCCTTCCAAAAGATTATTGTTTTCCAATCAATATTTTAAATTTAGAGAAATGTAGTTTAAAATCTTTTCCCAAGCCACTAATTCTGAGTCAGTCTGTATCAAATACACAATTCAGAACAATAACATTTGTGCATTGCATTTCCAGAGTCTTGGAGCTGTAAGGCTGACAAAAAAGAGTAAAACACAAGGCAGATGTTTTATGTTGAAGGACTATGTTGTCAGATTAATGATTTGGGGCATTGTGGGACAAATGAACCGTGCCAACCACATTTGCATCCCGTCATGCAAGTTCATGTGTCCAAGTACTTCAATCTGCAAAGATTTGCCCAATTACAAAATATTTGTAATGGATATGCAAAGGCTTATTTCTTTTAAAATTCCCAGTACAGTAATGTGGGGGAAGCCAGCTCATCTGTCATTCATGTTAATTTAATTATCAGACCACATTCAATATAAAATGCAAATGAGTTCAACAGTTGATAGCACATACTAATTGTGTTCATTAATTAGATCAGATAGCAAGGAGAAAACCAAAAGTGCCATAAGTTGCAAGAGGGTTGTTAATTAAAGACAACATTTTGAATTAGAAACTGTAATCCCACAGTAAGCCCCTGATTGGCTTACCCAAAGGCAGGAGCATTACTCTTATTACTCCGGTTTCGCTTGTACACCCATCCATGGTATCGTGGGACCTGTTAAGCCAACAGAATTAATGGTGGCTAATAAAGTGTGGGGATTCTGCCAGATTTGCAGGTGGCAGTGTGAAGAATGCGGAGGAAATCCTGGCCACCAAACAGCTGACTTGGGGGCGAACAGAGGCTGAACCTTCCCTTTCTCTCTGAAACAACTATGTGTGCATCAGTGTGTGTGTGCGCACAAGCGTGCAAAGTTCTGGGGCTCAGAATCTGCTATGAGCTGCCCTCCATAGTTGGAGCAGGGCGGGGGGATAGTACATGTTTTGCATGCAGAAGGTCCCAGGGTAGTCTCTGGCATCCCCAGGCAGGGCTGAGAAAGGCCTCTGTCTGAAACTTTGGAGAGCTCTGTGGGCAATCAGGGTAGCTAATCCTGAGCAAGCTGGCCCAGTGGTCTGGCTTGCTATGAGGCAGCTTCCCATGTTCCATTTTGGAGGGGGAGGACTTGGTCTTCTGACCCCTTTAAGGCGATGAGTAAGGAAGAAGGGGAGGAGGATGCTCAGAGTCCTTTTCAGAGCCTTGGCCAAAAAAGGGAGAAAGGATTGGCACTCTAAAAATGAAAGCGCTGCTAAAATCCCCCCTCCCAAATCTGCCTTCCCACTCTGAAATGTACTCAAGGCTACTAAGGAAACAATCAAATCCAGACCTCTATTAATAAATATATATGGAACTATACATCTACCTGTAAACCGGGATCCTCTGATTAAGGGCTGTGCATAAATAAATAAAAATAATTAAAATACATACATGTCTACTGAGGGTGAGAAGTTCACACAACAAAAATCTCTGCAAAGGGGGCACAGTTTTCCGAAACATGACAACATATGTCCATGCAGCTCTTATAACCAACCATAGATGGAGTCACCAAGTGATTTTTTTAGATCTGCATCTTGCCCTTATTGCCCCAATTCTGCTGAAACATCAGAAAAGAGAAGCTTCCCATCCAGACACTAGCAAGGTCCAGATCTGTTTAGCTTCTTAAATGCAGCTATGAAGCACCTAAGGATCTATTTTATTTTATTTACTATTACATTTATACCACAACTTTCCTTCAAGGTGCTCAAGGTGGCGTCTGTGGTTCTCCTCCTCCTCATTCAATCCCCCCATTGACCCTGTGAGGTAAGTTACGCTGAGAGACTGCAAGTGGCCCAAGGTCATCCAGTGACCTTCATGGCTAAGTGGGGATTTGAACTCTGTGCTCTCCCAGGTCTTTACATCACACTGGCTCATGGCCTCAGCCCCTCACGCTATACAGACTGCAAAGCCTTGCAGCAATACAGCCTCTAGCACTCTGAGACAAAACACAGCCTCAGACTCTGCCTCTTGGCTGCACCCACAAAGGCCATCTGCCATGGTGGCACAATGCCTGCTCGCAAGGTGGTCAGACCTTTGCCTCGGGGCACAAGTGTCAGCAGTGATGGGCACAGAATGGACTTGTCTTGGGAATCTCTGCTGTCTGCTGTTCCTGGCACGCTCACACGGCCCAGCCCTTTCTAATGAGCCACATCTGTTGCTAAATTTCTGCCAAAAATAAAAAAAAAAGTTAACCTGTAAGAGGAATTTTGGCACTTCTGTATGCCAACCAGGCCACTTTTATTTTGCAATAGGAATTCAAAGAGTGCAGTCCTGCCTCTTGGGAATTCAGCATGAATGCATAACAAAAATACGGTCAGAAGGGCGTGTGGAAGGCGTGGCAGAGGCCTGTTTCTGGATCCTGCTTCCCTGGAGTTAAATGATGCTCCATATTCTAAAATGCTGCTTTTAGCTCTGGAGTCAGCATTCTGAAGGACTGGTGCCAGAGAAGGCAAAGAGTCTCAACTTCTAGTGATTGTCATGCTAAAAGGATGACGATGGGCTATAGATCTTGAGCTGGGTGAAAGAGAAGTTCCCAGGTACATTCCTCCACATTCTCAGGTATTATTTACTGATTGATTTATATACTGCCCTTCATCTGAAGGTCACAGGGTGGTTTACAACACAAAAGCGCAAAATGCATATAATAATGCCACCTCCCAATATACATTTAAAATGCCATTGATTAATTAACAGCCCAAGACTTGGTTGAAAAGGAATATTTTCACCTGGTGCCTAAAGATATGCAATGATGTGGTGCCCAGAGAGCCTCCCTGGTGAGATCACTCCACCAATGGGGACCCACTGCAGAAAAGGCCCCTTCTTGTGTTGCCACCTTCTGGACCTCTTGTGGAAGGGGCACGCGAAGGAGGGCCTCACATTATGATCACAGAATCTGGGTGGGTTCCTATGGGGAGAGGCGATCCTTGAAGCATTGCAGTCCTGGGCCATTTAATACTATTACTACTACTACTACTAATTTATTATTTATACCCCGCCCATCTAGCTGGGTTTCCCCAGCTACTCTGGGTGGCTTCCAACTGAATATTAAAAACAGTACAGCATCAGACATTAAAAACTTCCCTAAAGAGGGGTGCCTTCAGTTGTCTTTTTAAAGTAAAACAGTTGTTTATTGCCTTGACATCTGCTAGGAGGGCGTTCCACACGGCAGGCGCCACTACCGAGAAGGCCCTCTGTCTGGTTCCCTGTAACCTTACTTCTCGCAATGAGGGAACCGCCAGAAGGCCCTCGGCGCTGGATCTCACTGGCTGAATGATGGGAGTGGAGATGCTCCTTCAGGTATACAGGACCGAGGCCGTTTAGGGCTTTAAAGGTCAGCACCAACACTTTGAATTGTGCTCGGAAACGTACTGGGAGCCACTGCAGATCTCTCAGAACCGGTGTTATGTGGACCCGGCAGCCACTCCCAGTCACCAGTCTAGCTGCCGCATTCTGGATTAATTGCAGTTTCCGGGTCACCTTCTAAGGTAGCCCCACATAGAGCGCGTTGCAGTAGTCCAAGCGGGAGATAACCAGAGCATGCACCACTCTGGCACCACTCTGTCTGTGGGCAGGTAGGGTCTTAGCCTGCGTACCAGGTGGAGCTGGTAGACAGCTGCCCTGGACACAGAATTAACCTGTGCCTCCATGGACAGCTGTGAGTCCAAAATGACTCCCAGGCTGCGCACCTGGTCCTTCAGGGGCACAGTTATCCCATTCAGGACCAGGGAATCCCCCACACCCACCCGCCCCCTGTCCCCCAAAAACAGTACTTCTGTCTTGTCAGGATTCAACCTCAATCTGTTAGCCGCCATCCATCCTCCAACTGCCTCCAGGCACTCACACAGGACCTTCACCGCCTTCACTGGTTCTGATTTAAAAGAGAGGTAGAGCTGGGTGTCATCTGCATACGGATGAACACCCAGCCCAAACCCCCTGATGATCTCTCCCAGCGGCTTCATATAGATATTAAAAAGCATGCGGGAGAGGACGGAACCTTGAGGCACCCCACAAGTGAAAGCCCAGGGTTCTGAACACTCATCCCCCCCCACCACTTTCTGAACACGGCCCAGGAGGAAGGAGCGGAACCACCGTATAACAGTGCCCCCAGCTCCCAGACCCTCTAGAGGGCCCAGAAGGATGTTATGGTCGATGGTGTTAAAGGCTGCTGAGAGATCCAGCAGAACTAGGAAACAGCTCTCACCTTTGTCCCTAGCCCGCCGGAGATCATCAACCAGTGCGACCAAGGCAGTTTCAGTCCCATGGTGAAGCCTGAATCCCGATTGGAAGGGATCCAAATGGTCCGCATCCTCCAGGCGTGCTTGGAGTTGTTTGGCAACCACCCGCTCAATCACCTTGCCCAAGAATGGTAAATTTGAGACTGGGCGATAGTTGGCCAAATTGGCTGGGACTAAATATGTTTTTTTAAGAAGCGGTTTAATGACTGCCTCTTTCAGCGGGTCTGGGAAGGCTCCCTCACAGAGGGAGGCATTCACCACCCCACGGAGCCCATTGCCCTGCCCTTTCCGGCTCGCTTTTATTAGCCAGGATGGGCAAGGATCAAGGAGACAGGTGGTCGGTTTCACTTGTCCAAGCAGCCTGTCCACATCCTTGGAGGTAACAGATTGGAATTGATCCCATGTAACAGGACTAGACAGAACTCTAGCACTCTCCCGCCCCGGCCCTGCTCCCACGGTAGACTCTACCTCCTTCTGAATCTGAGCGACTTTATCTGCAAAAAACTTTGCAAAAGCATTGCAGGAGATCTTGGGGTTCTTACCAGGCCCCGGTGGTGCAGGTGGTTCCAATAGATTGCGAACCACCTGAAAAAGTCTCCTGCTGCTGTTTTCTGCAGATGCAATGGAGGCGGTGAAGAAGGCCCTCTTCACTGTCGCCATTGCCACTTGGTAGGCTCGACGTTGAGCTCTAGCCCGTGTCCGGTCTGATTCAGAATAAGTTTTCCGCCACCGGCGCTCTAGCCGTCTCAATGATTGTTTCATCACCCTCAGCTCTGGGGAAAACCACGGGGCTGTCCGGGCTCCATGCAATCGGAGAGGGCGCTTCAGAGCCAGACAGTCAATAGCCCTGGTTAACTCCGCATTCCAGCAGGCCACCAGGGAATCAGCTGAAAGGCCATCAACTTGGGATAAAACATCCCCTACCACTCTCTGGAAGCCAATTGGATCCATTAAATGGTGGGGGCGGACCATCCGAATCGGTCCCACCTCCCTGAAGTGGGGAAGGGTCACAGAGAAGTCCAGTTGCACCAGGAAGTGATCTGACCATGGCACTTCTTTTGTTTCGCTTTTAGTTAATGTCAGATCACTAACATCAGTAGAGGTAAACACCAAGTCTAAGGCATGTCCGCGGCTATGAGTTGGGCCAAAGCTTTATAAATTAAAAAACAGCACTTTGACTTGGGCCCAGAAACTAATTGGCAGCCAGTGCAGTCAGAGTGCAGGCAGGGCTGGCAGACCACTGCTTGAACCTATGTAGAGCTGCTGCCAGTCAGAGTAGCTGAGCTAGATGAGCCAATGGTCTTGACTCAGTCTATGGCAGTTTTCCATCTTCCCACACAAATTGCATGCACTGTTCCACGTTGGGCTAAAGGTATTGCAGCACCAAAGCAGTTCTCAGGAATCCTGTAGTAAGGTTCACAAGTGGAAAAATTCACTTGTTTCCATGTTTACAGGCAAACCATGCATTTAGTATAAAAGCATTCAGGTGCTGAGGAACTAATGTAAATGAATGGGAGAGGAGAGGAGCACAGAAAAATATTGGCTAACAAAATGCCCAAAACCAAAAACCATATTCTGTTCTGAGTTAATACACTAATAAACTTCTTTTTAAAAATGGGAACTATCTATCATATTCTTTGTCCCAGCAGCTCAAGTGAAGGTGCAACCAGAGATCTGCACAGCAGCTTGTAGAGTCTGATCCAATTAACAGTGCAGCACTACATGTGTCTACAAAGTCTGAAATCTCCTCTGACCCTTCATTTTAAAATCAAGTGCCAACAATGTGGTTTCAACATCAAGTCAACTTTTCCTCACTTACCCTCCCTGTCCTGCTTACCTTTCTGCAGACTCAAATTTCATTGACACTTTGGTTTACATTACAGTATTTATTTATATACCATTATATACCATGTTTCAGTCCTCATAAAGATATTGCCCAATTTCAGGTCCCCTGACCACTCGGGAACCAAGAAGGCCTCCTCTTCTTTTAATGGTTTACAAAGTAGAACAGAATCTTTGGACTAATTCAAAAAATACATTAAATCTTGCAGTTTCCTTCCAATATTGCAAAAAGCATGAAATCCAGTATAAGCCACAGTTACAAGAAAGTGAAAGTGAATTCCTAGTCTGTCACACAAAGCGTTTAATTCAAGTGATATTTAGGTGCAGGTTTGGGGGCGACCTTCATAAGAAGAAGGAATACCTCTAAGCGCCATTCTTTGATGTAAGAAAAATAACACGGCATCATTAGCAATGATATTGACAAAAACTGGGATCAAATTTATGACTGAGAACCATCACTAAATTAAATCCCAAATGCCCAGTCCTACTGAATGCAGTGTGCACCAATACCTGTATTGTTGGTACTAGTATCTTCTATCCTTTGGGAAACAGTTTAACAGCTAAATTCTAACCAGGTTTACTTCTAATACATTCTGTTGATTTTTCTGGGGCTTACCAAGTAAGGGTGTTCTCACTAGCACCCTAAAGAAAAGGCGATGCTATGCTGTGGCTTCTCTAGGACAAGTCTTCTCTGTGCTCTTTTGCTCTAAGGAAGGCAAAAGGGCCTCCTCCGAGTGGGAACCTCAGTTGAGCTGCAATCTGCAAATGGATGGCCTTACCTGATTATCTGGGTGCTTTACAGTGAAGTAGCCAATGCACACAATGACTTCGTGCAAGAGGGCTTCACAGGTGTGCTGGGAACAGTGCCACAGCAAAGAGCTTATAATGTGTCGGAACGCAAGGGACAGTCCTTCAGCGCCCACGATAGACTGAAAAACAAACAAAGAAAAATTACACCTTTTTGCAGATTCCCAATGAAACCAAAGAGAGGTGTTGCTACAAATCACATGACTTTGCAACCTGGCCATTGGCTTGTGCGTACTGACTTCAGGAAGAACCTTGCATCCCAAACCCTGCAGTGTAGGAGGTTGGACTAGATGACCCTTGGGGTTCCTTCCAACTCAAAATTCTATGAAAAAGCACATTTTGTTACCTCAGAATTTGTAATATGCTCAGGATGTAAAAATTTGATAAACCAGTCATACAGTGCTTTAGGATTTGTGTTTGTTTTTTGGTTAAATGAACTAAAGCGTATCCTCTCAATTCATGTCTCACTCCCCCCCCACCGCATGATATTCCTAATATGCACTACTGTAAATAAAGAGTGAATTTTAATTTTAAAAGGGCAGAGATGACTTTGCTGGCACTCTGTTAGCATTAAAAACCCAATTTAATCAGACCAATTTAACAATGTATCTTCCAAGAAAGCATAATTCTAATAAAAAAATTCAGTAAAAAAGTAAAAGAAGAAATATTTTTTTATTTTACTAATGCTGTAAAATATATGCTTAATTGCTAATTTGTGAGTGTGCTGAACAGCCACCCTCATATCACATATAAACATTATTACTATTTATTAAATAGCTATACTGCCCTTCATCTGAAGGTCAGAGTGGTTTACAATATAAAAACACAAAAATACATGAAACAATAACTCCCCAAATTCAGCTGAAATTGCAGCTTATACTGGCTTCTCCTGAACTGGCTAAGGGTTTGCTGAGTGTCAAATTTGGCTGCATGTTAAAAATATGGCTTAGTCAAGAGAATGGTCCAAGAAGGTAAGAGAAGAGATCATCACTCTTCACAAACAAGAAGCAGGATACCAAAGGATAGTGAAGGCACTGAATGTTCCAAGAGACACTGTTGGAAGCAAAAAGATAGTACTTTTAAATAATTGTTTGGTAAGGTATAATCAAAAGAATAAGATCCCTGTTAGCTTGGGTTTGTGTGTGTGTGTGTGTGTGTGTGTGTGTGTGTGTGTGTGTGTGTTAAATGATGGTTGGCTGAGGGAGAAGAAAAGGAGCTCCCTGCTTATTCTGGAGAAGCCCACTTTATCTGCACAGCCCCCAGCCTCTATTTAATAAACATGTCAGCCAGAAAAAGCGACACAAGGTTAAAGGGGGAACGTGATGTATGAGGAAAGAACATCAAAGTCTACTAGCTTGAATGGAGCAACCCTATAGGCCTGTGGGAAAATATCTGCCATCTACAGTTCTTAGCTCCCTGTCTTGGAGTTTGCATAAAATAGATGTGTTTAACCTACATGGAAGAGTGGACACATGCCAGCCAAAATTCAGCAGAAAGCTGGGGTCTTCTCCACTGGCGGAGGAAGAGGAGTGCGGGGGGAGCGCCCCCCCCGGCAGCGTGCCATCGTGGCTGCCCACCCGCGCTGGGTGAGCATTGCCCCCACAGGCGGCCCCCCCGGCCCCGCCTGCTCTCTGCCCCCCAGTGCCAGAGCATGAAGCTCCGCCACTGGTCTTCTCCCCTCCCTCCTTCCCTCCCCCAACAGCCATATTTGCTTCAAAAAGAAAGATACACCTTCCATCACCCAAATTAATATGCCATGATAAAACATTTCCTAGCGCAATTTCACAAGAACTTAAGCTCTGCTGGATCAGACAACCGTCTCACCTAATTCAATATTAAGCCAGATGTCCCCAACAAGCTCAAAAACTGGGCATGAAGGCAACTTCATTCAGCAACTGGGATTCAGAGAAACATTTCCTCAGAAATTGGCGGTCCCAATCAGGGCCATCTTTACCATTAGGCAAAATGAGGAACCCTGCACTGGGTATTATGAAAGAACAGCAAATGGCTAGGTATTTAATGTGGTATTACTGTTTTATTTTTAGTAGCAAAACAGCTTGAGTGGCCCCAAGTGGGATGAGGCTTGACTCTGAAGTAAGGCCCATTGAGTTCAATAGCCATCAAAATGAGTTGGAGAAAGAAGGTTGCATGTTGGACAATTTTATTAAGCCCTTCCCCTCAAATTACTGGGTCATTTCACTAAATCTCTTCCAAATCCTAATACAAGACAGTTGGGAACCTTGCTTGCTTGACCACCATTGGGCCCTGAGAGGGCTACTGTACATGTACTTTCAAAAAGTGGCAGGTGTAGCTCTGAATTCGAGAGCCATGTCTGAGAGCATGGTTTCCATGACAAGGTTCCAGGCTGCAGGTATCCTTGTGCAGCACCTTGACCACTCACTGACTTTCTGGATTTGGCTTCAGGCAGAGGGATCTTTCTGGCTGTGCTCATCAACCCCTTAAACATCATGGCACTTGAGAGAATGGTAAGACATAAATGTTGACCACCCGGCAGCCAAAACAAGTTTGAGGGCCAACCCCCCTGTGACCCAGGACCAGGACACCATTAGTCACCAGTCTAAGGAGCACCTCACTTCAAAGTCAGAACCAAGCGAGCAGCTGCCTGCCTTCTGAGTAAGCAATGGGACTGTGAAAGATAGAAGTCGTCTTATGTTCTGTTTCTGCCCATCCTTCTGTAAGGGTAGGGTATTGCCGCTGGGTCCACGTCTAGCTAGAATGCAGCAGGAAAAGCTTTTCTGGCATTCATTTAACTGCTCCTTGCACTGGCGTCCCTGGGAGATTGCCTCAGAGTCATTTACTACAGTGTATTACGTGCTGACATCTTCTTGGGTTTAGTCCGTTTTCCCCAACACAGGTTCCCGTACGTTCTAGTGGTCCATGTTTAACCGTCGCTGATAACAACAGACCAGAGGGCACCAGAGTTTGTATATAAATGTTAAAAGTCATTTTTCAAGGAAACAATGTATTTCCTCTTTAACCAGTTTTAATAGCAGTTCAGAATCCTGCACTGCTTCTCCCTGACGCCTTCCAATTGTTTAGACTCTGAAGATAAATGGAAAACGTACCTATGAACTTGGGGATTATTTGTGCTTATCTGAATCTTCATGCTGCCCATAGTCTTGCACTTGGGCTCATCACCTTTTGAGAAAAAAGAGCTGCTTGCACAAATTGCTTAGGCAGCACTCTCTTAAAAAAAGAGGGGGAACCACAGGACACATGACTCTGTCCTGCCCCCCCCCCCGCAACTTCCAGGAGCTTTTCAAGGATGCACATGTCTGGCAGCAAAGGGGAGGTGGGTGTCAGGAAGTCCTGCTTCCAGTTCTATGGATTTTGTATAAACACATATACGTAACAAGGGGAAGTCTAATAGTTCTCAAGTATTTGGGTGGGGGGGGTTCAGGTTGAATGCCAAGTGAGGGGTGGGCTGCATTATGTCAATGAGCAGTCCGGAGCCTTGGGCTTCTGTGCTCCCCCCTGACATCCAACCCTAGTTTCCAATCCTGGATGGCAAGGCAAGTAGAAACCATAATTTGCCATCTTAGGTAGGACTGAAGGTACAAAGTGTGCTTACTTAAGGTTCCTTAAGGTTACTCAAGGGCATCCTGATCAAATTTGCAGATGACACCAAACTGGGAGGGGTGGCTAACACCCCAGAGGACAGGATCACACTTCAAAACGACCTTGACAGATTAGAGAACTGGGCCAAAACAAACAAGATGAATTTTAACAGGGAGAAATGTAAAGTATTGCACTTGGGCAAAAAAAATGAGAGGCACAAATACAAGATGGGTGACACCTGGCTTGAGAGCAGTACATGTGAAAAGGATCTAGGAGTCTTGGTTGACCACAAACTTGACATGAGCCAACAGTGTGACGCGGCAGCTCAAAAAGCCAATGCAATTCTGGGCCTCATCAATAGCATCTAAATCAAGGGAAGTAATCAATAGCATCTAGATCAAGGGAAGTAATAGTGCCACTGTATTCTGCTCTGGTCAGACCTCACCTGGAGTACTGTGTCCAGTTCTGGGCACCACAGTTCAAGAAGGACACTGACAAACTGGAACGGGTCCAGAGGAGGGCAACCAAAATGGTCAAAGGCCTGGAAATGATGCCTTATGAGGAACGGCTAAGGGAGCTGGGCATGTTTAGCCTGGAGAAGAGGAGGTTAAGGGGTGATATGATAGCCATGTTCAAATATATAAAAGGATGTCACATAGAGGAGGGAGAAAGGTTGTTTTCTGCTGCTCCAGAGAAGCGGACACGGAGCAATGGATCCAAACTACAAGAAAGAAGATTCCACCTAAACATTAGGAAGAACTTCCTGACAGTAAGAGCTGTTCGACAGTGGAATTTGCTGCCAAGGAGTGTGGTGGAGTCTCCTTCTTTGGAGGTCTTTAAGCAGAGGCTTGACAACTATATGTCAGGAGTGCTCTGATGGTGTTTCCTGCTTGGCAGGGGGTTGGACTCGATGGCCCTTGTGGTCTCTTCCAACTCTATGATTCTATGATTCCTTGCTATTCATCCATGTAACGCCATGCCATGTCAGGGGTGGTGGTGTCTGAACCACCCCAGTGTGTGCGTACATTGAGGAGTGGTGGAGAATATTACCTGGAAAGCTGGTAGATCAAGAACTGCAAAACTGTTGAAGAAACGTAAACTCTTGAGAGCCACTTGAACAGTGTTCTCAGCGTAGCTCTCTTTCGGGCTAGTCGTGCTCAGGTCTGCAATTGTGCCGTGAAAAAGAATGCAGTATAACATGTGCAACACCCCAACCAGGTCTGTAGTCTCAAGAGCAGTTGTTAGCCCGGTGGGATCCTGATGAGCACCATCAAATATGCTCCAAGACCTGCTGAAGAAAGCAACAAAGGATCTTCTTGAAAACCAGCAACGTGAGCTAAGATTATTTATATCAAGCTCTTCTATAAAAAAGTTCAGTGCCTTCATAAGCTAGGCTTTAAGAACACAGAAATATATAAATAAAAATATGACATTTTACAGCGTTTGACAGGCAAAACCAAGGATATACTAACAAGCCCTCCCGTCATTTTTATTGCAAGAATGGCTTTGATAAGCCCCCCCCCTTCCCATTATGCATTGCTAAAAGCTCAATCATTTGAATTACAACGTCCACTTGGTGGATGTGCTTTCTACTCAGGTGCTGATTTCTCTCTGCAAGCCTAAAGAATTAAAAGAATTAAAAGTTGGAAGGAACGACATTCCTCCCACCTCCTCTCTCAAATCTCTCTTGCGTTCCAGGCAAGAGATCATCCCTGCCTCACTTTCAAAGGTGAGAGAGGTGGAAGAGTGTTGAGGGGAATGAGGTCTTCATAGGTGCCATGTTGGGAATACCACCTGTTGGGGGTGAGATACCAAATTCAGTGCAGCCAGTTTGGCAATCCATGGACCACACAGAAATCTTTGCTCGAAGCAGCTGTGGATTAGCATAGTTGATAGAGGTAAGAGGAAAGCGACAGCACTTGACATGCTTAAATCCCATGGATTCCAGTTCCACCTAGTCAAGTTGCATGGGATTAATTCCAATCTGTTGCCTCTGAGGATGTGGATAGGCCACTTGGAAGAGTGAAATCAACCACCTGTCTCCTTGATCCTTGCCCATCCTGGCTCATAAAAGCGAGTTGGGCAGGGCTGAACTCTGCAGGGTGATGAATGCTTCCCTCTGTGAGGGAGCCTTCCTAGTGGTTATTAAATCGCTTCTTAAAAAACCATCTTTGGACCCGGCCAATATGGCTAACTATTGCCCAGTCTCAAATTTTCCATTCTTGGGCAAGGTGACTGAGCAGGTGGTTGCTGAACAACTCCAGGCAAACCTGGAGGATGTGGACCATTTGGATCCCTTCCAATCAGGATTCAGGCCTCACCATGACACTGAAACTGCCTTGGTCACGCTGGTCAAGGATCTCCAGCGGGCTAGGGACAAGGGTGAAATCTGTTTCCTAGTTCTGCTGGATCTCTCAGCGGCCTTTGATTCCATTGACCATGACACCCTTCTGGACTGTCTAGAGAAACTGGGAGCTGGGTGCACTGTTATGCAGTGGTTCTGCTCCTTCCTCCTGGGCCGTGTCCAGAAAGTGGTGTTTGGGGATGAGTGTTCAGACCCCTAGGCTCTCACTTGTGGGGTGCCTCAGGGCTCAGTCCTCTCCCCCACGCTTTTTAACATCTATCTATATGAAGCCGCTGGGAGAGATCATCAGGGGGTTTGGGCTGGGTGTTCATCAGTATGCAGATGATACCCAGCTCTACTTCTCGCTTATATCGGAACCAGTGAAGGCAGTGAATGTCCTGTGTGAGTATCTGGAAGTGGTTGGAGGATGGATGATGGCTAAGAGATTGAGGTTGAATCCCAACAAGACAGAAGTACTGTTTCTGGGGGACGGGGGAAGCAGGTGTGCGGGACTCCCTGGTCCTGAATGGGGTAACTGTACCCCTGAAGAACCAGGTGCATGGCCCGGGAGTCATTTTGGACTCACAGCTGTCAATGGAGGCGCAAGTCAATTCTGTGTCCAGGGCAGCTGTCTACCAGCTCCATTTGGTACATAGGCTGAGACCCTATCTGTCTGCAGACTGTCTCACCAGAGTGGTGCATGCTCTGGTTATCTCCCACTTGGACTACTGCAATGCGCTCTATGTGTGGCTACCTTTGAAGGTGACCCGGAAACTACAACTAATCCAAAATGTAGCAGCTAGACTGGTGACTGGGAGTGGCTGCCGAGACCATATAACACCAGTCCTGAAAGACCTTCATTGGCTCCCAGTACGTTTCTGAGCACAATTCAAAGTGTTGGTGCTTTGAAGCCCTGGCCAAGTATACCTGAAGAAGTGTCTCCACCCCCATTGTTCAGCCTGGACACTGAGGTCCTCCTCTGAGGGTCTTCTGGCGGTTCCCTCACTTCAAGAAGTGAAGTTACAGGGAACCAGGCCGAGGGCCTTCTCGGCAGTAGTACCCTCCCTGTGGAATGCCCTCCCATCAGATGTCAAGGAGATAAAGAACGACACTACTTTTAGAAGACGGCTGAAGGCAGCTCTGTATTGGGTAGATTTTAATGTCTGACGTTTTATTATGTTTTTATACATACTGGAAGCCACCCAGAGTAGCTGGGGAAACCCAGCCAGATGGGCAGGGTATTAATAATAATAATAATAATAACAACAACAACAACAACAAAGCCTCTCTCTGCATTGTGCCCAATACTAATAGTAGTTAAACTGTGCACTCCACTTATCTTCCTAATACAGATAGCTAATATCAGAAAGACCACTGAATATGTTCAAAATGCCTTTGGCCCCTTTTTACGAACCAGGAAGCATTTCTGACACAATGCTAAACTCGGATGGTGTGGCTTACATAAATATGAAGCTCCTCTGGGTCAGAGGAGCACATCCAAAAGGAAGCAAGAGTCCATGGGCATCATGGTTTTCCAGTTGCCTATTTCTCTTCTAAATAAGCTCACTTAATTCTTGCCTGTAGTCCTTAGCATTTGGTGAGTATGCTGTCTGCCGGCAACAGAAGGCAGAACAACCAGTTGTCAAGAAAAACTGCATATATTTTATTTGTCACCCAGCAGCCAAAACAGACATTATCTTAATTACTGAAATAAAACACAAGGCAAAGGCAGCTCATATTCCTTTGATCTTTTTGACCTGAACTTTGATTATTATTATTTAAAAAAAAACCACAAAAAAATCCTAGCCCATTCTGGGGACACATAGCTAACAATTCAACCTCTAGGTTAATGAGCTGCTAGCAAGGATTCCATGTGCTGACCTTTCATTACAAAATGCAGCACAGTAAGAACAAAAGAAGAATAACTGCTCATTCTTAAAGGGCAGGTGGATGTGCAGATATACTATTTGGAGATGTTTTGTACGCATGTGATTAGTTGGGAGTTTTTATTCTGCACCACCAAGCTCTTGCAGTGAAATGCCTCTGAAATGTCCCTGTTTTATAGACATTGGCACGCAGATCTTAGAAGGCTTCACGAGAAGCTTGCTAACGCCTCTGGAACAATTCCCACTAACTTCAGCGAACTTTGGAGTGGGCCAAACAGTACCACAGCCTTGACACTTGTGTCTGTTACAGAATTTAACATCTTCATCCAGGGCTCATAGGAAGCCAGTAACTTTTTACTTAAGAGGTTCTCACAGGTTTAAGAAAAGGACATTTTCATGTCCATTCCTCCTAATATATACAGTTTTGCCTAATCTAGGCATTTTTAAAAGCAATTTCCCTTGCTATTACACATTTTTGTCTGCACTGTCCCCTAGTGCATGCATCTTTTTGGTTGGAAAACTTCACTGCAAAATTATGAGATGAATGAATTTCAAAGAATAGTTGCATTTTGGTTTGTGTTATTGTGACCTGAGAGAGTGGGGATTGGAACCCTCACCTTCTTGGTCCAAGTCCAAAACTCTACCCATTACACCATCCTCACTCTTGGGACAGAACATAGGCTACTACTCAGCCGCCCTGAGCCCGGCCTTGGCTGGGGAGGGTGGGGTATAAATAAAAATTATTATTATTATTATTATTATTATTATTATTATTATTACTAGCATACCAAGCAACAAAAACCAAAGCATTAATATACCAATGAACAAATGGAGGCGCAGGCTTCATCAGAAGCATCAAAGGTTTATCAGCAAGTTATAGTTTAGGATGAGGACCAGTTTTTAAAAAAAATAGTGCTGGATTCCAACTTGAATGAATAGACTCTTTTGAACTGTTCATTTTTAGTATTTGAAGTGTGCAGTAGATTAGGCCGATATTTTGCACCTTTGGTGGAATTCTAATTAGCTGCTAGAATATTGGCTAGAATTCTTGGGAATAACAGAAAAAATAGGTAGAATCTTAATTTGGACTCTTTTGTTGTAACGTTTTGAATGACAGAATTCAATCCTCTTTAAAACTGCTTGTTGGAAAGCTTCTGAACACTGCAAAAGTTGTATTTGCTAGATATTAGAAAACTCTGGCAATGCCAACAGTTGAGAAATGGCAAACTGAGGTTCCTGAAATTGCCAAAGTGGATCAGCATGAAATGGGCTCTCCGGCAGCAGCGGCATTTGTGGTGAGGTGGACCTGCCCTCTCAACTGTGTGGGGGCCCCTTGACCCCATGCCTGCTCCCGTAAGAAGCATCACCCGTGTTTGTGGCTCCACTCCAGCCTCTGCTACTGATCTCAGCACTGCATCACAACATACTGGAATATACCTTCGTTTTTGATCAGACCTTCGTTTTTGTAAATAAGATGGGTGTGTATTACAAACCAATGAATAGATAAAAATCAACTCCATTTCATTTCGGGGGGGGGGGGGGGGGCTTGGAAATTACATTTCCTGTCAGGCGCGCTTTGCAGGTGATGCAGCACTAGCTTTCGCCATGCGTGGCTCCTTCTATTAATATAATCTATGCAATCTAGTTCTTAAAAGGAGGGACAGAGGCTGGTGCTGTCCGTGACTGCCCCCCCCCATCATTCAAGGCGTGCCATGGTGCATTGCTTGAGAAAACCACTGCACTATGGGGATGGGAAAAGAAATGGATCCAAATTCAAATATTTCACCACGTTAAGTCTCCTAGATATAAATGGTGCTCCTTCCAACACAAATGATTTGAGAATTATACTGAAATGATTGAAAAATACCAGGGTAGGATAATGGCACACAAACAAACAGCAGCCACTTACCTGCCACTGACAGCAAAACACAGCTGGCACATCCCATGCAGTACTGCTGTAGCGTTCTGTAAGAAAGTGGCTATTTTGGGGTTTTCATCAATTGGGCCTTGGACGGAGAGGAAACAGCAACACAGCTTTTCAATTAATCCCATATTTACCACATAGCTAGCAAAGGAAAGAGAAGGGGGTGGAAATGCATTAAAGCAGGTCATGGTGCCCCAATTGTGATATTCCCAAGGTGTATGGCAATTTCCCCCCAGCGTGGAAGCCCTATACAACGCAGTGCCTTCCCGGTGGCAGCACCATATCTATGGAACTCCCTCTTAGTATATATCTGATTGTCCTTCATGCAGTATTTATTCAGGCATTATCTTAAGACCAGCTTATTTTTGTTGGCCTTCAGAGTATAGTGAGAGAGGCCCTAGTTGTCTAATTTGTCTAAAACACATTTATTTTGTCTTGAATACCACTGATTGTCATAGGTTACTGTAACTGGATTTTATTGTAAATTGTGGCTTTTATGCTGATTTTTAAATTAATGTTAATAGCTGTCCTGAGCTTTGTATGAGGGTGGGATAATAATAATAATAATTCTGTGTCGATCACATATATTTGGCCATTATCATGTTGTTTTATACTTGTAGACCCTAATGTATTACTTCAAGATTAATGGATGTCTTTGTTTTTATATATGAATAAATGATTCACAATGGCTTTTATATTTAAGCAATAGTTTAGAATGAGAAAAATCAACTAAAACACACAAGACACAATATGATCACAACACAGTCTTCCCCAAGTCTAGTTTCTACATCCTCTATCTTTTTAGCTGACAACAAATGATGAACTTATTTGTTGTTCAAAGAAATATCCTTTCCCCCACAGATAAAAGCAGACATTTCAAATCAACCCTAAGGCATGGTCTCATCAGTTGGAACATAACCTTTACAAAAAACTGACTCCTGAACCTTTCCTTGCTATCTTTTTGCTGCTGTTGGGCAGTATTGTCCCTCTTCCTGATAATTCAAATTTGGGAGCATCCAGACTGTCACTATTTAAGGGCTGGCTTTAATCACATGCTGGCAAATTCAGGTTGCAGAAGTAAAGTTGATGGGGAGAACCTGTGCAACAAACCTGCTTCCTGAAAGACTGGAAAGTTTGTGATATGGAAAGTGACAGGAAGAGGCACTGGGAAGTGTAGGACAACCCACACTTAGCACAACATAGTCTAACTGCCACACAAATAAAAAACCTTCCTGCAAACAAATCAGAGTGAATGCTAAACAAACAGGTTGTCTGGAAGCAGCCACCACCTCCCTAAATTGTTCTGATCACTAGAAGACAGAACCAATGTGGGATCCGAGAGGTGGAGTCTTTTTGCAGGAAAGGACTGTGGAGAAATCAGGTAGATGTAAATGACCTTGCAATAAAGATGTAAGAGGAGCGAAAGTCAAGAGGAAACCGGGAGGAAGTGCCAGCTTAGAATCAATTTGGCCTTCAGAAACATGTGGAAACAGCTGGCAACATCAAAGGCCCCCAATGTGCTTTAGTGACCAAGTCACACTACTCAGAGATTATCTCAGGCTGGGGCAGCAGGATTTCAGAAAGGCAGATTTAGACAGTTCTCTGCATATGTTTCTTGTGACAAGTCTTGCTAGGTGTGGATGTATCATGGAATCTAATTTAATAAATCTGTAAAAGAGAACCACTTTCTAAAATGGAAATCTTCACGTTGTCAGTAACATATAAAAGCTGGATGCCTTTCAGTGCCCTAATCCTAAATGAGGAAAGTCACCCTCATAATTTTAATGGGGTAATTTAAAATTCAATATAACATTTTAGTGTTTTCTATTTAAGAGATGGTTAGAAACCTTGAGAAAGGGAAGAGTTAGAAATGTAACAAATAATGTGGAACAATGGGTAACACAGTACTTTAAAGTGTGGTTTTAAAATGTATAAAAAATTAATTAATTAATTAATTAAGGAAGTAATAATACATGATCTAGCTGTGTATCATAAGGGCTATGATTCGACTAAATAGCCATGATCAAAATGATCACCCTCCCAAAACTAACCTACCTATTCCAAACCCTCCCAATCTGGATTCCCCCAACACAACTCCACAGATGGCAGAGAAAACTACACTCTTTTATCTTCTCACATAAAAAACCAAGAATAAGCCCCAAATACCTGCACCTCCCCACCTCAGAAGGATGGGGAATCCCCAACATAGAAGCATATTACATTGCCAACCAAATACACCATATAATCCCATATATACTAGAAGATGAGACAAAACAATGGAGACACCTAGAGACGGACACAATTGAAAATACCTGCACCACAGCATACCCTCTCCTCCCAAACAAACTAAAGAAAACTCTCACAACACTTAACAGGTACACACAGACCATGATCAAAGCATAGAAAACAGAAATAGGCAAACTATCCCCAACCCCATCCCCACTAATCCCCCTGGCGTACCACCCATTATTCCACCATGCAGCACAAAACCTCCAGATAAAAACCTGGCAAACCAAAGGCTTATATCGCCTCACAGACTTCTATAAAAATAACAAAGCTTTGTCAACACAAGAAATACAAGACAAACTAGAAGACACCCAAATGCCCTGGGTAACACATCACCAATTACATGCCCTCTTAAACAACCCAACAGTAAAATCAGCAGCAAATAGGCCCCTGACGACCTTCGAAAACCTCCTCCTAACAACAAAGGGAAACTGTAAAGGGATGGTATCCACAATATACAAAATACTACTCCAAAATCCCGCAAATCCCCTAGACGCAATCAAAAAACAATGGGAGAATGACATAGGCTATGAGATTAACCCCACTCAATGGACCAGAATGTGGTCTAAACCCCCCTTTAAATCCATATCAACAAAAAGAAAAAAACTCACTCTGAAACTCACCTACAGGTGGTACCTAACACCAAGGAAACTAGCGCTAATACACCCAGGAACCTCACCAAAATGCTGGAGAGGGTGCGCCTCCACAGGCACATACCTCCACATGTGGTGGGAGTGCCCCAAAATCCAACTATTCTGGACAACAGCCATACGAGAAATATGTAAAATAACTAAGCAAGTATTAGACATCACCCCAGAACTGGCCCTACTAAACATCTTCTAAGACAACAATGCCCACTTACACCACAAAGAACTCATAACTCACCTACTTTCAGCAGCCAGAAACACCATAACCAGACACTGGAGAGACCTGTCAGGAGTAAGCATGGACCAAGGGTACCAAATAGTATGGGAAACAGCCTTACTAGAAAAATTAACCAATAAACTGAAACTGACACGGGGGCAAACAGAAGAAGACGCCTTTACCCTGGTATGGCTCCCCTTTATCACAAACACAGCCCAAAAAGACAATGACAATAATCCACCAACAGCATACAAACCAATATGGCTAACTTATCCAAAACACCCACCCACCCCACTCACACACGAAAACAAAGATCACCACAGCCAATCACAAATGAACAACCACACCCTGGGCCAACCCCAACCTCTCTCACCACCAAAGGAACACAAGTGAACAACAGAGAACCGGCATGAGTAACTCTGACACCAAACCCTACCTACATTTTGTGGCCACAGCATGAACCACAAAAATCATACATCCACTGTTTCGTTTAGAATATTTTTTTCTTGTTTTCCTCCTCTAAAAACTACGTGCGTGTTATGGTCAGGTGCGTGTTATAGAGCGAAAAATACGGTAACTGAACAGGTAACTTCATCATGTAAAGATTCGTGCAAAGGCAGGTGGGAGAAATAAGGATTCAGGTTTAATATGATGTATGAATTATAATCTTCTCAAAGACTTCACAGATATTTTAATAGCGAATATGAAGGGGAAATTTCATAAGAAACAGCGACTACCGCTTAAGGAAATCTGCATTAGAAAAGGATTCCACATGCACCAAGGTAAAGAAGGAATATCCCTGCATCTATCTGGAAAAACAGAAAGAGGTGGCAAAAATGCCAATTTAAATAAAAATGGTTCAGCACATAGGAAAGGATGTAGATAAAATACAGAAAGATAAAGAGCTGTGCATTCAAGTGCAGTTCCTGCCACCTAGAAATTAATGTATTGAGAAAGGAATTCCAAGTGCATCTAGTGCAAGAGGTCAGAGCAGAAGGAAGGCCAGGGTCAGGGCAAGGGGCTGGGTGGGGTTGAAGACATGGCAAAAGGTAATTTATTAAGAGAAGAGGGAGATCTCCTTGAAAAATTAAATGTATCCTTTACCGCATCTTCCAGAGAAGGTGGAAGACAGATGACAAAGACAAAAGAAAGACAAATATTTGGGTGGGGTTGGGAGCACTCCCCCAGAATCCTATTCAGAGAGGAAACAGAAAAAGATGATGTGCAGGGTGCTCCCCACATCACCCAACCCAGGCACCAGACAACTGATTTCCCTTCCCTTTTAGCCTCATGCCGAATATGTCATGTCTTTAGGGGCTGCCAACTGGACATATATGGAATTTTGAAAAAAAGGTTTGTGTAAAATTTGGATCCAGCAGAATTAGAATGGATCCTCCTGAATCGGCATAATTTCACATGGGTTCACAAAAAAATTAAATTAAAGCTTACAGGCTGCACAACAAAAATCAGCACAATAAAAATCACCACCACAAGAATACTGGCACGGATCCTCATGTTTCTGGAATGATCTCCTTTGAGATGTACCTAGCACCAACATTATGAACTTTAGTCAGTGGCCAAGTATGCACATCCTTATTCGTTATTGGCCCATAATGCTATACTGATTTTGTTTAACATGTATTTTGCTAACATGTATCTTGTTTATATTGTATTTTTAATGTTGGGTTTTAATAGATGATTTTGTTATGCATCTTTGGGATCTAAGGCCATATAGGGAAGGAAGGATATACATTTGATAAACAAATAGATGGCTTCAATATTTATTTATTTACTATATCAGCCAATGTACTCAAGATGGTTCACCATTACATGATACGAAAGAGAGAAGAGGAAGGGAAGGAACAGAAGAAGAAGAAGAAGAGTTTGGATTTGATATCCTGCCTTTCACTCCCTTTAAGGAGTCTCAAAGCGGCTAACATTCTCCTTTCCCTTCCTCCCCCACAACAAACACTCTGTGAGGTGAGTGGGGCTGAGAGACTTCAGAGAAGTGTGACTGGCCCAAGGTCACCCAGCAGCTGCAGGTGGAGGAGCGGAGACATGAACCCGGTTACCCAGATTACGAGACTACCGCTCTTAACCACTACACCACGCTGGCTCTCGACAACAGCAGGACAACAAACCTGCTCAGGCACCATGGCCACTGCAGGAGGGGAGGTGTCAAAGGACTCCTGCTTACAGCTCAGCCTCTCCCTTGGATGCAGAATGGTGGGGAAACTGTGGGCGGAGACTAATCTGGAAGAGGAGGGGCCAAATGGCAGTTCACTCCAGCCAGGTTGATGGAGAGGACTTGATCTTTCATTTTCCCCTATGAAGAGGTTAAAGACATCCAGTTGTTTTCTCACCTAATGAGATCTTGCATCCTGCTGTTAAAGGCTTCAGCTTGTGTGGCCTTGTTCTTTGGTTCCTGAATTAATTTTGGCACACAAATCTGTTTGTTCCCATACGATACACTGGAGATCAAGCACCCGAACACCACAGCTATGATTCTTAGAACTCCAGTGGTTACACCTTCAAACACTTGCTTGTTGGCAGTTCTTCCTAAGGTAGCATTATGGTCATCTGGAATGTAAACCTGCACACATATATCAAAACAAAATAAATTATTAAAAAACAAAACAACCCCGCTCCATTTTCCAAATTATTTGTTTCAATTCTTTCAACAGTTCCTCACAGGACTTTATTCCCAGAGCCCTCACCACCCTGGTCGCCTGCCTCTGGATGCCCTCCAGCTGGTGAGGTGATGCCCTTCACTGAGTCACCCCAGAGTTTTTAAGGCGTGCATTAGGAATAATAAGGATGAAGATAAACAGAAGGAGATGTGTCTTAAGTGGCAGACTGTCAACACTGTCCAGAGCTGGGTATCATTCTAGGAAGAAAAAGGCTGGCTCCAGGGAACTTTGGAATAAATACCAAAACAAATAAGGCTGCTTTCTAAACTCAGAAATTAATGATAACTCCAAATTGATTTCACTTCAAAAAAAAGGTATTTACACTTTTATTGTACAATAGTGGAATCATAAAGTACAGTTGCCCCACAGTTGAGTGCTGTATCTCTCTCCATGGGAATATGGTAACACTTGGCAATGAAGAACATGCACATTTTTTTTTATTATTCATCAGCTCTGTGCCTTGAGTTGGTACTTAAAATCCGTTGTAATAGTCTGTTCCTGGTAACGAGCCAAGCTAGGAAGTGAGAAGTCTTCAGCTACTTATTCAAGTTCAGTTGAAGAAAGAATATTGTGTTGCATCAGTAATTTACACAGCCTGGAGTAATTCACGCCTGGTGATTTTGATCCTCTACCTAAGTAGATGGATTGTATTTAAAACATGTGTGCCTATTTAATTAGCAAGTAAGATGCTACAATTTGGAAGTCATTAGCACAGCAAGCATTCTCTGTACAGTGGTACCTTGGTTCTCAAATGCCTTGGTACTCAAATGCCCTGGTTCCCAAATGCCGAAAACCTGGAAGTAAGTGTTCCGGTTTGCAAATGTTTTTCGGAAGCTGAACGTCCGATGCAACTGTCGGCTATTGTTAACAGGGCGCCTACACCAATCAGAAGCTGCGTCTTGGTTTTCAAACATTTCGGAAGTCAAACCGACTTCCGGAATGGATTAAGTTTGGTGCTTTTGTTTTTGCTATTATTTTGCGTTTTTGTTTTTGAGGCTTTTTTGGTTAATTTGTTTTTGTGACTGTGTGGAACCCAGTTCAGCTACTGATTGATTTATTGACTGTGTGACTGCGGAAATGGATAAAAGCCCCACATCCAAACACTGACTATCATCAGTGTAGGTAAGAAATTTTTTTAATTTTAATCATCTACAATACTGTTTTATTTATTTTATAGTACAGTACTTTGATTATTGCTTTCATTTTATGGATCAGTGGTCTTGTTAGATAGTAAAATTCATGTCAAATGGCTGTTTTAAGGGTTGTTTTTAAAAGTCTGGAACAGATTAATCCATTTTGCATGACTTTCTATGGAAAAGCACGCCTTGGTTTTGGAACACTTTGGTTTTGGAACAGACTTCCCAAACGGATTAAGTTTGAGAACCAAGGTACCACTGTACAACTTAAGGTATTCCATTCTTTTCCCTAAACATGTCTGGCTCAAACTACACACAACACTGGATGATCTGTGATCAATTTGGAGCCTTTTAAAAATGCAGCCAGGCAGTGTTGTGTGTATGTGAGGGTGGAAAGGGCTGCGAAGGACACAGCTGAGGACCTGCATTTACAGGTAGGAAACCAAAAAGTCACAGTGATTACAAAAAGCTGCCAATACGGAAAAGGTGAATTATGCCGCTCTTCTAGCACATGAGCACTCACTTCTGTGCCTTTGTGACATCAGCAGCCATGAGGTCCTTTCACATCTATCTGCATGATTAAAACACCACAGATGTACGGCAGGCAGATATAACAGGTCAGGGCCCTTTCAATCCAGGCATCCAAAATCTGAACTGGCTGGCCAAAAGAGGCCTGCCTGGTCCCACTGCTGTGTGCCTTTTGGCAGCAGCAAGGATGGTTTTCTTTCAGCAGGTGTTTTTTGGATAATGCTTTGAAATGAGATCTGAATGCTGCTGATTCTGACTTTTTTGTTTTTGTATTATTGCTTTTGGACTATTAAAATATATATTTTGGCCTTTTAAAACATATATATATATATATATATATATATATATATATATATATATGTTTATTTGGTTTTGCCAAGTGCTTCTGTTATTTGTTATAGGAAGGTAGGGTACAAATACTGG
This sequence comes from Podarcis pityusensis, assembly GCF_964106645.2. Taxonomy (NCBI): domain Eukaryota; kingdom Metazoa; phylum Chordata; class Lepidosauria; order Squamata; family Lacertidae; genus Podarcis; species Podarcis pityusensis. Next base: position 1,973,793 of record NC_138034.1, on the reverse strand, counting down.
GAATAATAAAGCAAAACACATGTTTTAAAATAAATTAATGAACAAACCTCTGTGTGGGTTGTACTCTCAAACTAGCGTTAGTAGGACTAGGACACGGGGCTTTTAACAGAAGTGGATAATTTATGCACAGCGGTCCTTACTGATATCAGCAGATGCATGCACAAGGTCAGTTATGGTGGCAAGTCCAGCAGGGGGCAAGGGCCACCAGAAACAGCAATCTTTCCTGCTCCCCCCCCTTACCAAATGGGCTGCAGTCCTTAGGGAAAGAGGTCCCAGGTTCCATCCCCAGGTAGGACTGAGAGAAACTCCCTGCCTGAAACCCTGGGGAGCTGCTGCCAGTCAGAGCTAGACGGACTGGTGGTCTCACTAAGGAAGTTTTCTATCTTCCTGGTGCTGCTAATAGGGAAGTGGGCTGTCTTCTTGTTTGTCTGTTACATTTTCAGGACCACAGACCTGTCCTTTTCTTTACTCCACCTCCTCTGCCCCTACGCATGATGTGCAATAAACCTAACGCATCTCCTGTAAACAAAGCTGAAGCCAGGCAGGGGAAAGGAAAGATATACACTGGCTAACTGAACTGAGGGCTCTTCCCCTTTGCTTTCAGCATGCTCTTACTGACTGACCCACAGGACCAGGAGCTTTGCTCCATTCTAATGCACAGTCCTAAAGACATCCAAGAAGGTCCAGCAGGTAAATGCTAAAAAGGTGGGAGGCCTAATCCTCTTTGATGGGCTTAGTGCTTCCAGTGTAAACTTCGTGGACCATTTTGAATCTCTCTTAGCATGTTCTACCCACAGCTGAGAATCACGGACAGCCGCCGCCATCGAGGCAGGATGACTCTGGGCAACAACTGTGCTCCTTGCACAAACAATTCTTCTCAGCAGTGGCAGGAACAGTTTTGCCTATACCATCTTATTGTGTTTGACATTTTTTCTTGCTGAATTTTGAAGTCGTAATACAGTACCTGCTTGAGCAGGCGCTGAGGAGAAACAGTTTTGCAGTGCTTGAATGGAGCCCACAATAAAGGCAGCCGCACAACTGCTATTGTAGGCTGGAAGGAGCAGCTCTGGGGAGGGCAGCTGTTTGTGCTTGGGGAACCAATCCTGCTTTAAAGGCTAGTATTCTTTAAAATGCTACTGGCTCCCACAGTTGTAAACAGGTGGTAGTACTAAAACACAGGAGCACACCAATACTCTTCACCACTGTCCCATTGGCTGCTGTTCTTTGAACGTCATCCTGCCCGGAAGTGGACAGTGCAAAACAATCTAAAGTGAAACCCAAGGGAATATAAAGTTGAGATACACATTCTTTTGGAATTAGCATGAGTCAGCACTTTGTGAGGTAGCACTTTGCAAAACAAAAACAAAAAACGACCATTTTATTTTTTCTGTTTGAATTGTTGATGTCCCTGTTGCTGTTATTTGATCAAGATGCAGCTTTAATGTTCATTGTTTTCCCTATGAATCTGCAATCCTGCTGCAAAGCAGGGACAGGGAATTTTGTTCAGTCTGCATTTTTAATCAACCTGACCCAATTCACACCTCCTGGACTAATATGTGAATCAGAATTTAATTATCCTTATGATAATGTATTTCCTTCTTTATTTATTAATAAAATTTCTTTTAAAGAAAAAATATCTGAATCCTCTGATACAGTTCTTGGCCCAAAAAGCAAACTAAAATGTTCACAAACACCCTGACACAGTCATCAAAGTATCAAAATGGTACCCCCTGACTCTCTTTACATCTTAAAGCAATTGGGGGGGGGGGAATGAGAGTGGTCCTAAGATGAAACATCTGACCTTACTTTTATTATTAGCTTAAATCTAAGCATGTTATCACTGAATAATTTAGAGAATGAGCATAAGCTCTCAGGGGAGCATACAGTTTAAAGAACAGAACAATACAATAAAGTTCTGTAGTCAGAATGAAAACACACAAAAACTGGAGTGTTCATTTATTAAACCATCAAACTCTCAGTGTGCTAGAATGCCCGGGGGCACAAAAATAACTTTTCACCTGACATTTAAAAGGCAGTAGAGTGGGAACCAGGTCTACAGAGGACATCTTAAATATGAGGTGCCATCACCGAGTAGGCTCTCTAATCGAAGAAGACGGTGGGACTTGGAGGAAGAGACTCCAATTAGTTTGTAGTTAAATAAACAAAACTAAGGAAATTTTTCTTGGAGTGGGAGACTCAGGCCCAAGTCACAGTTCCCACTTACCTTCTAGCTTTTGCTGGGAAAACCTCTACAATTGACAAAATGCATGCCAGAAGAACTCCCCACCCCCTCCCGGCAACACGCAAACTCCCAATTTACTGCCTACATAAATCCCTTCTCTATATTCTCCCAAGTTACAGCTTTCAGCTTCAAACAGCAAGTGAAGAAGCTACAACATCTAAAACTTAAAAAGATGAAACAAATATGGGACAAGTAGGCAACCTATACTGAAACATTCAAATCATCTATCTCTCAATCTCACCCACTATTAAGCCTTCCACGTACAATGTCCTGCAGACCCACGGAAAGAGCAAAAATGTTGTTGGTTTTAATTTTCCCCAAACATTCCTCAAGATGACCTTAAGGATCTCTTAGCTGACGCCACAGGATAATATTTTGTGCCTGCCCTTCCTCTCCAAAGCAGAACCTGTCTTTCTGGGGGGGCCCTCGGGGGTGTTGTACACCTTGTGCTGCTATCTCTGATCATGGCATTCCTGGTGTGTCTGAACCCCGTTCTCAACATCAGCAGTGGTGCTGTGCTTTCTGCAGACTTTAAAACACCTCTGGGCTTGCCTGAACAGAAACGTGTTGAGAAAGAGGCACTTCTGGAAAGTATTTGCAGTAAATACTACTGACGTTCTCTCTCTTGTCCCTTACAAAACCGAACAATTAAGCTATGGAGCGACTGGCGCTGCTTCCTAAGGTGGGTGGTCTGCGAGGTCAGGGTGGAGGCCAATTGCAGGGCGGTGGAAGGGAAGATAAAGCTGACTGGTGTTACCTGGCTGGGGACTAAACAAAGCTTTTAGCTCCTGACAGCTCCATTCCTTCAGCCTCCAGACAGACAACAAGAAGAAATAACCCAGAGGAGGACAAAAGCCTAGTAAGCCTCAATATTAAAGCAAGTCCCTCTGTTGCAGAGTCAAACATGCAAGTGCCATTACTTGGCTGATAAAAGCACCTTTCTTTAAGGGTGTACATTTTGCTCCATAATTTATTCAAATCTGAAATATGACATAAGCATCTCCATTCAAGTAATTTAAGCTACAAAATGCAGTGGCAATAAGAGAATTCACCCTCCTTTAGCTGTAAGGCCACTCAAAAAAGGAAAAGCAAAAAATAATAATTATCAGATGCTCCTTAGAGAGTTTACAAACAGAGAGATACTTAAAACAAGAAACAACTAGCAATCAATGCATTTTATTTACTATTGTTAATGTTTTATTCATATCTGACACTTTGAACTATAAAGGATTGCCAAGATGGCTCTCAAATTTGAAATTCAAATTATCCCAGACTGTGACTCTTTGTGGTATCATGACTACGAATGTCACGTTAGGACTGGGAAGGTCCACTGACCGTGGGCTTGTCACTTTCAGGCTGACCTCCTTCGTAGGGTTGTTGTGAGGATAGAATGAAAGGAGGGGACAAAGAGGAGTGAAAACGGTGGGTGCCGTTCTGAGCGTCTTTGAGGAATGGGGGGATACATTGGCACCCTGGGCTCCTTCGGGAGGAAGGGCGGATATAAAGTGAATCAAATCCATCAATAAATAATGGAATGCATTATTTCATAGTGAATAAAAAGAAGGAAAGTCCAATCTTGCAGGAACTGTTCTAAATAATTAAGATTCCTAGATTAATGCAATCCAAGGTAAAATGTATGCTAGTCATGCGTGGTTTTGTCCATAATTTGGATATAGTTCAGGAATAGGTACTGTACATAAGAGGCAGTGGAAGCAAGAATCTGGTGCTTAGTAAATGTGGTGGGAACATTAAACCCACGGTGGCAGTGACACTTCTGAAAGGAAAGCAACTAACTGAATGAACAAAAGCACCTAAGACCAGGTTCAAGGCAAGCTCAGATTGCTTGCTAACTTGCTCAGCTTGTTGTTTCCAAAGACATTCCAAAGTCTTATTAGATCTATCTGAGAGCACTTGATTAATAAATTAATCCAACCTGCCCCATAGAGTCTATTTTTTAAAACACAAAAGAATTTGTACTGAAATACATCACCACCACCTCTCCCCAACTTAAGAGACTGCTAAAAATATTCAGTTTTTAGGTTTCATCATGCAATGCACACATGTCTTTCTAGGGAAAATGTCAAAAAGTAACTATAAATTTTATAGGATGCAACTGCTTGTTATAAATTAACAATTCAAGTTTACTGCTCAAACAGAACAAGTGAGCCTCTCTTACAATCTATTTGATTCTTTCACTAGAGAAAAAAACACACCTTGACACCACACTCCCCCAATGTTAGTTTTCTATGCAATAATCCGTATTACAGAAATGTGGGACACTCAGTGGCTCAATTCATGCACACAATAGAACTTTCACTGGTTTGTTTCACTAAACTTTCCCTTCAGCAATAAGTTCACAAAAACCCTACAGGCATTCATTCCAGTGGACGCTTTTGCCTCAGTGGATAAAGGTGCAATCCAATATACATTCACTGGGGCATAAGACCTACTAAACACAGAGGGGCTTGCTTCTGAGTAAATGTGCTTGGGACTGCATTGCATGTCTCTGATATAGCAAATGTCAGCATTAAAGTGGTTAGACGAAAAGAGGACTGTTGAGTCAAGGAAAACAACGAGCCAGCAGATAACTGGATGCTGCTCCAAGTGTCAGAAGTTGGAAATGGTCCACAGGATCTGCTGCTCTGATGTAAGCAAATCTGTGGAAGCTCCCCGGTCTAGGCCCATCTGGGGAAAAGGTTATGGCCACTGAGGCTGATTCTTGATGAAGGAACTGGCGTGAGTTCGTTTTTGAGTGGAAGAGTTTTGCCTCTTCATCTAAACAAAGGGTCTGAATGCCTATTCCAGGAAAGGACAGACTTCAGGCTTATGAGAACTATGTGCCTTTTACTGGGACCCCAGATTCACCAACCCAAGCCAGATGCAAAAGAGAAACAATTATAACAAATGAAATCTGAGCCCAGGAATAGGCCTTTGACATCAAACCATATTAACTGCTGGTGGACCTCTTTTATACTTTAATTGCTCAAACAAGTATCTTGTGCATTCAGCAGAGGACGTACAACCATACTGTGGCTTCCTACGTACAACAGAGAGCTAAGTGGAAGCAAGCTCAAATTGTATACCTCAGTTCTTCCAGGAAAGAGCTGGAGGAAGGCAAATGAACATGTGACGAATGAAAAACAGAATTTACAAGTTGCGTTCAGGTTCCTTTTGTTGACAACGAAGGCTTCCTCTTAAGTGTTTGTCAACTGTCCTATGGCGTGTTGGTTCTAACTGTGCAATGTAAATTATTCAAGGCCCATACATAACTTTTCAATTAACAAACTGCTTGGCTCATGAAAACATATACACACCATTTATAAGTAGCAGTCCTAGACTAAATATCTCATGATAAGGAGGTTACTATGAATTAAAAATGAGTTTCTAATAAAATATTTAATGACATCTGAAATTAAGTGAAAGTTAAAAGTTTCCCCATTAAAATGTATCTGTCTTTCTCTTCCACCCCCATTGATTTGCAAAACCTGTTAAGATGCAGAGTAATGCATTTTCATGTATTAAAAACAGAATGCAGAATAGCCCATGTGAATTCCAAGACTTCAACTACATGAGAGGGCAACAAACCTAAGTCTACTGCCAACATGTACAAAGCGGACGTTAGCTTTCTTTCAGGCGAATGCGCCCCTGCCCCTAAACATTTGTCTCCTTACCGAGTGTCTCCTTTTGCCACTTATCCCCTAGCTGGACCAAGTGGAAGCAGTTAGAGGGAAGTTATGTGGCAGCAAGCAGTGAACGTGAGATGGCTTCAACCCCTGACCACAGTGGTGGCCCCTGTCAGTGGAATGCTCTCCCCAGGGAAACATGCCTAGTGCCATCCTTGTCAGCCTCTAGGCAACAGGCTAGGACTTTTATTGTATACCCAAGCTAATTTGTGTTGTCTCCTATGGTGGTGCTCATCTATTGTGGGGTGGGTACGAATTATTCCTATTAATATGTTGTTGGGTGAGCATTTTACACATTTTGTATTGTTCATTGGTATAAACTGCTTTATATGCTGTATTTTACCTTGTCAAGTTGCTTTGAGAACTTTTACTGTATAAACCAACTGATAAATGTAATTAGTGTTATTATTAATAAGAATAAGAATAAGTCCCTTCACGCAAATGTCCTTTTTTCCTAAAATGTTGCCTCTTACTTTACAGATGATGGGGTTGTGGTTTGAGCCCCTCCTTTCCTTTGCTGCCCTCCTCAAACTTGCAAGCTCCCGATTCTGCTCCTTTTTATGTGTCAGAGGAAGATACAAATGTCTGCACATCACATAGGTAAAATCAAGTAAACACAACATCCATGATGTAAGTGGTCCAGTTATATCAGGTATTTCTAGTCACCACTATGGCACTAACACAGTTAATTCAAAGTTAAAGCATTACATACCATTAACTGGTGCATCAACAGGTCCATTAAAAATGTAATCTTGTTGCTGAACAAAACATAGGTGCAGTTTTCCACACAGTTACTGCAGGCCAGGTGATAAGCGTTTATTGTACTGCAGAGTGACCTAAGAGATAAAGTGAAATTTTAATCATCTTAAGGGAAAATTGCCAATCAAGGTGATATAAATCAATAGTTCTGTGGGACATCTTTTGAGCTTGATTTTTATGCCAACAGCAGACCACAGCCAAAGGACAAAGCAAATTCTGAATACGGAACACAACAGGAGGAAAGAAAGAACCCATAAAATAAAAAAAATTGAATTTCCAGATAAAAAGATCAAGTTAAATGTGGCCCTCAAAGGTCTAGCAAACTACTTAAAATACTTTGGTAAGATTCTTAGGTAAATATACAAAGGGAGAGAGATCCATGATTATTGGGCTGCTTCTCCACAGGTCCAGCCTGATGATGATGTCAATAATAAGAGCATTGTCACCACGGCCAGGAGTCGCTGCTCAGCAGCCGAAGGTGGTTGCTGTGGCTCATCTCTCCTGCAATGTGGCCCTGTGGAATGGCGGCAGACGGCAACTCTTCTGCAAGGGGAGGAGGCAAGCTGTACTTGCGGCTCTTGCTTTCTCACCTGTCCCTCAGATGCAGCCTATTTAAATGGGGTAACTGTTTGCAATGCACACAACATCCTAAAATTTGAGAGTGCAAACCTTTATACTTTAAGACGATCACATGAAGCATGATCCCTATGTTCATAGAGCAATGTGGACTCATTTTGGAACAGTGTGGTTCTTTCTAGAAAAAGTTACCACTCAGAGGACATTATTACCGTAGATTCCGGTGTATTAGGCGACTGGGCGCATTAGACGACCCCCCAAATTAGCAGCTGCAATTTGGGGATTTGTCTTATAAGCCCAGTCGCCTGATACGCTGGGCAGCTCCGTGCCGGGAGAAAGCCGCCCAGCGCGGAGCTGAGCCTGCCGCTCGCTGCTGCTGCTTCCAAAGCAGCAACGGGGGAGGGGGCCTCCGCTCTGCGCCACCAATACCCGGCGTATAAGGCGACCCCCAACTTTTTAACCTCTTTTCCAGGGTTAAAAAGTCGCCTTATACGCCGGAATCTATGGTATTTGGGCAACATACACATTATGGGATGCGGGTGACACTGTGGTCTATACCATAGAGCCTAGGGCTTGCCGATCAGAAGGTCGGTGGTTTGAATCCCCACAATGGGGTGAGCTCCTGTTGCTCGATCCCAGCTCCTGCCAACCTAGCAGTTCGAAAGCACGTCAAAGTGCGGGAAGGTAAACAACATTTCTGTGCGCTGCTCTGGTTCGCCAGAAGCGGCTTAGTCCTGCTGGCCACATGACCTGGAAGCTGTACGCCGGCTCCCTCGGCCAATAAAGCGAGATGAGCGCCGCAACCCCAGAGTCGTCCGTAACTGGACTTAGCGGTCAGGGGTCCCTTTACCTTTACCTATTATGCAAATAAATAAATAAATATTCTGCCTGTCCATGGCAGTCTCAACAGCTGCCCTGTGGCCGAAATTTAAGCATAAAACAAAAACTCTGAAAGCTAAGATTCATTAAAGTGCAGCCTCTTTGTACAGGGCATAACAAGGTAAAGGGTGAAACACACGTGGCTCCGTATGTATGCAAAAGCCCTTAAAGTGATACATGTTTTACTAATCCTTAATAGAAGAGCATCTGCAAATGATCATAGCAGCAGACATTTCTAGCATTTTGCCATTGCCATGTAACCATCTTTTACAATAAATGTAGCATTAGGGAAGAGACAATCAATGGTCAATTTTGTTGAAAAATCATCAGCGACAAGGGTACATGAGCACCATCTTCCTGTCTAACTGACAGTGCTCAGCTGGGACCAGTTCATAAAGGCATCACCTGGGAAGTGGTGCAATGTGACAAAAGAGGAAACAGGGAAAGAAAACAAAAGCCAACAAAAAACAGAACCTTGCCAATGCACCTGAATGACTTTTGAGAATACAAAAGGTCATAACCAATCACCTTACAGACAACTGGGACTTATTCCATAGTTTAGAGAGCCATTTACACCTCTTAAGAGTGTGGAAAGAACACAAAGGCAGCTATTTTGTCCTAAGCTGCGTACAGTTATAAATGACTACACTAGATGTCAGACAGCAGTCAAGCAGAACAAACTGCTATATGATTGTCAACCATTTAGGCCTTCTGAAAACTTTTCTTCTTTTTTGTGGCAACATATGCTTTCTGGCACTTTGGGCACAGCTGATGCAGTAATTTGCAAAGGTCGCAGCAGTTCCTTCAGTTAAAAGGCAAACGTGATGTACATGAAGGTAGAGGTTGGCAAATTGACTTTGGGGAGTGTGTGCCCTGACTTTTGTGGCTCTGACCCCACCTGCCTCCTCCAAGTGGTTGACAAAGCTGGGCAGAGTTTAAATTGAAGGCCTATGCTGATGATCTGGTTTTATCTTTAAAGGAACCACGAACAAGTGTCGGGAAAGCATTAGATGAATTAGAGGAATTTGGTAAACTACCTGGATTTAAGTTAAATAAAACAAAGACTAAAATGATGGTTAAAAACCTGGATAAGAATGAGACAGAACAACTGGAACAAAAATTTGGAATTAATGCGGTGAGAAAAGTAAAATATTTAGAGATTTGGCTAATGATGAAAAATATTAATTTATTTAGTGATAATTATACGCCAGTGTGGAAAGGGATTAAAAAGGACCTGGGCATTTGGAACAGATTAAACCTATCCTGGAGCGGAAGATTAAAATGAATATCTTACTGAAGATGTTGTTTCTCTTTCAAATGATACCTGTGATCAAAGGGACATCCCAGTTTAAAGATTGGCAAAAAACTCTATCAAGATTCATTTGGCAAGGAAAGAGACCTAGGATTAAATTTCAACTATTGACAGATAAGAAGGAGAGAGGAGGGTTCTCTGTACCAAACTTGAGGTTATACTATGAAGCATCTTGTTTATGCTGGATAAAAGAATGGATTATTTTAAAAAATATTGATTTATTGGACCTTGAAGGATATAATAATAGATACGGATGGCATTCTTATCTATGGCATAACAAGGTGAAAATACACAAAGGTTTTACAAACCACATCTTCAGGGGTGCCTTATACGACGTATGGGACAAAAATAAAAACTTGCTAGAGAGAACTACACCCTGGTGGTTATCCCCGACAGATGTGTTAATAACTAAAAAATTAAATATGGAGGGAAAGAGAATAACTTATGAAGATATATTAGTGAAAACAGAGTACGGGTGGAAAATTAAACCATATGAGGAAATAAAAGATGGGCTTACAGGATGGTTACAATACCATCAGGTAAATGGTTTAGTAAAAGAGGATTAAAAAAAGGGATTCAGTGAGAAAAAGTCAAAATATCAAATAGACATCTTGGAAAGCAGAACAAAACTCCTGTCTAAAATGTACGATTACCTGCTGGAATGGGATACTAAGGATGAGATGGTTAAAGAAGTTATGATAAAGTGGGCTGTTGATTTTGGCTATAATACTGAATACGATAAATGGACTAAACTATGGAACGAAGGGATGAAATTTACAGCGTGGTCAACCTTAAGAGAGAATTTGGGGAAAATGATGTACCGGTGGTATATTACCCCGGTCAAATTGGCCAAAATGTATAAATTGAACAATAAAGCCTGTTGGAAATGTAAATAAAAAGATGGGGATCTCTACCACATGTGGTGGGATTGCGAAAAGATGAAAAAGTTTTGGGACCTAATATATAATGAATTGAAAAAACTTTTCAAGTACACATTTCCGAAAAAACCGAAAATCTTTTTATTAGGGATAATAGGGAAGGAAGTAAAAAAGGAAGACCATAAATTATTTCAATATGCTACTGTAGCAGCCAGAATACTTGTGGCCCAAAAATGGAAATTACAGGAGACCCCAACGATAATAGAATGGTAGGCCAATTTTTTTGAGTACACAGAATTAGCTAAAATGACACATAGAATTCGAGACCAAAAAGGTACAAAGTTTGAAGAAAAGTGGGGTAAATTTGTGGTATATATAAGAAATAACTGTAGAAGTTTAAAAACTACGGCAGGGTTAACATAAATCCTGTGATGTGTATAGAAGGTCAATAAGAATCTACAAAAGAAGATATGTTTTAAGAAAACCGACGCAGGGAAGGAAGGAAGTCGCGGCATGAAGATACGCAATGTAAATAAGATGACACAAAATGTTGATTGTAAAAGATTGTTTTATTTGTTGTTTTTGGAAAATTTAATAAAAAAGCATTAAAAAAAAAAAGGAATTGAGGGAAGCATCACTGGGCATGTTTTTGCCCAGGTCTGCTCTTCTGTGTTTCTCTAAACCCAGAGGTTAATTGGTGCTATTAATCTGTTTTTGTACAGATAACTTTTGTTTTGAGTGTGTGATGTTAGTAAACAGAGAACAAACAAGGAATATATATATTGCAAAATTGCATTTTGGAACAACTGATGTAAGGTTGTGTTGTGTACACACATTTCATGCTGTTTTCTATGGAAAAACTCTTGGTGACGACAATTATTTTGGGTGGATCGGTAGCTGCTTATATAATGTTCTAGCACCAAAATAGGTTTTTACCTGAATAAAATTGTGGACATACTTTAAAAAAAAGAAAAAAGAAGACAAAGCTGGGCAGGAAGAGGAGAGACCAAGGAGAGGACAGATCTTCTTATTGTCACCCTCCAGTTTTATCTTTTCTCTCCTGTGAACAGGAATCCAAATCTTTCTGTCATCCTTCTGCTGAGCTATGTAGTGCCAGGAGGTCAGGTTGGGAGACGATTGGCACCCCTGAACATGAGCATATTCTAGCAATTCTTCTTTAGGAAAGAGCAGATAAAAGAGCAGACATATCCCTGTGAAACAGGAGTATCAGGAATCATTTGTTGACTTAAAAAGAAGAAGAAGAAGAGGAGGAGGAAGAAGAAGAGGAAGAGGAAGAAGAACAAGAGGAACATTTAAAATCCATGGCCAAGTTTCTGTTTGTGCTATGGCTTCTTGTAGCCAAAAGGAAAGCAGTATCGGAATTGTTTTACTTTAACCATGTTGAGATTAGTAAACTTTTGCTTTGTTCATGGGTTTTAAAGATGTTGCAACCCATCCAGAGCCCTCAAGATAGGGATGGGTACATGGGCGAAGCCAGAATTTATGTTGGGGGTGGGGTAGAACCTTAGTTGGTTAAGTATTTTGTACTGATTTACTTGATTGGGGGGGGGCAGCTGTCCCTCCTTGTCTACACCCATGGAAGGCTAGATAGTTAAAGCAAATCTTACATCTACAGTGACCACCAGACATTTGAGCAAATGTGAGGTATATACTTGCTTGTCAGTAGGGACTGTGATTGGATTATTTGTCAAGATTCCTATAGGAAAGGTTATGTCCTTCCTTTTGCCCAGTTGCCTTTCTTCTGCCAGACCTGCCCAATTCCTGACAACTTCAGAGTAGGTCTCATTCTGTGTGCCCCCACCTTCAGAGGTGAGCTGGTTGTCAACCAGAGATAATGTCTCGCAACTCAATCCGCTGATTTACCAGGCAGCTGTGCCATTTGGAAGAACAGCTGCCCTGAAAGTGCCCACGGATGCCACCCGACCTTGGCCTCCCTTAACCCCCCTTGCAAAATCTGGGGACTCCAAGCAGTGCCAAACAGCTGGATCTAGCCACTCTTTTCATTTCCCATAATAGAGTCAACACTGTTCTGGAGCATTATGGGGGGGGAAAGGGTGTCCAGAGACAGCCACTCAGCAAGTCCATCATGGCCCACTGACAGGGAACTCTGCCCAGACTGGGCCTGCGCAAACCTGGAGCCAGCTTTGACATTTGGATATTAGGTTAAACAAAAATTCCACAGATGTTTAAGGATATTTAATTATTCCCGCTTCTGTGTGGATTTCTGCCTACCATTTTTAAAGTAGCCAGCTTCCATTTTTTACAACATACTATTATGTTAGCATTTTATTTCTGCACAACCTTAGAAATCGCATGCTCAAAAGGCAGGAGAGAAATATTTCATAGAAATTAAATTTGTGAAACAAAAAACAAGGCATTGTTCCAATAGTAACTCGGCAGTGTGGTTATCCAACCGTTTATTTGAATCTGGGTGAGTCAGCTGCACATCAACATATCCTGCCTATAAAGGATAACTAAAATGGTTTGTTCTTAAAAATCATTCAATCAAGATTTGTCATTTATTAATAAAGAACCTCTTCTATTTTTTTGCTTAACACAAAAAATAAATTTAAAACACATACAGTTTGAAAAATAAATTTATTTGAAAATGTTTTTAAGTGTTTATCTTGAATTAAAGTCCACACATTGGCTGTTTTACTGCAACATTTCTAAAGCCAACTCACACAAGCATCCATTCCCCAAGTGGTAAAACTTCAGGAACTTCACCAAGGCGGCAAAGGCAAATTCTGTCATTTATTCTATGCTACAACATGGAGGCAGAAAACCAGCAGTATAAGCTTGTTAACCTCAGACAGCGATAATTAGAATATATTCCGAAATGTTGTCGGCTCAGGTTCAGAGATACAATTTTTAAATTCAGAATGCAAAGTGTTGGCAGCAGAGCAGGTCCCAGGTGGTTTACAGGGTTAAATGGCAGATTAAAGTCAGCAAACTAATTTCTTAATTTTAATCTTATTAAGGAAACGACAGCTGTCTAGTGTTACCATTTCTGTACAAGGTCCCTGAGATGAGCATGAAATGGTTTATGAATTAAAACAAGACACCCCCACTTAAACACAAAGGTTTGCAAAATTCCACTTTCCATGTATGTTGTTCATAGAATCATAAAAATGTAGATTTGGAAGGGACCCCGAGGATCATCTAGTCCAACACTCTGCAATGCAGGAATCTCAACATGCAGTCCCCATTTAATCTGAAACCATACCGGACCCTGCACAGGTCTGCAAATATGCTAGCAGTTTTACCGCTGCACCACTGGGATTATGATTTATTCAATTGATATACCACCCTTTATGAAAATGTCCCAGGGTGCAGTACAACATTAAAAACACATTACAGAACATCAATGATAAAAACACAGTAAAAAGCATACAGACAGCCTAATAATAAAATAGTCATCATAATAATAGTCGCCCCCCCCCCCCTTCACAGGCCATAGAATATTTAATAGCCATAGGCCTGGGTAAAGAAGAATGTTTTTGCCTGGTGCCTAAAGACATGTAACGATGGTGCCAGGTGAGTCTCTCTGGGGAGAGCATTCCACAATCAAGCCACCACAGAAAAGGCCTGTTCTCTTGCTGCCACCCTCCAAAACTCTCAGGGAGAAGGCACACAAAGAAAGGCCACAGATGACAAGCACAGGGTCTAGATTGGTTCGTATGGGGAGAGGCAGTCCTTAAGGTATTGAGGTCCTGATCTCTGTAAGGTCAACACCAGCACTTTGAATTGGGCCCAGAAGCTAATCAGCAGCCAGTGCAATTGTGCCAGATTATATGTGTTATATGCTCAAATTGTCTTGTTCTGGTGAGTGATCTGGCCATTGCATTTTGTAATGGCAGCCCCACGCATAATGCATTGCAGCAATACAGCTTGGAGGTTGCCAGAATGTAGGCCACAGAAGTTAGGCTCTCCCTGTCCAGAGAGGGATGCAGCTGGGCCACCAGCCGAAGCTGACAGAAGGCCACCTGAGCCTCAAACAACAGCAGTGGACACAGCAGCACCCCCAAGCTATGTACCTGCTCCTTAAGAGGGAGGGAAACCCTATCAAGAGCAGGCAGTCTTCCACCTATCTGGTCTAGGGAACCATCCACTAACATTGCCTCTGTCTTATCTGGACTGAGCTTCAGTTTATTGGATTTAGTTAATTGGGGCATTTCCTGTTTCCCCTGCCCAGCATCACACACCTCAAAGCATATCCAGTATGCAAAGAGCTTATTATAATAGTTGAATGTAATATGATTGGTGGCTGCTTTGTCTTAGGTTCCCTAAATCAGCTTGAACCCTACAATCTGTCTACCTCTGAAGCATGGTTGTGCTTTTCTAGTAAATCCCTCCTATTTTTCCTAAGATTTGGCTGCAAGAAACTATGTACAACTTAATTCACAGCATGTTTACATGTACTTTGTCATGCAATGGTAAAAAATGGGTGCATTGTATACTGGGATGCACCAGAGCTCCATAGCAGAGCACATGCTTTTCAGGAATAGGGTTTCCTGGCTGATCCCGGGCATCTTCCCCTATAGGGACCAGGCTGCAGGCGATGGGGAAAGATTTCTGTCTGAGACTCTGCAGAGCCACTGCCGGTCTGGGCAGACAACCCTGGGAAGGACAAATGAACAGTCTGACCTGGCTTGTGACAGTTTCCTACGTTCCTATGATATTTTAAAAGAAAGATTTATAATGAAATTATAACTTGATGTCTGGCAGAACAAGATGTTCTTCTCTACCTGCCAAGCCAGAGTAGCACTGCTGAAGCTTTGTTGTTTAGTCGTGTCCGACTCTTCATGACCCCATGAACCTAGAGCACGCCAGGCTCTGAAGCTACATCCGTGCAAACTCCTCTACCTGCCACAGGTGATGGCCCAGACACATGGATAAGCTACTGTTTTCCACATGCCTCGGATCAGCAACTTGTGTGAAGCCCAGCACATTTATCATCTGCTTATTTTCTCTTTTTTTATATAAAATATTTATTGAAATTTTCAAGTGTTACAACATAAAATAAAAGCAGAAGAAAATACAAAATAAAAATAGTTAACAAAGTAGAAAAAGAAAAAAAAACCCTTCCAACCATAGAAATACAAATTCAAAAATAAGAAAAAAAGACAGGGAAAAAAAATACAATTTAAGAACATTTAAAAACAAATTCATTATTCTCGAATCCTCAACTGTCATTACCTTCTTTCTTTGACCTCCTCCTCCTCCCTTTCTTTGTATCCTAGTTATTAATTATCCCAGCAAATCCTTTCCATATTTCATAATATTCTGTCATTACATTACCCTAAACAGTTTTAATCTTATCTTTCTATAAGAAAATAAACCTTAAAGCTTAAAACTTAAATCTTATCCTTACCAACTTCTCATAACCATAATATTCTTTCATAATTCTTTAAACATCTTTACTAAAGCCGAGTAATTTCATTCCAACATTTTTCTGACATTCATCAATTTTATAAAACAGTTCTAATGGTAGAAAAAAGAAATACAAACAGATCCAATCTTCATCCAACGTCCCTTCCTCCTGGTTCCGGGTTTTGTCAGTCCTTATTATCCCATCGATCTGGCCCATTAACCTGGCAACCTTATATCCGAAGCCCTCAAGTCTCTTCCATGTCCCTTTCGCAGCTCTTCTTCATATTTGTAACTGTATTTTCCCTTGTCTCCTGCTCGTGGTAACTCCAGCTTGGCAATATTTTTGACCCTTCTCGACAGATCAGCCCCTTTTCCATATTCAACACTAAATTCCATGTGATGTTTAAAAACATGTTTCAAAAACCCTCCAAAATCAAGAGCCCCCACAGTCCCAAACATCTCTCGGCCCATTGCCAGATTTGAAAAGTCCAAGCATCCCAGCATAGGGGGGTCAATCCAGCCCCCCATTTCCAAGCCAAACCAAACTTTTTCTTTCCAAATCTGGCTTTTTCCAAGTTCATTTGTCAAATCCGAAAGCTCATATTCCTGTTGGGCCTGTTCTGTCAGGACGCACTCCTGATTTAATTCCTGGGTGGGCTCCACATATTTTCCCACTGTCTGTTCAAAATTTCCCACTGCCTGTTCAAAATTTCTAGTCGAAGTCCTCATCAAATTCACCTTCTCATGTAACTGTTCCAGTAGGGCATTTGTTTTGTAGAAAGCACACAACAAAGCTTCTGAATACATTGTCCTGCAAGGTCAAATGCCTATTCCCACGATTGTAATCTGTAAACAGCTGCCGGCTCCCTGGAGTTGGTTACAGTTTCACAGTCTCCCTCTAGGGGAAAAACTTCTATTTGATCTTGCAACAAAGTTTCCCTTTTTGAAATACTTTGTCAATATTTGTTCCTTTGAAATGCAAAGGGAAACAGTGGAATCGCTATGTTTCTCTTCTTTTAGCTATCTGTCAAAAACGTTTGTCTCTGGTCAATGAACTTCAAACGTCAGTCCTGACACCCCGCTCCAGGATCAGGACGGAGGAAAGTTGCTTTACTTTAAACCTCGCTTTAAACAGTCCAAAAAAGATCCCCCTTCTTCTCCTGCTGTCGAAGGGGGGTTCCACAATTTTAAATGAAGAAATCCAATCCTTTAAAAGCGATTTTCTGAGCTCTAGTTTACGTTGTCTTTGCTTTATTCTGTCTACAGAAGAACGGAAGGCTGACTTCCTGTTTAGACCTTCCCGTTCAGTACCAAATTGAAATAGATTTTTAAGATCCAATTCCTTTCTGCTCGCAAGTCCCCATCTAATGTCCAGTTGTTCAAAGTCTAAGTACTCACGGGTGCTTATTTTAGAGTCCAAATTGTCCCAGGAAAAAGGCAGCGCTCTCCGGCAACGGCTATGCGGCTTCGCTCCACGGAAATAGCAGTTGACTCACAGCACCGCACCGCTTCCCCCTCTTCACTTCGGAGCCCGTTAGTGGGTTCCTTTGCGAGTTGGGGGGGGTGCTAAAGGTGCCCGCCGAGTCCCATGGTCACAGGCTTCATCCGCCTGTGATTTTTGAAAGGGTCCCCGCTTTGCCGTAGCGGAGAAGACCCGTTTCCCGCGGAGCTAGTCCCTCCAGTTCAGAGGGAGTCCGCCATTGCCGATGGCGCCACCCCGGAAGTCCATCTGCTTATTTTCTCAAGTCAAAGGAAACGGGGGGGGGGGGGGAGAAAGTTAGAATTGGAAACGTCATAGAATTTACTATGGTTTTTCAAATTTTAAGTCTGGCTATGGCCCAGTTTGCACATCATGGAAAACCATAGTTAATGGTTTGCTGTGAACATGGAGGTTTGCACTTTCCTTAGCATGAGCAACAAATCATGATCCTTAGCTTAGTGTTAGGCCAAAACCATGGATCATTGTTTGTTTTGCTCCAACTACAACTACTAAGTCAAGAACAAGACTTGGAAACACATCATGATTTGGAGTGAATCAAGCAATTATCCTCAGTTTGGATATAATGCTAGGCAGTGATCATGGTTTGTCACTCCTGCTCATGCCAGGGGAGGAGGGAAGTGGATGCAACATGTGTTCATGGTAAACCATCAACTATGGCTTACTGTAACATGTGAATGCACCCAAAAGCTCCAAAATGCAAAATCATGAAAATATTTTAGGGATTTGTAGCTGGTCTTCCTACAAAAATCTTACATTAGGTAATAAATGCAAGTATTCCATTTCTTAAAAGTGAATTTCCAAGCCATGCAGCTACAGAGAAAAGGTTTGAATCTTTAGTACTGTACAGTGGTGCCTCGCAAGGCGAAATTAATTCGTTCTGCGAGTTTTTTCGTCTTGCGAAGCACGGTTTCCCAAAGTCTTCAAAATCACCAAAGTCTTCAAAAACCTCAAAAAAGGCTACCACACCACGTGCTATGAGTTGCTCCTTGAAGTCACCCTGGGTATTAACGGTTTTAAGAAAAAGGAAACAAACTTGCAAGACGTTTTCGTTTTTTTCGTTTTTCGTCTTGCGAAGCAAACCCATAGGGAAATTTGTCTTGCGAAGCAACTCAAAAAACGAAAAACTCTTTTGTCTTGCGCGTTTTTCGTCTTGCGAGGCATTCGTCTTGCGAGGTACCACTCTACCTTGAAAACAATAATAAAAAACAAGAGTGCTTCTGTTTGCCCACACTTGCATGCATATGCACACTCATACACTCTCTCAAACCTCAGATTTAACTGCCTAACATGAGATAGATAGATAATAGAAATCTGTATGATTTATATGAAGGTTGATTCTATTTCCCAACTTCCAATGAAAATGAAATATTTGGAGGTGATGAAGTGATTAAGCACTCTAGCAAGCTGAAATATTTCCATAGCTTAACTACTCTAATCTGTCATTTTATTAGCTATAGAGACATAGGCCAGGATCCAAATAATTACTAGTTTGTGTGTCCAATTAGGATGTGGACCTGCGTTGTTTCATACAGTCATAGCCACACATGGCAACCTCTTACTTGGGTTTTCAAAAGCAGTTGGGGATACAGCACATTGGCTTGCTGTTCAAGGGTGGAAAGAAGCCCTTTGGAGCATGTAAAGAAGCTGCCTCTCTAGGTGACAGCCATTTTTTCTACAGCAAACACTATTGATTATAAATCTGTGTATGAGTTAACTTAACCACCTGACTTTTGTGTTTTTAGCAGGAAGCACCACAAGTCTTTCTTGCAGCTGCTTCTCTCTCTCTCTCTCTCTCTCCCCCTCTGTGTGTGTGTGTGTGTGTGTGTGTGAGAGAGAGAGAGAGAGAGAGAATATATATATATATATATATATATATATATATATATATATATGTTGCCTGGAACTATATGACAGAAAGGTGGCCTATAAATGCAATAAGTAAATAATCTGCATCCACTTCTCTTTGCTGTGTTGTTTCCCCTGTGTTGAATTTTAGATTGTAAACTCCTTGGGGCAAGGACCTGTCTTTCTGCTTATATTAAATTGCTATAAGCCACCCTGAGTAGTGTATAGGCACCAGAAGCACAGGATAAAATGTCTATCTAAATATATTACTCCTAACCAAATCACAATTCTGCACCAGATATCGCAATGTTTATCATACAGGTATACACAAACACGTGTCAAACACACTCAGTAGCAAATCTGAGCAATTTATGAAGCAGCTATGTGAATCCTCTTCTTACATTCATTTGTCGGTTTTGATATACAGGTCTTGTTGACTTTCTGCACATGCCTCTAATAAAACTGTTCATCTCTATGGCTCATAATATTAAATGTATCCTCTATTTTGTAAGATTGAATGTTTTATTAGAGGGCAGTAAGGGAACCAACCCTCATCTTTCATGAACAAATGCAACTTTTTTCATAGCACTGTCTACCCTGCTGATCTAATAATACCAGCAAATCCAAAACAAAAGGCATACCGTTAAACCTTTGCTAAAATAAAGCTTTATCTTGTAGACATTGGATTAAGGTTCTGAGCTGCCCCATGCTGCCAGGATTTTGGGGAAAGAGATGAGGATAACAGTGCATATAATCTCCTCACATCCACCCCAAGGGAGACATAAACAGGTATGTTATTAAAATACCACTGGGGCCTTTCATTTTCTCTTTTTTAAAAGGATAATGTGTAACAACAACAAAGAAACCCGAATGAAACCAAAAGAAACAACTAATATCAGGAGAGATTGTATGGGATACATCCAAGGGGACAGACACTGCTGGGAAACACAGAGTTGTCTTGCTGACAACCTTCCCAAAAAGAAAGTTGGCCCTGCAGGCTATTTTTCTAGCACCGCAGAAGTGTTGCCCAGGCGAAACGTTTGCTTCACTTTCCTCCCTCCAGAGCCGATTTCGCTTGACAAATCCACCTGCCTTCTTTTCTTCCTCTTGGCCCTCCAGCCACCATTGTCCGGAGGCCTGGCAGAGCTAGCAGTATAAAGACACCTTCAGATGTAAGAACTGCTTAGAAGCAATAATTTCACAAGGAGTGGCACCAGGCTGAGGTGGGAGGAATACCTTTCAATGGAATAGATTTGGGAAGCGTCGGACCTCTGCCATACAATCCCACACTAGGCCAAGTTCCTTTGCCTGTTATTCCTCTCCTACCAACACCTCACCACCTCCCTGGTCCTAAGCCACGCTGGCAAGTTGTCTGGAGCTCTCGTTCTGTCTTGGTCCTTTCCTTTCTTCAGCTCCACCCAAGGGGCGCTGGGGGTTCACGTGTCACCACCACCAGCATGAGAACCCCGAGGCGTCCTATGATGCTTACGGAACAATTTGTGGCAGGCTTCCATTACCTCCGAAGGGCTCCTCAGCACCCAAACGCTGCCCTCATATAACCCGACACTTCTTTCTCCATGGCACGTCACAGTATCTCTAAACTGGTGTTTTTAAATCATTGCGTAAACTGCATAAGCATATCTTCTCTATCATATTTTCTTGGAACGTCAATGTAATTTATGACTGAAAAGTTTCTCTGAAGGGCCTCATCTAAGGTTTTTATTCTAAGTTGTTTGCTTTAAAGGGGTTTATAAATCTGCCAGTTCTGTGTTAATACTTGGCAGACAAGAGCTTACCCTCAGTTATATAACAACATGGACAAGATGTTTGGCATTTGCCTATTGCGCTTGGTAACCATATTGGAAATGCCTCTGATGATTTTTAGAGAGTTGTCTAATGGAAGCTCCTCTGTAGAACAGTCCATCTACAGCAGAGAATGTGGAAGAGACTAACCTTAACTAATACTGGCCTGGTTCACCTGCAGTGCTAAGACAAACTATGGCTGAGAGAGCGAGAGCGTGCGCGCCTGTGGATACTATGCTGCTTGCCTCCTATTCCAGCCCCAGCTCCACTGCATTATCTGGAGCTCTGTCATGGTTTGGTTTAGTGTTATGTGTCAACTTGGGCTCATGTTTTGTCTCCCCAAAACAAACTGCAAGCAGAAGATGAACAACCAACCTCAGTTACAGCTTGCAAGACAAACGACAAGCCTGGGTTTGTAAACAAGTCTAAGCCAAACCATGGCTTAGCTCCAGGCAGCACAGCTGGAGGAGGGAGCAGGGAGTGTAGCCACCACAAGTTTTGCTCTGGGTACCCCCACACTAACATATGCTCATTGAGTCATAGTTTTGTTTCAGTTTGTGTGCAAACTGAGCACTAGTCACAAAGGAGTTTTTCCATTCACGCTCCCATTTGTCCCTCCTTAAGTATTAGGCTGTTTTCTCTTCCTGACACAAGCACAACACACCCAGAGCACTGCTCTGTTGCAATGGCAGGGAAAAGAGAGGCAGGAAATTGCTGCCTGTACCTTTACAAACTAATTGAATTTTCAGGTACTTCTGAAATGACCTCTGGTGTCTCATGACTGCTGAAATCTAGAGGATCATCATATACAATAAACATGTCATAGTGACCCTAAAATCAGTAACTGCAATGACTGTGAGATATATAGCGTTCTGCACTTGTCTGGATACCATGTAGGCTTCTACTAGAATTACATAGGATGCTTCCTTTTATGATTAGTTCTTTTGAAGCCCTGAAATTAGTATTTGCCAAGGTTTATCTATGATTAACTGTATGCCTGTCCTGAACCTGCAATTGGAATCACTGCCAAAGGTACCATAGAAATCCAGCAACCCTCACAAAAGGCTCTATTCACACAACTTGGAAAGCAGTTCAGCATTCATTAGGAACTTCCTTCTTTTAAGTTCCACGTTTCTCTCATGTGCCCGCCCTCCCCTTTTTGCTGCTCATTTCCTACACACCCTCAGCCTAGATGCCAGTTTCCCCCATCAGTAGAAATTGGAGGAAAACTTGCCTGCAAAGTTTGCATGTGTCCTCCCTCTTTTCTTCCTTCTTCAACGGAAGGGACAGGAGGATGAGGCAGAACTAAAATGGGGTCTGGCTGGGGAGTGCAGCGGGGTGACATGAGACTTGCATATACACAACAGTCTGGTAGACTGGAGGTAACCAAAAATAATTTGCAAAGGTATTCAAAACCTGTAGGGTTTCAAAACCATTGCCCAACGCAAAATTATTTCAATGAGTCCTCTAGTTTCAAAAGAATCATCTCAAAATTACAGATCACAAGTAGCACAAAGCTTCTGCAACAGATCCCACCAACATAAATAATCAAAGTCAAAAGCCTGTGCATGATGGCCTCTCAGTTCCAGGGGAGGGGGAACACATGATGCACCGGCAGAGCAGTTTTTCAACCGGTGCTGAGGAAGTCACTTCAGCTGCCAAGTGGCTCCATGTGGGCACAAAATGGAACCTATGGCAAGCTGGCACCTAGCATAGATTTGGGGCAGCATCTTCCTATGCTCTTGACTGACAAGATAACTTTCTCTGTACAAATACGCAACAACTGCAAGTCCAAGCATGTGAAAATATACTCAAAGCCATCTAAAATAATTTTAATATTTTAGTAATTTTAGAAGGGTTGTCTGTGTTATCATCTAGTCTCATCTAGTATTTTATCTATCAGCAGTTTCATTGTATTTCTGTGTTTTCATTGTAAGCTGCATTGAAAGAGTCTCAAAAGGTGGCATATAAACATTTAAAATAAATACATAGCTTAAAAACTTGCTCTGGCGTCAGGCCCTGCCTTGCACAAAGGATTTCAAAAGCAGGACACAGCCATATAAAACCCTCTGCAAACCAACTATCATTTACAGATCAATAAACAGGAAGGCCAGATAGAACAAGAGCCAGAAAAATAGTTCTAGCCACCAATGATGCCATTAATTTACTGACCGCGAAAAAAAGGCAAGGGAAAAAACATCCTACTCACTTCAGAGGGATTCGTGAAACTGCATTCACACTGGCCGAAGTTGTCACAACTTGAAGGACTTGTTCCAGGGCTGTAAATCCCCCTGCCACGTGAAATGCAACCTGATCTGCTGTATTCTGCGTTGAAAACATAAAAAGTAAGAGTAATTAGTCCAAGTATTTACTGATTTATCAGGCAATGTTTTGTCTGACTGCACAAGTTTACTGTTCAGTGCTATATAGAACTCTTGTACACATTCAAATGCAGCAAACCTTTGAGAACTAGGCATGAACTCCCCTCAAGGATGTAAGAAGAGCTAGCTGCTGGATCAGGCCAGAAGAGGCCTATCTAGACCAGTATCCTGTTCCCACTGGGGCCACCCAGATGCCCCTGTGGAAAACCCACAAGCAGGACCAGAGCACAAGAGCCCTCTCCCTCCTGTGGTTTCCAGAAGCCTTGCTGCCTCCATCTGTGGAGGCAGAAGCACAGCCTTCCTTTCTAGGAGTGATCAACATCCCTCTCCTCCTCCGTCAATCTGTCTAATCCTCTTTCTTGGTTGGTGGCCATCACTGCCTTCCGTGAGAGCATGTTTCTTCAATGCCTGCTCATGATGCATGTGTGCCTGATTAAAATGTTGACTACAAATGGTTCAGCCAAGCACCAAGCTTTCCATTGAGCTAGTGGGGTTCTTTGACTTCCAGGTATTGGATCCTCCATGCCACTGAAGTCCTTTCAGTTTCAAAAGAAGTTTGCCAAAAGACATAGGAGGCAGCTATTTGAGCAAGGTAAACCAATCCTTTTGGTGTGCAGAACCAGTCACACAGTTCTTTGGGTCTCAGCCAGATAACCGGGGGAAAGAAAAAGAAACACCTCTCGCTTTGACTATATTTTGGAGAAACCTTGGCAACCACTAGTGGGAACTACCTATAATCAATTCTATTGTGAATGAGCAAACACACGAACCAAGCCATGCAAAGCAAAAGGACCTTATTACTGCCCCCCCCCCCCGATGATTGATGCTCCTTGCTTTAGGGATTGTTTGCTTTTGGTTATGCCAAGTCTGCGCACAGAATGTATGAACTTAGGTGACATTTGGGCAATTTGACCAGGACACAGAGAACTACACAGCTAGTTCCACATGCTCAGAGGGAGGAGGGACCACACAGGGGAGGTGCCGCAGTGCAGCGGAAGAGTACATGCTTTGTGTGCGGAAGGTCACAAGTTCAATTCCTGACATCTCCAGCTAAAAAGAAAAGAGATCCATGTGGAAAAGACGTATGCATCCAACTGTTGCCGCAGCTGGAACATCCAGCAGCTGAATACCAACAGAAATTGGTATTCATGGAGACATGGGCTTGCAAGCAAGATGAGGAGAGCTGTTTAGCTAGGGGAAAAGACTAGAGCACTGGAGCCTAAGAGGAAGAACTATCTGCAAGACTGACAAGGCAAGCAACAGGAAGCTCGTTAGGAAAAGCACGGTGCCAGCACTAGCCTGACAGCAAGAGAGAGTTCTTAGAGTCGACCTTTCAACCCCAGCTTCCTTCTAACCAGAAGAAGTCCTGATCCTGAAAGCACTTGGGTTGGAGTCTCTGTCAGAAGCAGAGCTGGGGGGGAGAAGACTTCACCCTGCAATGAAAACACCTTTGAGTTCGCCACTGTCCAAGGTGTGACCACAGGCAGAAATGGCCATGTGTCACAAATCTAAACTTGGGGCGTATATCCAAATCTCTGGATTCAAGGGGGTCTCATTGTTTCTTCCTGCTCTGGAGGCTAGGACTTGAAAAAAAGGCTTCAAGTTGCCAGAAAGGAGATTCCAACTAAACATCAGGAAGAACTTTCTGTCAGTAAGAGCTGTTAGACAGTGGGACTCTACTTCCTTGTACGTTTTTAAGCAGGGATTGGATGGGCATCTGTTATGGATGCTTTAGCTGAGATTCCTGCATTTCAGGGGATTGGACTAGATGACCCTTGGATCCTTTCCAACTACAATTATATTATTATTCTAATTGCCATTTTGTTCATCCCCTCTCAGATCTGGCTCCATCAATGTGCATCCCCATGATTAGTCTGACCAAAGGCCACAGGCTCTTCCTCCCCAAGAACTGAGGCTGTAATATCTGAATTTGCTTATTTTCCTTTTCCCTACTTGTCCTTTTTCATATTTTTTTAAATTGAATTACTACCAGTTATTTTAAACTGTGAAATGCTATGAGTGCTTTTGCAGATAGGAAATATATATATGGAAGGAAAGAAAACAGCAGGCCCTAACAGACAAAGCTCTTTGTATTCATATATGTATACTGTATTTAAAACACCCTTTAAAAAACTATTTGGTTCAGATTTGATTAGACACAGAAGAAAGCCTGCACCTTGACCGTGTGGCTCCTTTATTTCTCTACCTGACACAACACCTTAATGGATCTGAATCTGCTATGACTTTAGTGGCAGCTGATAGGATTACAGGCTCCCTTCCAATACTACAGCTCAGCTACATGCCAGCAAAAATGACAGCCTAAACCTGAATTACACAGACTGGGAACCCATCCAATTATTAACTAAAGTAACTGTTATTACCTAACCTAATCAAAGGAGAAGCAGCTGTTAATCTTTGGTGGCCCATAGAGCAGTGGCGGTCAGGCTGGATGAACTGTCTTTGTACTTGACTCTCCCGCAGACAATAATTACGTCCTTTGTGATCAAGGCCCAGGTGGGGGTGGGGAGAAGAGCTTCCTTGGCTGTAGGCAAAGGCAGCAGATGGGAACAAGGCTCTGCACATTCATTTACAAGGCAGAGGTGGGTGTCTGGGTCTGGAAGCTGTAGGATTGGAAAAGCTGAAAATCAGCTGGCTAACTACTTCATTATTTTAAAAATCCTTATGTTTCCTTTAAAAATGTTCCACAGACTCTTCTGCAGCCAAATTACAAACGTCAGGTGCCTTTACCAATCTGTTAAAGCTCATAAATGGTTTTAACTGGTTTATTATCATCACAACCACCACCAGGCTTTAAACTTTTATAATCATAGGATGTTGACCTATCTATTAAATATGTAGGCAGATTGAAATTAAGTACTTGCAAGAAACCCCCCCCCTTATTTTGTTTTTAGAAGATGCACATGTATCTTCTAACAATCATCCTCTTAAATGAGGCATTCCCTCATCTCCCTCATCTCTCCTACAGGAGGGAATGCCTCTTCTAAGAGACTACTTGCCATGTTAGCCTTTGGACAAACGTACTGAAAATAGCCTAATAGTAATAATAATAATAATAATAATAATAATAATAATAATAATATGTTAACAGATTAATTAGAATGCCTGTTTATTCATGTTGGGATTTTGCCTAGGTGCTTTGATCCAGCTTTCTCACAGAAGCAATTAGTGAGTTGGCGGAAGGCCAGGAAGTCTGAGCAGAGAAGTTTTTCTGCCTGGTGATATGGGAACCTTGGATACAATTTTGCTCTTGGTCGAGGTCACCCATATAGGCATAATGACTCACGACTCCTCTGGTTGGTCTGTTGGTGTGTGTAGGAGAGGCTTGGAGTCAGCTGAAGTTGAGTTCAGTGTGAGAGAAAGTTAAGATCCATGTCTGTATCTTGTATATGCAGTGGTACCTCGGGTTAAGAACTTAATTCGTTCTGGAGCTCTGTTCTTAACCTGAAACTGTTCTTAACCTGAAGCACCACTTTAGCTAATGGGGCCTCCTGCTGCTGCCGTGCCGCTCGAGCACAAATTCTATTCTCATCCTGAAGCAAAGTTCTTAACCCGAGGTACTATTTCTGGGTTAGCGGAGTCTGTAACCTGAAGCGTCTGTAACCCGAGGTACCACTGTAGTAACTTGTGAGTCTACTGTAAATAATAAACCTGTAAGTAACCAAGTTACTAATGAGCAGCATTTTGTTCCTGGTCATCCTGTCAGCTTCCAACAAGATACTTCCAGAAAGTCTGCGTATACTCTGCAATATTCAACAATTCAATCAAAAAGTTTTAAATTGTTACTCTAATTGATGAATACTGTAAATCTATTACATGTCACAACCCTAATTTTTACTATATTGTTTTACAATCAGCCGCAGAGCAAGCCGATCGGGCGCCTGGGGTGGTGCGTGTGCCCTGCGCCCAGGGGAGGGCCAGCCAGGGCAGGACGCTCTGCGGGGCCTCCGGAGTCTGCCTGCCTCCTCCCACTCAGCCGTCCTACAGCTGGGGGGGGGGAGGGCAGCCGGCGGACCGTTTGGGCAGCGCAGAGCCTGCAGGAGCCCAAGCCACCGCGTCACTCCCAGGAAAGACGTGTGGCTGGGGTGTGCTGCAGGCCCTGCGGTGAGTGCCGCCCGGCATTCTGTCACCCCCCTCAGTGGGTACACTCGGGGCGCCCCGCCCCCACCTCACCCCCCTTCCTCCGCCCCTGTTTACAATCACAAGCAATGTGTGTCAAAGATATTTGGTGAAGAAAACTCTGGCATGCTCCTCAACCTGAGAGAGGCATAGAGACATTCCTCCTGACTCCTCAGTAGCAGCCTACCACTTACCTAAATAGCCTGGGTGAAATCCTATTGGTCCTTCTAGCACCATTGCGCTGGTGAAAGTGTCTGCTTGAAGAGGTGGACAGGAAGAGGCTTTTTATGATTTCCCCTCTGCCAGGCAACCACTACAGTTTCCCAAAAACCTGTTTGAATGCTTTTTCTTGGGGGGAGGGTTTACTGGTGGGAGGAGGAAATTGGCAAAAATTGTCTCCCTCACCTTTAATCATCCGTTAGCAGACACCTCTGATTGGATAAAAAAAACCTTGATCTTCGAAATGGCAGCAATTGCCTACAAATCACAGGAAGGATCAAACTGCAAAACTGAAAGCAATTTGAACCCAGCTTCAAAATGAAGGTACAATGAGGGTACAAATTGCTTTACACTGAGAGAAAGTACTAAGGTTGTTCTTATCAGCTCTGCATTTATGAAAGTGCTGAAGTCACATTCAAGGGAGGCTTTGTGGCTCTACACAGCAAACAGATGTAGCTCAGTGCGTCTCGTTTGCATGCAGAACATCCCAGATCGAACCCACCAGCAATTCCAGGCAGGGCTGGGAAAGTCTCCTCTTGGGAACCAGAGAACTGCTTGTGCAGATGGACCAGTGCTCTAACTTGGTGCAAGTGTCACAGTTTGATTGTTTTAAAAGTTGCCCTTCTTGGTAAATGCCATCGGCCAACTAAGACACTAAAGGTTATAGGGATGCATATTCCAAGCTGCACCTTAAGCCTGTTTCTACATCTGAGTCGGTTTGTGAGGACCTCGTTTTCACTGAAAAGGTAAAAAAAAAAAAAAGTGTCTTGGCATAGGCCATGATATTAAAGGTCACACCATGAAAATCAATGCATAAAATGGCCCAAAATAACTTTTATTAACTACAGTACTTGGGTCTTATTAAGAGCCTAAAAGAAATGACTGGATAGTAAAGGTAAAGGGACCCCTGACCATTAGGTCCAGTCATGGGTGACTCTGGGGTTGCAGCACTCATCTTGCTTTATTGGCCAAGGGAGCCGGCGTACAGCTTCCGGGTCATGTGGCCAACATGACTAAGCCGCTTCTGGAAAACCAGAGTAGCGCACGGAAACGCCCTTTACCTTCTCGCCAGAGCGGTACCTATTTATCTACTTGCACTTTGATGTGCTTTTGAACTGCTAGGTTGGCAGGAGCAGGGACCGAGCAACGGGAGCTCACCCCGTCGCGGGGATTCGAATTGCTGATCTTCTGATCGGCAAGTCCTAGGCTCTTTGGTTTAACCTACAGCGCCATCTGCATCCCCGACTGAATAGTACCCTTGTAGAAACAGTGGGAACCTGTTGCTACTTTCAAAACACAGTAAAGAAAATATTTAATTGCAGTGACGCAATTTCCCCAATCCATAAAATCAATACATTTGACAAAAAGCTAATACTGATTTGTTCATTAGTAATCTTCAGTATAAACTACTTTAGATTTATAGCAATAAGTACAATCAAATCTACTTGGCTTCTTCCAGCAATGCTTGTCTTCCTGCCACTTGATCCAAAAGGCAGCTCTTTAAACTCCTTGGGTGGAATATAATAATAATAATAATAATAATAATAATAATAATAATAATAATTTATTTGTACCCCGCCCATCTGGCTGGGTTTCCCCAGCCACTCTGGGCGGCTTACAACAAAGATGAAAAATACACTAAAATGTCACATATTAAAAACTTCCCTGAACATGGCTGCCTTCAGATGTCTTCTGAATGTCAGGTAGTTGTTTATCGCTTTGACATCTGATGGGAGGGCGTTCCACAGGGCGGGCGCCACTACCGAGAAGGCCCTCTGCCTGGTTCCCTGTAACTTGGCCTCTCGCAGTGAGGGAACCACCAGAAGGCCCTCGGAGCTGGACCTCAGTGTCCGGGCAGAACGATGGGGGAGGAGACGCTCCTTCAGATATACTGGACCGAGGCCGTTTAGGGCTTTAAAGGTCAGCACCAACACTTTGAATTGTGCTCGGAAACGTACTGGGAGCCAATGTAGGTCTTTCAAGACCAGTGTTATATGGTCTTGGCGGCCGCTCCCAGTCACCAGTCTAGCTGCCGCGTTCTGGATTAGTTGTAGTTTCCGGGTCACCTTCAAAGGTAGCCCCATGTAGAGCGCATTGCAGTAGTCCAAGCAGGAGATAACCAGAGCATGCACCACTCTGGTGAGGCAGTCCGCAGGCAGATAGGGTCTCAGCCTGCGTACCAGATGGAGCTGGTAGACAGCTGCCCTGGACACAGAATTAACCTGTGCCTCCATGGACAGCTGTGAGTCCAAAATGACTCCCAGGCTGCGCACCTGGTCCTTCAGGGACACAGTTACCCCATTCAGGACCAGGGAATCCTCCACACCTGCCCGCCTCCTGTCCCCCAGAAACAGTACTTCTGTCTTGTCAGGATTCAGTCTCAATCTGTTAGCCGTCATCCATCCTCCAACCGCCTCCAGACACTCACACAGGACCTTCACCGCCTTCACTGGTTCTGATTTAAAAGAGAGGTAGAGCTGGGTATCATCCGCATACTGATGAACACCCAGCCCAAACCTCCTGATGATCTCTCCCAGTGGCTGCATGTAAATGTTGAAAAGCATGGGGGAGAGGACAGAACCCTGAGGCACCCCACAAGCCCAGGGGTCTGAACACTCAACCCCCACCACCACTTTCTGAACACGGCCCAGGAGGAAGGAGCGGAACCAGTGTATGACAGTGCCCCCAGCTCCCAGCCCCTCAAGACGGTCCAGAAGGATGTTATGGTTGATGGTATCAAACGCCGCTGAGAGATCCAGCAGAACTAGGAAGATTCCTTCATGGGTCCCTTTGGATCCAATCTTCTGTGTATTCTGAGATCCATGCACTTATGAACTCATTGGGTGTGAATACCTTCAGCCACATCAGAACACAATAAATTACTATCTGAAATCTACCCCCTACCCTCAAAGTGGTATAAAACCTCAAAGTGTTTAAAGCCACAATGTATTGATAACTGTCATTGGAAGCAACCTTGTTTTATTTTATTAAAATTATATCACACCTCTTTTCCAAGGAACTCAAGGTGGCAAACACGGTTCTCTTCCTTCCCATTTTATCTTCAGAACAACCCTGTGAAGTAAATTAGGCTGAGGAAGTATGACCAAGGTCACCTGATAAGTTTCATGGTTGAGCAGGAATTTCAACCCTGGTCTCTCAAGTAATATAGAAATATAGGGCTATTCTAAGTTCTTTACAAAGTTCCGCTCTTCATCTAGCATAGAAAAAAGGTAAGGTAAAGGACCCTGGATGGTTAAGTCCAGTCAAAGGCGACTATGGGGTGCAGTACTCATTTTGCTTTCAGGCTGCGGGAGCTGGCGTTTGTCCGCAGACAGCTTTCCGGGTCATGCGGCCAGCATGGCTAAACCGATATGGAAAGCTACAAATTCCCTCTCCCTCATTTAAGTAATAAAGCTTCTGACATTTCTTTCAGAAAGGAGTTTGATTACCATGCAAGCTATTCCAGTAGAAATTGCAACCTCATTGAGATCCCAGTAACAGTTCCTTAGTGTAACAGTGACTGGAAAGAAAGTTTAACATGCAGTCATCTGGCCTGTGGGACGTTTGCTAAGGCAGGTAGAAGCTATTGGCAAGGTGAGTTTAGCCTGGGTGTGAAAACCCTACCCAGTCCTTACTTAATACAGTAGGCAGTAGGAGGTGCTGTGATCATACTGGGGATAAATGTGTTCAAAGTCTAATTTACTGGTTTAGGGTATATGGGAATCCTTTGAATCTGTATTGAGGTTTATAAAGAGTAATTATGCTCTCTTACCTGTGACCACAAAGTTACTATTTTAATAGGGATGGGGCTTTTGTGTGTGGGGGGGGTTGTTTTAAATTGTTTTACTTTGAGAACTAGTAGTTTTAACTTGTATTTGTATTTTTAGCTTACTTTTTTATATTAGTTAAGTTATTTTCCTTTAAGGGGGGAGGACAGGGCTGACTGCGAGTGGGAGCCAGCCAGCAGAATGGCTGGGGCAGGATGCACCAGGGGTGGGTGGGTGTGTTTCAGTGAGCACAGTAAGGCACGTACTAAACACAGGTTTCCCTGCTAGAACTGCAAGACGTACACCACTGCTGACCTAAAAGCACAAGAAAGGTTGGCTCCAATATGCTCAAAATCCTATAAATAAGAAACAGAAGTTTTGGGATTCTGTTCTGTAGAGGGATGAAACAAAATTGGAACTTTTTGGCCCCATGGATCAGCGCTAAGTCTGGAGGAAGAAGAATGAAGCATACGCTGAAAAGTACACTGCCTACAGTGAAGCACGGTGGTGGCTCAGTGATGCTCTGGGGCTGCTTTGCATCCTCTGGCACTGGATACTTGCAGCATGTGGAAGGCAGGATGGATTCACTGAAGTACCAGGAAATCCTAGGAGGAAACGTCAAGCCGTCTGTGAGGAAGCTGAAGCTTGGGCGTCATTGGACCTTCCAACAGGACAATGATCCCAAGCATCCCTCCAATTTCACCCAGGCTTGGTTGCAGAAGAAGTTCTGGAAGGCTCTACAGTGGCCATCACAGTCACCTGACTTGAACCCCGTAGAATATCTCTGGTGGGATTTGAAGAAGGTGGTTGCAGCACACAAATAATATTACTGAACTGGAGGCCATTGCTCAGGAGGAACGGGCTCAGAATCCTCAGGAACGCTGCCAGAAGCTGCTGTCTGGCTATGCATCTGGTTTGCAGCAGGTCATAGCAGCATAAGGCTGCTCTACTAAGTACTAAAGATGCTTGCCGTGAAGGGGTTGAATAATAGTGAGACTGGAGAAGCCACTAGAAGTTGCAATTTCAGTTGAATTTGGGGGAACCACCTGAAGCATCAGTTGTGTTGAGCTATTTCAATTGCTTTTGTTTGATTGGCTCATTTCAAACAGTTGAAAGTCTGTAAATTTTGATAATAAACCTGATTTGCAATGGGGCATAGCTGTCAACATTTTCCTTTTCTTGCGAGGAATCCTATTCGGAATGAGGGAATTTCCCTTTAAAAAAGGGAAATGTTGACAGCTATGCAATGGGGGCTGAATAATTTCGATTGCAACTCTCTATATATTCCTATGGTGTGAAGGCTCTGGGATTATTCTTGGCAGGGGTCCGAGACTAGCAGCATCCCCATCACCACAGGCACACAAGATGAATTATTCAGTTTCTGTGCCAAGAAAAAACTTAAATTCTCTGCAAAAAACAAATGACGTAAACTGGTGTATATTCAGAGATGCTTATTTTTTTAAAAAAACAGAGAAAGGTCAATTGGCAAACTTTTTTGCTGAAATTATTTGAATCTTGGCAGAATTTGCAATTCATTCCTACTGCCCACTCTCCAGAGTGTTATTTTTTATTCATTCAAAGCACTTATACCTTCCCCTTTAGCCAGAAAGGCTCTCAAAGTGGCTTAGAAGCAATGAAAGCATCAACCCCCCCCCCAAAGAAAATCAGGCTTACATTCTAAACATACCTGACATGAAAGGGGAAAGGGAGGGGGAGGGGGAGGGGGAGGGGAGGGGAGGAAAGAGAGGAAGCAAACTCAGGCACCCAATTATCAATATTAATTACTGATTTCTTAACATGAATTACAGTGGTACCTCGGGTTACATACGTTTCAGGTTACATACGCTTCAGGTTACAAACTCCGCTAACCCAGAAATAGTACCTCGGGTTAAGAACTTTGCTTCAGGATGAGAACAGAAATCGTGCTGCAGTGGCGCGGCGGCAGCAGGAGGCCCCAATAGCTAAAGTGGTGCTTCAGGTTAAGAACAGTTTCAGGTTAAGTACGGACCTCCGGAACGAATTAAGTACTTAACCTGAGGTACCACTGTACTACAAATGACACAGGAGCCATTTCATCAGTGAAAGAGATGGGACACTAAGGCCTCTCCAGCTGTTCTCCCTAAAAACTTCTCTCTTCCAGCTGGTCATCACAAGAATGGAAAAAATAGTGCAATCAGAGGAATTTGAGCAGAAGCCTTTGAGGATGTTTGTCTCCTGTAAGGTAAAGGTAAAGGGACCCCTGACCGCTAAGTCCAGTTGTGGCCGACTCTGGGGTTGTGGCGCTCATCTCGCTTTACTGGCCGAGGGAGCCGGCGTATAGCTTCCGGGTCATGTGGCCAGCATGACTAAGCTGCTTCTGGCGAACCAGAGCAGCGCACGGAAACGCCCTTTACCTTCCCGCAGGAGCGGTATCTATTTATCTACTTGCACTTTGACGTGCTTTCGAACTGCTAGGTTGGCAGGAGCAGGGACCGAGCAACGGGAGCTCATCCCGTCACGGGGATTCGAACCGCCGACCTTCTGATTGGGAAGTCCTAGGCTCTGTGGTTTAACTCACAGCGCCACCCACGTCCCTGTTTGTCTCCTGTACTGTTTGCCTATTTTTCAAATGCAAGCCTGCTTAATAACGTAGGCCTTACTTGTGAATAGATACGTAAGGGATTAATCTTCACTGAAGTTGCTGGAACTTGTTTTTTCAGTAAAAGTATGCCTAGGAATAGATTAAAAAGTTTACTTTTTATTCATACGTTACACTGAATACTGAGCATACACTAGAAGACTCCCATTTTCAGCTGTTGTGATTTCAAGCCCAGTCAAAGACAACACCATATTCCTGCCAGCACTGCTCCCTCTAGTGGCCAAGTTGAGGCATCTGTACCCCCCCGTGTGTGTGTGTGTGTGTGTGTGTGTGTGTGTGTGTTTTTAAAGGAAAAAAACAAACAGCAGGACATTTATGGACCAATACAGTTTTACAACAGAGCTTCCTGGAGAAAAAGAGTTTCAACCTCCCCATAAATAAAAACCAAATTGGTGCTCAGATTAGGCAAGATCTATGATGCTACAAAATGCATGCTGGGCCAGTTTGCTGGGTCTTCTGATGTGGGGTGTGGGGGCTGTACAATGGAAGCTACTGGTTGACACAAGTAAGGCCACATTCCCGCCCCCCGAACACAGGCACTGAGTTGCACCCAACATTTTTTTTTTGGGGGGGTGACATCATGCATGCAGTGTACGTGACACCCCATGCATTGCGCGTTGCATGCGTGACCTTCGCCTGTCAGGCTGCCGCGGCACAGTCTGGGGCGGCATCCCTTCAGGCCTCCTGGCCCCATCTTTGTGGACATGGGGGGTGTTGTAGAGGTTTCTGCCCCATGGAGATGGTGCACCTGTCCTGAACTGTTGCAGAAGAGGAAGATTCTTCCTCCCAATAAACGTGGAAGGAGGAGAGGAAATAAGAAGCGACAACACGAACCCACGAAATATTTGTGCAAAAAAAGCAGGAAAAAGTGGTGTCCCCAAAGCAGCGTGAATGAATATTGGTGGCCCTCCAGATGCTAGCGATCATTAGGAAAGGAACTGAATATAAAACTGTCAATATCATCATGCCATTTTACAATTCTATGGTGCAACCACATTTGGACTACTGTGCAGTTTTGGTAGAGTTGGAAAAGGTTCAGAAAAGGGCAACCAAAATGTTCAAGCAGATCAAGTGACTCTTTTATGAAGAAAGCTTTTTATAGTTTAGAGAAGTGGCAAGTAGGAGGTGACATGATAGAAGTTTATAAAATTAAGCATGTCATGGAGAGAGGGGGCAGAGACAGACTTTTTTCCCTCTTTAGAACTTGGGAAATCCAATGAAGCTGAATGTTGGAAAGACAGATAAAAATACGTCTTCAAACAGCATACAGTTGACCTATGGAACTCACCCCCACAGGAGACAGTGATGGCCACCAACTTGGGAGGTTTAAAAAGAGGACTGGACAAATTCATCTATCAAGATGACTTATCAATGGCTACTAGCCCTGATGGCTGTGCTGTGGCTCCATAGTCCAAGGCAGCAATGCTTCTGAATGTCAGTTGCTGGAGGCAAGAGGAAGAGAGAGGCTTTTGTGTTTGAATCCTGCTTGCAGGTTTCCAGCAGGTATCTGGTTGGTCCCTGGGAGAACAGGATGCTGGGTGGGATGAGAAAGGGGCCTTATGTTCTTGCCTCAGAGGTCTTTCCCCACCCAACTACTGGAGATCCCTCAAGTGGAGATGCTTCCGCTTCCAGAGGGCACCTCATCGCCCGCTGTAACTGCAAAGAGAAGGGGTAGTTCCAAAGCCTTCCACCCTTGTGCATCTTTTTGACCTCCATCCTGTACTCAGTTTTGAAACTGTTGCTAGCAGATGTTAATTTTTTATGTGTATATCGGGGTGGAAACTTCTGGACCCCCAACTGTTTGATGAAAAACTCCCATAATTCCTCCCCCCCGGGCATGCTTGCTTGGGCGCATAGGACTAGAAGTCCAAAAACATCTGAAGTGCCACTGGTTCCCCATCCTTGATTTAAAGAACTTATAAACCATCTACCATTCACTGCAGTGTACCAAAAAATAAAAGAGAGAAATAAATAAAAACAAAACACAATGTTTAAAAATCACAATCCATTAAAAAAATGCTAATTTCATCTGTAAAACCAACAGAAAGAATGCTACCCCCTTTCACACTTAGTATAAAAAAGAAAATACATCTCTAAAGAAATTGCAGGAACTCCTAAGAGTTCCAGATACTATAAAAATCTACTGATATGGTGATTTTGCTTCAACTCTTAGATGTATATTTTTAAAAGAAACTTTCAGTGTATCCCCCTTCGCCTCGAAGCTTCAGATGGGACAGCCATGGCAGCAATGAGCCACTTGCTACGGTCCTGACAATGTGCAGATTCTAGAGTAAATAACCAAGCCGGACTCTGCACCGCTGAGGCCAACCATTCCCGACTGTCTCTCCACTGTGATAAACACTGTCTGCCCACAGTCCCTTGTATTTGAAAGTTACGACAAACATTGGACTGAAATGTAAATATCTGACATCATGACTGGTGAAGCAATGGACGGCAAATTTATCTAAAAAACAGAATGAAACCCCAAAATGTTGTTTGACGCCTTGTTTTCTTTAAAAAAGCCAACCTTAGTGGTCACTAAGGGAGCACTCAGAGGAGGTCAGGAGTGTTGTGCTTTGTTCTTAAAAAAATACACACAGCAAGTGAAGTTGCTGAATGATATAGACTAAAGACATTTTAAAGCTAAAGAAGCGAGGACTCCTACAGCAATGCTGAAGTCAAGATATGGTATTAAAAAGGCATCATGTTTCTCTGCCAAATGAGAAATGCCCTGGAAGTGGGAAAGGAGAAAACAAAACTTTCCACTTTTGATCCATGCTGCTTTCATATGGGTTCACCCGTAAATTGTACCATCTTGTTTTTGCACCCATCTTCTTAAGAAAAGACATATTCACTGGAAAACTCCATATAAAATATTATTTCAATGTATTTTCTCTTAAAATATGCATTGAGTGAATGTGTTCTCCCTCAAATATTGCACCTTTAAACATACTTTGATATTTATTTCTGTTTTTGGACTGGGAAAGGGGGTTGATATGTCTGGGGAAAGCGAAAGCCAGAGAATAAACAAGTTCCAATCTGCAAATCAGCCGAGGAGGCTCAGATCAGGTCAGTTTGCATTAAATTTTGCAACAAGCAAATCCAACAAGCAGCCCCAGGTGGAAGAGGTAAGGACTCTAAACTATTTTTGCAGGGATCGAGAACTGTTGGACTCCAACTCCCATCATCCCTAACCCCCAGGCCATGCTGGCTGGGGCTGATGGGAGCTGAAGTCCAACAGGGTCAAGAGAGCCAAAGGTTCCTCTTTCCTGGTCTACAGACAACAGTAGACACATACAAACCTGTCTTTTTATTAAGAGGATTCTCAAAGCAGCTAACAAAACTAAAACCAAACAATCGAAAAAGCCATGTCATCAAAGCAGAGCACATCAACACATTAAGCATAAGACAGCAGACAACTGAAAACTCTCAATCAGTAAGAGGGACAAGAAATCAAGAAAGAGCGACACTGAAGGCCAAAATATTTCCTAAATATAAGACTTTGCTTGGCAGCAAAAGGACAAGAAAGAGGTGAGTGAGTCTCTTCAGGAAGAAAGCTCCACTGTTGGGTGCAGCCACTCTCATGTCCCAGCCAAACTGGGAGGAGGACTTCTTTGAAAGATCTCAAAACCTGGACAGCTCATACAGAGGAAGACAGCCCCAATATTTCCATGTTTTTTTAAATCAAGGGGTGCAGCATGTCCCCAAAACAAGTTCTCTGCTTTTCAGGATTTGAATGCAGGCCTTACAGGCAGAAGTGCAGCATCCTGTCCATGTGGGAAGAAGGTTTCATTCATAAAGGCCATTTTTCACATTATGCAGAAACACAAACCAGGTTGTACTCCAGTCTCAGGCCCGTAGCCAGAAATGTTACAGTCGGGGGGATTAGGGGAGGGGAATTGTTGTGGCAGAGCAAGCATAAATACGAGTGGTCTCATTTGTTTTAAGCTATTTTTAAGTCACTTTAAAACTGCTTGTGCATTATCTCTTATAACTCCACAAGTAAAAGGGCCACAAGTTTGAAAGACTTTTAGTAAGTGCGAAGGAGCAACTGTGGTGAACTCTGTTCTCCCTTTGGGCAATGCTTCATCCAGGCCCAACCATTAGCAACGTTAAATCAATGTAAGCAGTTCCCCCATGGTGACAGCTTGTGTTGTTTCCACCCCTCCTTCCTCCTGACGGCATGGTATTAGGGTCTCTTTCTTTCTTTCTTTCTTTTTATGTTCCCCTGGGAAATTCAATTAACAGTGTCAAGTCTCCTCCTCTCAATGAGTGACACTATCAAGATCTTTTTCACCACCCCTGACAAGCAAGATGTGTCCACTGATTTCTTGACTTGCAAGTTAACAAGAGAATTACTGCCCACTTCTATAAATGACTATATATGATCTGTGTCATAAACAGCGTGACAGCTGCCAAAATCAATCTTTCATGACCCTATCGATTAGGACACTCAGAAATAATGAGACTTCACTAGTGGCAGAATAATGCTTGGGTGGGGAAAGGAGGGAGGAATGTATCTGTTCCTTACAAATGCCGTCGTATTCACCTTTCCTTTGCCCTTTTCTCACTGTACAATCTACGAGCAACGGAACAAGATTATAAAGGCAGCAATCAATGTTTCCCCTCTCTTTCATGATGAATGTGACTTTTTCAAAATCAGGAGAGTATAAGAATCATACAGTTGGAAGGGACCCCAAGTCATCTAGTTTAACCCCCTGAAATGAAGGAATCTCAACTAATAGATGGCCATCCAACGTCTGCTTAAAAACCTCCAAGGAAGGACAGTCCACCACCTTCCCAGAGAGTTCATCCCACTGTTAAACAGCTCTTGCTGTCACGACAGGTTTTCCTGATGTTCACTCAGAATCTCCTTTCTTGTAACTTGATGCCATTGGTCCAAGTCCTAGCTTCTGGAGCAGAAGAAAACCACCTTGCTCCATCTTTCATGTGACAGCCTTTGAGATATTTGAAGATGGCCATCATATCTTGTCTCAGTCTCATTTTCCAGGCTAAACACACCCAGCTCCTTCAACTGTTCCTCATAAGGCTTGGTTTCCAGACCCTTGATGATCTTGGTTGCCCTCCTTTGCACAAGTCCCAGCTTGTCAACATCCTTCTTAAATTGTGGTGTCCAGAACTGGACACAGTATTCTAGGTGTGGTCTGACCAAGGCAGAAGAGAGTGGTGTAAGTCAGTGTAGAAAACACTTGACTAGATGGATAAATGGTCTGACTCAGTATAAGTCAGCTTCTTCTCATATTTCTATGCTGACAGAATGCCTCAGCAGGGCTTTATGCTAGGAACACATGGCAGTCCAATAACAGGTGATCAGCAGTTCAACCAATGCCTCTGCAGCTGCAGTTAGTGAAATGGCAGGCTGTGCAATGTATAGTATCTTAAGGTTTATGCGCAAGCACTCGGTGATGTGTCTGCTCCCCACTCTGAACTTTAACCAGGCTCCTGGGGAGGGAGCTGAACCATGAAAAACAACAATCTTAGCGGCTCACATTAAACTTTTTAACAAGGATCCTCTGGAAGGACAAGGTTAGAACAGTGATTTATCAGAGGTAGGGATCAGAAAACACAGGCTATTCTGGCAAGAAGGGAAAGATAGAGCCAATGAGATCTCAAATTAACATGGGAGCAATCATGCTAACAACTATTGGCACCTCTTCAGTTTTTCAAGCACTTCCAATGCAACAAGGTTGCTTAAATTCTGCCCAAGAGCAGTGCTATTATGATTTTCCTACTCATATTGAAATTGTTGTTTAGTCGTTTAGTTGTGTCCGACTCTTCGTAACCCCATGGACCTCCCACAGTTTGGTCAAACTCATGTTGGTAGCTTCGAGAACACTGTCCAACCATCTCGTCCTCTGTCGTCCCCTTC
Source organism: Podarcis pityusensis (assembly GCF_964106645.2). Classification (NCBI taxonomy): domain Eukaryota; kingdom Metazoa; phylum Chordata; class Lepidosauria; order Squamata; family Lacertidae; genus Podarcis; species Podarcis pityusensis. The sequence continues at coordinate 1,933,889 of NC_138034.1, read as the reverse complement.
TCCTTGTGCCCTCCATCTTTCCCAACATCAGGGTCTTTTCCAGGGAGTCTTCTCTTCTCATGAGGTGGCCAAAGTATTAGAGCCTCAGCTTCAGGATCTGTCCTTCCAGTGAGCTCTCAGGGCAGATTTCCTTAAGAATGGAGAGGTTTGATCTTCTTGTAATCCATGGGACTCTCAAGAGTCTCCTCTAGCACCATAATTCAAAAGAATCAATTCTTCGGTGATCAGCTTTCTTTATGGTCCAGCTCTCACTTCCATACATCACAACTGGGAAAACCATGGCTTTAACTATACGGACCTTTGTCGGCAAGGTGATGTCTCTGCTTTTTAAGATGCTGTCTAGGTTTGTCATTGCTTTTCTCCCAAGAAGCAGGCGTCTTTTAATTTCGTGACTGCTGTCACCATCTGCAGTGATCGTGGAGCCCAAGAAAGTAAAATCTCTCACTGCCTCCATTTCTTCCCCTTCTATTTGCCAGGAGGTGATAGGACCATATTGAAATACTCCCCCTCAATGAGGCCAAACTTAGATTAACAAAATGTTTAGGGGTATGCGTAGAAAAAAAGCACTGCCCAGGAGTATGCAATAGCAACATGCACACTGGTACAATTCTTTTCACAAAAGTCAACTAAAATTCTCAGAAACTTAAAGCTCTTGGTAGCCTGCTGATTATGTAATGTTGAAGGAAGATGGATGTCGTTTGGGGGGAACTGCATTTATATTACTGACAGTTTATTTCCTTTCTTGTTACACTAAAGTGGTCGGTTTTGGCAGTGTCACTAAATGCAAGAAAAATATCATTTCCACAAAATGTGAAGAACATCTTAACTTTATTCATAAGGAGAGGAAATTCAGCCATCCATCACTAGTGTATCCTTAAACTGTGTCGATTGTTAAGGGAATTTGCAATACCAAGGAATACCAAAAGAGTCCTTTCTGTCTTTAGAAAACAGGCCAGAGTAGGCATTCTAACTTCCCAGATTATTCAATCCTGCTTATATCACATTTCGGTGAGCACTACTGCCCAAGCAGCAACTATGAACTAGCTATCCATCAGTATATTTTTTTTAAGAAGGCAATTTATTTTGGCTTTGATTTTTTAGCCATGGGACCAGCAACTGTCAAGCAATTGATAAAGGTAAAGGTAAGGGGGCCACTAGGGGGCGCATTGGAAGATGGCCGACAATACCATCTCTCCGACCCACACGGGGTAATTAAGAGGCTGTTATGGGAGTAGGCAGCCTCCCTTGTTGCCCCAAGGAAATGGGAAACACTGCCCTTGCCTGCTGTGCCCATAAATCACCCCCTAATTCAAAAGAAGGGGGTGAGGGCCCTAGGCAGAATGCCCCCGTGTGGACATCGGCTCTCCTGGATGCTGTCTCTGATCGCGCACTAGTTGCAGCAATTTGGAATAATTAATTACAAAAGAAGCAAATGCACATATTTCAAGTGAAGAAGGGGAGTGAAGTCTGCTAATTTAAGTGACCTCTGTGAAAGAAGACGACGGGCTGGAGAAACAGGAATATTTTACAATGAAGATACACCAAAGGCGGGGTATGTTGACAACGGGGCTGAATGGGGGGGGGGGACCTTTTTTACTTTCCTTCTATGTGATTTACAAGAACCCCTCCTCATTAGAACCGTCGGTTGAACTGACCCAAGCAGGATGATTAAGGTCTGTGTGGAGATAAACTTTAACCAAAAGTATGCTTTATGGAGACCGAGAAGCAATAAGAGCTTTTGGGAATGGCGCAGCAATTACAGTGGTGCCTCGCAAGACGAAATTAATCCGTTCCGCGAGTCTCTTCGTCTTGCGGTTTTTTCGTCTTGCGAAGCACGGCTATTAGCGGCTTAGCGGCTTAGTGGCTATTAACGGCTTAGCGGCTTTAAGAAAAAGGAAACAAACTCGCAAGAACTCGTCTTGCGAAACGTCTTGCGAAGCAAGCCCATAGGGAAATTTGTCTTGCGGAACGACTCAAAAATCGCTAAACCCTTTCGTCTAGCGAGTTTTTCGTCTTGCGGGGCACCACTGTAATTCGGAGTCGCCATCTTGCGAAAGGATTTACAGCCGGGAGGAAGAACGGATTTGTTTTCAGACTGCATTCCTAGTGAATCTCCTCAGAGGTTTTGAGAAAGGAGGCAGATTGGTGAAGATTAATGACGCTAAGACTGTTTTGATGTATGGAAGTGATGTTATATGGAAAACGTCTGGATATGGCTACTGGATAAAAAAAATAATATCCACGCAGGATTACAAACTGTTCTAACCAGCTTGCGGAGACTATCAGAGGTCACAAAGAGAAAGGAAAAATATATGAAAATAACAACAAGAGATGTGGAAAAATAATAAGAAAGGACTGGATAGTACTGTGAACATCATAAGGTTAGATTTGTGGACATTAAAACAGCAGTAAGAAGCAAGAAGTTGATTGGATCCCTTCGGAACTTGAAATATGGGTACCCCAAACAAAAATTTAAAATTCGGCTGTGTAATTTGGAATTTATGTAATTTGGTTTGATTTGATGTGATTGGTCGGTTAATAAAAAATTTTTCTTAAAAAAGAAGAAAAGATAAAGGTAAAGGTAAAGGACCCCTGGACGGTTCAATCCAGTCAAAGGTGACTATGGGGCTGTGGCGCTCATCTCGCTTTCAGGCCGAGGGATCCGGCATTTGTCCTCAGACAGCTTTCCAGGTCAGGTGGGCAGCAGGACTAAACCACTTCTGGCACAAAGGAACACCGTGATGGAAGCCAGAGCGCACGGAAATGCCGTTTACCTTTCCACCGCATCAGTACCTATTTATCTACTTGCACTGGTGTGTTTTGGAACTGCTAGGTTGGCAGGAGCTGTGACAGAGCAATGGGAGCTCACCCCATCATGGGGATTTGAACTGCTGACCTTCTGATTGACAAGCCCAAGAGGCTCAGTGGTTTAGACCACAGCGCCATCCGTGTCCCACCAATTGATAAGAGCTGTTTGACAGTGGAACAATCTCCCTTGGGAGGTTGTGGACTCTCCTTCCTTGGAGGTTTTCCAGCGAAGATTGGATGGTCACCTGTCACAGATGCTTTAGCCTGCAGTGCAGGGGGTTGGACTAGATGGCCCTTGGCATCCCTTCCAACTCTACATTTCTATCATTCTATGAATTCATAAGTATTCATTCATTCATTACCTAATGCAGGGCAGTCTCTAGGTGACTTACAATCAAATTAAAAGAATAAAAATTCCATCATGCTTCCAACTGAAGAGGAAAGTCTCAGCCTGATGCTGAGAAGAGGCTAGTGTTGGCACAGCAGAGCATGCCACAACCGAAGAGGCTACTCCCTTGTTGCCATTTCTTCTTTGCACAGCCCTGGCACACACCATGCTGCATCCAATGTGCTCCCTATTATGTTCACACGGAGCCTGCCATGGCTTCAAGAACCAACAGCAGCCAGAAACATCTTGCCTCTCCGTTGTTTCTGCTCCTAGGGAGTAAAAGAAGCCCCCTCAGCCACCAGGTCACCCACTTTCAGGCTACCAGTGGAGAGAGGCTTGTTCCTGCCTGGGGTGTAGAGGAAGACAGCAGATGAGAGAAGACAGTGGGCATTGGAAGAAACTTTGGTGAGAGGAAGGGCTAATTCATATTAACATTTAAATTACTTGTTCTGAGCCAACTTGGAGACCGGAATGCTAGAAAAGCAACTCAAATAACCAACACACGACTTAAATAACTAACCACAAAGATGTCACCAGATTAAATCAGAATGTTCACTTGTAGCAGCTGGTGCCAAGAACACATGAAACAGCTTGGAAATAAAAAGAGGTGCTTACTCATATTCTGAACCACCCACGCCTAGCTATGAGTGGAAGTGGAGAATCACTTGTAAATGGAAATTAAATTATAGTCAAAGAAATGATGGTGTAAGTAACCTGAATATTTGGATGCCATTCCTCATGTGTACTCACTCCGTTCGACAAGTGAGATCCTGCTCCAGGTGCTCCCACCAACCAAAGCCCAGCACAACTCTGCCATGAGCAGGGCCTTCTCAATGCCCTCCCCAAGGGGCCTTGGGAGGCCAGGAGACCTGCCCAACCTCATCACAAACGTGCGCCCCCACAAGCTATGGCCTCCAGTTGTTGGATTCCCAACTCTCATCTGCCCCAACCAACACTGCCAACTGTCCGGAATGAGAAGACACCTGGCAGGCGACAGCTTCCCTACACCTTCAGGTGCCCGGAGGGGGACGGGTGTTGTTTTGGGGGTGTTATTTGTTTTGCACTGCAGCATCACTATTTTCTCTGCTTCTTTCTGCTGTCAAAGTGTGGGTTTATGTTTCATTTTTCACTTATTCTGTTATTGCTAATTTGTTAAATTGGTTATAATCTATAAATGTTTTGGGTATATTTATAGAGAAATGTCGGGTCTAATTTTTCAAAATAAGTAAGACAAATAAAGTTTCACAGTGCTATCTTGTGTATACATACACCTATATAAACAGAACCACTTCTGTGCCACTCTTTTTTTTTCTTAAAAAATAAATAAATTACTGCCTGTACTACCTACAAAACAGTCTCTGTAGTAAAACGACTCGTGAAGAATTTGTGAGGAAAATTCAATAACGTTTGTTTAGGTTACTGTATTACGCCACAATTAGCAATGGTATGATTACAGACAGCATCAGAAATACAACCCGCACTGCTTACAAATCTGCCACCAAAGAGAGATACCTCCTTGCGATAAGGGGGAAATACTTGTTTGATTAAACTGCAGGCTTGTTTTTAAAAAACATTTTAAGTTCATGTGTACAATAGTTCCTGAGAAGAGTTAGACCTATTATGCTGTTAGCTGATGGATATCAATGTGAGCAACAAGAATCCATGTTTTCCTGTTAAAATATATACACACCCTTGGCTCAAATGGACCAATTAAGAACAGATATTCGTAATACTGTACATATGTTCATTTTTTCCTTATCCGCCCTGAGGCCTAAAGAACAGTTTGCCATCTGTGCAAGATTTAAATAACTTATAGCGAAATGGTGTCCCATTATAGGGGCAGATCTACTGCAATAAACCTTTTGAGTTAAGGAAGTGTTACAAACTGTTCGCCTTTTTTTTCAAATATCCTCCATCATTTATTGATGACATTTGTGTGCCACCTTCATAACATGATGTTTGTATGGCAGCTTTGAATAAATAAGTGAAAAAATTAATGAAATTCAAATAAAACCATTAAAAACAAGAATATAAAACCCCCAACTTGCTGCATTCCTAGAATTAAAATGAATTCTAAAACAGAGGCGCAATCTATTTAAAAGGCCTGGGTGACTAGAAACATCTTCACCAGGTGCTGAAATGACCAGAAACACAGTGTCAGGTGTGCCTTTGGGGAACACTATTCCATAACTTGAAAAGGCCTGCCTCATTTCATTCTGCTGGGAATATGGAGCAGGGCCTCCTAGGACATTAATGTTTGAGGATGGGAGAAAGCAGTATTTCAGGTAAGCTTGGTCTTATTCAAGGAAACTGAATCTTTTAACTGTTTATGTAATTAATGAATTTAAATCCTTCTCTTTGAGGCCCCTTACAAATGCATATCCTTTCCCTCTCAATCCCTCTTTCCCTTTTAGGTCATGTCTTTTAGCCTGAGAGAAGGCTTGCATGTCTGTGCCTCTCTCTCTCTGTGTGTGTTATTATCATCACCTCTTTGGCAGCCTTTATTTGGCAGCCTTCTGTAACCAGGAAGGACATGTCTAAGCTTGCTCTAAGCTCAGCCTGCATGCTCAAAACTATATTTCTGTATTTTGTACCCAAGAGTATTCTACCTGTGTTCTCCTTGCTGCTGAATGTGATAGCGCATAAATCGGACCTTTGGATTTTGTAAGCAAACCCTTTTTTAAAAACCTACTTAAGAGTGGTCTGTTCATTGAGAGGGGGGAAGAAAAAGAGAAACGCTGCAAAGAGCCAAAGAGGTGCTCTGTATTCCTGACCATTCGCCCAAGTGGTATTAATGAGTACAAATGGAACTTGTTAGCCTTCATTCCACAACAAATTAAAAACCCCATTCAGATCAGCTTTTCACATGTTGAGAAGTGAACACACATCTTTAGTCAAGAGTCAATATGGCGTAATGGTTAGAGCAGGTGTAGCCAATGTAGTTCCATCCGGAGGTTGTTAAGACTACTGTCAGACACAGTCAGCATGATCAATGGTCAGGGATGATGGGAGTTGGAGTACAAACAACTGGAGGGCCACATGCCAGTCACTCCCTGCTGTAGTCTAACCCGGAAGTTACCAAGGCATGGATAACTGTGTAGTAGACCCCAGGGTACATTTTCTCACATGTACATCTCCTATGTTGAATGCACAAATTGCACTCTCCTAGGAGAATGGTTCAGTTGTGCTATGCTACATGAGTGCTGACATGTAGAATAGACATTGCACAGTACAGATCTCCCATTTTCAAGCAGATACTTCTACAGCCCATATTTATTTTTCTTCCATTGCTTGTGGTATTTGGATTTCAATGAACCCAAACCAAAGCAGGCTTTGCCAGAATCTGATATTGCACCGCATTACACTCAGCGACATGGGTCACGGAATATTTTGCCTTCTCACTTCCACCAGCTTATAAACTTTGGCAGATATGAACTTACTTAGTAACGTCTGTGTGACATGCTGCCAGCTTTAAGCAGCAGTCTGGCTGTATTCTTAAAAACAGGATTCGTATTTTTTTGTGGGGGGATCCATGTCAACTCCATCCATTTAAATTCTGTTTACTTGTAGTAATGGCACACACATGTCTGAAAAGCTGCTGATAAGCCGCACAAAGCTTATGTTACTCTGTTGCGATTCAAAGCCTGAAGTTAAATTCATCTTTAACCAATAACCAGAGAAATGGTTTTACATGAGACTGAATCGAGATGCAGTGATTTTCCATTTTGTTTGGTTAAAGCATTAAGGATTTTCACAATGTTAGATGAAATAGGAGAAACACACACTTTGGGAACAGTAAATTACTTGTAGGAAAAACACTGTAGGAAATGCCTTCTCCCGTTTGGCTCCTTCTCTGTGCTCCAGAACTAGGATCTGTAAGCAAGGCCTGGCTCTATATTCCATCATGCTGTATGGCAGCGAGAGGGAAGCTGTGGTCCTCCAGATGCTGCTGAACTCCAACTAGTATGGCCAATGGCCAGACATGATGGGAGTTTTAATCTAACGCATCTGGAGGGCAACAGGTCCTCATCCTTGCTGTAAGGTATGAGGACAAGGAGAAGAGCTGTGAGAATACAACTGACGTGGCGGCTGCAAAAAAAGCTTACCTGCTCCCAGTGCTATTTTTCTAGAAGAAGATTAATGCCTCCCTTTTCTTATAGTGGCAATGGCACCCACCTGAGAGGTGCTGGAACTGAGTTCCGGCTGAAAAAAAGCCCCACCTGTTCTATATGCATACAAGAGAAGCAAACATAAGATGCCCAATTTGTTGTGAAATGTATTCATCTTCTCGTTTCAGAAATATATTTTCAAATATATTCTCTCGTTTCTCTTTCAAATATATATGCATATGCACTGTTCTCTGATGCTGTAGTAGACTTCTGAGATTTAATGTTGGAGATTTAGTGATATTTAATGAATGATTGGTTTCTATTTTTTCTATATTCATGATAAAAATATTTGAAAAGAACATTTAAAAACAATTAAATCAACTCAAAAGGATGCAGCAGCTCAGGATGGCATTTTCAACTAGTTTTTCTGTTTTCGATATATTGATAGTGCAACTTTCACCTAATAGCTGTAGAATATAACACATAATCATAAAACCTCTCATTTACACCTCTTGGGGTTGCAACCAACTACATTTTATTCAGAGTAGACCCACTGAAATTAATGGGAGTAAGTTAGTAATGGCCATCCATTTCAGTGAGTTTTGTCCAAGTAAAACTAGTTGGATGTAACAACACTTTCAAAAGTCACATGAACAAAACATACTGGGATTTGAATAAACATGCATGGAATTGCATGGTCAGTCAATATCATAAATGCCACAGATTAATTAATCCACATACACACATATCTATACCAACACAAACGTGTGCATGAAAGAGAGAGAGTGCGCCCCTGCGTGTCTAAGTAACCAAACGATGGGTCTGCAGAGGAATGGCGAGTTGAGCAACAAGAGTTATGATACCTCTTTTTCCAGGATACGCGAAATCTCTCCCAATATCCTATCCAGAGCTGAGACTTTGTTGCTGTCTTGAATTTGAAGTTGCTTTAGTAGGTCTTTTACTAATCGCTGCAGCCTTCCATGCAAATGGGGGGTGGGGGAGAGAAGAAAGATAAAGATCAGAATTGGGAAAACGGCATTCCTGTAATATATCACTGAGACTTGATTAATCATAGCATGCTAAAGAGAGAAACATTGTGAGCCTAGGCACTCCTACTCACAAGTAAGCTCCACCAAGTTCAATGGACCCCCCCCCCGGTAAGTGTGTAAGTAACTGCCATCCAAATGTGTGTTTATATTGCAGTGGCATCCAATGCCGGAGAAATGCTCCAAGGCACAGGGTTGGGTCTCTGCTAGCGGATTGCCTTCTGGGAGTCGAAAGCCTCTCTCACTATCCAACCTCTCCTCTAGCACTTTTACGAGGGTTGGGCGGGGGATATCACAACTGGAGAGAGACCTGTTGGAATGTAATGTAAAAGTGCTGTCTAAAATGTATAAAATATTATTGGAATGGGAGACAAAAGGATGAGCAAGTAAAATCCTGTATAGAAACTTATTTATGTATGCTATTACAGCGGCAAGAATGTTACTCGCCCCTAAATGGAAAGAAGCAGAAGTCCCAGCAAAGGAAGAATGGTTACAAAAACTTACGGAATATGCAGAAATGGCAAAACTTAGTGGAAGAATAAGAAATCAAGATAACAAACTTAATAAAAGAATGGAAATGGTTTATTGAATATTTACAGATAAATTGTAAACAGATAAGAACACTGACAGGATTACTGTAATAACCTGCAGTTTCTAAGGGTATATATTTTAAGTAGATGAATAAATGAGCAAATTATGTTAATTTGGATATGCAGAAGATATTAAAAATAAATTAAAGGAAAGAGAGGGAAGGAAGTCAAGTTTTGAAATATTAAAATGATTTGGGGAAGTTTTTAATGTGTGATGTTTTATTCTGTTTTTAATCTGTGGGCAGCCACCCAGAATGGCTGGGGAAACCCAGCCATATGGGCAGAGTATAAATTATTATTATTATTATTATTATTATTATTATTATTATTATTATTAAATGATTGTAAAACTAGTGAAATGTATAAATCTGAAAAGCATAAATTATTTTTTTTAAAGAATACAAAATGGACACTTATCAGTTATTAGATTGACCAGGAGCTAGATAAAGTCAAGAAGGGACAGGGCTCATTGGTGCACTGCATGCTGAGCTTGCGAAAGGCTCCAGGATTTTTCCGGCTGGGAGAAATGCTGACAGCCAGTGTTATGAGCAAGGACAGAGAATCTCAAACTGTGGTCGCCCCACGAGTCAGTGGTATCTATACTTGCACCACACTCAGCTGATTTTTTTCTGAGGCCATTTTGACAAGACCCTTCACTAAAAACTACTGGGCTGTATCCAGCTAAGCTGCATTCAGAGCAGACCCATTGAAATGAATGGACCTAAGCCAGATCCATCTATTTCAACGGGACAACTCTTGAGTACAGCTTAGTTGGCTACATTAAGTTTCCTGTTTTTCCTGTAGCTTAACTAGAAACACAGTCCCCTCTTCTCCTTGTGGGTGACCTATGTGCCTGCTCAGTCTGCTATCCAGGTGCTAAAAGCTGACGGGTAACATCAAGGCTCATCTGCCCTTCCTTCCTTCTCCTTCCTTCCTTCCTTCCTTCCTTCCTTCCTTCCTTCCCCTTCTGATTCTTTAAACAGCCCCTGGACTGGTCAACCTGCAAATAAGAGGCTCCTTAAAAAGAGGACTGTCATCTATAAAGTCGTACATGTGGCTAGGTTGTATCTCCCCCCACGTGCCACTCCCAGATGTTTGCCTGGCCCTGTCACTCCTATTTTCTGTTCTGCTGTCAAACCTTTCTATTCTGGAGGGGCTTTGGGTTGGGGGGGTAGTTGTGTATTAAGTCCCGGCTAGCTGATTTCTCCTCACTACTGTGGATTCTGCTGTGATTATAATTGTGCTGACAGCAGCTGTTTATTTTGTATTTTTAACTCTTTCTTTTTCAGATGTTTAGTGAGCATAATAATAATTTGTAGCATCTCCTTATCAATATTTTAACGTATTTTGAGGTTTTGATGGTAAAGCAGCATATAAATCCTGTCCAATAAAAATATATATATATCAGAAGAAATCTCCATCTAAACTGATATATTTAAAAGGTTTCTCAAAGTGGACATAGTAAAAATGGCCTCAATTCAGGAAACAGTTATGAGTGTGTTCTATTGACACCAAATTACTTGCTACTTATATGTTTACTTGGAATAAAATCAGTGTGCTTGTGATTACAGCCAGTGTTTTTTTTTTCTGGGGGGCACGCATACCCCTAAACATTTTGTGAATCTTCGTAGAACTTTTGTCCATTTACTATATTTATTTTCCCCGATTTGAACTATAAAATAGTGATTTTCTTGAGTCGAGAGCACCCCTAAACAATTAATTAATTAATTTTAAAAAGCACTGATTACAGCCATTGTCATGATTACCTTAAACTGGCCTTTTAAAGCCGGATCATTTTTTAAAAGATCGTAGATCCCTGCTATTAGTTTCCTTTTAATCAGCCAGGTACAGGATTGGGGGCTGACACTCAACTCATGTGTGTTCTGGCTTGACAGATACATTTGAAAATAGTCCTCCCCCCCCCCCGAAAACAAACCCCAGATATAGTCTTAATGGTGCTGCATTCCTTCTGTTTTTCCAGCTATAGTTAAGTCAAAGGGGAGCCTTACAAAATTTCCATAATTCTTCAAAGCCCTATCTACCGAGACTTGCATTTCCGCATCCCTAAAGGATTTTTCTCTCTCATTTCCCCTCATATTGCAGAATATAAAGTTACCTTCTCTTAGATAACTCTGATTGTTACAGAATTGCTTAACTTCTTGGAGAACTATGGACTGAGCAGTCTGTGGACTCAAGGAAAGTAGTCATATTCCTTTCTTTTTAAATGCTCATCTAGCCTCCCTATCAATATTGTAGGAACCGTCTGAGGATCTGTCAAACTTAAGACTATGCTGGATTGTGTAGGAAGTTCATTCTTAAATCAGTCTCTATCAAAAAAATTAGGAGGGGGATTTAATTGTGGTTTACTTTAGCTTTCCCCAACATCATACACTCCCGACACTGCTGCATTTCAGCTCCTCTTATCCCTGATGATTGGCCATGCTGGCTGGGGCTCAGGTTGCTCTGTCGTTCAACAGGTTTTGTACAAAAGACTGCTTCTATCCCAAGGCCTCTCACCCCTGGTAAGTGGAGAGCTCTCCTTTAAAAAAATAAATAAAAAATCTAGAGAAGCATCAAGAACTAGCTTTTGGTGATCTGTTTTGTGGGAAAGTTGGAGGAAGCAAGGGGAACTATTTTAAATTTATTTCACAAAATTTATACACTGCTTGATTATAAAGGTAAAAAAGGTAAAGGACCCTGACAGTTAAGTCCAGTCGCAAACGACTCTGGGGTTGCGGCGCTCATCTCGTTTCACTGGCCGAGTCCACAGTTGTTCGGGGTCATGTGGCCAGCATGACTAAGCCGCTTCATAGAATCACAGAATCATAGAGTTGGAAGAGACCACAAGGGCCATCGAGTCCAACCCCCTGCCAAGCAGGAAACACCATCAGAGCACTCCTGACATATGGTTGTCAAGCCTCTGCTTAAAGACCTCCAAAGAAGGAGACTCCACCACACTCCTTGGCAGCAAATTCCACTGTCGAACAGCTCTTACTGTCAGGAAGTTCTTCCTAATGTTGAGGTGGAATCTTCTTTCTTGTAGTTTGGATCCATTGCTCCGTGTCCGCTTCTCTGGAGCAGCAGAAAACAACCTTTCTCCCTCCTGGCGAAACCAGAGCAGCGCACGGAAACTCCGTTTACCTTCCCACTGGAGTGGTACCTATTTATCTACCTGCACTTTTGGCATGCTTTTGAACTGCTAGCTGGGCAGGAGCTGGGACTCAGCAACGGGGATTCGAACCACCAACCTTCTGATCGGCAAGCCCTAGGCTCAGTGGTTTACACCACAGCGCCACCTGCGTCTCTGCAAAGCAGATTAACAGTGTATGGGTGGGGATAAAACCTCCATCCATCTTGTATCAGTGGTTTGTGGTGCTAGTTTTGTCCCACAAATGCTTGGCAAAAGTTCCCATGGTGGCCTAATTGGTAGGGTCCCTAGAGGTTCTTGAGTTTCTGCTCTTGCAAGAGACTGTACATGCTCTTCTGCCCCAGCTTGAACAATGAGGGGACCATGTTAGAAACAGGCTCACTTTTCTTAAGCTATTCTTTAGCACAAGGTGCCTGAGTGGAAAATGCCTTATGCCTGGGGAAAGGGATTCACAGCTGAACCCAAGGATAGTCCTACTCAGAGCAGACCCATTAACTTAATCAACCTAAGATAGTCAAGATCATTAACTTCCATGGCTCAACTCAGAGGAGGATTAGGACTGGATACGGCCCCCTGCCTCATTGCCTCTGCATATTCTAGTTGCCCTTTCTGACTCCCTAAACCCCTCCCCCTCTACTTATCCCAGTATTTGGATCGTAAGCCTTCAGGCAAAACTAGCTTTTTAATAGCCCACCATCCCATGCAGCCCTTCATTTATTTAAACACTATAATAGCAGCAGCAACAATCCACACAAGAGTATTTACATTTGGAATTGATTGAAACATTACCTTTATCAGCACCAAAATCATTTTGTACATTCTACACTGTGATTATAGATTCAAACTTTTTTAGCTTCTTACTTCTACTATGGATTTTGGCAAAATTCCCCCTCCCCATTCCAAAGTAACTTTCTGCATGTCTTTTTCTCATTCACAGGAAGTCAGAGAGTCTCTCAAAATAGAGAGTGAAAACCATCACTCCTTTTAATAGTCAATCAAGGTGGTCAGTGCCACCAAGACTTTAGGCAAGAGGTTTGCAGAAGGACTCTTGGCCGATAAGAAGCCTAGAGCAGAGGCGAGAGGAGGAGCCACGTGGGAAGGCTCCCTTTGATGGGGGGGGGGATGCTTTGGGGGGAGAAAGAAAGGGCTGGCTGGGGGGGGAAGACTGTCTCCTCAGTCACCTCCTTCCACACATGCACCCACGCGCGCTCATCTCTCCAATGACAATGGATAGATCACTGCCTGTTTTTTTTTTAATACAGTGGTGCCCCGCAAGACGAATGCCTCGTAGGACGAAAAACTCGCTAGATGAAAGGGTTTTGCGTTTTTTGAGCTGCTTCGCAAGACGAATTTCCCTATGGGCTTGCTTTGCAAGACGAAAACGTCTTGCAAGTTTGTTTCCTTTTTCGTAAAACCGTTAATACCTGGGGTGCATTGCTTGGCAGGGGGTTGGACTAGATGGCCCTTGTGGTCTCTTCCAACTCTATGATTCTATGATTCTATGAAGAGGTGCAGTTGCGACTTGACTTCGAGGAGCAACTCATAGCACACGGTGTGGTAGCCTTTTTTGAGGTTTTTGAAGACTTTGCTGATTTTTGAAGCTTTTCCAAAACTTCTTTTGCAGCCATTTGGTAAGTTAAACTTTTAAAACTTTTTGGGGGTTTTTGGATTTTGGGTTGGGGTGTTTGGAATTCAAGGACTTGGTGTTGGGGAGAGGTTTGCAAGAATCTGGAAGCTTGTGTGGTTTTTTTCTGCATTTTTATGATTTTTTTGTGACCATTGGGCCACTCTGCTGTTTTTTTAAAAAAATATCTGGGTTTGAATTTCTGTGTGGTGGGTGGCTGGGGGAACAGTTGAGGAGGGGTTTGCAAGAATCTGGGAGCTTGTGTGGTTTTTTTTTTGAATTTTTATGATTTTCTGTGACCATTGGGCCATGTTGTTTTTTTAAAAATGTTTTTCTGTCATGTTTAGAAACTTAATTTATTCTTCCTTCAATTTTTGAAATGCTCTTTACAGTATGTGTGACTTTAAAGAGCACTTAATAAACTCTTGTTGTACCAAATTTGGCTTTGTTTGGACTTTTTTTGACCATAGGAACGCATTAATTGAATTTCAATGCATTCCTATGGGATTTCGTGCTTCGCAAGACGAAAAATTCGCTAGACGAAAAAACTCGCGGAACGAATTAATTTCGTCTTGCGAGGCACCCCTGTACTGGGTAGTAGATGGCAGCCTATTTGAAGTTGGACATGCCTGGCCTAGAGCATCAATGAAACTTGGGGGTGGGGAGCAGAATGCCCTGTGAAAGGCATCTTTCTTCTTTTAAACAACTCCACTAGGGAAAATGAAAGACAGTGATTTCAGTTTTTCTAATTGCCCATATGCATTGTGAATCTCGGGGGTTGTTATTGGGGGAGGTTCTTGCTTTCCCCCGTCTTTGTCTTATTGGCTGTAATTTCCCTTTTTTATTATAGATTTCAATAAACATATTTTCAAAAAGAAGAATGGAGAACATGCCATGTAATGGTTTCCAGTTGTACCAAATCAATTCACAAACCTTTCACGGGAAAGGAAGGGAAAAAAATTATGCTCACAATTTCTCTGATTCCCATTTGTTACAAACAATCAACACAATAAAAAGATTAGCTATTGAGAGTCATGATATTAGCAAACAGCTACCCAAAATAGTAAAAACACCCGACAGACCCACTATTTTTGTTAGATGAAATGGATTAAAAGAAAATACCCAATTTCCTGAAATGATCTTACTAGGAAACTCAGATGTCTCACAGCTGGAACTGAGAAGGAAGCTTCTGAACAATAACGGGCAAGAAAACAGCAAGCTCATGCTTTCTCACACAAGACCAATTAAATCTTCTGATGGAACCAGTTTTATTAATCAAGAAGAGTTACCTTTTTATCTTTTTCTGTTTGTTTTTCAAACAATTAATTGATTCTATATTTACTGCTAGCTGCTAGGAAGGTTATTTTAAGAAAACAGAAATATTTAAGGGTGGGTTAAATAAAGATTAAAAGTATAATCTAAGCTGTATCCATTGCTATTGCTGAAAAACGAACTCAGAAATTAAGGTATAGTAGAGGGCAAAATAAAAATAAAAATACTAACATTATTTTATGTATTAACAACAACAACTTGTATACTGTCCTTCATCTGAAGATCCCACGGCGGTTCACAACAGAAAAATACAATAAATGAATAAAACAAAAACAACCCAATAACCACTCTCCCACAAACACATTAAAAAACCCACAAAATCAGCCAAATGCCTGGTTGAAGGGAAACATTTTTGCCTACAGCCTAAAGATATGTAATGAAGGTGCCAGGTGAGCCACCCTGGGGAGGGCATTCCGCAAACAGGGAGCCACCATAGAAAAGTCCCGCTATCGTGTTGCCCCCCCTTTGGACCTCTGATAGAGGAGGCACATGAAGGAGGGCCTCAGAGGATGATTGCAGGAATGTTCAAACATCTCCAATGAAATAGTAACTCTTTAGCCTCAAGGGAAAATATCCTAAGACCTTGAGGACTACATTCTGGCTCTGTCAAATAGATAGATCGATACATATGTTATTACCCTCCAATATCAATAATACATCCATTCAAAAGCAGACAGGATGCTGCAAGTATCCTGTATACTTTTTGGAGGTTCTTGAAATAAGGGTGGAAGACACACAACACACAGGTGCAGAGGTGGTAGAAAACAGAACTCCACAGACACGGCAACAGTAGTACAAAATTCAGATTTTACTTCTTCCTCTTCCTCAACATTCTGCGCTTTCCCACTAATGTATTTAAAAAGACTGCATGGGAGAAAGGCTTGTTCCTCCATTTGTATATACTGGCAAAACTCCAGAGAACTTAAGTCAAGCTAGAGAGATTTATACTAGCGTAGGTTTGCCATTAGAAGGAAATTGTGAAATACTGTTAAAACTCTATTAAAAAGTTCTCTCTGTGCTTAGCTTTAAATTATAGTATAAACTACATTCAGGCCACTGATAAATAAAATCATCCTATTCCCTCACTTCTTCCTTCAATACACCAAATTGGCTTCATGATAAAGAAGTGGGTACTTTAAGCTCTACCTGGCCATAGGAAATACACAGTGGGGGGGGGGGCAGGAGTAGGTTTTCAAGCCCCTGTCTTGCAGTGGGTTGGACTAGATGGTCCCCAGGGTCCCTATATGAGCCCCATATACCACCACGAGTAGCATATGCTCCAGATACAGGCAAAGCCTCCTCAAATTCTCATTTTTCAATCTCGGGAACCAGAGGATTTTCACCCTTAAAACCACTAGTAGATCTGAAGTTTTGTGATGAAGACTAATCTGAAAAATAATACCACCCCCCGTGTTCATAGGATGGTCAATGGACACATTAGCTGTGTATGTGTACCGATATTCCCCCACATCCACACTTCTCTGTGAAGCCTTTGGCACAACTTCCTAGAGGCAGGGAACCTCAGACTCTGGGCCTCGCAAAGCCTTCCAGGACTCTCTATCTGGCCCTTGGGACAATACCTAGGTCCCACCCAGGGAGGCCTTTCTTCAGGGCTGCTCCGAGTCCTTCATGACTGATCTCCCCTGGCTGCAATGTGTTCTTGACTGCAACAATGCCTCTTGCTTGCCTGAATAGAGGGTAGAGGAGTGTGAGTGTGCAGGCATGTGTACACCTTTGATTTTTGCATCCAAAATGTTGCCTACTGAACAAATGAAAGAGTCACATCCATTGTTCTGTTCCATTTTTTGCCTCTGGCTCCAGCCACGCGGAAGGTTGCCCAGAGGGGAATGAAGCCCTCAGGCTGACAAAACAAGGCAAGGATGGGGGACCTTTCAGTAAGGCCTAAGTCCATGTAACTGAAATGACCAGAGATTTGTCCCTTGCCTCCTCTTCTCATGCTACACCCACAGTCTGTTTTCTGTCACTCCTTCTTTGCAAAGCACCACATATGTGGATCCTCTGTATGGTATATTTAAGACTAACCACAAAATGGCTTTTTATCTGTGGGAATTAGCATTTCCCCCTTTTTAGACATGCATTTATGCAGCTTAGCTTTCAAACTATGCCCACAGAATATCTGACTGGTGAATGCTTTAACAGGCCAACAAATGACTGTCTTTATGTGCATGGATCAAGTGAGATCAAAGATGCTGTGCATTGTCCTTTATACTATTCACGCAAGGGATAGATTTATTTATTCATTTCATTAATTTCTAGAAGGTCATTCAGAGGGTTTCAAAATTAGATGGCTGCCGACCTATGTGGGCCAGTTACCGTATATACTTGAGTATAAGCCAACCCGAATATAAGCCGAGGCACCTAATTTTAGCACAAAAAACCTGGGAAAATTTATTGACTCAAGTAAAAGCCAGTTCACCACACCACAAACCTGGTGGTGGTGGCAGCGGCAGAGGAAGAACAAGCAGCCCAAAAGGACCAGCAGCGAGAAAGAGCTCCTTTTGGGCCGCTCATCCCTCTGCCGCCGCCGCCCGCCTCACTCAAGTATAAGCCGAGGGGGGCTTTCTCAGCATAAAAAATGTGCTGAAAAAGCCGGCTTATACTCGAGTATATACGGTAGTTATCTATAAGGTAGCTTTACATGCACCAGCAGTAAAAGAGTTACAGACTTTTCTTTTCAAAATCCAAAACAGTGCCGACTGCAAAATAGATTTTTTAATTTAAATGATTTTGGGAACTTTACAATTTTACAATGTGCAGTTCTGATAATTCAACTTACTCCTAATGGTTTGCTTTTTGTGATTTAATGGCTAACAAGAACGAAAAATGGCTGACCATATTACATGCATTGAACACCATCATCTTCATCTTCCAGTAACACAATTTTATCTCAGTGCTACATATCAAATTTAAAACAAGGTCTAAATGCTTACTTTGCTTTGTAAGGGGAGTCACAAGAGCCGTTTTTTGCTTCCATTATACTTTCATATTCCTTTGCCCTAAGGAGGAAAACATTTTAAAACATTAGTTATAACTCACACAAGGCACCTCGTAGACTTCCTTACAATTTTACTCCTCTCTTTCTTTCATAGCAATGACAGAATAGAAGTTCGGAAGACGGTTCGGAAGCTTCAGCTGGTGCAGAATTCAGTGGCCAGGTTGCTCACCGGAGCAATACAATTTGAGCATATGACACCGATCCTGGTCTGATTGCACTGGCTACCAATTAGTTTCTGGGCCCAATTCAAAGTAGTGGTTTTGACCTATAAAGCCTTAAACGGCTCAGGACCGCAATACCTCAGGAACCGCCTCTTCCTCAATAAACCTACCCAGACCCTGAGATCATCTTCTGAGGCTCTTCTTCGTATGCTTCCTCCTTGAGAGGCCAGGAGGGTGGCAACACAAGAACGGACCTTCCCTGCAGTGGCTCCCCATCTATGGAATGCTCTCCCCAGGGAAGTTCACCTGGTGCCTCCATTATACAGTGGTACCTCTGGTTATATACTTAATTCATTCTGGAGGTCTGTTCTTAACCTGAAACTGTTCTTAACCTGAAGCACCACTTTAGCTAATGGGGCCTCCCGCTGCCGCCGTGCTGCTGAAGCATGATTTCTGTTCTCATCCTGAAGCAAAGTTCTTAACCCGAGGTACTATTTCTGGGTTAGCGGAGTGTGTAACCTGAAGCGTCTGTAACCCAAGGTACCACTGTACACCTTTAGGCGCCAGGCAAAAACGTTTGATTGACATCCTATGCCCTTTTAAAATGTGGTTTTTGGGGGAGGGGGTTGTTGTTTTTATTTTGATTACCGTAGATTCCGGTGTATTAGGTGACTGGGCGCATCAGATGACCCCCCAAATTAGCAGCTGCAATTTGGGGATTTGTCTTATAAGCCCAGTCGCCTGATACGCTGGGCAGCTCCGTGCCGGGAGAAAGCCGCCCAGCGCGGAGCTGAGCCTGCCGCTCGCTGCTGCTGCTTCCAAACCAGCGACGGGGGAGGGGGCCTCCGCTCTGCGCCACCAATACCCGGCGTATAAGGCGACCCCCAACTTTTTAACCTCTTTTCCAGGGTTAAAAAGTCACCATATATGCCGGAATCTACGGTATATATTTTGTGATTTTATATTTCTGTTTTGTTCTATGAACCACCCTGAGAACTCCAGGTATAGGGTGGTATATAAATTCAATTAACAACAACAACTACTACTACTACTACTACTACTACTCTAATAGAAATTAGCAGGCATCCCGGAAAACTAGACTAATTGTAGGACCATTTCCCCCATCCACAGCATTTCCTGATACTTGGAGAAGACACTGCTCCCATTTTAGTAACTGTCTGATGAAACAATTGAAGCATCTATAATTATCATAAGCATTAACTACAAGAGAGGAAAACACACTTCTAGCATTAAAAAGGTATGTCTTCCAATTGATAACAGAATTATTAATTGGTTGACAGTGTTTTAATCACTTGGGTTTCATTAATGTTTTGTGGCAGAATAACAGGGTTAGCAATGGATGCAATTACATGAGCCCCCACCCGTCCCCTGCCCACAGGAAAGCCCTGTATGAATGGCTGTTTCACTTAAGAGAAATGTAAGCAGGAGTCAGCAGTACAAACCTGTTCAGACAATTAAAAGTATTCAGGTTTATGTTGGCAAAATGCCAACATGCTGGAGACAGAGGCAAACGCTCCTTTTGACACAGCTTAACTCTGTTCAATCTGGCTTGGGACAAGATGTGATTCACCAGCCCAGCCAACGACTCAAACAAAGCCTTGGCAAAATTAAATTCAGAAGATACTTTGATGATTTAGAAATGTTTAAATTCTCAGCTCCTGCAAACAAAGCCCAGAGGTGAAACAAATAAGCTAAAAGGTACTAGCATTTCATTGGGAAAAAGTACACCAAAAAAGCTAAAAAAGAAAAGCAGAAAAGCAAACAAACCAGCAATTGCATGTGTTATAGTCACGAAAGCAAGTTTTGTAGAACCCTTAGTTGCAAACATGACCCTATTTACTAGCAACCGTTTCCAATTCTGTGGAATTATTTCTGGTATGGGCCGCTGCTCCCTGTATTGCTGATCACTGTTCGCTTTTGAATTTCTGCAGACTGACTGTATCTCTCTGGTCAGGGTTCACATTTTTTTTTATCTATAGTGTTCACTATTGCTTTTAGTACTTTTGTCATTACCTACTTATAAGAAAAGTGGGGCATACATTTTTGCAATAAATAAGCAAACAAAGGAATTATTGCAACACTTAACTGTGACTGAAATGAATTTGCATTTACTTAGTTTTCTCCTGGTTACATTATTTTTGCCCTTCCTCCAAGGAGCTCAGGGAAGCTTATGTGTTTTCCCCATTTTTACTCTCACAAGAAGCATTTGATTGAAAGTGAGGCCGAGAGAGAGAATGGACTTACGGATGCCCAATCAGGCATGGATTTAAACCCAGGTCTCTTCCTCTCCAATACTAACCACTATATCAGAGTGGTTTTCTGCCCAGAATGGAAACTGGGGAAAGGATGCACCAATCCTGTAGCTCACTCACAATTACTTAACTTTGGTAAGCAAGTTATGTCTGTACTGCCTTATGTTTGGCTGATTTTGTGGCTTTTAAATGTGTTTGTGGGAAAGGGGTTATTGGCTTGTTTGTGTTTGTGTTTTATGCTTTTTGTATTTTTCTGTTGTGAACTACCCTGGGATCTTCATGATGATGATATTAATATTAATAATAAGAAGTAATCAATGTAAACAGAGCCCAAACTGCAACATTTTCAAATTAAATTACACATCCAATGCAGCAGTTGCATTAATAAACTTAGATATTACTTTCTATCAATACCATGGGACGACCATACGTCATGGATGCTTTAGCTGAGATTCCGCTAAGAATAACAGTTTGAAGCTAGTAGTAGATTTAAACACAACGTATTTCTCTGTGGGAAAACGCACAGAGAAACGCAAGAAAACTTGGATGCAATTATCTAAGACGCATGTCGAAATAGAAACATAAAAGAACTAAATGATACAGACTTCCAACAGATTTATAGTCGTCAAAAAACCGAGCTGAAGAAGGCGTGTACTCCGAAACAGGGCCCTGTCCTGGTTACCACCACTGAGCCGTACATCTGATTTACACTCCGGATACTCCTTTTTGGCCCCATTTGATCCGTCATTCTTTATTCTTTATTCTAATTTTATATAATGTGGACTCTTTTTGACTGCTATTGAGACTTGTATAAAACAATTGTTGTGCACTGGTATTTCATGTACCTTTGTACTATATCATTGTATATTTGAAACGACATTATTTCTGCACTTAAACGTTGTATCCAAACTTACCATTACTTTAAAACTATCATACTTATACGTTGTGTTTAAATCTACTACTAGCTTCAAACTGTTATTCTTAGCAGAATACACACGTTTTTCATTTCAACTCTTGAGTAGGAATTATTCCTTATATTGAAACTTTTGGCCAGAGTTCTTGATATATCCTTTTCAGTGTAGTTTCAACAAGAACTCCAATTCCCTTAGCTGAGATTCCTGCATTGCAGGGGGTTGGCTACATGACCCTTGGGCTCCCTTTCATCTCTGCAATTCTATGATTCTAAATCCAACTAAGTCATACTCACAATGGAGGTAAGTTACTTATGCATTGTTTAGAATGTGTTGATGCTGAGCATCACTAATGTTAGATAGCCACCAGGGAGATCTTGACAAAACGCATCTGGTCTAAGGCTATGGCTTTAAAATACATAAATTCATAGTCATCAGTGCCCATTAAAGATATCCCCCTTTGATGTTGTGAAGGAGGAAAAAATCATGTAATTGCACTTATTATTTGCTCTCTCTTTCTAGTCATCTCCCAAACCTGTGAGACTCTATCAGCAAATTGGGTGTACCAGACAGACAGGCATGGGTGGGTAAGTAGGGAGAGGCAGAACTATGAAAAGCTCTTAAGTCAAGGATGAAAAGCTTGACCTTTATCTAGCAGGAGAAAGGAAGGATTCGGAGAGAGACATGACATGATTAGAGTGACAAGCAAGGAAGTTGATTTTCAAGTTTGCACAAAGTCAGTGAGAAGTAGCTTTTGTATGTTCTGCAAATATTTATCTTCACTAAATTCTTGCCCTGGGCTATCCTTTGCCCCTTAATTATCTTCCTTGATTAGTTCATAGTTTTCCTGTTGCTGGCTGGCAAGTGATTTTTTATTTCTTTGGCTAACTCAAGATGCTAAGCACCATTTTTCAGTCCAACAGCAGGATTAATTTCAAATTTGCTTTGCTATTTTTTCGCATATGAGGTTTGCTTTGCTCAGAAGGGCACTATTTCCTGTTTTCCTTCAGTTCATGTTTTACCTCTAAAGGTGAGTATATTTTAGAATGTTGTTTCTAAATGCTGGTAAAAGCTGCTTAACTAGAAAGTGACATTATGAAGTTAGTTCAGATAAGCAATCTATTTCTTCATCAAACCAAAACCGCTATGAACATCTTAGGAAAGTAGAAAGTTTTATATGCAGTCTGCAAGAGAAAACCACAGGCAAATCACATCAATTGACTTCATTAATGCCATGCCATTTGCCTACAATTTAGAATTTTGTTCGTCAAGTCACCAATTTGCTGTGTGCATCTTGAAGCACTATTTTGATAGCGTCACATACACGTTAATATGGAATAATTTACTTTGCTATATATCAGCAGTAACAGCACCTGCTTAATGGCTTCAGGTTATAAATATTATTAATAAGACCAAGAAAACTTCTTAAGAGAATAGATATCTCATTGATCAAGGGCTGTCCCTTCATTCACCTCTGCCATTACGGGTAGTTGCATATTCTGGTTTTGATTTAAGATCTAACAACTGGGTCCACTTACTTGCTTGTCCTCAATTTTTAATATGTTATTATTTTTAAAATGTTACCATTTTCTTAATTTCTGAAGTGTGCTTAACATTACAAGTTCTTATATTGGGCAGGTTTTGCTTTATGATGTGTCTTACAATAAAGGTTGCAGAACAGCTACAAATGCATACTTAAATGAATGATGTGGGCAGCTCACCTCCAAGCCTATGTTGTAGATGGATTAAGGGCAGGTCTTGCTCTTCAACCTTTTACTTGCCTCCATCTAATTAATTTCTTTAAATCTGAAATCTAATCAAGTTCCATTTTAACAATCTCCAACTATTTCTTCATCTAACAATTCCACTTACAACACAGCCCTATGCATGTTTACACAAAAGCAAGTCCCACTTGGTTCCAAGGAGCTTACTTCCTAGTAAATTGTGTTTAGAATTAAGCACTTAAAACCAAGAAAAAGAATCTTCTCACATTCCACTGATTATAAGCTCTTTAATTTACGAGCCATGAGCAATCTCCTCCTTAATATGCACAGTATTTACCATTGCTGCCAATGTGCCAAGTAGTAAGCCAAAGTACAGGAAGAGATGTGTAATTAAAATTAAATGTACATAAACTTAAACCTCTAATCCTAAGGATGCACACACATTGTTTAGAGTTAGTTTAAGCCTACTCTTTCAGTTTTACCAGATTCTTAAAGTAGGGTACAATTTAAATATGTTTGCAATAGAACTAAAATTGCAAGCAGAGACAAAATTAAATCAAGGGTCAGCATTGGAAGCAACAACTACAGGTAAAAAGCCTATCTAAAAAGGAAAGGTCTTCAAAACCTGCTCAAAAGGGGACATTTTTTCCCAATTGCCCCACAGTGCTAAGAAAGTGATTCCAAAGCTTAGAGGCCAACACCAAACAGGCTCATGTGGCAGCAGCCAGCAGCCTTGCGAATGGCAAGATTGCCAGCAGGTTCTTATCCCCATATTTTAGTGACTGGGAGGGGTTTTTTGGAAAGCACACTTAAAAGAAATAAGTGTCATTAAGCTCAACAGGGCTTAATTCCAGTTCAGCTACAAATTATTCTATAGGCTACATTTGCTGCTCAAAGAACAAAAAATAATAACCTGACTGGTCACAGAAACTAAAAACAAGCCATGTTATTGTACAGCTGATGGTATAAAGAGAGAATACAGTATATTTTCAGTAATTCCCCCTCCCTCCTGCAGCATCCCCTGTCCCTGCCTCTCTGTTCTGGGGGCTTCAGTGGGAGGAGAAATTGCCAAATATTGCTTCCCTCCCCATTTTTACTGATGAAAGACTCACCATTAGTGGAGTGACACCATTGGCTACAACCCCAAAGGCTTAGCACTATAGTCTAAACCACCTGTCCCTGCTCTATAGCAGCCTTTGGCAACCTTGTGTCCTCCAGATGCTTTTAACTATGGCTGTGCTACCTGGAGCTCATGGGACTTGTAATGCAGAACATCCGGAGGGCACCAGGTTGGCAAAGGCACTCAAGACAATACTGCAGAGTCCTACTGAATATAACATGCAAAATTACGCCACTGTAAATATCACACTTTAACAGTGAATAGTTGCAAAGATGCTAACTTATCTAAAAGATTTGTGTGCTAAATGATAAGCCTATTCATTGACATTGGCCACTGAGTTGAAAATGAGGAAAATCCTGACATCAGAGGAACAGCTATGTGAATGCAAAACAATTTTTATTACAATGTAATAAAACAGACAACAAAGCTGCTGAACAGATTCACTGTACTTTTGACAATTAAGAAGAGCTGTGCCAATATTTCATTGCTTATGATTGATTCCAACCAAGGGAAAGGAATCTTTTAAAGAGGAAGATATTTAACGAAATTAACAATATCAATTGTGTGTGTGTGTTGGAGCGGAGATGACCCTCTGATGGGGACACCGTTGCAGCGCCACGGCTCATGACAGAACGATGCCTCATTCCATCCTGAAACGCAGATGTCACATTTTAGGCCAATGACAAAGGGCAGGTCTGACAACTCACTTTCCATTTTAAGATATTTCTAACTTTTCCTTGTTGTGGCAGGCAACAAAATGGATTAAACCCAGCCTGGGGATTTGACACTCCAGCCGACAGGCTTCTATTTGTTGATTACTATTGATTTTCTTTGATACTTCATTTTAAAAATCAATAGCCAGGAAGAAAAATAGTCATGGTTTACACATACTTAAACATACTATTGTATGCTGGAAGAGGCTACAGTTTTGGCAGGGCTCTAGCATCCAATTACGAGGAAAGCTCTTAACAGGTGAAAGAAAGGGCTCTAGATCGATATTCAGTTTTCTTCTTCAATCAGAGAAAGTGGCCATAAATTAGGCTCATCAGTGTTATTTTCAAGATGTTCCTGAAACAAATAACTTCAAAAGGTTTTTTAAAAAATATTTTATAGCATTTTTTTTTGAAGGACGAAAGAAAAAACAAGCTTTACATATGGCAAAGCTAGATGAATTTCCCCCAATACCTTGAGTTCATCCGTGCCTTCAGTTTCTTAGCCTTCCTTTTTGATTTCTGTCTCTCTTCACCATCTTTTAAGGGCTCTGCTGGGATTGAACTTTCTACTACTATGTCCACAATGTACTTCTTCAATGACAAATGCTCCTGGAGGAAATAAGGAATCAGTGTTTAACAGAGAAAGTATTGGGGGGTTTTATTTTAAAAAGCAATAAAATATTATTTCCACTGCATCAAAAAGAGACCATTTTAAAATGTTAAAAAACTACCGGTACATGCTTAAAGAAAATATGCAAGATGATAATGAAAAATGATAGAAGAATCGCAGGCTCAAGGCCAGTTCAGAAATTCAGTTTTGCTCCCACGCCATGCTTGGCAGATGAAGGCATGAATTGTGTTCTCCAGTACCCACCATCGCTGCAGCTGAACCATGAGCCACCATGATCATGGGAAATGGACAAAAAGTGGGTTATGTAACATTTCCACATGAAAATCTAAACAGTAACAGTATTGCAAATACCTTTATTAGGAATAACTAATCTATTACAAAGCAATGACCTAGCTCTCAAGTTAACGAACTCTTTCCTTGAGGTTTGAGGTCATAGAATCATAGAATCATAGAATCATAGAGTTGGAAGAGACCACAAGGGCCATCGAGTCCAACCCCCTGCCAAGCAGGAAACACCATCAGAGCACTCCTGACATATGGTTGTCAAGCCTCTGTTGGTCAAGAATCTGTTAAACGGATTCAAGTACAGTGGTACCTCGGGTTACATACGCTTCAGGTTACACACTCCGCTAACCCAGAAATAGTGCTTCAGGTTAAGAACTTTGCTTCAGGATAAGAACAGAAATCGGGCTCTGGCGGCGCGGCAGCAGCAGGATGCCCCATTAGCTAAAGTGGTGCTTCAGGTTAAGAACAGTTTCAGGTTAAGAACGGACCTCCGGAACGAATTAAGTACTTAACCTGAGGTACCACTGTACTCATGTTGAATAGATCAAAAGATACTTCCTCCCAAACGTACATTTATTTATATTATTTTTAAAGGAAGATTTATAAACCACTTAGATCACATACATGGTGTACAACAGGAGCATGGAACTTTTTTCACCCTGAGGGCCAAATTCCCTTGTGAGCATCCTACCAGGCATTGGATACCAGTGATGAGTGTGGGCAGAAGCAAATACCGTCAGAACAACAGATGTGACGCTGGCTTTTGGTCAGGAGGCCACACTCAAGTCATGCAAATTCAGAGGTTTCCACCCACACCTCTCTCCATCTGGGCAAGGAAGAGGCATCATCACAGGCTAAGGACTTATTCTAGGCACACAAAGTCACTCAGAGAGGGGGAGGAACAAGACCAGGACTGCAGGCAAGCAGGTGCCCCAAGTCAAAAACTGGTCTGGTTCAGCACCTGACTGGAGTCAGCAGCTTTTTGGGAATGGGTGGAACTCAACTGGCCCCTCATGTCACCTGGTCCTTGCTGCACTGTTAGCTGCAATACCACCCCTGGCCATCTGCAGTGATGGTGCTCCAAGCCAGAAGCTCCCTTTTCCTGCCCCCAGCCAACGGTGGTGCAGAGAGTAAATAGTGGCTGGACTTTGCTGGTTTGATGCCCTGGTGTCCTAAGGTAAAGGTAAAGGTAAAGGTACCCCTGCCCGTACGAGCCAGTCGTGTCCGACTCTAGGGTTGTGCGCCCATCTCACTTAAGAGGCCGGGGGCCAGCGCTGTCCGGAGACACTTCTGGGTCACGTGGCCAGAGTGACAAAGCTGCTCTGGCGAACCAGCACCAGCGCAGCACACGGAAATGCCGTTTACCTTCCCACTATAAAGCGGTACCTATTTATCTACTTGCACTTAAGGGTGCTTTTGAACTGCTAGGTGGGCAGGAGCTGGGACCGAAAGACGGGAGCTCACCCCACCGCGGGGATTCGAACCGCCAACCATATGATCGGCAAGTCCTAGGCACTGAGGTTTTACCCACAGCGCCACCCACGTCCCATTTCCTGGTGTCCTATTGACAGCTAGAAACAAAAATGTACATCAGCCCCTTGGGTTGTCAACCTGTAATTAAGCTCCCTGGCATTACTACCTATTTATTTTAGATTCTTCTGAAAGCAGAAGGAAGGAAATGTTAATCCCCTTCTCTGAAACATGTACCTTCACATGTGGGTCACCACTAAATCTAAGGTGACATTACCTGCCCCCCCTCCCCCGTATGCTCAGCAACAACTGATAAACACTCTGCCTGTTAGGTGGAAATTATGAATGAGGTATGACCTCCTCTAACTCCTCACGTGTCTTTCCTGATCTAATCTGAGACCCAACAGACATCTCTATCCGAACGAAAAGAATACAGCACACACATTCATTCATCTTAACGGGCGCTTGAACAAAAAGGGGTTTCCCAGAGTTCTCGGCTTTCAGCTGCAGCAGCTCAGATTAATCTCAAACTTCATCTTTCTAAATCAGAAGCAGAATAATAACACGTTGCATCACATCCAACTGTCACTTCTTCAAGAAGCAGATCAAAGTGGGGGATTATCAGCAGGGGCAGATCTAATATCTAAAGTGGGAGGGGGGAGAAAAGGACATCCAACCAGAAGCTCAAAAAGTATCAAATATCGATGGCAGATTGTGAATCTTGGAGCTGCCATGCGGTGCTATGCTTCACTGGCAATCACGTCCAGCTAAATTCGCGGAAATCTACCTTGTGAACACTTCACTTATTGGAAACTTAGCAAAGTTCAACACAGAAAAAAATGGTGTCCGCGTATGCAAAGTAATTGGAGGTCCTACAATGGTATGATATTCAAAAAATTGTGCTAATCTTCCTCAAGCTTTTACTTAAGGAGAAATATAGCTTGCAAGGAAGTCTCATGCATACTCTGTTCCAGATAAGATAAGAGTTGAGACCCAAACAGAATTAATCTTGTCCAGTTTTTTTTTTCCTTTTCGTAGATCAAATCAACAGGACATACCACCAACACTTTTGAAAGTCCCACTGGTTTCAAAATTAGTTTGCCATGCAGAACTGGGAGCAGGGAGGGGGCAGTTTGGTCTGAGAAGTCCCACAGGCCCCATGGACACAAAGACCTGGCCCTGCTGTTCTTGCAATCCTGGGCATCTTTGTTTAATTGTTTATTTTATCACCAACCACACTTATGTATGTAGTTTTTGGAAGTAAAAGGAGATAAAACTGAATGTTTAAGTGACATGAGATACTGCTCTACCCATTCATTTTATCATAGCCGTTGACATACAGCTTGTCTGGTTCTGCAATACATGGGTCACCTGCTAGTAAAAAACGATGAATGCCCCAACCTCCCATTGAAATCAGGAAGCCGTCAAGCCTTTATCAATCCCACATGGGCACAAGCCGAGCAAAGGAAACACTGTTAAGTTAAACTTCTGCTTAAATTTCCCATCAAAGTCAAATGTGCTTAAAAGACTCATTCAATGGGAAAGTTATCCTTTCTAGATTGTGCCCTACAAATAACATATATAATGGTTTTAGCCCACATCTAAGGGAAAGCCATTAAATCTAGGTTGATTTTAACTATATTTCATAGCATTCTTCTTTCTTTGTCACTTGACAAAGAGAATCATCCATCTTTTGTTTAGTTTATAAATATTTGCAGAAATACTTCTTGATGCCCTCTTCTAGACCTCAGGAAATATACAGCAGAATGTCAGGTTCTATTTCCTAAAGCATTGTTGTTGTTGTTGTTTAGTCGTGTCCGACTCTTCGTGACCCCATGGACCAGAGCACGCCAGGCACCTCTGTCCTCCACTGCCTCCCGCAGTTTGGTCAAACTCATGCTGGTAAACTCGAAAACACTATCCAACCATCTCATCCTCTGTCGTCCCCTTCTCCTTGTGCCCTCCATCTTTCCCAACATCAGGGTCTTTTCCAGGGAGTCTTCTCTTCTCATGAGGTGGCCAAAGTACTGGAGCCTCAGCTTCACGATCTGTCCTTCCAGTGAGCACTCAGGGCTGATTTCCTTAAGAATGGAGAGGTTTGATCTTCTTGCAGTCCATGGGACTCTCAAGAGTCTCCTCCAGCACCATAATTCAAAAGCATCAATTCTTCGGCGATCAGCCTTCTTTATGGTCCTAAAGCATTACTTAACATTTATCAAACACCTAATAGACTACTGTGCACAAAAGTAAACTGTAATAGTCCCTCATCCAAAGGCCTACCCTTTAAGACATTCACAGGGGTCATGTAACATTTACTATTTTTAATAGTTTTAACTGTTAACTTTTTAACCTGGCATGTTTTGTTGTATATTTCAATTATGGTTGTTTTTAATGCTTTGATGGAATTGTTTTACTGTGAATTTTAATTATGTATGGATGTTATGGTAATTTTATACTTGTAAACAGCACAGAAGTCAGTTTTCCATGTAATATTTCCAAGTAATATATTAATTAATAATTTCAAATTTCAATAGCAGAAGGTAGGGAAGAAAAACCTAGTGCATTCTGTTTCATGTGTGAGTACACTAACACTTTCTGAAGAAGTGTTTCTATAATATTCTGGTAAGCAAAGGCAACACTTAGTATTGTAAACTCTGGAAACAGCAGAGGTTATTTGAAGCAAATACTTCTTAGAAACATCAGTGATCACTTTTATGGTCACACCTTTATCATAAAAGTGAAACATGAATGAATCGCATTTGAAAGCCCAGAAACATGACTGAATCGCATTTGAAAGGCAGAATAGAGTGGTACTATATTTTCCCTTGATCTGGACACTATACAGTGGTACCTCTGGTTGCGAATGGGATCCATTCTGGAGGCCCGTTTGCAACATGAAAAGCCCGTAACCTGAAGCGCCATAACTGCGCAGGGGTGCGGCGCAATTTGGTCTTGTGCGCATGCGCGATTTAGCACTTATGTGTGAGCGGCGAAACCCGGAAGTAACCCTTTCCGGTACTTCCGGGTTGCCGCGGGATGCAACCTGAAAAAACATCATGAAACAAACATAACATGAGGTATGACTGTAGTTCTGTTGATGCAGCCTAGAATAGCATTAGCTTTCCCCCCCCTGCTGCATCACACTGTTAACGCATATTAAGCTTGTGGTCCACTGAGACCCCTAGATCCTTTTGACATGGATTGCTAATAGGCAGGTGTCCCCCTTCTTATATTTGTGTATTTGTTATTTCTGCTTAAGTGTAGAACTAGGGTTGCCATATTTTGAAGAGCAAAAAAGAGGACACATTTGGTGACTTCCACTTTTACCCATGGATCAGTATGATGACTCTGTCCATGAAAAGAAGGATGTGTCCGGGAAAAAGAGGGCATATGGCAACCTTATAATGTGGAGTTTTTTTAATGTGGAGTTTTAGGAGATAGTACAAGAATACTTGGCTAGTCTAGATGTATTCAAGTCTCCAGGGCCAGATGAACTGCATCCAAGAGTATTAAAAGAACTGGCAGATGTGATCTCAGAACCACTGGCAGTCATCTTTGAGAATTCCTGGAGAACAGGTGAAGTCCCGGCAGACTGGAGGAGGGCAAATGTTGTCCCTATTTTCAAAAAGGGGAAAAGAGAGGACCCAAATAATTACCACCCAGTCAGTCTGACATCAATACCAGGGAAGATTCTGGAGCAGATCATTAAGCAAACAGTCTGTGAGCACCTAGAAAGGAATGCTGTGATCACCAATAGCCAGCATGGATTTCTGAAAAATAAGTCATGTCAGACTAACCTGATCTCGCTTTTTGACAGAATTACAAGCCTGGTAGATGAAGGGAACGCAGTGGATGTAGCCTACCTTGATTTCAGCAAGGCATTTGACAAGGTGCCCCATGATATTCTTGTAAAGAAGCTGGTAAAATGCGGTCTTGACTATGCTACCACTCAGTGGATTTGTAACTGGCTGACTGACCGAACCCAAAGGGTGCTCATCAATGGTTCCTCTTCATCCTGGAGAAGAGTGACTAGTGGGGTGCCACAGGGTTCTGTCTTGGGCCCGGTCTTATTCAACATCTTTAGCAACGACTTGGATGATGGACTCAAGGGCATCCTGATCAAATCTGCAGATGACACCAAACTGGGAGGGGTGGCTAACACCCCAGAGGACAGGATCACACTTCAAAACGACCTTGACAGATTAGAGAACTGGGCCAAAACAAACAAGATGAATTTTAACAGGGAGAAATGTAAAGTATTGCACTTGGGCAAAAAAAATGAGAGGCACAAATACAAGATGGGTGACACCTGGCTTGAGAGCAGTACATGTGAAAAGGATCTAGGAGTCTTGGTTGACCACAAACTTGACATGAGCCAACAGTGTGATGCGGCAGCTAAAAAAGCCAATGCAATTCTGGGCTGCATCAATAGGAGTATAGCATCTAGATCAAGGGAAGTAATAGTGCCACTGTATTCTGCTCTGGTCAGACCTCACCTGGAGTACTGTGTCCAATTCTGGGCACCACAGTTCAAGAAGGACACTGACAAACTGGAACGTGTCCAGAGGAGGGCAACCAAAATGGTCAAAGGCCTGGAAACGATGCCTTATGAGGAACGGCTAAGGGAGCTGGGCATGTTTAGCCTGGAGAAGAGGAGGTTAAGGGGTGATATGATAGCCATGTTCAAATATATAAAAGGATGTCACATAGAGGAGGGAGAAAGGTTGTTTTCTGCTGCTCCAGAGAAGCGGACACGGAGCAATGGATCCAAACTACAAGAAAGAAGATTCCACCTAAACATTAGGAAGAACTTCCTGACAGTAAGAGCTGTTCGACAGTGGAATTTGCTGCCAAGGAGTGTGGTGGAGTCTCCTTCTTTGGAGGTCTTTAAGCAGAGGCTTGACAACCATATGTCAGGAGTGCTCTGATGGTGTTTCCTGCTTGGCAGGGGGTTGGACTCGATGGCCCTTGTGGTCTCTTCCAACTCTATGATTCTATGATTCTATGAAGAGCAGCATAAGGTGTTAATAATTTTAAAATTAAGACAAGATCCTGTGCCAACAAAAATCCTGGTGCTACACAAAAACCAGCTACCTTGGCAGGAATCTCAGGAAACTGGTTAACCAAGAGGTAATCCATATAAAACACTTCGGATCACTTTGCTATTGTTGTTGTTAAGACCCTCATGAAAATTCATCAGCACATTGCCAGACTTGAAACTTTACTATAATGCATCCTGCCTATGTTGAATAAAAGAGTGGATAATTTTGCTGAATACAGATTTATTGGATTTGGAGGGATGGGACAACAGATTTGTATGGCATGCTTATTTAGGCTATGAAAACGTCCAAGTACACAGGAGATTTCTGCATCACATAATAAGGAAATCATTATATACAGTGTGGGATAGGTATAAAAACCTATTAGAACAAAAAACACCTTGGTGGTTATCCCCCCTAGAGGCCATTTCAGTAAAGAGGAAAAATATTGGGGGAAACTGGGCAACCTATAAAGAAATATTAGAGGAGGAAGAAAACCAGTTAAAATTGAGAAAGTTTGAAGAAATCAGACATCATTTCACAGATTGGCTGCAGTACCATCAAATAAAAGATATTTTAAAATCAGATAGAAGAAAAGGATTTGCAACAGAAGTTTCAAGGTTGGAAAATGACTTACCGTATTTTTCGCTCCATAAGACGCACTTTTTTCCTCTTAAAAATTAAGGGGAAATGTCTGTGCGTCTTATGGAGTGAATGTGTGGTCCCTGGAGCTGGGGGGGGGGGCGGGTTTCCCCCGCCAGCCCTGACAAGCTCTGGATTCTATGATTCTATGAAGATCAGTCTACATCCCAATCCCAAAGAAGGGCAGTGCCAAAGTATGCTCCAACTACCGCACAATTGCACTCATTTCACACGCTAGCAAGGTTATGCTTAAAATTCTGCAAGGCAGGCTTAAGCAGTATGTGGACCGACAACTCCCAGAAGTGCAAGCTGGATTTAGAAGAGGCAGAGGAACCAGGGACCAAATTGCAAACATGCGCTGGATTATGGAGAAAGCTAGAGAGTTCCAGAAAGACATCTACTTCTGCTTCATTGACTATGCAAAAGCCTTTGACTGTGTCGACCACAACAAACTATAGCAAGTTCTTAAAGAAATGGGAGTGCCTGATCACCTCATCTGTCTCCTGAGAAATCTCTATGTGGGACAAGAAGCTACAGTTAGAACTGGATATGGAACAACTGATTGGTTCAAAATTGGGAAAGGAGTACGACAAGGCTGTATATTGTCTCCCTGCTTATTTAACTTATATGCAGAATTCATCATGTGAAAGGCTGGGCTGGATGAACCCCTAGCCGGAATTAAGATTGCTGGAAGAAATATCAACAACCTCAGAAATGCAGATGACACAACCTTGATGGCAGAAAGTGAGGAGGAATTAAAGAACCTTTTATTGAGGGTGAAAGAGGAGAGCGCAAAATATGGTCTGAAACTCAACATCAAAAAAACGAAGATCATGGCCACTGGTCCCATCACCTCCTGGCAAATAGAAGGGGAAGAAATGGAGGCAGTGAGAGATTTTACTTTCTTGGGCTTCATGATCACTACAGATGGTGACAGCCAGGGGCGCGGACTTATAAAAAATATTGGGGGGGGGGGCCCGGGAAAGCTCATGAATAATAAATAAGCTCATGAATATGCAGATAAAGTGGCGCCTCCTCCTCGTGAGCGAATAGGGGAGAGCGTGCTGCGCCTATTAATCAGCTCCGAAGGAAATTGGGTGGAGCTTTTGCTCGGGAGGGAGGGCAGGAGGCATGCAGCCCGACCCTGTGCATTTTGGGCTGGGGGAGGGGCGGCGGTGGCGCTCTGCTGGAGGGGCGCCCGAGATTATTGGGGGGGCAGAGCCCCCCCAAACGAATTTTTGAGGGGGCTCGGGCCCCCTCAGGCCCCATGGAGTCGGCGCCTATGGTGACAGCAGTCATGAAATTAAAAGACGCCTGCTTCTTGGGAGAAAAGCAATGACAAACCTAGACAGCATCTTAAAAAGCAGAGACATCACTTTGCCAACAAAGGTCCGTATAGTAAAAGCTATGGTTCTCCCAGTAGTGATGTATGGAAGTGAGAGCTGGACCATAAAGAAGGCTGATCGCCGAAGAATTTAATGTTTTTGAATTATGGTTCTGGAGGAGACTCTTGAGAGTCCCATGGAGTGCAAGAAGATAATAATAATAATAATAATAATAATAATAATAATAATTTATTATTTATACCCCGGCCACTCTGGGCGGCTTCCAAAAGAATATTAAAATACTATAATACATCAAACATTAAAAGCTTCCCGAAACAGGGCTGCCTTCAGATGTCTTCTAAAAGCCTGGTAGTTGTTGTTCTCTTTGACATCTGGTGGGAGGGTGTTCCACAGGGAAGGTGCCACTACCGAGACGGCCCTCTGCCTGGTTCCCTGTAACTTGGCTTCTCGCAGTGAGGGAACCGCCAGAAGGCCCTCAGTGCTGGACCTCAGTGTCCGGGTAGAACGATGGGGGTGGAGACGCTCCTTCAGATATACTGGACCAAGGCCGTTTAGGGCTTTAAAGGTCAGCACCAACACTTTGAATTGTGCTCGGAAACGTACTGGGAGCCAATGTAGGTCTTTCAAGACCGGTGTTATGTGGTCTCTGCGGCCGCTCCCAGTCACCAGTCTAGCTGCCGCGTTCTGGATTAGTTGTAGTTTCCGGGTCACCTTCTAAGGTAGCCCCACGTAGAGCGCATTGCAGTAATCCAAGCGGGAGATAACCAGAGCATGCACCACTCTGGCGAGGCAGTCCGCAGGCAGATAGGGTCTCAGCCTGCGTACCAGATGGAGCTGGTAAACAGCTGCCCTGGACACAGATTTGACCTGTGCCTCCATGGACAGCTGTGAGTCCAAAATGACTCCCAGGCTGCGCACCTGGTCCTTCAGGGGCACAGTTACCCCATTCAGGACCAGGGAATCCTCCACACCTGCCCGCCTCCTGTCCCCCAAAAACAGTACTTCTGTCTTGTCAGGATTCAACCTCAATCTGTTAGCCGCCATCCAACCTCCAACCGCCTCCAGGCACTCACACAGGACCTTCACTGCCTTCACTGGTTCTGATTTGAAAGAGAGGTAGAGCTGGGTATCATCTGCATACTGATGAACACCCAGCCCAAATCCCCTGATGATCTCTCCCAGCGGCTTCATGTAGATGTTGAAAAGCATGGGGGAGAGGACAGAACCCTGAGGCACCCCACAAGTGAGGGCCCAGGGGTCTGAACACTCATCCCCCACCACCACTTTCTGAACACGGCCCAGGAGGAAGGAGCGGAACCACTGTATAACAGTGCCCCCAGCTCCCAGCCCCTCAAGACGGTCCAGAAGGATGTTATGGTCGATGGTATCAAACGCCGCTGAGAGATCCAGCAGAACTAGGAAACAGCTCTCACCTTTGTCCCTAGCCCGCCGGAGATCATCAACCAGTGCGACCAAGGCAGTTTCAGTCCCATGATGAGGCCTGAATCCCGACTGGAAGGGATCCAAATGGTCCGCTTCTTCCAGGCGTGCCTGGAGTTGTTCAGCAACCACTTGCTCAATCACCTTGCCCAAGAATGGAAGATTTGAGACTGGGCGATAGTTGGCTATCGTGGCCGCATCTAAAGATGGTTTTTTAAGAAGCGGTTTAATAACCGCCTCTTTCAGCGGGTCTGGGAAGGCTCCCTCACGGAGGGAAGCATTCACCACCCCACGAAGCCCATCGCCCAGTCCTTCCCGGCTAGCTTTTATAAGCCAGGATGGGCAAGGATCAAGGAGGCAAGTGGTTGGTTTCACTCGTCCAAGCAGCCTGTCCACATCCTCGGGGGTAACAGATTGGAATTGATCCCACACAACTTGACTAGACAGGACTCTAGCACTCTCCCGCCCCGGCCCTGCTCCCACGGTGGAGTCTACCTCTTCTCGAATCTGAGCGACTTTATCTGCAAAAAACTTTGCAAAGTCATTGCAGGAGATCATGTGGCCGCTACTGGGCCCTGATGGAGCAGGTGGTTCCACTAAATTGCGAACCACCTGAAAGAGTCTCCTGCTGCTGTTTTCCGCAGATGCAATAGAGGCGGTGAAGAAAGTCTTCTTCGCCGTCGCTATCGCCACTTGGTAGGCTCGACATTGAACTCTAACCCGTGTCCGGTCAGATTCAGAATGGGTTATCCGCCACCGGCGCTCTAGCCGTCTCAACGATTGTTTCATTGCCCTCAGATCCGTGGAAAACCACGGGGCTGTCCGGACTCCATGCAATCGGAGAGGGCGCTTTGGAGCCAAACAGTCAATAGCCCTGGTTAACTCCACATTCCAGCGGGCCACCAGGGAATCAGCTGAAAGGCCATCAACATGGGATAAAACATCCCCTACCACTCTCTGGAAACCATTTGGATCCATTAAGTGGCGGGGGCGGACCATCGGAATCGGTCCCGCCTCCCTGCAGAGGGGAAGGGTCACGGAGAAGTCCAGTTGCACCAGGAAGTGATCTGACCATGGCACTTCTTTGGTTTCGCTTTTACTTAATGTCAGATCACCAACATCCATAGAGGTGAACACCAGGTCTAAGGCATGCCCGTGGCTATGAGTTGGGCCAGACTTATTCAGGGACAGCCCCACGGAGGCCATGCTTTCCACGAAGTCCCGAGCGGCCCCTTGTAAGGTCGTGTCGGCATGGATGTTAAAGTCCCCTAGGACAACCAAACTAGGTGTCTCCAGGAGGACATCCGCCACGACCTGAAGCAGCTCGGGCAGGGAATCCTTGGTGCAGCGGGGAGGTCGGTACACCAATAGGAATCCTGTACTGCCCCTATTGCCCAACTTCCAGAACATGCACTCAGAGAACTGGGTCTTTCCAATAGGACGCCTGGTGCAAACTAATGACTTCCTAAAAATCACTGCAACCCCCCCTCCCCGCCCACAAGGCCTGGGTTGCTGTGCGTAAGAGAAACCTGGTGGACAAGCAGCGGCAAGGACGGGCCCATCTGCTTCATCCAACCAGGTCAAATCCTCCATCCACAATCAGGTCGTGGATGGCAGAGGTTTTATTCATCATTGACCTGGCATTGCACAGCAACACTTTCAGGTCATGTGGGTTTCCCTTGTTGATTCCAGTATCCTTCCGGTCAGGACCAGACCTGGAGGCAGGGATAGTCCTCAAACAACGACTAAGCCTGCTTCCTCGGTAATGACATGGTCTGGTCTTAGCGTAACTCCTCCTCCTACCCGTGATCACTGAGATCGGTTGTCCGAGTGCATCCCCCCCTGTGGAACCTGCCCCAGCCATTTTGTTTGCTGGGACCCACTCCCAGGCAGCCCTGACCCCTCTCCATTCTGAAGGAAATCAGCCCTGAGTGCTCACTGGAAGGACAGATCCTGAAGCTGAGGCTCCAAGACTTTGGCCACCTCATGAGAAGAGAAGACTCCCTGGAAAAGACCCTGATGTTGGGAAAGATGGAGGGCACAAGGAGAAGGGGATGGCAGAGGACGAGATGGTTGGACAGTGTTCTCAAAGCTACCAGCATTCACAAAAGCCCCCTAAAGCAGGGGTGGGTGACCCTTGACCCTTCGAAGATTCTCCTCATGAGAAGAGAAGACTCCCTGGAAAAGACCCTGATGTTGGGAAAGATGGAGGGCACAAGGAGAAGGGGACGACAGAGGACAAGATGGCTGACAGTGTTCTTGAAGCTGCTAACATGAATTTGACCAAACTGCGGGAAGCAGTGGAAGACAGAAGTGCCTGGCGTGCTCTGGTCCAGGGGGTCACGAAGAGTCGGACACGACTAAACAACTAAACAACAACAACATACTTCCCCAACCATTTTCTATAGCGCTCTCTCTTCTTTCTTGTCTTTTATCTCATCCTCCTCTATTCTCCCCAACTCAACCCATCCCCCAACAACCCCCGCAACCACATGCACCCCTTGTTCCAATGACTATATACAAAAAATAAGCACACAAACAAAAATAGAGCTCACCCGCCCCCTCATCTCCACCCACCACATGAATGCAACAAACAAAATGTGCAGGTTAAAAAAAAAAAAAGGCAAACAGAAAAAGGCAAACTCATACTAACTAAAACAACATCCCCACCCCAATAAAACAATCAACACATAGGCTAAAATCCAACAAATATCTAACATAACGGTGGCACCAGAGCGTGCCAACACTCACATCCCTACCCTAATACCCCAACAAACCAAAAATGTTGTTAACAATACTGACAATATTGTTTATAAACTTTACACCCAACACAAGCGCCACAAAGGCACTTGACACCATCTCAATGACCCACCCCCATCACAAGCGCAAGAGGGGACGGCCTGTTCTCAAACAAGGCCATCCATGCCAGCTGAGACACAGGACCAACCGGCTGGGAGCCAAATGGTCCAAGCTACCCCAAACAAACATCTATATAACTATATATGGGCTACTTTCTATAACCTACCCCCCCCCCATCTTCAGTCCATCCGTAACTCTAACCCCCTTCTTCCCCCACCCACCACACTATATGTCAGCACAACACATTCGGTTCGAGAAGACAATATACGGTGAGAAACAGGACAACCCAGATGGGTTGCTCAGCTGCCTCTCACTCTGGCCCAGACAACAGTGGCAGTAAGGAGAAGCAGCAGACCCCCTGCTCCTTGGTGCTCTGCCTGGCAAGCCAGCCGGTGATAGCGATGAGAAGAAGAAAAGGAGCAGCAGCAGCTAGGGAGAATGGCAGGGAGGATGCAGGGAGGAGGGCCAGAGCAGGCAGGCCTCCTGCTCCAGGGCCTTCCAAAGCCTGGAGCCAGGCAAGAACATCCCAGAAAACAGTGACAGCTGCAACAGATTCCGGTACCCCAAAGCTGGTCCTCTGAAGCTTTATATATCATCTTCTAGCTAGTGAAATCATTAAAGAAGAGTTCTCCTTGGGACACTGTAACAAAAAAATCCTACTTAAAAACCCCCAGTATCAGCTGACTGGGCCTTTTACTCCTAGTGTAATTCCAGCTTAGATCAGAGTTCGTGTGTTCAGAATTGATTTAAAATCAAGACAAATTGTATCACCAAGCCTCTATTTAAATCAATTACTTTAATCAACCTCTCCATTAGTAGTTCATTTTTTAAAGAAAGCACATTCTCATTTGTTCAGTCAAACACTGATTTACAACCAAACCAAACTTCTGCATGACATGAAGTAGCATTTTGTACTATGAATGAGGCTCATGCTTCCACTTTTTATGTGTAATCATTGTGCTGGATGCTTGCAGATTTTTATACTATTAAGATGGTTTAAGAAGATTAAACATAATATTGTTTCTGGGCAATCCAGAGCAACACAGGTTACCACTGCCCTCTGCTGGGTCCTATGCCAGGATGCCCTCCATTCAGATCCAATGTATTTTTGACTCCCTTAAGGAACATGAAATCATAGAACTGTAGAGTTGGAAGGGATCCCAAGCATCATCTAGTCCAACCCTCTGCAATGCACATGCAGGATGAAATGTGGCTCAAAGCACAGAAAAGGTAAAGAGATACCACATTGCATCAGTTGAAACATGGTCAGAAAGGAAGGTTAAAGGGATCAGGTACCAGGTGACGGGAAATAGCCTTGCCTGAGACCCTGGAGAGCTGCTGCCAGTCATGGCAGACAATATAGGGCCCAGTGGACAAATAGTCTTGCCTAGTATGTGGCAGCTTGTTGTGTCCCATAAAACTCAAACATACTACAGGAGATTACATCAAAGGAAGAAAATGAAGTTCCAAGGAGCACAAGCTACAATAAGAAGATAATGGAGTTTAGGAGAAGGATTCTTAACCGTCACCATTTTTACGCCTCTTTTATAAACAAGTGATCCAAAACTAATCTAAAGAACAAAATCAGCAATCCTGTCCCCCTGCCCTGGATGAAAATCTACAGAACAGATCATGACAATCCTCAAATGGCATTGCTGTATGATTGCCAATGAAACAACTTTAAAAATCGGCCAGCTCTTTGTCAGTAGATTTTCTCTTGATCAAGATAAATACCACATAATCTGCTGGCTCCTTTGGTAGCTCAGGGAACCCTATGGAAGCTCCCCATTGAGCTTTCTATCCAGCAAAGTGCCTTTGCTTCTCAGCAGGCAGCTATTATGCGTACAGGGCTTAAAACAAAAATGTGTCAAAGATCAACTGTATGTTACCTGAAGTGTCAAGTGCACAAGGTGAAAGGTGAAATTTCATTAGGTCAGAGGTGGTATAAATAAAAATCTTATATGCCAAAGAAGAAAGGTCATTTAATATGAAGACATTGGAGATGACAAGCAATAACTTTAAGTAGGAATAGTGTGTTCCTACCTTCATTGATTAAAAATAAAATGGGAAGCACTGACAACAAAGCATACCCACAAACACATTATTTACCCTGTGCTTTGAAATCTTACCCCAAGTCATCATCATTTCATTTGTATGCAACCTATCCTCAAAATCATGATAACAAAACATCCCAAAATCAACGACTGCAAGAAGAGTTTCATAAGAGGAATAATAAAAAGCAACAGAGAACAAATGCAACAGCATTCCAAACAACAACATTTCATTTCAACAGCATTTCAAAACAACATACCGTATTTTTCGCTCTATAGGACACACCGGACCATAGGACGCACCTTGTTTTAGAGGGGGAGAACAAGAAAAAAAAATTCTCCCCCTCTCTGCTCAGCGCCCCTTCAGCGAAGCGGCAGGAGAAACGGAGCCCCTTCCATTTCTCCTCCCACTTCGCTGAAGGGGCGCTGCGCAGCTCTCCCTCTCTGCTGAAGCCAGGAGAGTCTTGCTCTCCTGGCTTCAGAGAAAGGAACCTAAAGCTTGCAGAGCACAGCGGGAACTCGTGCTGCGCTCCGCAGGCTTCAGGCAGCTATCCCTGAAGCCTGGAGAGCGAGAGGCGTTGGTGCACACTGACCCCTCTCGCTCTCCAGACTTCAGTGAAAGCAATGCAAAGCCTCTGGAGCGCGGAGGGAGCGCTCCCTCTGCGCTTCGGAGGCTTCACGTTGCTATCTCTGAAGCCAAGGATCCTGCATTCGCTCCACAGGACACACACACATTTCCCCTTGATTTTTGGAGGGGGAAAAGTACGTCCTATAGAGCGAAAAATATGGTACATCTCTTGGTGGTAACAAAAACAAGGGAGTTTGAAATCAAATCAATTTATTTTGGTCACTGACCAGAATGCAACCTATACAACAACAGAGAGCATACAAACATAAATAGATTAAAATTAAGCTCTATGAGCTAATACACAATAAATAACTCAGATATAAAACAACTAAGATATATAAGTTAAAACCCTAATTACTAATTTAAAACATATTAAGACATCAGCTGTTAGATCCATTCAAAGCTTGTCTCCTTAATTTTATAGCAGCAGCACAGAATTTAGCAACTTTTAATGTAATCTCTGTTTCCTGTCTCCTATTAAGTATTTTAAGTAATAATCATCAGTTCTGCTTGGGGTTTGCTGCATGACTGGAGTGATAAACGCAGAGCATATAACTTTGTAGTAATGACAATGTAATAGGGCATGAGTAGCAGTTTCAACTTCCTTCAAACCACACAGGTATGTTCGCTTTGAATATGGTTTGCCTTCAAATCTGCCCTGCACTAATTCTGATGAAAGGACATTAAATTTGGCAGGGGTAAATCCTGTTCTAAATTTGGGTCAGCTGCTTTGTGCTTCATTTCAGAAGTAAAAGTGATACACAAATATAATCCTTGGATGTGTAAATTCTAGGTAGAAATAGTCCCCATTCCCATAGACTCTCAAACCACATCTATCTATCTATCTATCTATCTAGTATTTCTGACCTAAAATTTTGAAATTTTGAATCTGCGAATAAATGTGGGAAATTGTTGGCTTGGCAATTAAAAAAGAGACAGAAGCAAAGTACTATTACAAACATTGTATCTGATGGAAAATCTATGGAAAACCCTGCAGATATAAGAAAATGTTTTCAGAAATACTTTAAACAGCTGTATAAAAAAGGTAAAGAAGATAAGGATAAAATTGAGACCGGATGGTCTTTCTGCAAAATATTATAAAATATTGGAAGATTGGCTAATTCAACCGTTGGCAGATGTATGTAATAAGATTTTAAGAGGGGACAAAGCTCCCGAAACCTGGAAAGATGCATTTATCACTCTGATTCCAAAAATAGATCAAGATAGATCTGATGTAAAAAATTATAGACCAATCTCATTACTTAATGTGGACTATAAAATCTTCGCAAACATTTTGGCCAATAGATTAAAAAAGGTTCTATCAAATTATATACATAAGGACCAGGCAGGATTTCTGCCTGGGAGACATATGAAAGATAACATTAGAAATATAATTGATATAATAGAAAGGTTGGAAGCGAAAAGAAATTGTAAAGCAATGTTAATGTTTATTGATGCTGAAAAGGCCTTTGATAATGTTTCTTGGTTATTTATGATGAAAAACGTAGAAAGAATTGAGGCTGGCCAGGAACTTTTAAATGGTATCAATGCGATCTATTTTGAAAAAAAAAGCAAAAATCATAGTTAATAATGTGGTCTCAGAGGAAATCAGAATTGAGAAAGGAACCAGGCAAGGGTGCCCACTTTCCCCTCTGCTATTTATTTCTGTTCTGGAGGTTTTGCTAAACATGTTGAGGAAAGAGGAGGAGGTTAAAGGCATTGTAGTAGGATCCAAGCAATATAAATTAAAAGCTTTGCTGATCACCTGGTTTTAACTTTACAAGATCCAGAAACCAGTGCAGTAAAAGTACTGGAGCTGGTTCAAGAGTTTGGGCAGGTAGCAGGATTTAAATTAAACAAGACCAAATCAAAGTTTTAGAAAAAAACTTAGTTAATGAGGAAAGAAAAACCCTTTCTGAAAGGACAGGCCTTCTTTCTGTGAAAAAGGTTAAATATTTGGGTGTGAATTTATCGGTAAAGAATTTGAATCTCTATAAAGATAACTATGAAAAATTATGGAATGAAATCAAGAGAGATCTTGAGATATGGTCAAACCTAAAACTTTCAATGATGGGCCGAGTATTGGTGGTTAAGATGAATGTATTGGCGAAGATGTTGTTTTTATTTCAAGCTCTACCAATCATTGATAATGTTAAATGTTTTAAAGAATGGCAGAAGGCATTGTCTAAATTTATGTGGCAGGAGGAAAAAACTAGAATTAAATATAAATTACTTACTTGTAAAAGAAAGAGGGGTTTTTTCCCTACCAGACCTGAAGATATACTTTGAAGCTGCTGCCTTCTGCTGGATCAAGGATTGGATTCAATTAGAGAATGATGATGTGTTAGATTTGGAGGGACTGGATAATCGATTTGGATGGCATGCATATCTATGGTATGACCAGATAAAGGCCCACAGTGGTTTTAAGAATCATGTAATTAGAAAGGTGTTATACTATAGACTAGATATAAAGATCTCTTAGTAAGAAAAACACCAAAATGGATTTCGCCAATGGAAGCACAGGCGCCAAAAAAGTTAAATATGGAAAACAAATGGTTGAGGTAATAAGATTTGTTGTTAGAGGATCAGGAAGGTTTTAAATTAAAACCATTTGAACAAATTAAAGATAAAGTGAATTGGTTGCAATATTATCAAATTAATGAATTATATAAGATGGATAAGAGAAATGGTTTTGCAACAGAAAAAACCAAATTGGAAACGGAGTTGTTAAATACTAATGATAAGAATATGTCTAAAATGTATAATTTGTTGTTGGAGTGGCATACAAAGGATGAACAAGTTAAATCGGTTATGACTGATTGGGCAAGAGATGTGGGACATAATATAATGATGGAGGATTGGGAGAGGCTATGGAGGAAAGGGGTTAAGTTCACTGCATGTACGATGTTAAAGGAAAATATTATGAAGATGATGTATAGATGGTACTTGACCCCTGTAAAACTAGCAAAGATTTATCACAATAGTGATAACCTTTGTTGGAAATGTAAAGAAAAAGAAGGTACTTTTTTCCATATGTGGTGGACTTGCCCCAAGGTGAAAGACTTCTGGGAGAAGATTTATAATGAACTGAAAAAAATGTTGAAATATACATTTATTAAGAAACCAGAGGCCTTTCTTCTTGGAATAACAGGTTTAGAATTGCCCAAGAAAGATGTTAAATTATTTTTGTATGCCACAATGGCCGTCCAAATATTACTTGCTAAAAATTGGAAAACATAAGAACTACCAACAGTGGAAGATTGGCAGATGAAGATGATGGACTTTTCGGAGCTAGCTGACCTGACTGGAAGAA
The DNA here is from genome assembly GCF_964106645.2 of Podarcis pityusensis. Taxonomy (NCBI): domain Eukaryota; kingdom Metazoa; phylum Chordata; class Lepidosauria; order Squamata; family Lacertidae; genus Podarcis; species Podarcis pityusensis. Next base: position 1,889,222 of record NC_138034.1, on the reverse strand, counting down.
TCCGCGACCAGAAAGAAGAGGAGTTTCAAGAGGACTGGAGGAAATTCAAGGACTATTTGAATAAATATTGTAATATAAAAAATTAGAAATTACTTGAAATAAACAAATAGGCCTAGGATTAAATTAAGTTATAATCAAATAAATGGGATTTAGAATGTTAAGAAAAGTGAATAAGATAGACTATAATTCATAGAATCATAGAATCCTAGAGTTGGAAGAGACCACAAGGGCCATCGAGTCCAACCCCCTGCCAAGCAGGAAACACCATCAGAGCACTCCTGACATATGGTTGTCAAGCCTCTGCTTAAAGAGCTCCAAAGAAGGAGACTCCACCACACTCCTTGGCAGCAAATTCCACTGTCGAACAGCTCTTACTGTCAGGAAGTTCTTCCTAATGTTTAGGTGGAACAATTGGAAATTGTTTTAGTTTAATAATGATATTGGAAAGCTGTTACTTTTAATTACAAGGAAACTCAGAAGGGAGGGATTTGAGGAAGTCAACCAAGATGTTTAAAAGGTTGGATTTGTGAAGAATTAAGTTTGTTGTTATTGTTTATCTGTTTATTGTTCCCCCCCTTTCCTTCTTCCTTCTTCCTTTTTCTTTTTCTGTTTTTGTGTATCATTTTGCTTTGTGGTTTGTGTTATCACTGTGGAAAATTTAATAAAAAAATTATTTTTTAAAAAAATTGTTTAACCACCTATTAATTTGGGGAAGATTAGAAAGATTTCTAGAGAAAATATGAACATGACCTTAAAGAGGCGGAAAGAAAAAGGACGAAGACCTACCACTTCTTCGTCTGAAAGCTCCCGTCCTTGGATGCTGCTGTTTTCTCTCACTGCTTGTTGATGCTTTTTACCTTTAATATGGCTAAAGAGATAGACCTCTGAGGAAATCTGAAAAGGGATTTAAAAAAAGAATCTGAGTAAAAGTACAGTGCAAAGAGGAGTCCTGCATTAAATTAGGCAGCAGTGTATGTGTCCTCCTTTTCTCCCACACAAGAGGGAGCTGTCCAACATGCCTTCCATTATAAACACATATAATATCTAAAAATGAAAAATACTCCTTGCTTCAGAAGTACCGTCTTACCCATAGGCAAAATTGATTACTCAATCATAAATAATGTTATTAATGAGTTGTTGTTTTTTTTAAAAATTGAGTTGCATTGCTAGCGGAAATATTAGACAAAAAACAAAACAAAAAACAAAGCAACCTTAGAACAATTCTGTAACGTAGACTAGTACCATTGTAGTAGTATTATTATTATTATTATTATTATTATTATTATTATTATTATTATTGCCATCTTGCAGATGACCTGTCTGTGCGTGTGCACACCTACACTTGTGAGAGGAAGCAGGAGTGGGGAATCGAGTGGCTCGCCTAAGGACCAGCTGAGGTGAAATCGAAACAGGGGACCTTCCTGTCTCACAGTTTAAGCTACTCTTCTACAATAGTTTGAGATGTTGCATGGTAATTTATTTAATTCCATTTATTAATTTCTCCCCTCCAAAATATCTCAAAGTGATTCCCCAATAAAAACATCTGCAATAAAACCAATTTCATATAGCAATAAAAAATAGCGGGGTCAATTCAACTAAGGTATACTCCAGAGTAGGTGGACTGAAACTAATGACTCTAACTTAGTCAACCTGCTCATTAATTTCAATGGGTATATTCAGAGTAGGACTGCTATTGGATACAACCCAACTAAAAACACTTTCAGATGTAAAAACAATTTCAAATCCAATATATACACAGACTGGGATACCTATCTCCACTCAAAAGGTTTGTTGAAAAAGGAAGGAGCAGATCATGCGCCACAGTCTGCACAAACTCAAGAGAATTATAAGCTCACCAAGACATTGCACAGTGAGCACTGCTTCTTCCGCTCATACGGTGTAAGCTTAGGGGCGTAGTCCGTATTTGCATGTCTTCCGCTGCTCAGCTCTGCTGCTTTTTCTTTCCTCTGCTCTATTTGCTCCATGTGCCTCCGAATGCTCTCATCATGCTGAGCAAAATCAGAAGTAGTAAACAGTGACATCAAAATGGTCAAAAACACAGCTAAAGGGCTTGACATCAAATCAGTGTAAAACAATGGCACTACTGGAAATAGCAAGTTAATTTAGAAAATCCTAAACATAAACAAATAGCTTGGAGGAATGGAGATGCAATTTTTCTCAATGCCACACACCTTCCAATAAATTAACGGTAGAGTTTAGCTTTATTTTAGGTTAGTTTTGGCCTTATTTATTCCATCCGGCCTGTCTCTCCCCACTTTGAAATCCTTTTAAATGTTTCCTGTTAGTCCCACCTTCTAGAGCTCTGTTTGCTGTGATCTGCTTCCCATCCCCATCTTTTGTCTCCATACTGAATCACTGTTGCTTAATGCGACTTAAGTACAGAATCATTATGACGCTTACAACAATACTTGCAGGCGGACAAATTGGTGTTTGACTATCTTCCAGCAACGCCTATGACTTCCACACGTGGTGGCTGTGCCCAAAAGCCTAGTGTGCCAACACTGGGAAGCAGGTTCTCATGACTCGCTGACCTGTGGACCAAAGACCTTCAAGATTTGACAATAAAGGAAGAACTAACTTTTCACAAGAAGGAGAAGCCAGAGAAGTTTGACCAAAACCAGAAAACCAGAGAGGGAGCTAACATATTTGGAATGTTCTGCAGGCAGCTTTCTTCTGCAACACAACTGCTTTCTTCTACTCGGTCCTGATACCACATTGTTAAACAAAAAATGCCAGAGATAAAGACAAGAACTCCACAAATAGCAACTAATTTTCAGGCTCTACCTTCAGCTGGATCTTTTTCTGCAGTTCTTCCATAGCTTCCTGCTGAGCTGCTGTCAGAGCAGCTAGCCTCTCTTCTCGATCTCTATGCAAATAAGAGGGTGAAGATAAAAACATTTTAAAAGATACAAAGAATTCACCCCATACCTTGTAATATATAGATATAGATCTCAAAGTGATTTACAATCAAGCAGTGTATAAAGCGTATGAAATAAATAAATAAGAAAGAAAGAAAGAAAGAAAGAAAGAAAGAAAGAATGCCCACCATTTCCAAATGGAATAAAATGAACTGTGTCCAATGCAGGAGCAGGTGGGGATGAAAGTGGGGCAAAACACACAACTGGGTTAAAAGCTGGCTGCAGCTTTTATTGACACACTTCTAAATAGTTAGGCAAATAGAAAGCAGCACCCAACTGCATCAGCAACAGGGCAGGAGGTGGCATTAGGCAAAGGCTGACACAGATCAACACCCTTGGCTTCCACCCTTATGCTTCAGGATTTGTTTGGGGGACTAAAGGACCCAAGGCGCCAAAAGAAATGCCTCCCTTGAGGTTTAAAAGGATGCCTAACCTGCTTACCCTTTCTATGCAGAGTTCCTGACCACCGTAAATAACACCAGCTGTGACAATGAATATTCCCGGCAGCAGATTACCAGGTCAACCCTCAAGAGCTCAGAAATGGATCCAATAGCTGAGAAAGACTGTTCCTTTTATTGTTTGAGAATTCAAAGACAAGAACCTACTGGACATCTGAAGCTGGTGAAAAACACACACGGAAACTTCTGGTTTCAATAAAAAGTAATATATAAACAACAACAACTTTAGAGAAAACAAGGCTGGCAACATTAACCTCTGCTGTGTGGAAATCCCTTGGAGATGGCTGCAGCGCCTTGAGACAGCCAGGTTGTGTATCCAACAGAAGTGACCAGAGGAGGGATGACCAATGGGAGGAGCACAGAGAGAAAAAATGCCATGGTGCATCTGCAGGAGCACAACCGGATGCCTTCCGCTGCCCCAGCTGCAACAAAACATGTCTCTCCCATATCGGTCTCTACAGCTACAGCAGGCGCTGTAACTCTCCAATGGTTTGACTTCAGCCCCAAAGGCACACACCTCCAGCGTTTCCTGAGACAGACGGATGCCAACAGCAACTATAGAGCACCTACACTGACCTCACAAACATTTATTAGTGTTGTTGCATGAATTGAATTGATGGGACTAGTATTCTTCAACTTCTTTGACATCTAAAATGTTCAGAAACCTTCCTGATAACCAAGTCAATTTATGTTGTAGGCAGGGGAAATCCAAGCTGGCAGGTTGACAGACAAGACTCCTTCCACAACAATGCCTTAATTTCCACTATGGATGTGAGAACTCTTCCCTGATATTTCTGCCCCACTGAACAGAGAGGAAGATTGTTTAGGACATTTTCTTGCAAAAGCAGATGTGCAAATTTTGCAAGGGCCAGGTTTCCCAAATGATCTGTTCTTATCGCAGCACATGAATGCATTGTGTCCTGTTTGAAGCCCTGTGTGGCTGGGCTGTGCTTATCACAATCTGGGCTGTGCTTATCACCATTCCTTGTCTAATTGATTTACTTAGGGCTGTCCCCACAGACAGCATCTTAAAAAAAGCAGAGACATCACCTTGCCAACAAAGGCCCATATAGTAAAAGCTATGGTTTTCCCAGTAGTGATGTATGGAAGTGAGAGCTGGACCATAAAGAAGGCTGATCGCCGAAGAATTGATGCTTTTGAATTCTGGTGCTGGAGGAGACTCTTGAGAGTCCCATGGACTGCAAGAAGATCAAACTAATCCATTCTGAAGGAAATCAGCCCTGAGTGCTCACTGGAAGGACAGATCCTGAAGCTGAGGCTCCAAGACTTTGGCCACCTCATGAGAAGAGAAGACTCCCTGGAAAAGACCCTGATGTTGGGAAAGATGGAGGGCACAAGGAGAAGGGGATGGCAGAGGACGAGGTGGTTGGACAGTGTTCTCAAAGCTACCAGCATTCACAAAAGCCCCCTAAAGCAGGGGTGGGTGACCCTTGACCCTTCAAAGATTGTCCACTAAATAATTTCAAATGCCCTCTGCAGGCAACTGGTTAAGATCGCTGGCAAGAGCAACCTGTCCCTCCCACAAATGCCTGTCGGGAGAAGAGAGAAAGAAGGGGGATACTCCACCCCCAAGCATTAAGTACTGCAACCTTTGGTTGCAGGTCTAATATTTTAATCAGGAATGAATATTACATAGACAGAACTTCATTAATGAAGAACAGACACATGAACTAGAACAAAATGCCTGCCACTATTTCTTAGATAAATGGGCTCCATAATCTTCTCCTGACAGGTAAAGCATGTTTACAAGCTAGCAAAATAATGGCCATTATTTGTGTGTGTGAGTGACATATAAAACAACCACTTTCTGACTTCCACCTCTCTAGCCGGATTACTCACAGGGCAGTTTCAAATCAAAACTTAATGTTACATTGGATAGTTCAGGAAGAGGCTGTGAAAGAAAATGTCAGTTTCTATGTCAACTAGAACCTTCAAAATACCTTGTGGTACATTATGATCTCCTCTAAAAAATGGGCCACATTCAGTTTCTATAGTAGAGCATGTCATGACTTTATAGTAGTAATGTTGCAAGTGAAACTCGATTCTAGGTCAGAATGTTAATAGCTAGCCTTGTCAAAGCTGAAGCGTATCATTTATTTGGGCAATCTGATACTGATAGCAAAGAACTTCAGGTCAACCTGTGTGAGAGACAGCATCCACATAATGTCAGAAACATGGCTGCTCCACAAATGATGTTTTGCTTAGATGGAGGGAGAAAGGGGTGGCCATGGCCACTCTTGGATCTGGCCCCTTCTGCTGCTGGCTTTGCACCTCACCACTGACGGCGTGCTGCCCTGACATGGCCCTCAGGAAATGCAACCTCTTGACAGAAAAAAAGGTTGACCACCTTAACAAAAACCCAAGAGAATCTGTCTTTTATCAAGACCCATAAAAAGTGCTGAGGATAGCAGGGGGCCGCTAGGGGCGCATTGGAAGATGGCTGACAATACCATCTCTCCGGCTCACACGAGGTAATTAAGAGGCTGATATGGGAGTATGCAGCCTCCCTTGTTACCCCAAGGGAATGGGCAACACTGCCTCGCCTGCGGTTGCCATAAATCACCCCCAAGTTCGAAAGAAGGGGGCGAGGGCACAAGGCGCACAGCACTCGTGTGGGACGGCTCTCCCGGACGCTGTCTCTGATCACGCGGCCTGGTTGCAGGAGCTCAAAGTAAACAATTAGAGAGAAGCAAATGTACATATTTTGAGTGAAGAACGGGAGTTAAGAATGCTAATTGAAGTGACCTCTGTGAAGTGGAGTGACGGGCTGGATTCAGCTGGAAAATATACATCAAGAAGACACATCAAAGGATCGGTATGTCGGAACGGGACGGAATGGGTGGGGGGACTTTTCTTTTTTTAAATCTTATGTGATTACCGTATTTTTCGCCCCATAGGACGCACTTTTTCCCTTCCAAAAATGAAGGGGAAATGTGTGTGCGTCCTATGGGGTGAATGCAGGCTTTCGCTGAAGCCTGGAGAGCGAGAGGCATTGGTGCGCACCGACCCCTCTCGCTCTCCAGGCTTCAGGAAGCTATCCGCAAGCCTTGCAAGCCCGGCGGGAGTTCCCGTGGGCTCGCAAGGCTTGCGGGCAGCAGCCTGCAGCCCGAAGCACGGGGCGCTCTCCGGAGGGCTCCCCGTGCTTTGGGCGAGTGTCTGCAAGCCTTGTGCGCCTGGTGGGAGGTCCCGCCGGGTGCGCGAGGCTTGGGGCGGCAGCCTGCCGCCCGAAGCACGGGAAGCCCTCCGGAGGGAGAGAGATGTTTGGATCCCTTTCTGAGCTCGAAGCATGGGTACCCCCAACAAAAATTTAAAAATTTGGCTTTGTAATTTGGAATTAATGTGATTTGATTGGTTTGTTAATAAAAAATATATATATTTTTTAAAAGTGCAGAGGATAGCAGAGTTTAAGAGAATCAAGGTTGCTACCTGGCCCTTTCACGAGCTGCATCTTCCCGGGCTCTCTCCTTCTCCTGCCGCTGCTGTTCAATCCGAGCTTCCTGCTCTTTTCTTTTCGTTAGCAACTCTTCAACCCGGGCTTGGCGTTCTGCTTCCAAAGCCCTTTTACGTTCCTGGAGAGCAAGCATCTCAGGTTAAAAATCTCAGAAAATGAGCACAAGAAGCAAGCAGCTTTTAATAGGCCCATTTTCAAAAACTTCTGGATGAGCGAAGGGACAGATAGTTCAGCCCAGGGGGGGCAGAAGCAGAAGTGTGGCCCTATTTTTATGCACTGTTATACTGCTTGAAAGTATCACACCAGCAAAACAAATGAAACTGCTAAAAGCAATTTTATACTGACTCTGTTATTACTGGTTGCATTTGTAAAGTTTAGCAATACCTGCACAGCTTCATCACGTGCTTGTTTCTCCTCCTGCCTTCGCTGACGCTCTTCCTGCAACTCGTTCAGCCTTTGCTCATACTCTTTTAGCTTGGACAAAACATCATGGCGCTTATTCTGGGCTTCTAATGTGTTTATAAATGCTATCTCATTTACCTGCAATTAAAGCAAAGTTTGAATATGAGTGATAAAGAAGTCTTTAAAAATTGGGTAAGAGCAGTATATAAAACATCATAAAGACTCTGGACAATTAACAGAAACCTGAAACCAAATCACTCCTTCCTGTTGAAGGTTGTGGCCCAGGGTGAGAGAGGAAAGTACTGGAAAGAAACCACTGGCTGAGCAGGTTGGCTTCTTAGAACCCAGTCTCGGCTTCCTTGAGGAAGGACTTATAGCAAGAGATGTGTTGCACCTCATAGCAGCTGGCAAAAATGTGTTTGCTAAGAGTCTTGCGAAACTGATCAGGACAGCTTTATACTAAATCCTGAGGGAGATGGAGACAATATTAGAGAGGACAAAGGAACAACTGCTAATGGGAATAATAGCCTCACTGAGGCACAGGAAACTGACGTGGTGCTCCATAAACCTGATAACTGACTTTCCTAACCTGTCTTTCCTAACCTTGCCTGGAGATGACAGAGATTGGACTTGGGACCTTCTGCATGCAAAGCATGTGCTCTACCAGACCCTATGGCCCTTTCCCCTACAGAGCACTCTGCTCCTTAGCTGCCTAGGATCCTTTACTAATCATCAGCCTGCCCAAAAGGACAACTCTTCTTTCTTGGATCTGGCAGTCATCTTGTTTTATGATAGGCCCCCACAGTAGCCATTTTCTGACTGATGCCTACTGCACTTTCTCAAAATTCCAAATGTGCCCACTGGCCAAAAAGGTTAGACAGTCCTGGTTTTGAGGATATCAGCACCTGAGAAATTCCACCAGTAATTTGATGATCTGCATCCAACCCAACTGAACCATTTTACACAACCAGTTCACTTTCTGGTATGACTTTGCAAGGGCCATATTAAAACCAACCAACCAACCAACCAACCAACCAACCAAGAAAATGGTTAAGCACTACAATACATGCTGCAAAAAAGGTCACTGTTTCCAAATCTGACTTTAACATTACTAGCAAAAGTTTGATGTTTTCAAATAAACACTTTCTATGTTGCTGACTAATTTCTCTAACTCAGAATTTCAGAAGCCTCAACTGATGCGTCGGCAGCCATTTCAGATATTTTAAACTTTGGGAACAGGCCTGGTGCGTGAGCTGGGAAAGCCTCCAACTCTTGGAACAGCCAAAGAGAATAATGGGGTTATGTGACTCTAATTTGGCAAGCAACAGCAAAAGATTAATTAAATTGCTTACAAGGAGTTCTGATCAGCTCTACAAATATAAGGAAAGCCATCATTTTCCTAATGCCAAGTTATTTGAGTCAGTTTTGAAGTGGGCTTAAGCTGTAAGATGTTTATATACAGAAGTTCCTATGTGTGTTGTAAGTCTAGGGTGTGTTGTCCTTTTTCTGCTATGTGCCCTTTCCTGATAAGTTTCCAATAAGCAAACTTCCTCCTTGTGCTCACCCTGACGCCAGAGAGATATAGCCCCATATAGTGTGCTCTGACATATGAGTTGTGCTCCTCTTGCATGAAGTTTAAATGCTACTGCTGGTAAGCTGTGCTTGCTTGTTAAGCAGTGCAATATCCTCTGCTCTGTTGTGGCAACATGGGCAGGGTGGTCGTCCTCATAAGGCAAGCTTATTTTAACTCCCTCCTCCTTGCCACTGTCTCCACTGCAAATTAGAAATTCCTAAACCAAATCTGGATCACTGCACAAAAGTAGGTGCATCCACCTAAATTCTGCCCAAAGTAGACCCATCAAAATTAATGGACCTAAATAAGCCATGTCCTTTAATTTCAACAGGCCTTCTCTGACTAGGAAGCAGCAATGTATCTGAATACAAGTTGCTAAAAACCACAGGAGGGGAGAGGGCTCTTGTGCTCGGATCCTGCTTCCTGGTTTCCCAGACACCAGATTCTGCGGGTGCAGAATGCTGCAGCAAGGCTCCTCAAGGGGTCCTTGCCATGGGAGCAGATTCACCCAGTGCTTTACCAGTTGCACTGGCTCCTAGTGGAGTATCGGGTCAAGTTTAAGGTGCTGGTTTTGACCTTTAAAGCCCTTTGTGGCTTAGGGCCCTCGTACTTACGGGACCGCCTCTCCTGGTCTGCCCCGCGGAGGACCTTAAGGTCCATGAATAATCATAGTTTAGAGGTCCTGGGCCCTAAGGAAATTAGATTATCCTCCACCAGGGCCAGGGCCTTCTCAGTGATGGCTCCGACCTGGTGGAATGCTCTGTCCCATGAGACCAGGGCCCTGCAGGATTTAACCTCCTTCCGCAGGGCCTGTAAGACAGAACTATTCCGCCTGGCTTTCAATTTGAACCTGGCCTGATCTTTTGTTCCCCTTCCTTCCCTCCCCCGTCCCCTTTTTGTGAAGATTGCCTGCTCTGGGATCCCACAGCTGGTTCTCCCCTGGTCTCCTCGCTGGCCCAAGTGGGACTAATTTAGCCAGCTAGCCCTGGTGATTATCTAATGTTTATTGGATGGACTTCCCCCCTAAATTGATATTTGATTTTATTGTTATTTACGCTTTATACCGTATTTTATGCTTTTTTTTGTAGCATTAATTAAGTGTTTTAAATTTGTTTTTAGCTGCCCTCAGCCTGGTTTCCTGAACCGGGAAGGGTGGGGTATAAATAAAAAAATATTATTATTATTATTATAAAATTATTGCAGTGAAAACATTATTACAGCACCATTGCATCTCTTTTACTGTGTGTGCACGCATGCACGCACGCATATGAGAGACCTTTGTCTACAGGGATACTAAATGAAGAAACAAAAGACAGGTTTTCTGCTTTGTTTACTGAGAGGACCACATTTACAGAATGGATTTTGCAGCTCAGTGAGCAGCCATCAATGGGAATTTAAGAGACAAAAGAGGTGGCAGCAGAAATCCTAGCTTTCTTCCTCTACTTCCTCTCAACTAGTAATTCTGACCCAATTAATCTTGATCTTCAAGAGCAAAGGGACAACAGATATTGCGCAGCTTAGCATATGCAACACTTTTGCACATCTGTTTAGTTGAGAATTACATTACATTATTTAGTTAATTTGATTACAGAAGTCACACGGGCTTAATGAAGCAAGGATGAAGGTAAATCCAGTTAGAATTCCATTCTCAACTAAGAGATGGAAACAGCTGTTACGCTAACAGAAGAAGCCAAAGGTCTCACAACGGCACCCGACCTGGCAGTAAGTATCTTCACACAACAGATGAAATGTGTACAAACAGTTTTTCAAATTTTTCTTCTCTTCTCTTCTTTCTTTATGCCTCCATTGCCTCCTAATTTTTATTCAATGCCCCCTGCATTGCACCCAAGGCTACTACTGTTGGGATAGTGCCAGGGAGACAAAGTCCATCATGGCACCCAAGCCGTCTCCGAACGTCCATCGATCTACCGTAGACACGCAGTATCAGCAATTAGCGACACGAGCTCCAGAAATAGCCTGCCACATTCCAGAGCCGATGCACGCTCTATCAGCAGATAATGCACAGCGAAAGATGCACGCAGGAGAGTATTATTTACAAGTTTATTCAGCGTTGGTCAGAACAAAGAAAACATGGGACTTCCGGGTTGGCGCCACCGGCAATGGCGGAATTCCTCTGATCGGGAGGAATTTGCCTCATGGAAATTCGGGTCTGGCTGCCACGACGAAGGCGGAGACCCACTAAAAATCACAGGCGGGTGAAGCCTATGAACGTGGGATTTGGCGGGCACCTTTTGCGCCTCCCCTACTCGCGGGGAAACCCGGTTTCGGGGATCCGGAGCGATGTGGGGTGAGCGGCGCAGTGCTTTGGATCGACTGCTTCTTCCACGGAGCGAAGCCGTATAGCTGTTGCCGGAGAGCGCTGACTTTTTCCTGTGGACAATTTGATCTTAAAGCAACTACCCGTGAGTAGAGTGAAGAATTGGATTTTTAAACGTCTTAATTTGGCACCGAAACGGGGAGGTTCAAAACAGGAAGTCCACCTCCCCTTTTTGTAAATAAGACTGAGGCAAAGTGGCTGCAAGCTAAAGTCTTGGAAAGCCTATTGTAAAGGACTAAATTCTCATCAGTAAAAAATATTAAACCCCCTTGGAAGCAGGAGAAGAGGGGGGAGGCTTTGGATTGTATATCCCTGCAGGAGTGAGTGAGGAAGTTAAAATACCACCGTTCCGAACCTGGAAACGGGCTGCCAGTAAAACCGACGTGTCTTGGAAGGTCATTGACAGCGAATAGAACGTTCGGTGACAGCTAGCATAAGAGAGATACATTGTTTCCACTGTCTTCGTCTGCACTTAAAAAGGAGTAAAAGTAACGGAAAATTGAAACAATCTTACTGAACTTTATTAAAAAAGGAGGAAAGTAACTGAAAATTGAAACTAACTTTGGATTATTGAAACTGTGTTTAAAAGAGGACATACTGACCGATACAAATACAATTCGCTTTCCCCTAGTGGAAGCTTTTGAAATTGGTTACTTGATAGGAGCTGGGCTAGGGGAATTTCCAGCTGCAAGATAAGAAAGTGTGAGACTTTGGAATTGACCTTGAATATTTTAAGTGTTATGGCAAACGGAAAGGAAAAAACAGATGGGATGTCATAGAATCATAGAATCATAGAGTTGGAAGAGACCACAAGGGCCATCGAGTCCAACCCCCTGCCAAGCAGGAAACACCATCAGAGCACTCCTGACATATGGTTGTCAAGCCTCTGCTTAAAGACCTCCAAAGAAGGAGACTCCACCACACTCCTTGGCAGCAAATTCCACTGTCGAACAGCTCTTACTGTCACGAAGTTCTTCCTTATGTTTAGGTGGAATCTTCTTTCTTGTAGTTTGGATCCATTGCTCCGTGTCCACTTCTCTGGAGCAGCAGAAAACAACCTTTCTCCCTCCTCTATGTGACATCCTTTCATATATTTGAACATGGCTATCGTATCACCCCTTAACCTCCTCTTCTCCAGGCTAAACATGCCCAGCTCCCTTAGCCGTTCCTCATAAGGCATCGTTTCCAGGCCTTTGACCATTTTGGTTGCCCTCCTCTGGACACGTTCCAGTTTGTCAGTGTCCTTCTTGAACTGTGGTGCCCAGAACTGGACACAGTACTCCAGGTGGGGTCTGACCAGAGCAGAATACAGTGGCACTATTACTTCCCTTGATCTAGATGCTATACTCCTATTGATGCAGCCCAGAATTGCATTGGCTTTTTTAGCTGCCGCGTCACACTGTTGGCTCATGTCAAGTTTGTGGTCAACCAAGACTCCTAGATCCTTTTCACATGTACTGCTCTCAAGCCAGGTGTCACCCATCTTGTATTTGTGCCTCTCATTTTTTTTGCCCAAGTGCAATACTTTACATTTCTCCCTGTTAAAATTCATCTTGTTTCTTTTGGCCCAGTTCTCTAATCTGTCAAGGTCGTTTTGAAGTGTGATCCTGTCCTCTGGGGTGTTAGCCACCCCTCCCAATTTGGTGTCATCTGCAAATTTGATTAGGATGCCCTTGAGTCCATTATCCAAGTCGTTGATAAAGATGTTGAATAAGACCGGGCCCAAGACAGAACCCTGTGGCACCCCACTAGTCACTCTTCTCCAGGATGAAGAGGAACCATTGATGAGCACCCTTTGGGTTCGGTCAGTCAGCCAGTTACAAATCCACTGAGTGGTAGCATAGTCAAGACCACATTTTACCAGCTTCTTTACAAGAATATCATGGGGCACCTTGTCAAATGCCTTGCTGAAATCAAGGTAGGCTACATCCACTGCGTTCCCTTCATCTACCAGGCTTGTAATTCTGTCAAAAAACGAGATCAGGTTAGTCTGACACGACTTATTTTTCAGAAATCCATGCTGACTATTGGTGATCACAGCATTCCTTTCTAGGTGCTCACAGACTGTTTGCTTAATGATCTGCTCCAGAATCTTCCCTGGTATTGATGTCAGACTGACTGGGCGGTAATTATTTGGGTCCTCTCTTTTCCCCTTTTTGAAAATAGGGACAACATTTGCCCTCCTCCAGTCTGCCGGGACTTCGCCTGTTCTCCAGGAATTCTCAAACATGACTGCCAGTGGTTCTGAGATCACATCTGCCAGTTCTTTTAATACTCTTGGATGCAGTTCATCTGGCCCTGGAGACTTGAATACATCTAAACTAGCCAAGTATTCTTGTACTATCTCCTTAGTTATTCTGGGCTGTGTTTCCTTTGCTGAATCATTTGCTCCAAATTCTTCAGGTCGGGCATTGTTTTCTTTATCGGAGAAGACTGAGGCAAAGAAGGCATTGAGGAGTTCAGCTCTTTCTGTGTCCCCTGTTTGCATTTCACCATCTTCTCCTCTGAGTGACCCCACTGTTTCTTTGTTCTTCCTTTTGCTACGGACATACCCATAAAAGCCTTTTTTGTTGCTTTTAACCTCTCTAGCAAGCCTGAGTTCATTCTGTGCTTTAGCTTTTCTGACTTTGTGTCTACACGTGCTGGCTATTTGTTTGAATTCCTCTTTGGTGGTTTCCCCCCTTTTCCATTTTTTGTACACATCCTTTTTTAATCTTAACTCAGTTAAAAGTTCTTTAGATAGCCACCCTGGCTTCTTTAGGCACCTTCCATGTTTCTGTCTCATTGGTATTGCCTGATGTTGTGCTTTTAGTATCTCCCTCTTAACAAACTCCCAGCCATCATGAACTCCCTTTCCTTTTAGTATTACTGTCCATGGGATCTCACCCAGCACTTCCCTAAGTTTTATGAAGTCAGCTTTCTTAAAGTCAAGAAATTTGAGTCCTAGTATGCTTGGCTGCTCCTTTCCGCTGTATAGTAAACTTCAGAAGAGCATGATCACTCGCGCCTAATGATCCTTCCACTTCTACCCCACTAACCAGGTCATCAACATTGGTTAGGACCAGATCTAAAATGGCTGTTCCTCTTGTTGCTTCTCCCACTTTCTGGACAATGAAGTTGTCTGCAAGGCCAGTGAGGAATCTGTTTGACCTTATGCTCTTGGCTGAGTTTGACATCCAACAAATATCCGGGTAATTGAAGTCCCCCATTACTACTATCTCCCTTCCTTTTGCATGCTTGGCCATCTGTTCCAGGAAGGCATCATCTATGTCCTCCGTTTGGCTTGGGGATCTATAGTAAACTCCCACAATGAGGTCACTGTTATTCTTCTCTCCCTTAATTTTGACCCAAATGCTCTCACTTTGGCTTTGAGGTTCTAAATCTTGGATCTCTTCACAGGTATACACATCCCTGACATATAACGCCACTCCTCCTCCTTTCTTGTCTGGTCTGTTTCTCTGAAATAGATTGTATCCCCCCATTATTACATTCCAATCGTGGGACTTATCCCACCAGGTTTCAGTGATGCCTATTATGTCATATTTAGTTTGCTGTACCAAGAGCTCAAGCTCATCTTGTTTATTTCCCATGCTTTGCGCATTAGTGTACAGACATTGAAGTCCATTAATCATTCCCCCGTGTCTCTTATTTAAGGATTTTTTCCTCCCACCACTAGGTCTGTGTGCTGTTTGCTCCATTTGGTCTATGACATTTGGATGATCATCTTCATCAATTGATAGACTCCTACCTTCAGGAGCACTGTCTCCCTCCCCCACATTAGTCAGTTTAAAGCCCTCCTGATGAGGTTTCTGAGATTTTTGGCAAAAACATTTCTCCCAACCGTTGTGAGGTGCAGCCCATCGCTTGCCAGAAGTCCATCTTCAAGAAACTGCAGTCCGTGATCTAAGAATCCAAACCGTTCCTGTTTACACCATTTGCGAAGCCACCTGTTCACTTCCACTATTTTCCCCTCTCTCCCTGGGCCACGTCGTTCAACTGGGAGGACAGATGAGATGACAATTTGTGCATTTAATTGCTTCAATTTCCTGCCCAGAGCCTCGTAGTCTCTTTTGATCTTCTGGAGGCTATTGCTTGCAGTGTCATTGGTTCCCACATGAACCAAGAGGAAGGGGTATTTGTCAGTGGGTTTTATGATTCCTTGCAGTCGTTCAGTTACATCTTGGATCTTAGCCCCGGGGAGACAGCACACTTCCCGAGACATCTTGTCAGGCCCACAGATCACTGCTTCTGTTCCCCTCAGTAGGGAATCCCCTATCACCACTACACGCCTCCTCTTAGGTTTGGTCGGAGTTCTTCCGTGAGCTGTCCGCTCCAAGGTCGCCTGCACATTCCCTGAGGACTGACTTTGCTGCTCGTCTTCGTATACCTGATCGACTGTAATGAGGGAGAGATCCTCAAATGGAGTCTGCTCTTCGTCTTCCATGCTAGGGGAGAGGACCTCAAAGCGATTGTGTATTTCTAAACAGTCAGAGCGAACCCTGGGCCTCCTACTTCTTTGAATCACGTTTCTCCATATATCTGGCTCCTGTGTTGGTGAACTAGCCTCCTTCTCAGGGGAGTCCCCTGTCTCCTCCTTGGTGGAGACGGTGTGCTCTGTTGCTTCCAAGAAGAGCTCCAGCTCTCTAATTCTTTGGAGCGTAGCTACACGTTCCTCCAGTTGCTGGACTTTGTCTTTTAAGAGGGCAATCAACATGCAATTGCTGCAGGTAAAGCTGCCTGCAACCTTTGGCAAGATGCAAACATTGCGCAGGAACCGCAGGCGACTGCAGCTGTTCCCTCCCCCTCCATCTTGAGAACGTGTCGTTGGGGGTGGCTACAGCGGTCCATCATAAAAAGCGTGAAGACAGGAAAAATAACTCCCCCCACAAAAAAACCTAGGTCTCCCCCAACAAATGTTTGAGACTAGGTCCCCTAAATCTAAAAGATGGATCAAACTGCGCGTGCCACTAGGCGCGCGCCGCTGCCCTGCAAGCTCTGATAAGCTCCTCCCACAGCTAATCACCTGCCTCAACAGAAACCCTGCCCCCTCTGACCTTTGCACAGGGAGAGCAGCCAATCAGCCACAAAGAAACACACACACACACAAGAAAACCCTTTTTGCTCCTTCTTCAACTGCTGCCCTGCAAGCTCTGATAAGCTCCTCCCACAGCTAATCACCTGCCTCAACAGAAACCCTGCCCCCTCTGACCTTTGCACAGGGAGAGCAGCCAATCAGCCACAAAGAAACACACACACACACAAGAAAACCCTTTTTGCTCCTTCTTCAACTGCTGCCCTGCAAGCTCTGATAAGCTCCTCCCACAGCTAATCACCTGCCTCAACAGAAACCCTGCCCCCTTTGACCTTTGCACAGGGAGAGCAGCCAATCAGCCACAAAGAAACACACACACACACAAGAAAACCCTTTTTGCTCCTTCTTCAACTGCTGCCCTGCATGTCGACAGAGGAGGCCTTAGTGGCATTATTGAAAATAAACGATTCACTGGAACAACTCCACAAGAAAATAGATGCGATAAATGTGAAATTGGATGTTGCAAATATTGAAATTGATTCAACTGTAGAAAGTTTAAATAACTTGGGACAAAAGGTGAATACTAATTCAGAAACCACTCAGAAACTGACACAGGAATCTACTTCAATATGGCAAACTGCAGATGAAGTCAGGGGAAAAACGCTTGCTGCTGAATCTAAAATAATACAACTGGAGAGGAGAGTCCCATCCATACAAAGACAACCTGACGAACATAAGTTGACATTCGTTATGATTGAACTTAAAGAAGAACGGATGAATTTGAGGACCAGATCCCTATCTGAATTGGAAAAGGAAAGCTTGACAGAGTTTCAGGAGGCGATACTAACATTGGTTGAGAAAGAGAGGTATTCGGGGGTTAGTATGACTGCCAAAAATGTGAATCTGCTTAAGGATAACTGTGAAGGATGTTGGATTGAAGAGAAGGGGGATTTGGAAATATGGACAAATCAGAAGTTATCACTGTTGGGCCGAGTTATTGTGGTGGGGATGAGGGCTGCTGTGTTGTTGGGGATGTTGCTTTTGTTTCAAACATTGCAAGCTTTGGATGGGATGGAGGGTTACAGGAGGTGGCAGAGGGATGCTCCTAGAGTTGTTTGGCAGGGCAGGAAGCCTCGAGTAAAACTTAAGATATTGATGGATGCCAAATAAGGAGGAGGACCTGCCCTGCCAGACCTTTAAACTTTGCTGTGAACCATCTGCTTTTTGCTGGTTGAGAGAATGGTTGCTTTTTGAAAACACTGAAGCGTTGGACAATGGCAGATGAAATTGATGGACTATATGGAATTGGCGGAAATGACTGGCAAGATCTGAGACCAGGGTGAAGAGTCGGTGGAAGAAGATTGGAAAAAGTTTAAAGACCATTTATAGAGATATTGTAAAATTAAGGAATGTTAGAAAAATGTTGGAATGAAATTATATGGCTTTAGCAGAAATGTCATAAGGAATTAGGTATAAATAGATTAATGGAAAATTAAAGGAAAAGTATGGCAAGAATGTGTTAAGATAATTATAGAACAGAAAACAGAGTAAGATGGAAAGGAATTGCTGAAACAAATAATAGAAGTGGAATACAAAAAGGGAGGTGGGAGGAGGTCGCTGGAAATAAGTGAACGAAATATAAGATATGTTTGAGGTGTTTTTAAACTGTTTTTGCTTGTTTTTGTTTGTTTTTTTTAGTCCATGTAGCGTTTTTGTATTGTATTTGCATTGTTTTGTTTTTTTTTCTTTTTTCGTTTGAAGTGTTGTGTTGGAAATGTTAAAAAAGTAATAAATATCATTTTAAAAAAAAACAGAACAAAGAAAACATGACTGCCAGCTTCAGTGTCTCTGACACAGAGAGTGAGTAACGAAAGCATAGACACAACAGAAACTTCCTGTGAACAGGAAATACGCAGACTCTGTGACTCACAAAGCCTGCTCCCTTTTAAGGTGGAACGGAAATATCCTAACAACTACTGCCCCCCTGGATCGTTGCAGCACCACCAGGGGGCAGTACTGCCCACTTTGGGAAACATTGGTTTATACAATTACAATGCTTCATAATTGTCCATCTGCCATGACACAGCATCAATTTGCAGTTACAGATAGGTAGCCGTGTTGGTCTGCCATAGTCAAAATAAAAAAAAATCCTTCCAGTAGCACCTTTAAGACCAACTAAGTTAGTTCTTGGTATGAGCTTTCGTGTGCAAGCACACTTCTTCAGATACGTATCTGAAGAAGTGTGCTTGCACACGAAAGCTCATACCAAGAACTAACTTAGTTGGTCTTAAAGGTGCTACTGGAAGCATCAATTTGCAGTTACTAGCCAAGCAAACCAAGTAACTGTTGGGCTGTATCCAAACATTCTGCTGCTCCAACAGAACTACTCCCTCCATCAGAGGAAGGGAACCTTTGGTATTTAATTGTCCTTGAACTTTCTATGGAAATGCTCAAGATGATTAGCAACAAAAATATGCAATAAAACAAGTGGTCAAGTAAGCAACAGACCAATGGATGAGCATCAGCCCACAAGAAAGGGAGGCAAGGGAGGGGAGGAAGAGTCCCGTTTTATCCCTGTTTTATCTCCATGCTAATTACAATGCCTAAGGCAGGGTTGGGGAATCTGTGACTCTTCTGAGGCTGTTGGACCACACCGCCCAGCAGTCCCAGCCAGCATGGCAATTGGTCTGGGTTAACAGGAGTCAGCATGCAACAACGTCAGCGGGGTCTCAGATTCCCCAGCCCTGGTTTAAGGGCTCCCACATGGACAGCGGATGTTCTGGAACTGAGAGACAGAAATAGGGCTAAAGAAAACTAAGTCCTCCTCAGAATAGACCCACTGAAATGAATGGACCTAAGTTAGTTATGCCATTAATTTCAATGGGTTTGTCTGAGTAGGACATAGTTGGATACACCATTCAAAAGCTCTGATATCATCTCTTCCACCAGGCCATTCACAATCTAAAGAGAAATATAAATATTGAGCAGAATCCAGAATGAAGTTCTCTCCTGTGCAAGAGCCACTGAAATGAACAGGAGCTCCCCAAAAGCTTCCCCAAATTCATGAGGCTCACCTTGGCTTCTTCCTCTTGTGCTTTTTTCACTATTGCTTGCAACTGCACTTCACGCTTAAATTCAGCATGGAGTAATTTTTCCTCCATCATCCTCCGCCTCTGATCTAGCAATTCTTCCTTCCACTTTCGCACATCTTTTTCCTACATAAAGTTGGCAAATAGTAAGTAAAGCAACAGATCCCTTGATAACTTTCATTCTGCAACTTTTGACTACATTAACAACATACACACAATGATTCAGTTCACACATCACAGTAAATCATAGTTAATGGTTTTATTAGAGGTTTTAAAGCAGAGGTTGGGTGGCCATCTGTCATGCATTACAGGGGAGGGGGTTGGACTAGAGGACCTTTGGGTTCTATGGTTCTATACTGTGAATGGGTCATTCCTATATCCCTGGCTTAGCAGTACATTCAAACTGAGGATTGAAACCATGATTAGTAAGCCAAAAAGAAGCTTAGGCTACAGAATATAATTTACTGAGAATGAAGAAACCCAGAATCTCAGGTTTGGACATAATGCTAAGTCAGGATCATGGCTTACTTCCTCCCTACATGAGTCAGCAGCAATGAAGTAGACAAGATTTGATTAAGCACAGTAAATCATGATTTATGGCTTACTATAGGTCTATATTGTGTTAAATTCTCAGGATATTTTTATTCCACTTTTCTGCCAACAATTCAATAAATATAACCATTTAAGTGCCATTAGAAATACTGCTTAGAGTAATCTTGGAGCAATGTCAGCCTAACTCAAAACTGAATAGTGACGATATTGTGAAGTCTTTCAATCAAGGTTAGCATTTATGGCACCAACCATGAGGAATATGGAGTTAAGGAAAGATGTCATAAATCTCATATTTCATGAGTTGGCAATCATTCCAAGTTTAATGCATGTCAACATTTCAAAAGGTCTAACATAACGCAATACACAGCATGACAAAAGCTCTCACTTCACTTAACGTAAGAGAAGCAAATGAACCTTGAAACCTCAGGTAATATTTACCAGCACCAATCCCATGCTAGGGGAAATATTTGCATAAGACAGACAAAGATCAGGAAAATATAATTTTACAGGATGTCATTGCTTAAGTATCTGAGTAATTTATAGTCTAAATGCTTTAAGGAGGGTTGGAAGAACAGAATCAGACATTGAAGATGGAGTTGTTTCTAAAGAATAAAAATGCCTCCCAACAGGTCCATTAAAATACTCCTCTAAATCATATTACAGGGGGTAGAAAACTGGCCTCAGGTTTGTCTATTACCTCCTCTCTTTCTGTTGTGTGCTCCAATTCTCCCCTTCCTAGTTTGCACAAAACATAGTTTGCCTAATTTGGACATGAGGGCAAATCATGGCTAGCACAAACCAGGAAGTTAGGGAGAGAATCAGAGCTCCCAAGAGGGGAAGGAAGCATGCGGGTTTGGGGTCTACAAAGTACAGTGTTCTGTACAGTGGTACCTTGGTTCTCAAATGCCTTGGTTCTCAAACGCTGAAAATCTGGAAGTAAGTGTTCTGGTTTTCAAATGTTTTTCGGAAGAGGACATCCAATGTGGCTGTCAGCTACCGTTTCCGGGGCACCAGCACCAACCAGAACCTGCACTTTGGTTTGTGAACATTTCAGAAGTCAAATGGACTTCCGGAACGGATTACGTTTGGTGCTTTTGTTTTTGCTGTTTATTTTGCATTTTTGTTTTTGAGGCTTATTCGGTTAATTTGTTTTTGTGACTGTGTGGAACCCTGTTCAGCTACTGATTGATTTTGTGACTGCAGAAATGGATAAAAGCCCCCCATCCAAACAATGACTATCATCAGAGCAGGTAAGAATTTATTTTTATTTTTATCATCTACCATACTGTCTTATTTATTTTATAGTACATAGTTTATTGCTTTCATTTTATGGATCAGTAGTCTCGTTAGATAGTAAAATTCATGTTAAATTGTTGTTTTAGGAGTTGTCTTCAAAAGTCTGGAACGGATTAATCCATTTTGCATTACTTTCCATGGGAAAGTGTGCCTTGGTTTTGGAATGCTTTGGTTTTGGACTTCTGGAATGGATTAAGTCTGAGAACCAAGGCACCACTGTACTATTGAAATATTCAGTATGCTTCTGAATACCAATTACTGGGAATCACAAGGAGGGAGGGGCTGTTACCCTCAGGTTCTGCCTAGCTTCTCACAGACATCTGGATGCCGCTGTGAGAACAGAATCCTGGACTATTTAAGGCATTGGTCTGATTCAGCAGGGCAAGAGCCCTAGGAGGACAAACTGGATTCCGCACGCTGTATTCAGAACACCTTCAAGCTGAAAGGACTAGAACAATACACTGAGGTCCTATTCAGAGACACACCCACCTTAGTACATTGTACATGAGCAGACAATAATCACATCCACATAGAAGGGAGGTCAATGATTCCCATCCTCATCACACACTGTTCCCTGAGGGTCCCCTGCAACTCAGGAAAATCTTTTCAGGGAATATATGGGGTTAAAGTGAGAAAGTGCTTCTGAAATCCCCAGCTGCCGTGTCAAACACTACACATGGACCTTTGAAATCCAACCAGCATATTTTTGGAGAATGCTCTTCTGAATGTGCATTGACCAGTTGTTCCCAAAGGCATGAGTGTGGCCCAAAGATCTAGCAAAAGGTATGATTATGAGTCACAATGGAGCATGAAAAGCTAAACTACAGCAAACGTACCCGTTCCATTAATTTCTGAAGCTTTAGCGTTTTCTCCTCACGCAGTTTCTCTCTCAGCTGTTGCGCTTTCATCTGCTTTTCTTCATGTTTCTTTTTAGATTCTGCTATTGTCCTTTTGAAATAAATATTTGAAAAGGCTAATGGGACAATGAATCAAAACAAAGGTATGTGGGGAAACCTGAAACTTACATTACCGGGCAACAATTGAAGAAATCGCTCACAAATATCTAGTTCAGGCACTGAACATAATTTTGGAATAGTTTAAGCTATGGCTTATACCCAAGTAAATGCTACTCAGAGTAGGCCCATTTAAATCAATGAATTGAACTTAGTTGAGTCCATCAATTTAGCAAGGATTATCATTGAAACAAACCTCAAAACTTTCTATTCATCATGGAAGCACATGGAAGGGCTTTCTTTGACCCTCGAAAATATATTTGGATCTGAAGAAAGACTCGGGGGGGGGGGGGGCGGACAGAAAAGCCCTGCTGCATGTGTCCCATGCAGGCCCTTTGGGATCACAACTGAAGTGATTTACCACATGGTCAAGCAACAGCAGTGGTGATGTTCAGGGTGGGAATGTGCAGTGGCAAAAAACCCTCTGGAAATTACTGTATTTTTCCGTGTATACGACTAGGGTTTTTTTCCTTAAAAATAATGTCAAAAATTAGGAGGCGTCTTATACATGGGACCATCTCCCCCCATTTTCGTAAATATGAGTACCCCAAAATAGGGGGGGGGTGTTTTATACATAGGGGCGTCTTAAGGATGGAAATATACGGTAATCAAGATTCAACTCTAAAATATGTTAAGCTCTAAGGTACCATTGGACCTTAAGTTCCTGGCGGGCTCTGGTCCATGGGGTCCATGGGGTCACGAAGAGTCAGACACGACTAAATGACTAAACAACAACAACCACCACCATTGGACCTAGTATTCTTTCTGTTCATATGATACATATGATTTAGCTGGGCTTTTTTTTTTCAGCCAGAACTCACTGGAACTAAGTTCTGGCCTCTCTCAGATGGGCACTATTGCCATTCTAAGAGAACAAGGTAGGCGTTCGTGTTCAGTTCCGGCACCTCTTTTTCTAGGAAAATAGCACCATGGTTTAGTGAGAATGGACTGTAAGGAACGGCTATCACATACGGAGTCTGAAGCAATTAGTGAAGAGATAATATGGGAGTTTGCCTCAATGGCCAAGTTAGCTCATTATGTTGGGAGTTAAAAATAAATGATAAAGACAAGATAAATTTGGTGGGCTTCTCTGGTGGTGGCAGCAGCACTCTGAGCAGCTCCTCTGCCTGAGACCCAGAAGAAACACTGCCAGTCAGAATAGGGAAGGCTGGGTTAGATGGACAAATAAATAGTATGACTTCGTAAAAGGCAGCTTCCTATGCTCTAATAATTAATATATACAGTGGTACCTCAGGTTAAGAACTTAATTAGTTCTGGAGGTCTGTTCTTAACCTAAAACTGTTCTTAACCTGAAGCACCACTTTAGCTAATGGGGCCTCCCGCTGCTGCCATGCCGTGATTTCTGTTCTCATCCTGAAGCAAAGTTCTTAACCTAAGGTACTATTTCTGGGTTAGCGGAGTCTGTAACCTCAAGCGTCTGTAACCTGAGGTACCACTGTACTGGTAATTCAGCTATGGAATTTGATCCTGTTGAGCTTATTCTATACCAAAAGTTTAAAAATATTAAAGACCTCTTGCGAGATGGTGAGGAGAGTTTCTCATGCATGTGTATTCCGTGGCCGGGTGGACGAGCTGGTTCTTCTTCTACAATGTCGCCCCAAGTGTTATTTTGACGCCATGATTCACGAGCTGCACAAAAGCAGGATCCCTTTTTAAAGTAAAAGCTAGCATATGGGAAGCAAAATATCCTCAATATTTACTCTGGTACATGATCCTACTCCCAGTTGGCCATGCCACTCTCAACGAGCACATTCTAAAATTGTTGACTGTTGTAGCACTTGTGCCGTAACATTGGTGAATTTGGTCTTGTTCACACATCACAGTAAATCGCAGTTAATGGTTTACCATGAACCAAATGACCTTGGATGCTGCTGTTCCCCTCTGATGCACAGGAGAAACAAATCATGATCCCCGGCTTATGTCTGAACCAAGGTTTGAGGTTTGTTTCACTCAAACAAACCATGTTCTGTAAGCTAAGAACAAATCTTGGCTACAGACTGTAGTTTATCTGGAGTGAAATAAACCAAAACCCTTGATTTGGACATAATGCTAAGCCAGGGCTTGTGGTTTGTTTCTCTTGGATGCTAGTGCGAAGCTGCAACTGATATGTTTGTGGCAAACCATGGTTTAACGTGATGTTCAAACTTGGCCTTTGTTATCAAAAATACAATAAAGTTTTAAAAACAAATCAAAGGAATAGTGCATGTACAGAATTTGTTCCATTCTGGAATGTAATCAGAATGGAAATGACAAAAGAGAGAATTCTGGAACAATAATATAGTGAAAATGTTCCCTTTTATTATTCCGTAGTTGTTGTTTTTTTAATTAAACAATTGCATTAATATCAAAACCACTTGCCTGATAATATTTGCACGGTACACCAAACTTTGGTGATGGTTATCACTCTCACAAATTTATTGTGATTAAAAAGCAAGGGGAATAAAGGGGCGGGTGACAGAATGAAAGCCTTAAGACATGCGCTCTGATATTGTTAATTCACATTTCTGGACAAGGAAGTTTACCTTCATAGTCTGCCAGGACATCATTCCAGTCCATGGAAATTCCACAGAAAGATGTGCTTCCACTGCCCATGCCAGCCTAAAATTCCATAGTGCAAAACAGAAAACAGAAACCAAACTTTCTATTTGGAAAAGAAACCTTTCTTACACTCACCATTCCATGCAAACTATATATAAATGCAAAAATAAATCAAATGTTCAAGAGCATCTTTCTTCCAGTCTCCTTTAAAATAGCAAACCAACACAAAAGGCAGCTGTTGTCGCTATTATGGCCCACTTCAGACATAATAGGAAACCAATGTTTTTGCTGTGAGAAAAAGCAGATTGGGCCTTACACATTCTTCCTGCCCTCCTTTCACACCTGTAAGGTATAGCTTTCCATTTTAACCTAACCTTAGTTCTTTTAGGACCAAACTTGGAAACTGAAGGTTTTTAAAACTATGGTTTGAGAACAAGGCAGGATCTGAAAGTATGATTTGATCCTGGTTTGTTCTCATTGACCATAGCTTAAAGCAAGAGTGGCTAACTCGTGGCCCTCCAGATGTTGCCGGATGCCAACTCTCATCAACCCCAGCAGGCATAGCGCATGTCAGGGATGATGGGAGCAGAAGTTCAGCACCTCCAGAAGTCTAGAGATTATTTATCATTCACTGCATTTTTGAACACCTTTTCTATTAAGGCACCTAAGGCATTTACAATTTAAAATATAAATACACACAAATGATACAACATCTTCTCAGGCCAACAGCAGTAGCTGACGGCATTAGCTTTTTGGATTGGGCATCCTGGCTTCAGAAGACAACTGCAGTACAGTACTCAGGCAGGTCTCTATGGGAAGTGGCGTTCCTGAGTCATATAGGGCTTTTAAGGTCAAGAAAGGCGCTTTCTTTAAAACATGTATTTTTACAATGTCCTATACTTACTAAGTTTTGGGGGAAAGCAATGGATTATATAAAATGTCACTGTATGGAAAAAGCTAAAAATTTCAGAGGATTATATTCTGACAACTGGACAATGGAAATGGATTCTCCGTGCCCTTACTATGGCCAAAAGACTGATATTGTTGCATTTACACTGGAAAGATAAATATAGGGATCCATTTATTCAATGGATTGAAGATCTGTTTACACTTGCCACCTATGAGCGGATGGCTTATAAACTTGACTTCGCATGGACAAGTATAATGAAAATTGGATCTCAGTGATAAAAACTGTGATAAAAACCTCAGTGATAAAAACTCAGTAGCTTAAAAATTGAAATTGTTAATTGTTAACAATTGCTATAGTGATATTATGTATATTTCTTTTTTCCTTTTCTTGACTTCAAAAAACAAGTACCTTATATGCAAATATGATAACAACAACAACGATGATGATGAACAGAGCCTTCAACTGAGCCTGGAAACTAATTCCAGTCATGCTAGAACCTGTGTTACTTTTTTTTTGTCTCCCTGGCACATCAGACAGTTACTTTGCTACAGTGAAAACTATACAAATATGTAAAACTATTGTCAAATTCTAGCCTGTTTTGGGAATATTAACCTGATCCACTATAAATTATTTCAACACATGCAGAAAACTCACGGAAAAGTCACTGTCATTGTCTGTTTCAATGTTTATGTAATTGTTCTCCTCGGCTTCAATTTCTCTGGTTAACTGTTCTTCTTCCGCAATGGCACTTGCAATAGCCTCTTCGTTGGCCTTTTCCAGGCGATCTGCTAACTCCTCTTTTTTAGCAAGAACTTCAGCCATGGACTAAAGAAACAAAACCAAAATCAGAGTTCATCTGGAAGCCTGAAAATACTTTACTGCTATGTAAATGGTTCTCCCATTCCAAGTGTCAACCTGATGGTATTTGACCCCCATCATTCATATATCCAACTATCTGACTTTCCATTCCTCCCTTTCCCTCAGAGGTGGTACAGTGGTACCTTGGGTTACATACGCTTCAGGTTACAGACTCCGCTAACCCAGAAATAGTACCTCGGGTTAAGAACTTTATTTCAGGGTGAGAACAGAAATCGCATGGCAGCGGGAGGCCCCCATTAGCTAAAGTGGTACCTCAAGTTAAGAACAGTTTCAGGTTAAGAACGGACCTCCGGAATGAATTAAGTACGTAACCCGAGGTACCACTGTATAGTAAGGTAAAGGACCCCTGAATGGTTAAGTTCAGTCAAATTTGACTATCGGCTGGGGCGCTCATCTCTGCTTTCAGGCCGAGGGAGCCAGCGTTTGTCCACAGCAGCTGTTTCAGGTCATGTGGCCAGCAGGACTAAACCGCTTCTGGCGCACAGAATACCATGCCAAGTGCCAGAGCGCAGGGAAACACCATTTACCTTCCCACCTATTTATCTACTCGTGCTGGTATGCTTTCGAACTGCTAGGAGTAAGTAACTCGAGTAAGTAACTGCTTTCCTACATTTATATGTAGGCAGCATTGGTATTTGGCACCCCTTCTGGACCTTAAAAACAAAGAGATAAGATTCACCACTGGACCTGCCAAAAACCAGCCAAACAGCTCTTCCTCTAGTTCCACTCCCAGGCCGTTAGGAGCATGCAGATGCACTGATGGCTCTGCTACCATCTTGGAGACGCTAGGGGATTGAACCTGTGACCTCCCAGGCATCTCCTTTATCACTGCATTATACCCCCTCATACTTGACTAATACAGCTGTGTTACAGAAGGGGAAGGTGGTAACTATTTACTACATGCCATTAAGTTTGGGGACTTGTTTTTAGAACAGATCCTCTTGCCCATCTGCAAGCGCTCACATTTGAAATATCTGCAGGGTCCATTTCTCTTTCAATCTTATTTTTTTCTGTTTGACTCCCTTCATCGCTCCTGGAATCAGTAGAGATTATTTCTTCCACCTGAAGACTTTTTGAAGTATGTTCAGCCTCTAAGAGAACCACAGGCACTTCAGAAGATGGAAGTAGAGAACTACCTGGCAAACCGTTGCTCTTCTCAGAGATCTTGATGTCCTCAAGGACACGGGCTGCGAACTAATATGCAAGATAGACAGAAATCGATACTGAGCTTCCAAACACAACCGCACCCATACATTTGACCAAGAGCAAATTCTGCTTAAGGGATTTTGTCATTTCTACTCTGCGTAAGAGTTCATTGCTTAGCATAGCTTGAAATACTTTACACACTTGTAATAATTAAAATCAAGGTTTTTGGTTTTTTTACAAATACAGTCATACCTCATGTTGCGAACGCTGCGGGTTACGTCTTTTCAGGTTGCGTCCTGCGGCGACCCAGAAGTACCGGAAAGGGTTACTTCTGGTTTCGCCGCTCACGCATGCACAGACGCGCAAAACGACGTCACACGCATGCGCAGAAGCGGCGAATCATGACCTGCACAGACATGGGTTGCGTTCCGTTCAGGTTGTGAATGGGGCTCCAGAACAGATCCCGTTCGCAACCAGAGGTACCACTGTGCTGAATTTTCTAAAAGCTGTTGGGGATGGTGATCTTTCAAGAAACATTATGTCAGGGAAGAGTTAGAGTTAGAAGTTTCCAGTTTCCCAGAGGGAGAAAGCTTTCCCCAAGGGGGGGAGGAGAGCAGTGAATCTAATAGAAGAGAGCAAGAGGAACAACAGGGAGGGACCGGCTGTTCCCAGGAAAGGCAAGGGTTCAGTTCAGAAGCAGAACTCAGAAGGTATCTGAAATAAGTGACTCTGAGGAATAATAGTTAAAGATAAGAACCGTTTATAAGATTGTTTCTTAATACGCAATAAAAAGTTATAAAAGAACAAGAAGTGTTTGTGTGGTGATCTGAAGAGGACAACGACCAGTCCTAATGCATTAGTTTATTAATCTCCAGCATTAATTTTCTTTTTATAGCAAGTACCTAATGCTTAATAATTTTACTTGCAACAGTTAGCTCCCAACATTCTTTTGAAAACAGTTCCCCTCAACTGCATGTACCTGAGTCCTTTCAGCAAGGGGGTGCTCAGACAGACAGCAAGAATCTTTGGGGGCAGGCTCTACAGTTTTAGATAGACTCTCTTCATTTAGCAAGGCCTTCTGCTTATTCTCTGGTGGTTGAAGAGCGACATTTTCTTTGTCGCTGTCATCCTTGAAGCGTGATAACTCTGTACATGAAGTTGGTTTTGTGGCCAAAGCAGAAGACTTGGACCTCACAGGTCTTCCACGATGGACTGTTTCCCATCCTTCAGCATCCCTCCGCTCTACATGGCACCATTAAAAAGCAAAGCAAGAAATCAAAAGCAAGATTGAGTACAAATATCTGAGCACACAGAAATCAGGAGTGAGGGACGAGCCATGTGTCCTGGAATCATAGACTTGTGGGGGTTTTAGGGACCCCCAAGGTCATCTAGCCCAACCCCAGGCAATGCAGGAATCTTAACTAAAGCATCCAGGACAGATGGCCATCCAAACTCTGCTTAAAAACCTTCATGGGAGGAGAGTCCACAACCTCCTGAGTCTTTATGCCTAAATCAGTTCTGTTCCACTTCCTCATAATTCCAAAAAAATTAAAATAAAAACTGCAGAAAAGCCGATATTTCAATTTTTCTAAAACACATATATTATAAATATATGTGTTATAAGTATAAGATATATTATATCTTATCTTATAATATGCATTTTGATATTTTTGATCTGAAAATTGCATTGCAAAATCCGAAGAATAGCTATGGCTAAGTAAATAGTCCTGTGGCCTTTTACTGTTACTGTTATGGTTTGTTACTGTGCTGTGCTTTTTTGTGTTTTTATATTATAAACCACCCTGTAATCCTCAGATGAAGGTAAGTATAGAATATTTATAGTATATAAATAAAATAAAAATATGTTCCAATCTGTGCATTAGTCCGGGGGGGGGGGGTGATTAGGTCCACTCATATTGAAATTCACAAAGAACTAATTCCTCAAATATTCCTGTCAGGAGGACGTTTTCTGGCAAAGGGATGTGCGTATCAAATACCTTAACTAGTTGACTTTCCTGCTCTGATTCTGCAAATGGAGCCACACAGCACTTACATTTGCATAGGCGCTATGAATTTTAAAAAGCAACAGAGAGAGGCCTGTGGCATCTTAAAGACTAAAAGAACTTTTACAGGGTAAGTTTGCATGGATTAGAGCCAACTGTGTCCGATATGTAAGAAAGGCCTCAGCTAAGTGGCAGAGGACGCCCTGAGCTCAGTCCCCGGCACCAGGCAGCAGAGCTGGGCAAGATCTTTCCACGCCAGAGACACTGGAGATCTGCTTCCAGAGTGGTGCATTCCAGCTGCTGCTGAACGAAAACTCCCATCACCCCTGACCCTTGGCCATTCTGGCTGGAGCTGACAGGAGTCCAGCAGCACGTGGGGGGCACCACGTTGGCTACCCTGAGGTAGACAGGCTTGGGCTGGATTTGGCCCATGGTCTAACTTAATAGGAGGCAACGTGTGATTCTGAGCACTGCACATTAAAGGGGGGAAATGATTTAGCAATTCTAAATGCACCAACAGAAGCTGGCTTAAATTAAATTTAAAAGAAAACAATGCTGGAGTGTAAAGTAACATGGGTTTTACTCTACTCAGATTACAAACAAATCTTTATCTCCAGGGGAATTTTACTCTTTAGGACGAGCATGGTTTGTGTGACCTGGGGTGGAGGGGACTTTAAAGAGTATAAAGCACTATTTGAAAAAAAATGCTGTTTAAAAACTGGAACTCATCCATTAGGCAAGGATACTGCCAACACAAACATTAGAAAGTTATAAAATATAAAAACAATAAAAGAAAAATGGTCACAGGAGGCAAATTTGAATCAAAATTTAGTACCTAAAGAAAGCTAGATGTTAATTATGAATATTTGTTAATGCTACTTTTATATCTAAAAGGTTTTAAAGAAGCATTTCAATAAGAAATGAGAAGGATCTATAAAGAATAGCTATTCAGGCAGAATAACAAATCACACACAGGAAACTGATAAAAAGATTGTCATCCCGATTTGCAAGCAAAGGCTATTATAACATATAGAGTTTGAGTTATATAATCATTACTGTACGCTAAGTTTTCTCAAGGCTCCTCATGACCACAAAAAGATGCGAAGCCAAGTCAAAAAGCACTGAGAAGAAATATTATCTGTAGCAAGCTGCTCAAACATGGGGGCAGATGGGAAGGGAAAAGTGGAAAAGATTCGCCTTAAGGAAGAATTAAGAGACGTAGTAAAGAGCAGTCACCAAACTGAGGGGATAAAGGAGCTGCCTTTAATGACAACCCCAAGCCCTGACTTCCCACCCTCTTTTTAACCAAATCATGTCCAGAGGCTATCGGGAAAGATGGAACCAGGGCCCCTCTGGACTCTATCCTGATAAAGATGGAGCTGTGTCATGGGTCCAGGCTCCGCTTTAGAGAGAGGGACGGAACACCAAGAAGACAGAGAGGAGTAGGCTGTTGAACCACCACGAGGCACAGTCCGTAAAGCGGCAGAGAAAGAGGAGACCCAAGGGACAGTGAGGCAGAAGGTCTGCTTCCCTCCTCCAATTCCACCCCAGAGGGCCTCCCTCCACTGCCAAGCCAAGCACAGTTGTCACTGGAGCAAACAATCACGGCCCCTCAAGGAAGGCAGATCCATCTTGATCCAGGGCTACGTACACTTACATTATTGTACTTCAAGTAAAGCCAATGGCCCATCTAGTCTAGCATCCTGTTATCACAGTGGCTAAACAGATGGATGAGAGAAACCAGCATGCAGGGCCCGCCAACAGCAGCCTGGAACATAGCTATCATTTCGAGTTTGCAATGCAGTTCTCAGATTAAAAAAACAAACCCCAGTGCCCTCCAGGCATTGTTGGATTGCAACACCCATCATCTGCCGTTAGCATGGTCAATGGTCAGGGCTGATGGGAACTGCAGTTCACAACATCTGGAGGGCAGCATAAATAGGAAACATGCCTTTTAAAAATGGTGCTTTACATTACATGACTTAACAGGGTGTGCAGTTGGTGCCCTTAATACCAGACACACACTTTGAGGTTGGATGGGAGTGTCCATACTAAGACCACAAACTGAAACTAGAAAGGAGAAGGTTTTTGTTTTAGTTAAGTGTGGGGCACTTTATGGGCAAGCCCACACTGAGTATCACAATCTGGATTGTGTTACATGCCCAGTTTTGTCAATGAATAATTCATTGGGGTATTCTGACAATTCTCTAGTCACATCTGAGCTTCCCACTCTCGGCTTCTTCTTGTATTACACTGAAGTGACAAACCATCTGTTATTGTAAGCCCCCACCACCCCACCTCCCAAAGCCACTTAGGCGTTATGCCTCCAACATCACTGCATCTGCAACCCTATTAACAAGACTAGTGAGAAAAGGGCCCCTTTGCACTATGGTAAGCTGTCGGTTCCTGATATTAAAACATCTCTTTCAAAGAGATCTGTCACACTGAATGTTGTCTTCTACCATTACTTAGCTCACACTCATTGAAATATTTTACTAGAACAAAGATACCCAGCATGGTGCTCACCAGATATTGTGGACTCACTCTCCACAGCCCTGACTACTGGTGGGGCTGAGGACAGGTGGAGTTTAACATCTGGAGGATACAACATTGGCTACCCTGATCTAAAGAACCTGTTTCAGGGCTACAAAGAATCACAACCTTACCAGCAGCCAGCAAATGTCACTGGTAATTGCAAAAGGGAAACAGACTCATTTCCTGCACTTCAGTCCACTCTAACAGGAGTTGGAGGTAGAACAAATAGCTCTCAACCAACTTGACCACCTAGGGCAAGTGCTCTCTCACTACCTTAGTAGAGTTCTTTGAGTGTCAACAAGCATCAGACAGAGGTTTCCTTGGACTTTCAAAAGTCTTTCTACAAAGATTCCCGAGTAAGCTTAGGAGTCCAGGAATAGAGAGGAATAAGAGGACAAGTCCTATTATGGATAGGGAACAGGTCCACACAAGGGCAGGACCCCTAATTCAATAAGAGTTAAATACACAGGTTCTCAAAATGAGTTGGTTCCAAACAGTCTATATCTCAGTGAATTCTATATTGCTCCTAAATCCTGAACTGCTGCCTTCTGTTCATGTGAGGGTTTTCTGAGGTCCAGTGTGACTCCTGTGCCCTGCTTCCTGATTAATGAAGTCCCTCCTCAGAGAGGAGTGTGAGCTAAGGAATGAGCTGCCTGGATGCACGTGCAAACACTACCCCATGGCTTCTGATCCCAGCCAATAGGTTGTGATGTTCAAATCTCAAAACCCATGTTCTAGCTTGTTGTTATTATTTATTGTTTGTAAGCTGCTTTGTGATTCATTTGAATGAAAAGCGGCATAGAAATATAATGAATAAATCACTCAATCAATATTTGGTTCACTGTTGTTAAAATTTAAGTAGTACTTTTAAGATTACTTAAATGAATGACTTTTTTAAATGAATGGTGCTAGGTTTTTATTTTTCAGTGGTGCCCCGCAAGACGAATGCCTCGCAAGACGAAAAACTCGCTAGACGAAAGAGTTTTCCATTTTTTGAGTCGTTCCGCAAGACAAATTTCCCTATGGGCTTGCTTCGCAAGACGAAACGTCTTGCGAGTTCTTGCGAGTTTGTTTCCTTTTTCTTAAAGCCGCTAAGCCGTTAATAGCCGCTAAGCCGTTAACAGCCGCTAAGCCGCTAATAGCCGCTAACAGCCGTGCTTCGCAAGACGAAAAAACCGCAAGACGAAGAGACTCGCGGAACGGATTAATTTCGTCTTGCGAGGCACCACTGTTTATCCAATAGCACCCAGAGAACCACGTTTTCCACCCTGTATGTAGAGTGTTCATATTAATATCAATAGAATTACT
Source organism: Podarcis pityusensis (assembly GCF_964106645.2). Classification (NCBI taxonomy): domain Eukaryota; kingdom Metazoa; phylum Chordata; class Lepidosauria; order Squamata; family Lacertidae; genus Podarcis; species Podarcis pityusensis. The sequence goes on along the minus strand of NC_138034.1, from coordinate 1,855,718 downwards.
ACTGAGTAGATATTGAATTATTAGATCACTAATAGAACACAAATAAGGAATTAACCTGTTATGGAACTCCAGGCTCTCAGTACAAAATCCAGAGAAACTTTTAAAGCAAGAGAAACTACAGCTAGATAGGATTCCACTTGTACTCAAACAACATGTTATCCATTACCGTATTTTTCGCCCCATAGGACGCACTTTTTCCCCTCCAAAAATGAAGGGGAAATGTGTGTGCGTCCTATGGGGCGAATGCAGGCTTTCGCTGAAGCCTGGAGAGCGAGAGGCATTGGTGCGCACCGACCCCTCTCGCTCTCCAGGCTTCAGGAAGCTATCCACAAGCCTTGCAAGCCCGGTGGGAGTTACCGTGGGCTCACAAGGCTTGCGGGCAGCAGCCTGCAGCCCCGGCAAGTGTCCGCAAGCCTTGCGCGCCCGGCAGGAGGTCCCGCCGAGCGCGCGAGGCTTGGGGCGGCAGCCTGTCCCCCGAAGCACGGGGCACCCTCCGGAGGTCTCCCCGTGCTTCGGGCGAGTGTCTGCAAGCCTTGCGCGCCCGGCAGGAGGTCCCGCCGGCGCGTGAGGCTTGGGGCGGCAGCTTGTCGCCCGAAGCACGGGGAGCCCTCCGGAGGGTGCCCCGTGCTTCGGGCAGGTGTGCGCAAGGCTTGGGGCGGCAGCCGCGGCGGGGGGGGAATAATTTTTTTTATTCATTTCCCCCCCCCAAAAAAAATGAGGTGCGTCCTATGAGCCGGTGCGCCCTATAGGACGAAAAATACGGTATCTTTTTTAAACTTGTGTCTCTACAGGCACATGGTCTACCTATCGGCTTTTTCTTGAAAATATTAGCCAAATGCTGCTCTTGTGGGGTCACTTGTCTAAACTTGTGAAACTCAACACTTTTGGGGTTGTTTTTTTAATAGTGGTCCCTGATGCCCATGATGATGTATAAAGTGTCTATGAGAATTTTAAAACAAAGGGGGAACAAATCCAGTACTTTTTAATTACGTAAGAAAAAACCCCTTAATACTCTTCTAATTCTTTACATTTAGGTTAGTAGTCAGCAATGAAAAGAGCAAGGAAGCTTGTGGCACCTTAAAAACGAACAGATTTATTGTGGCACAAAATTGCACGCACCAGCGTTCAGGACACAATAAATCTGTGAGTCTTTTAAGACTCTTACAGTAAAAACAAACTAACAAGCCTACCCCTCTGAAATAGTCAGATGGATTACTAAGCTATATCTTTTTAACTTGTCCAAACAAAAGAAATACTTAGTTTTTAATGGATAAACATAAACAGTAACTCATGGCACAAACACTGAACAATGCAGCTCCAATTGTTGCTTCTTACAGGGCCAGCCTTGTATTTTCTTGTACCTGTCCCTGATAAATCACTATTTCCATTTTTGTATTTGGACAGTGTCTAGTTTATGTATGATCTTTGTCTACACTGCCCAATTAACTCAGTTTTTCCAGTGACTGAAATTATTTTTGGAAAAAATGAAACAAAATTGATAAATACAAACTAAACTACCGTATTTTTCGCCCTATAGGACGCACCGGCCCATAGGACGCACTTATTTTGGGGGGGGGGAATAAAGGGGGGGATTATTTCCCCCCCCCGAGCCCCAAAGAGCAAAGAAGCCATGACAGCGAGCAGGATGGATCCCGCTCGCTGTCCTGGCTTCGTTTTTAGCCTCGGGGCTGGGGGTCCGGGAGCGAAGGCGAGGTTGCGCAATCTCGCCATCGCTCCCGGAGCTTGCTTGTGGGGCTGGGGGTGGGGGAAGCCTGAGCTTCCCCCGACCCCAGCCCCCAGAACAGGCTGTTGCCCGCAAGCTTTGCGCGCCCGGGGGGAACTCCCCCCGGGCGCGCAAGGCTTGCGGACACCTGCGCGAAGCACGGGGCGTCCTCCGGAGGGCGCCCCGTGCTTCAGGCTGCCGCCCGCAAGCCTTGCGAGCCCACGGGAACTCCCCCTGGGCGCGCAAGGCTTGCGGATAGCTTCCTGAAGCCTGGAGAGCGAGAGGGGTCGGTGCGCACCGGCGCCTCTCGCTCTCCAGGCTTCAGCGAAAGCCTGCATTCGCCCCATAGGACGCACACACATTTTCCCTTCATTTTTGAAGGGGAAAAAGTACGTCCTATAGGGCGAAAAATACGGTAATAATAAAAATCATCAGTACTAAACCAGTCTTCACCAATCTATGATTTCATGTTGGGGCTAATGAGAGCTAAAGTGCAAAACACCTGGAAGGCATCAGGGTGGGGGAAGCCTGGACTTAAATAACACACAAACGGCCTAAAGCCATTATGGAGCAGCATAAAATCAATATGAAAATAGTACTTAACAGCACTTGTTAGCATGAGTTTCTAAAGCTGTCATTTCTCCAAGTTTGTCAGCTTCCACAGTATCTCTAGAACAGGGGTTCCCAAAATGTGGTGCGAGGACTGTCTGTGGCATGCTCAAATTAAATATTCATAGAATTTTAATTGTAATTTTAATGCTTCTTTAATGTATTACTATTTGAATTCTATGAACTATATATATTTTCTCATTTATATATATTACAACTATTATTCAACCACAGTTTTAACATTTCCAACTTCAAAATGCTAATACAATGAAAGAAATAAAAGCAGCAATAAAAATACAATTAAGAATCATAGAGAATCTAGCACAGTGCATTGCAATTGTTATGTCTGGCAGGAAAATCATTAAATGGTCCACCAAGACTATCTGCAACTATCAAGTGGTTCATGAGGGCGAAAAGTTTGGAGACCACTGCTCTAGAAGTTAAATCCCTAAGAAGTCACATCTTGCTATGGATGCACCTCTGCCTCAAGTGCACATGCATATAAATGTATGCACATGACCATAAGGTACATTACTAATCAGGTCACTTATAGACACTTGCCATTTCTCCGTGAAGTTTTCTGCACTGGTGTTGGTATGCATTTTTGTGCTGTTGCCATCTCTGAACTGGTAACCGTTGCTATATGGTTTGCTTTCACTTTGTCTGCCCAACTTACACCCACTGGAGCCAGACGATTAGAAGTCACTGTTGCAGATGGTGTCCTAAGCAAAGAAAAAAGTCACACATCTAGCATTTTCATTAAGGACAGATTGATACCTTCCATGTATTCTTCGTCTCTCACTTTTTCAGTTCCTCATGGTTTCTATTGGCTCAACCTAACAATTAATTATCCAAAGCACAAAAATTAACTGTGATTGCACTACTCAACACCACTAATTTAAAATCTGAACATATAAAGATGCAGTCACATGACTATTCTACCCAAATAGGTTGATTTTATCAAAGTGGGATCCACATAGAACCATATAGAATACGTTTGTGGAAAATGGTCTAGAAACCTGGCAAAACAAAATGTTGAGCTTTGACAAAAGTATGTATGCTAACTTTCACTTGTGTTGCCTCTTTCCATGAACTACTTTTCCATCTAGTTCTCCACAGCAAAATGACAGCAAAGAGAGGCAAACTTCCTCTATTTCTTACACTGGAGCAAATTTCAAATTTGAAACTTGCATCCTCAAAGGCTCTAGCATGAGTTTAGGTGTGCATGAAGACAGTGATATTTATTTTTAATTTTAATCATTCCCTCTCATAGCAAACACATATGGTGAATGCTGAGAGAATGCTCAGAGGAACTGTAAGGTTTGCAGAGCAACAACAGCTACAACAACAATCATTCCATAATGGGGGGGCGGGGGGGACAAACAGCCCAACAATGATTGGAACATAGTAGCTAAGCAGGAAGAGAAAAATAGAAAACTGATGCAAGTTAAGTTTAGTAATAAAAGCTACAGTGAGAAATCTATGCCAATGAACAGATCTTTTCAAAACATCTCTGTTTTCACTCTTGAAATAGGAAAGTGTTTCAGTTTCCATACCCAAAGTTCAGACTTCTTCGAGCGTTTGATGTTACACTTATTCTGTCAGTTGATGGGCTTGGAATTACATGGCGTCCTGGAGACATCTTCTTTACTTCCCATGCTAGTGAAGTTGGCCTGCAAGTTCAACGTGGAATACTAAGTAAAAACTAGGCACTGGTATTCCTACTTGTTTGCAGTTAAAGCCACAATGTTGGATGCTGTAAAAGTGCACAATGCAAGGCCTGCAGACTGCATCTAGTGGTCTCCATGGAAGTGCTCTCAGCCACCCTCCTTGGTGCATGAGTTTATCCCTGATAATTGCCACATATGGAGAGTTCAGGGGTGGGCTAGATGAGCCTCGTGGTCCCTTTCTAGTCTATGATTCGGTCTGTCTAATCCACACTCTTGCTTAGAGCAGTAAAAGCCAGATGTTGGTGGGAAAGCCCATCGTGAGTGTTGGGGAAGGCCGCTCCCTCCACCGGCCTAGGGGGCGGGGCCCACACTCACCACCGCCACAGCTTTAAGAGGCTCCAGCGAGGCCTCAGGACACTGGTGCTGCTGCAGCAAATGTCGGAAATGTTTTTACATATTTTAAAATGTTTTAAAAGCGTTTTTACTTTGTTGCACCACTGTGAACGATGGTTTTTATTTACGTATTTTTATTTTATTTTATTTTTGTTTGGGGTCGGATAAATGTTGAGTGGGGTGGGGATTAGTTTTATTTTAGTATAATTGTTTTTGGCTTTGTTTTGCTTTTACTATTTTGTTGGGCCATTGTAAAGTTTGTATTTTGCTTTCTAAGGGGAAAGGGTCAGGGCTGCCTGGGAGTGGGCCTCAGCCAACAGAATAGCTGGGGCAGGTTCCACAGGGGCAGAAGCACCAGGACACCCGATCTCAGTGGTCACGGGCAGGAGGAGGAGCTATACTAATACCAGACCATTTAGTCATTGTCTGAGGACTATCCCTACCTCCAGGTCTGGTCCTGACCAGAAGGATACTGGAATCAGCAGGGGAAACCCACATGACCTGAAAGTGTTGCTGTGCAATGCCAGGTCAATGATGAATAAGACCACTGCCATCCACAACCTGATTGTGGATGGAGGATTTGACCTGGCATATGTGACAGAGACTTGGTTGGATGAAGCAGATGGGCCTGTCCTTGCTGCTGCTTGTCCACCAGGTTTCTCTTACACATGACAACCCAGGTCATGTGGGTGGGGAGGGGGGGGTTGCAGTGATTTTTAGGAAGTCATTAGTTTCCACCAGGCGTCCTATTGGGAAGACCCAGTTTTCTGAGTGCATGTTCTGGAAGTTGGGCAATAGGGGCAGTACAGGATTCCTTTTGGTGTACTGACCTCCCCGCTGCACCAAGGATTCCCTGCCCGAGCTGCTTCAGGTCATGGCAGATGTTCTCCTGGAGACACCTAGCTTGGTTGTCCTAGGGGATTTTAACATCCATGCCAACACAACCTTACAAGGGGCCGCTCGGGACTTCGTGGAAAGCATGGCCTCCATGGGGCTGTCCCTGAATAAGTCTGGCCCAAGTCATAGCCGCGGACATGCCTTAGACCTGGTGTTCACCTCTATGGATGCTGGTGATCTGACACTAAGTAAAAGCGAATCAAAAGAAGTGCCATGGTCAGATCACTTCCTGGTGCAACTGGACTTCTCCGCGACCCTTCCCCTCTGCAGAGAGGGGGGACCGATTTGGATGGTCCGCCCCCGCCACTTAATGGATCCAAATGGTTTCCAGGGAGTGGTAGGGGATGTTTTATCCCAAGTTGATGGCCTTTTAGCTAATTCCCTGGTGACCCGCTGGAATACGGAGTTAACCAGGGATATTGACTGTCTGGCTCCGAAGTGCCCTCTCCAATTGCATGGAGCCCGGACAGCCCTGTGGTTTTCCCCGGAGCTGAGGGGGATGAAACAATCGTTGAGACGGCTAGAGCGCTGGTGGCGGAAAACTCACTCTGAATCAGACACGGGTTAGAGCTCAAAGTCGAGCCTACCAAGTGGCAATGGCAACAGTGAAGAGGACTTTCTTCGCCGCTTCTATTGCATCTGCAGAAAACAGCAGCAGGAGACTCTTTCAGGTGGTTCGTAATCTATCGGAACCACCTTCGTCATCGGGGCCGGGTAGGGACCTCAAGATCTCCTGCAATGCTTTTGCAAAGTTTTTTGCAGATAAAGTCACTCAGATTCAGAAGGAGGTAGACTCTACCGTGGGAGCAGGGCCGGGGCGGGAGAGTGCTAGAGAATTGTCTAGTCATGTTATATGGGATCAATTTCAGTCTCCGAGGATGTGGACAAGCTGCTTGGACGAGTGAAACCAACCACCTGTCTTCTTGATCCTTGTCCATCCTGGCTAATAAAAGCAAGCAGGGAAGGGCAGGGCGATGGGCTTCGTGGGGTGGTGAATGATTCCCTCTGCGAGGGAACATTCCCAGATCCGCTGAAAGAGGCGGTCATTAAACAGCTTCTTAAAAAAACATCTTTAGACCTGGCCATTATGGCCATCTATCGCCCAGTCTCAAATCTTCCATTCTTGGGCAAGGTGATTGAGCGGGTGGTTGCTGAACAACTCCAAGCACGCCTGGAGGATGCGGACCATTTGGATCCCTTCCAATCGGGATTCAGGCTTCACCATGGGACTGAAACTGCCTTGGTCACCCTGGTCGATGATCTCTGGCGGGCTAGGGACAAAGGTACCTGAGAGCTGTTTCCTGGTTCTGCTGGATCTCTCAGTGGCCTTTGACACCATCGACCATAACATCCTTCTGGACCGTCTAGAGGGGCTGGGAGCACTGTTATACAGTGGTTCCGCTCCTTTCTCCTGAGTCGTGTCCAGAAAGTGGTGTTGGGGGATGAGTGTTCAGACCCCTGGGCTCTCACTTGTGGGGTGCCTCAAGGTTCCGTCCTCTCCCACATGCTTTTTAATATCTATATGAAGCCGCTGGGAGAGATCATCAGGGGGTTTGGGCTGGGTGTTCATCAGTATGCAGATGACACCCAGCTCTACCGCTCTTTTAAATCAGAACCAGTGAAGGCGGTGAAGGTCCTGTGTGAGTGCCTGGAGGCAGTTGGAGGATGGATGGCGGCTAACAGATTGAGGTTGAATCCTGACAAGACAGAAGTACTGTTTTGGGGGGACAGGGGGTGGGCGGGGGGGGGATTCCCTGGTCCTGAATGGGGTAACTGTGCCCCTGAAGGACCAGGTGCGCAGCCTGGGAGTCATTTTGGACTCACAGCTGTCCATGGAGAAACAGGTTAATTCTGTGTCCAGGGCAGCTGCCTACCAGCTCCACCCGGTACGCAGGCTGAGACCCTACCTGCCTGCGGACTGTCTTGCCAGAGGGGTGCATGCTCTAGTTATCTGCCGCTTGGACTACTGCAATGCGCTCTACGTGGAGCTACCTTTGAAGGTGACCCGGAAACTGCAATTAATCCAGAATGCGGCAGCCAGACTAATGACTGGGAGTGGCCGTCGGGACCACATAACACCGGTCCTGAGAGATATGCATTGGCTCCCAGTATGTTTCCGAGCACAATTCAAAGTGTTGGTGCTTACCTTTAAAGCCCTAAACGGCCTCGGTCCTGTATACCTGAAGGAGCATCTCCACCCCCATCGTTCAGCCAGTGAGATCCAGTGCCGAGGGCCTTCTGGCGGTTCCCTTATTGTGAGAAGTGAGGTTACAGGGAACCAGACAGAGGGCCTTCTCGGTAGTAGCGCCCGCCCTGTGGAACGCCCTCCCTTCAGATGTGAAGAAAATAAGCAGCTATCTTCTCTTTAAAAGACATCTGAAGGCAGCCCTGTTTAGGGAAGTTTTTAATATTTAATGCTGTATTGTTTTTAACACTTGATTGGAAGCCGCCCAGAGTGGCTGGGAAAACTCAGCCAGATGGGCAGGGTATAAATAATAAATTATTATTATTATTATTATTATTATTATTATTATTATCATTATCATTATCATCATCATCATCATCATCAGAGGATGAAGGCAATGAAGATGCCTGTTGTTTGCCCCTCCAGCAGCTGGAATTCAGAGGTTTAAGATTATGAAATCTGGATGTTTCATTCAGCTAATGTTGCCAGAGGCAATTGACAGAACTATCCTCCATGAACTAATTGAATCCCCTTGGTTGCGCCAGGAGACAAATGGTTAATTAAAACTTTAGAAGCATATAAATCAAACACACACAAGGCATAGCATCAATTTGAATGAATGAATGAATGAATGAGAAAAACTCCTTTAAAACTGAACCCTGCTGGAATGGAATAGCTATAGATAGGGGAAATGTTTCTTTTAGGTGATGTTCTCAAATTCAAACATTCATATGGCTGATGCTTCTTTCTGTTGAATAATAATTTTGATCTAGAATCTACATGATACAGAAGATGAAGTTGCATGAGCAAGAGCCTCAGATGAATTTGGGAAGCGGCCAGGTGGAGATCAGAGGACTCCATTATACAGAACCATCGTAACATTAGCGTTAAAAACGGCCAGAGAGAAATGGTTTACACAATCCTGGCTTACAAACCACAACACATCTGCATACAGCAACTTTACTCCACACTTCACATAAACAAGAATATAATAAACCAGGAACCCACAGTTAAGCATAACTGTGCATAGAGTTTGGTTCAGATATAACAGCCAAACCATGGCTTGGGTTTCAGGGTCGTGCCTTGAAGGGCTATGCGCCATCTTCCCCACTTGCACTGAGTTGCATCTCCCTCACTTCTGGTTCAACGTAACAATAGGTTTGCAGTAATCTCAGATCAGACAAACTTAGTGAGAACAAACTGCAGCTTGCCTCCAGATCTAGTTCAAATATGAGTTCCCATTCTAGTTTAGATGCAAACTATGGTTTACAATAATAACTGTTTACCTGATTTCAAACTACAGCTATTACAAATGAGGAAGGGAATTGAAGCACACATAGAGAAAGGAGTGCACAAGACTGAAGGCCAAACTCTGGTTAGGCCACAACATGCTAGCATTTGGGACACTATCTGAAACAAAGTGCCTGCCATATAGAGAACAAGCATAATAAAAACAACAACTACTATTATTATTATTATTATTATTATTATTATTATACCCCACCCATCTGGCTGGGTTTCCCAAGCACTCTGGGAGGCTCCCAGCAAAATATAAAAAACATAATAAAACATCAAACATTAAAAACTTCCCTGAACAGGGCTGCCTTCAGAGGTCTTCTAAATGTTGTTGTTTTTTATATCTCCTTGACAGCTGATGGGAGGGCATTCCATTAGGAGGGTGCTACTGCCAAGAAGGCCCTCTGCCTGGTTCCCTGTAACTTCACTTCCCATAGTGAGGGAACCACCAGAAGACCCTCGGAGGAGGACCTCCTTCAGGAGTACAGGGCCAGGGCTGTTTAGGGCTTTAAAGGTCAGCACCAACACCTTGAACTGTGCTCGGAAACATACTGGGAGCCAGTAAAGATCCTTTAGGACCAGTGTTATGTGGAAAGTTATATGGAAATATTTTTCCAATTACCTGCTCTGGGCATCAGCCTTCTCCAGCTTTTCTTGAAGCTGTATCCAATCAATCAAAGCCTTGAAATCTCGTACGTAGTTGTCTAGCATCATTAACACCTCCTACAACATAAATTTATCAAAGGAACATATCATATACAAACCAAGAACAGAAATGAAATAGAACGAACAAGGATCAACCCAGCAGCAAATAATTATGAGGAAAAAAACTGTTTTTAAAACAGTACTTATTCTATATAATATTTCACCAGCTACGGTATATCTAGACTGGCAGAACACACCTGATTTCCATTGTTTTGCAGCCTTTGGAGACAAGGCATTTATTGACGTTAAGAGAACAATGACAGTATTTTGGAGTTGGTGAAGCTTATCAAGTAATTCCCAGGAAGATGCAACAATAAGGAATAGTGGAAGGTGCAACAGCAGCAGGGCTGGTTGGCGTGGTGGTGGCGTAGAGGTCACCAGTGGCCCCCTATGCAGGCATGGGCTTTAGCAAACGCTCATCAATGCTGATTCCGACTCCAGCTCTCACTTCAATACTTAAAGGCCAAGTTCACATATTATGAGCCTAGGAAGCTGCCTTATACTGGTCCATCCAGCACAGTACCGTTACCATGGACTGACAGCAGTTCTCCAAGGTTTCAAACTGGGTTTCTCCCAGCCCTACTGGGAGCTGCTGGGGATTGGACCTGGGACCTTGGGCATTCATGTGCTCTACTACTGAGCTTGAGCCCTTCCCAAAGATTAATGGGTTTAGCCACCCTTGACTCTGAAACCAGTGACAATGGTACAGAAAATAAGACAGTTCAACAACAACAATAATAGAACAATAGCCATAATACATTACAATGAAGTTTAGATGCATACAAAATATATTCAATAAGTCAATTAACAGTGTCCAATTACACCATCATTATGTCCAGCTTAAGCAATCCATTCAGTACAGTGGTGCCCCGCAAGACGAATGCCTCGCAAGACGGAAAACCCGCTAGACGAAAGGGTTTTCCGTTTTGGAGGTGCTTCGCAAAACGAATTTCCTATGTGCTTGCTTCGCAAGACGAAAATGTCTTGCAAGTTCCTGCGGGGTTTTTTTCCTTCCCCCCCTTTTTCCCAAGCCGCTAAACCGCTTATCAGCTGATGGCTAAGCTGCTTATCAGCTGATCTTTAAGGCGCTTAACAGCTGATGCTAAGCCGCTTATCAGCTGATCTTTAAGCCGCTTAACAGCTGATGGCTAAGCCGCTTATCAGCTGATCTTTAAGCCGCTTAACAGCTGATGCTAAGCAGCTTATCAGCTGATCTTTAAGCCGCTTAACAGCTGATGCTAAGCCGCTTATCAGCTGATCGTTAAGCCGCTTAACAGCTGATGCTAAGCCACTTATCAGCTGATCGTTAAGCCGCTTATCAGCTGATCTTTAAGCCGGCTAAGCCGCTAATACTGTAGCGCTAAACCTCTAATGGGCTTGCTTCGCAAGACGAAAAAACCCGCAAGACGAAGAGACTCGCGGAACGGATTCTTTTCGTCTTGCGAGGCACCACTGTAGTTCATACTAAGAGACCTAATTTGTCCAAGTCAACAGAGCAGAAAAAGAGGAATGATTTTTAAAAAATTGAATTCCCTTAACAGCAGACTCCAAGCAAGCCAGACTGCTGCTGTTGCACCAGAATTATTCTAAATTCTGCCAGAATTATGCTAATTCTCATATTCTGAAGAGTGCCATTTTGCATCCGTGTGTGTTCTTCTTCCTATGGAAAAAAAAGGGGGCTCCCAAAGAGGAGAGGGAGTACAACAGCCCTGGAGCTGCCATATTAATTTCCTCTTCCATGGAGAGCAATGAGAGGCAAAATTCGAAAGAAACAAAAATCTGAAAAACCAAACTATAGGCCTATGGAAGAAGAAACAAAGGTGTGGAAAAATGCTTCCCCCACCCTTTCTACTTTGCCAGCGTGAGCCCAGTTGACTTGGGATTTGGTGATTTCACCACCTTAGGGTTACCATGTGCTCTGCTCTACACAGGAAAGTCCTCTATTTGAAGGGACTCTCTATTTGAGGAATGTCAAAAAATCATGACGAAAGGAGGGTTGGTGGCCCTCGAAGTTGCCCACCAACACTTAGCAGCACCTGGTCAGCAGAGTTTGCAGGCATCTCCACCATGGTGAGATGTACTATATTTCTATTTAAATTATACCTATTATTTCCAAATTTGTGTCTATGCATATGTTACTATATGCAGTTTTAATGCAAATTAACGTAATTGTCTATCCTCTGCTTTGCTGAGGCAAGTCTTTGTTGGTAACATGCAACTGGCCACCCTCTCTTTAGCTGATTAATTATGAAGAGAGGTGCTGAGAGTTTAGGTCACACTTCATTATTCTGAAGAAGCTGTATCCATTCTGCCAAGATGGTGTAATAGGGAATAAAAAGAGAGACTATTAAAGATGGCCTTCCCTGCCAAAAACTGAGTGGCAGTTTTTGTTTATTAAATTGTAAAACACCTCCAGCCTCTCTTCCATGTCTAAAAAAAGTACATAGAATTAAATTTATGGGATCCACTGCCACAACATCACAATCCGATTTCCAACTCCCTTTTTATTTAAAGGTGCTGAATCCTGGACAGTAGCGTAAAGGAGATCAGCTTCACATTAATTTAAAAGGCAACCAGATAAATTCATGGAGGATCTATCAAATGGCTGCTATCCATTATGTTAAAATTGACATGTGGGGTGCTTATGTGAACTCGCATTTAATTTTAGAAGGAAGTATGATTGTATTTTCAGTGTAAGTTGACAGTCTGTGTTGTGTTGTTGCCTCTCCTTTATGAAGAAAAAAACTTGGTTTTGTGTGTGTTTTCCTTCTTAAATTTGCCACTGAATATCAGCTGCTGGGAAGTGTCAATCTGCCTGGGAGGGCTATTACCACCATGCCCTTGCTGGAGGGCCTCTGACCGGCCACTGCACAAAGCAGGAGGGTGGACCCAGAACAGCTCTTTTAAAGTAGGTATTAATATTAAATAAAAGTACATTTGCATCAATTATTTCTTTAAAAAAGAGATGATTAATACACTAAAACTTTAAATCAGCTGGAAGAAGTAGCTCTAATAAGAACTTTTCCTTTTCCTTTTCCTTTTTAAAGGGAAAGGTGGACACAATAGATAGTTGCTTGCAGTGCCAAGTCAGCGGGTAGTAAGACATGTTCCACAAAATGAAATATTAGAGCTGGCATCCAGTCGCAACCCTGCCAATGGCAGATCAAGCCTTCTTCTCTTTCAGGTGGCCACAGATGGGAGCACAGGCCGCAAGAAGCAACTTGCCCAGAGAACATGGCTAAGAAATGAACTCTCAACCTGAAGATTTGCCCGTTCCTAAGCAGCCAGTTAACTTGAAAACATGACATTTTGTTTCAAGAGATGCCTGCCATGCAGAAATTACAGTTAATGGCTTAAAGGAGCCTATTTCAAGAAATGCGTAGCTCTGCTGTTATCCAAAATTATCAGAGCAAGCACCATGCAGCTGTAATCTGAATCCTGTTTTACGAACAAGGGAATACAAACAAGACAAGCAGCTGGAGCGGCCCCATACCCACTGATGCACATCTTTCTCCCTAAAGCTATGAAGGCCATTTTGTCCATCAGGAGGCAGCCGAACAAAAGTGGCTCTGAAAGCGTTGTTACAGGCAGGCACCCAGATAACTACATATAGATGTACAGCTAAAATTACCAATTAGTTTACCAATTGGCTGCAACGGATTCGATTGGTTTGTAATTAATTCTAGTTACTGGCGCACACAGCAGGATGGTTGGCGCCATCCCTTTTGTCCTACTGACACACAATCCTTGCGCACAGGGCCCTGGGGTCTTGGCCATCAATACAGCTCTCCAGTTCACCCACAGTCATGAGTGCAGCAGATATACCCTACAGTGCTGAAGCAGTGGAAATATGTACCACTTGAAAAGGTGCTGACAAAAAAGGAAAGTCTGTTTCTGTGCTATAGTCATGATCATTTAAGAATCCCATTATTTTTCAAGGGCAAGTGCATCCCTACAGCAATTTTTAGGGGAAGAAAACTTGATTTATAGGAGCTGAGATGGGGTTGTATTTATGAAGCTGGCTATTAACAGTACAACTCCATGCATGTATGCTCAGAAGTCAGCCCCACAGAGCTCAATGGGGCTCACTCCCAAGTAAACAGCTAAACCATGGTTTCATGTTACAAGGACAAGCCTGGGTGAACTTTGGGCTTTTGAGATCCCCTTTCCCTTCTCCTCATCCGACAGGAACACAGGGAAACTTGGAAGCTTCTACTTTCACTTTTGATTAACCATCGCTGATTAATCACAGCGTAGTGTAACGCTCAACCTAAAGTGTGCTTAATCTTAGCTAAGAAAACAAGCCAGCTTCATAAACCACAGTTTGACCAGATGAGTATGCCTGTAAGCTGCGGTTAGTTTACAAAGGAAGAAAAAGTTTAGGACCTTTCCTTGTGGCCATGCCAGATGAGAGAGGGAAGCACACAAGCCCAAGGCCTACACAGACATGTTCTTGCAACATTAAACCATGTTTTAGTGGTACATGCAAATACAGCCAGAAGGTTGAATCCAACTTGTGCAATGGAACTTCCACCTCCTCTCCTGCAGTCCTCCCCAATGTATGCTCAAAATCTGCTACAGAGGGTTGGGCGACCAGACCAGGGTAAGGAAAGTTCTGCTGCATGAATCATAGAATCATAGAGTTGGAAGAGACCACAAGGGCCATCGAGTCCAACCCCCTGCCAAGCAGGAAACATCATCAGAGCACTCCTGACATATGGTTGTCAAGCCTCTGCTTAAAGACCTCCAAAGAAGGAGACTCCACCACACTCCTTGGCAGCAAATTCCACTGTCAAACAGCTCTTACTGTCAGGAAGTTCTTCCTAATGTTTAGGTGGAATCTTCTTTCTTGTAGTTTGGATCCATTGCTCCGTGTCCGCTTCTCTGGAGCAGCAGAAAACAACCTTTCTCCCTCCTCTATGTGACATCCTTTTATATATTTGAACATGGCTATCATATCACCCCTTAACCTCCTCTTCTCCAGGCTAAATATGCCCAGCTCCCTTAGCCGTTCCTCATAAGGCATCGTTTCCAGGCCTTTGACCATTGTGGTTGCCCTCCTCTGGACGCCTTCCAGTTTGTCAGTGTCCTTCTTGAATTGTGGTGCCCAGAACTGGACACAGTACTCCAGGTGAGGTCTGACCAGAGCAGAATACAGTGGCACTATTACTTCCTTTGATCTAGATGCTATTGATTACTTCCCTTGATTTAGATGCTATTGATGCAGCCCAGAATTGCATTGGCTTTTTTAGCTGCCGCGTCACACTGTTGGCTCATGTCAAGTTTGTGGTCAACCAAGACTCCTAGATCCTTTTCACATGTACTGCTCTCAAGCCAGGTGTCACCCATCTTGTATTTGTGCCTCTCATTTTTTTTGCCCAAGTGCAATACTTTACATTTCTCCCTGTTAAAATTCATCTTGTTTCTTTTGGCCCAGTTCTCTAATCTGTCAAGGTCGTTTTGAAGTGTGATCCTGTCCTCTGGGGTGTTAGCCACCCCTCCCAGTTTGGTGTCATCTGCAAATTTGATCAGGATGCCCTTGAGTCCATCATCCAAGTCGTTGATAAAGATGTTGAATAAGACCGGGCCCAAGACAGAACCCTGTGGCACCCCACTAGTCACTCCTCTCCAGGATGAAGAGGAACCATTGATGAGCACCCTTTGGGTTCGGTCAGTCAGCCAGTTCCAAATCCACTGAGTGGTAGCATAGTCAAGACCGCATTTTACCAGCTTCTTTACAAGAATATCATGGGGCACCTTGTCAAATGCCTTGCTGAAATCAAGGTAGGCTACATCCACTGCATTCCCTTCATCTACCAGGCTTGTAATTCTGTCAAAAAATGAGATCAGGTTAGTCTGACATGACTTATTTTTCAGAAATCCATGCTGACTATTGGTGATCACAGCATTCCTTTCTAGGTGCTCACAGACTGTTTGCTTAATGATCTGCTCCAGAATCTTCCCTGGTATTGATGTCAGACTGACTGGGCGGTAATTATTTGGGTCCTCCCTTTTCCCCTTTTTGAAAATAGGGACAACATTTGCCCTCCTCCAGTCTGCCGGGACTTCGCCTGTTCTCCAGGAATTCTCAAAGATGACTGCCAGTGGTTCTGAGATCACATCTGCCAGTTCTTTTAATACTCTTGGATGCAGTTCATCTGGCCCTGGAGACTTGAATACATCTAGACTAGCCAAGTATTCTTGTACTATCTCCTAAAACTCCACATTAAAAAAACTCCACATTATAAGGTTGCCATATGCCCTCTTTTTCCCGGACACATCCTTCTTTTCATGGACAGAGTCATCATACTGATCCATGGTTAAAAGTGGAAGTCACCAAATGTCTCCTCTTTTTTGCTCTTCAAAATATGGCAACCCTAGTTCTACACTTAAGCAGAAATAACAAATACACAAATATAAGAAGGGGGACACCTGCCTATTAGCAATCCATGTGAAAAGGATCTAGGGGTCTCAGTGGACCACAAGCTTAATATGCATCAACAGTGTGATGCAGCAGGGGGGGGAAAGCTAATGCTATTCTAGGCTGCATCAACAGAACTACAGTCATACCTCATGTTATGTTTGTTTCATGATGTTTTTTCAGGTTGCATCCCGCGGCAACCCGGAAGTACCGGAAAGGGTTACTTCCGGGTTTCGCCGCTCACGCATAAGTGCTAAATCGCGCATGCGCACAAGACCAAATCGCGCCGCACCCCTGCGCAGATATGGCGCTTCAGGTTACGGGCTTTTCATGTTGCAAACGGGCCTCCGGAATGGATCCCATTCGCAACCAGACGTACCACTGTATAGCGTCCAGATCAAGGGAAAATATAGTACCACTCTATTCTGCCTTCCCCTTCATGGATCACTGCCTTGCCGTGGCGAAGGGGCTTGAATAACTCAGAGAAGCTATGAGCTATGCCGTGCAGGGCCACCCAAGATGGACAGGTCATAGTGGAGAGTTTTGACCAAACGTGATCCACCTGGAGCAGGAACTGGCAAGCCACTCCAGTATCCCTGCCAAGAAAACTCCATGGACAAAGACAACAGGCATATAAAAGTTATGACGCTGGAAGATGATCCCCTCAGGTCGGAAGGCGTCAAACATGCTACTGAGGAAGAGCGGAGGACAAGTACAAGTAGATCCAGAGCTGATGAAGCGGCTGGGCCAAAGCTGAAAGGACGCTCAGTTGTGGATATGCCTGGAAGTGAAAGGAAAGTCCTGAAAGAATGGTTAATACAGCCTTTGAAAGAAGTTTGCAACGAAATACTAGGGGGGGGGGGGAAGGCACCCGAGTCGTGGAAAGAAGCTTATATTACACTTATACCGAAAACAGAAGCGGAAAAGACACAGCTTAAGAACTACCGTCCCATATCTTTACTTAATGTGGATTACAAAATTTTTGCGGAAATTATGGCTAAAAGATTAAAAAAGGTATTGGTGGAAGAAATTCATAAGGACCAAGCGGGCTTTCTCCCGGGGAGGCATTTGTCAGATAATACGAGGAATATAATCAACATTTTAGAAAAATTACAAGTCAATATTAACACTAAAGCAGTTCTAATATTTGTGGATGCGGAGAAAGCCTTTGATAATATTTCTTGGAGTTTTATGAAGAAAAATTTACAGGGAATGGGGGTAGGCCAAGGTTTTGAAAACGGTATAGGTGCAATTTACTCAGAACAAAAAGCTAAGTTGATTGTAAACAACGTAGTTACAGAAGAGTTTAAGATTGAGAAAGGAACAAGACAGGGTTGCCCAATCTCCCCATTGCTTTTTATATCGGTCCTGGAGGTTTTGCTTAACATGATCAGGAAAGACCAATTGGTTAAAGGGATACAACTCGGAGCTAAACAGTATAAATTGAAAGCTTTTGCTGATGATTTGGTTTTGACATTACAGGAGCCAGAATCCAGTACCAAAAGAGTATTGCAATTAATTCAAGAATTTGGTCAAGTAGCAGGATTTAAGTTGAATAAGGTGAAAACTAAGGTGTTAGAGAAAAATCTTACAGAGATTGAGAAAGAGAGGTTTCAGAAGGAGACAGGATTAATATTGGTCAAGAAAGTGAAGTATCTAGGGGTTCATATGACTGCTAAAAATGTGAATTTATTTAAAGATAATTATGAAAAATGCTGGATGGAAGTGAAAAAGGATTTGGAAATATGGTCAAAATTGAAGTTATCATTGTTGGGCCGAATTGCTGTGATAAAGATGAATGTATTGCCTAGGATGTTGTTTTTGTTTCAAACATTGCAAATTTTGGACAAGATGGACTGTTTCAAGAAATGGCAGAGAGATATTTCGAGATTTGTCTGGCAGGGCAAGAAGCCCAGAATAAAATTTAAGATTTTAACTGATGTTAAAGAAAGAGGTGGATTTGCCCTGCCAGATCTTAAACTTTATTATGAATCAGCCGCATTTTGCTGGCTGAAAGATTGGCTGCTTCTTGAAAACACGGACATTTTGGATCTAGAAGGTTTTAATAATGTCTTTGGATGGCATGCATATTTATGGTATGACAAGGTCAAAGCACATAAGGCCTTTAAGAACCATATTGTCAGGAAAGCATTGTTTAATGTCTGGGTGAGATATAAGGATCTGTTGGAAAGTAAAACACCAAGGTGGCTGTCACCAATGGAGGCTAAGGCTCTGAAAAAAATCAATATGGAGACAAATTGGCAAAAAAATTCTGTGAAATTTTAGAACAAGATGGAGATAGATTAAAGCTGCAAAGCTTTGACAAATTAAAAACTAAAGTACGAGACTGGCTTCATTATTACCAAATAAGGGAGGCTTATAATTTAGATAAGAAAATTGGTTTCCAGGATGAAAAATCAAAATTGGAAACAGAATTGTTAGATCCTAAAACTAAGAATCTATCAAGAATGTATAACTTGCTGTTGAAATGGAATACACAAGATGAAACGGTTAAATCTGTTATGATTAAATGGGCACAAGACTTTGGACATAACATTATGTTTGCTGACTGGGAACAGTTATGGACCACAGGTATGAAGTTTACGGCTTGTAATGCCTTAAGAGAAAATATAATGAAAATGATCTACAGGTGGTACTTAACACCAGTCAAGCTAGCAAAAATCTACCATTTGCCAGATAGTAAATGTTGGAAATGTAAAGAGACTGAGGGCACATTTTTTCACCTTTGGTGGACATGCCCAAGGATTAAGGCTTTCTGGGAAATGATATATAACGAATTGAAAAAGGTATTTAAATATACCTTCCTGAAGAAACCAGAGGCCTTTCTTCTGGGCATGGTCGGCCAATTGGTGCGAAGGGAGGACAGAACTTTTTTTATGTATGCTACAACAGCAGCAAGAATACTCATTGGAAAGTACTGGAAGACACAAGAATTACCCACGCGAGAAGAATGGCAGATGAAAGTGATGGACTACATGGAACTGGCTGAGATGACTGGCAGAATTTGAGACCAGGGAGAAGGGTCGATGGAAGAAGATTGGAAAAAATTTAAAATATATCTTCAAAAATATTGTAATATAAAAGACTGTTAGAAAGTTGTTGGAAAAAGAAAATCAGGTCGTTTTGGTAGATATGATATAAAGGATTAAGCAAAAATGAGTTGATGAAATTGATGAAACAGAGGATGTTTAACTATATTATTTTAAATTAAAATACGTAAATGAAAACAAGGTTAGAAGGATTTGCTGGAAATACGATCTGAACTAGAATACAAAATTGGGAGGTGAGAGGAGGTCATGGAAATAAGTAAAGGAAAAGGGTTATGTAAAGGTTTAATCTGTTTTTGTTCTATTTTAACTCAATGCATTTTTATATCTTTTGTTTTGTTTTCTTTTTTACTCTATTTTATTGTTCACTTTTTTCTTGTTACTTTTTGCTTTGTTATGGTTAAATTTTTCTTTGTATTTTGTATTGCTTTTTTTCCTCTCTTTTTGTAATTTTAAACTTGGAATATGCTGGAAAATAAAACCCCAAGGTGGCTTTCACCTTTGGAAGCTAAGGCCCGAAAAAGACCCAATATGGAGGCCAAATGGCCAAAATATTGGGAAATTCTAGAAAAAGATGGAGACAATTGGAAACTGCAGAGTTTGGAGAAAATGAAGGATAAAGTGCGAGACTGGTTACATTACGCTCAGATTAAAGAAGTTTTTAAAAATGACAAGAAATTAGGGTTCCAGGTGGAGAAATCGAAAATAGAAACAGAATTGTTAGAACCTAAGAGTAAGGTACTTTCAAGGATGTATAACTTGCTGTTAAAATGGAACACACAAGACGAAATGGTTAAATCGGCTATGATAAGGTGGGCGCAGGACATTGGGCATAACATTATGTTTGAGGACTGGGAAAGGTTGTGGAGTACTGGATTGAAATTTACTGCATGTAACGCTTTGAAAGAAAATGTAATGAAAATGATATATAGATGGTATATGACCCCAGTCAAACTTGCAAAAATTTACCACCTGACTGACAATAAGTGTTGGAAATGTAAAGAGTGTGAAGGAACATTCTTCCACCTCTGGTGGACTTGCCCTAAAGTGAAGGCGTTCTGGGAAATGATTTATAATGAACTGAAAAAGGTATTTAAATATACCTTCACTAAGAAACCAGAGGCCTTTCTTTTGGGTATTGTCGGCCAAGGGGTGGTAAGGAAGGACCAGACATTTTTTATGTATGCAACAACAGCAGCAAGGATACTACTCGCAAAGCATTGGAAAGCTCAAGATCTACCCACACTGGAAGAATGGCAGATGCAACTGATAGACTACATGGAACTGGCCGAGATGACCGGCAGAATTCGAGACCTGGGAGAAGAGAGGACTGAGGAGGATTGGAAGAAATTTAAGAACTATTTACAAAAACATTGCAATTTGAGTGAATGCTAAACAGGATGCTAGATCAATATAACTGAGCACCACTAAACTCAGATGACTTTAAGAAAATAAGTGAGATTGAGAAAATATAACTCTTTTTGAGAAGTAGAAGATTGTGAAGTATAGAAGGGATATAAGAATGCAAATAAGATAATAAATTGCTGACAAAATGCTATAACGATGAAAGTGGGAGCGGGAGATGTGAGGAAGTCCAAAGAAAATGTGAAATTATGTTAAGATATATGTTACACTGTTTATTATGTTTATTTCTATTGTAAAACCCAATAAATCTCTATAAAAAAAAAAACTTGGAATAAATATCATTTAAAAAAAAAAAAGGAAGTGAAAGGAAAGTCCAATGCTGTAAAGAAAAATATTGCATAGGAACCTGGAATGTAAGAACCATGAACCTTGGTAAGTTGGATGTGGTCAAATATGAAATGGCAAGAATAAATATTGACATCCTGGGCATCAGTGAACTAAAATGGATGGGAATGGGCGAATTCAGTTCGGATGACCATCGTATCTACTACTGTGGGCAAGAATCCCGTAAAAGAAATGGAGTGGCCCTCATAGTCAACAAAAGAGTGGCGAAAGCTGTACTGGGATGCAATCTCAAAAATGATACAATGATCTCGATACGAATCCAAGGCAGACCTTTTAACATCACAGTAATCCAAGTTTATGTACCAACCACTGGTGCTGAAGAAACTGAAATTGACCAATTCTATGAAGACTTACAACACCTTATAGAAATGACACCAAAGAAGGATGTTCTTCTCATTATAGGGGATTGGAATGCTAAAGTAGGGAGTCAAGAGATAAAAGGAACAACTGGCAAGTTTGGCCTTGGAGTTCAAAATGAAGCAGGGCAAAGGCGAATAGTTCTGCCAAGAGAACAAGCTGGTCATCACAAACACTCTTTTCCAACAACACAAGAGACGACTCTACACATGGACATCACCAGATGGGCAGCATCGAAATCAGATTGATTATATTCTCTGCAGCCAAAGATGGAGAAGCTCTATACAGTCAGCAAAAACAAGACCTGGAGCTGACTGTGGCTCAGATCATCACCTTCTGATAGCAAAATTCAAGCTTAAACTGAAGAAAGTAGGAAAAACCACTGGGCCGGTAAGATACAATCTAAGTCAAATCCCTTATGAATACACAGTGGAAGTGAGGAACAGGTTTAAGGATTTAGATTTGGTGGACAGAGTGCCTGAAGAACTATGGATGGAGGCTCGTAACATTATACAGGAGGCAGCAATTAAAACCATTCCAACGAAAAGGAAATGCAAGAAAGCAAAGTGGCTGTCCAACGAGGCCTTACAAATAGCGGGGGAGAGAAGGCAAGCAAAGTGCGAGGGAGATAGTGAAAGATACAGGAAATTGAATGCAGATTTCCAAAGAATAGCAAGGAGAGACAAGAAGGCCTTCTTAAACGAGCAATGCAAAGAAATAGAGGAAAACAATAGAATGGGAAAAACCAGAGATCTGTTCAAGAAAATTGGAGATATGAAAGGAACATTTCGTACAAAGATTACCATAATAAAGGACAAAAGTGGTAAGGACCTAACAGAAGCAGAAGACATCAATAAGAGGTGGCAAGAATACACAGAGGAATTATACCAGAAAGATATGGATGGCTCGTACACCCCAGGTAGTGTGGTTGCTGACCTTGAGCCAGACATCCTGGAGAGTGAAGTCAAATGGGCCTTAGAAAGCACTGCTAATAACAAGGCTAGTGGAAGTGATGATATTCCAGCTGAACTATTTAAAATTTTAAACGATGATGCTGTGAAGGTGCTACACTCAATATGCCAGCAAGTTTGGAAAACTCAGCAGTGGCCAGAGGATTGGAGAAGATCAGTCTACATCCCAATCCCAAAGAAGGGCAGTGCCAAAGTATGCTCCAACTACCGCACAATTGCACTCATTTCGCACGCTAGCAAGGTTATGCTTAAAATTCTGCAAGGCAGGCTTAAGCAGTATGTGGACCGAGAACTCCCAGAAGTGCAAGCTGGATTTTGAAGGGGCAGAGGAACCAGAGACCAAATTGCAAACATGCGCTGGATTATGGAGAAAGCTAGAGAGTTCCAGAAAGACATCTACTTCTGCTTCATTGACGATGCAAAAGCCTTTGACTGTGTCGACCACAGCAAACTATGGCAAGTTCTTAAAGAAATGGGAGTGCCAGATCACCTCATCTGTCTCCTGAGAAATCTCTATGTGGGACAAGAAGCTACAGTTAGAACTGGATATGGAACAACTGATTGGTTCAAAATTGGGAAAGGAGTACGACAAGGCTGTATATTGTCTCCCTGCTTATTTAACTTATATGCAGAATTCATCATGTGAAAGGCTGGGCTGGATGAATCCCAAGCTGGAATTAAGATCGACGGAAGAAATATCAACAACCTCAGATATGCAGATGACACAACCTTGATGGCAGAAAGTGAGGAGGAATTAAAGAACCTTTTAATGAGGGTGAAAGAGGAGAGCGCAAAATATGGTCTGAAGCTCAACATCAAAAAAACGAAGATCATGGCCACTGGTCCCATCACCTCCTGGCAAATAGAAGGGGAAGAAATGGAGGTAGTGAGAGATTTTACTTTCTTGGGCTCCATGATTACTGCAGATGGTGACAGCAGTCATGAAATTAAAAGACACCTGCTCCTTGGGAGAAAGGCGATGGCAAACTTAGACAGTATCTTAAAAAGCAGAGACATCACCTTGCCAACAAAGGTCCGTATAGTTAAAGCCATGGTTTTCCCAGTAGTGATGTATGGAAGTGAGAGCTGGACCATAAAGAAGGCTGATCGCCGAAGAATTGATGCTTTTGAATTATGGTGCTGGAGGAGACTCTTGAGAGTCCCATGGACTGCAAGAAGATCAAACGTATCCATTCTTCAGGAAATCAGCCCTGAGTGCTCACTGGAAGGACAGATCGTGAAGCTGAGGCTCCAATACTTTGGCCACCTCAAGAGAAGACAAGACTCCCTGGAAAAGACCCTGATGTTGGGAAAGATTGATGGCACAAGGAGAAGGGGACGACAGAGGACGAGATGGTTGGACGGTGTTCTCGAAGCTACAAACGTGAGTCTGACCAAACTGCGGGAGGCAGTGGAAGACAGGAGTGCCTGGCGTGCTCTGGTCCATGGGGTCACGAAGAGTCGGACACGACTAAACGACTAAACAACAACAACAACATTCTGCCTTGGTCAGACCACACCTGGAATACCGTGTCCAATTCTGGGCACCACAGATTAGACAGATGTTGACAAGCTGGAACGTGTGCAGAGAATGGTGACCAATATGATCAAGGATCGGAAAACCAAGCCTTCTGAGGATTGGTTGATGGAGCTGGGTATGTTTAGCCATACCCAGATATGATAGCCATCTTCAAATATCTCAAGTGCTGTAACTCAATGGAAGATGGAGCAAGATGGTTTTCTCTTGCTCTGGGGGATAGAACTCGAACTTGGCTTCAAGTTACAAGAAAGTAGATTCAGACTAAGCAGCAGGAAGAACTTTCTGACAGTATGAGCTGTTCAACAATGGAATGGTCTTCCTTGGGAGGTGGTGGACTCTCCTTCCTGGGAGGTTTTTGAATAGAGGCTGGATGGCCACCTGTTCTGGATGCTTTAGCTAGGATTCCTGCATTGTAAGGGGTTGGACTAGATGTCCCTTGGGGTCCATTCCAACTCTACAAGTCTATGATATGTTAGCCATCTTCAATATCTAATGCGCTGTCACATGGAAGATGGAGCAATCTGGCTTTGTCCTGCTCCAGAGGGAAGGTCCTGTTGAAGTCATAAGAAAGGAGATTCTGACTAAACATCAGGAAGAGCTTTCTGGGCGAAAGAGCTGTTTAACAGTAGAAGGGACTCCCTCGGAAGGTGGTGGACTCTCCTTCCTTGGGAGTTTTTAAGCAGAGATTGGATGGCCATCTATCACAGATGCTTTAGTTGAGCTTTCTGTATTGCAGGGGGTTGGACTAGATTACTCTGTAGATCCCTTACAATTCTATGATTCTGTGAGTCTGATTCTTAAGCTTCAAAGTTTCATACAGTATTTTCAAAACAGTTCTACAGATTAAAAGGTAAAGGTAACGGAAACGGTAAAGGACCCCTGGACAGTTAAGTCCAGTCAAAGGCGATTATGGGGTTGTGGCGCTCATCTCGCTTCAGGCCGAGGGAGCTGGCATTTGTCCGCAGACAGCTTTTCTGGGTCATGTGGCCAGCAGGACTAAACTGCTTCTGGCACAATGGAACATTGTGACGGAAACCAGAGCGCACAGAGACGCCGTTTACCTTCCCACCGCAGCAGTACCTATTAATCTACTTGCACTGGCATGCTTTCAAACTGCTAGGTTGGCAAGAGCTGGGACAGAGCAACGGGAGCTCACCCCGTTGTGGGGATTCGAACTGCCGACCTTTTGATCAGCAAGCCCAAGAGGCTCAGTGGTTTAGACCACAGCCTGACCCACTATCCACTTGAGTAGAATACCTCCATTTGCTAGTTTCTCTTGTATGGCTTCTGCGTAGTTTATAAAATACATATGATTGCTCTGTAAAACTGCTAGAGACTTAAGCCACATTTAAGGGGAAAAAACCAAAAATGTCAACTAAAAAGAGCATTGATGTGGAATGCCACCAATGTAAAGTAACTTGGGAGAAGCCCTGAACAAATCTCATGTATTTTGTCTCCCTATCCCACTCATCTGCCTCGGACACCTCAACAAATGCAGGAGAAGAAACAAGACTGTAACAAGGCTGCAACTCTGTACACAACAATTCCTGTTTAAGTCTATGGAGGTTGGATAGAGAGAGAAAGCCCAGATCCCCTGAGAACTTAGTAATTTGATTCTTGTCTCTATGCTGAAATATTCATTCATTCAGTTCTGTGTGGGCTAGTACTGAAAAAGCAATGCTGGTGTCTAGGAATAACTCACCAAAGGCTCCTGAATAAGTTTAGAAGTCATGAAATAAGAGGAGAGGTCCTCATATGCATCAGTAACTAGCTAAAAAACAGGATGCAGAGAGAAGGAATAAAGAGGCAGTTTCCCCACTGATAGAAAGTGGATTTCTTCCACAGATTAGTATTAGGACTTGTGCTTTTAAATTTGTCCATTAATAATCTAGAGTTAGAGGTGAACAGTGTGCTAGCCAAATTTGATTATGCTACCAAATTGTTCAAGGTGGTTAAAACAAAAAGGGATTGAAGACACTCCAAAATACTCTCTTCAAAATTGGTTAGCAGTCAGTAAAAGCAAATGCAATTCAATGTTAGCAAATGTACACTGCTGCACATTGAGGCAATTTAAAAAAATAGAACAGATGCTAAATGGAATCTGAAACACAGGTGACTGAAATGTTGACTTAAGAGTGCAGTAGCTGTGAAAAAGGTGAATGCCATGCTAGGAATAATTAGGAAAGGGACTGAGCCCCACACTGACAATACCATAATGACACTATATCCATGGTAAAGACACACTTGGAATACAGTAGTACCTCGGGTTAAGTACTTAATTCGTTCCGGAAGTCTGTTCTTAACCTGAAACTGTTCTTAACCTGAAGCACCACTTTAGCTAATGGGGCCTCCTGCTGCTGCTGTGCCACTGGAGCACGATTTCTGTTCTCATCCTGAAGCAAAGTTCTTAACCCGAGGTACTATTTCTGGGTTAGCGGAGTCTGTAACCTGAAGCGTATGTAACCCGAGGTACCACTGTACTGGTTACAGTATTCAGAAAAGAGACTATGGAGCTGTATCTTGTTGAGAAAAGGTTGAGAAAAGTGCATAGAACATGAAGCCTATGTTCTACCGCCCCTGCTGGAAGCAAGGAGCCTCTGAATTCACATGTGGGGAGAATGCTGCTGCAATTGAGTCCTGCATGCAGGCTCCCCTTATGCATCTGGTTGGCCACAGTGAGAAGAGGAAGCTGGACTAGATGGGACTTTGGCCTAATCCAGAAGGGCTCTTCTTGTGATCATTGCCAGCCCTGTACATGTGCAACTCTAGCAGAATTACATCCTTAACGGCTTAGATTTAGAACTGCTGCCAGTTCATACAACACTGCCTTACATATCAGATTAGTAGCCCATCTGTCTTAGTCTTGTCCTTTCCAGAGTGGAGCCCCTTTTCCTGTCAGGGGCTACAATTCCTTGGGTGTAATCTGTTGGGGGCTGCGGACCAAGGAGGGATAATACCGGCTTCCCCATCCTTGCCACTCTCATGACATTTGGGTCAAGGGTCACATGAAGCCTTAAGGCCACAGGTTGCTCACCTGTGGTCTACTCTGGCAGCAGTGTTCCAGAGTCTTGGAGTAAGACTCATCCTTTCCCATCATCTAGCTATGAAGATTGGATTTGGAACCGTCTGAAGGCAAGCAAAGTGCTCTCTCACCAAAATATGGCCGCTCCTCTTGAGGTAAAGAAGGCACTATTTCAACCCACATCCTTCATTAATATCTATAATCAGACACTTAGAATTATCCTAATAAAGAAATTCCTTCCAGTAGTACCTTAGAGTCCAACTAAGTTTGTGATTGCTATGAGCTTTCGTGCGCTTGCACACTTCTTCAGATGCACTGAAACAGAAGTCACCAGACCCTTATATATGGTGAGAGGGTGGAGAGGGGTATTATTCAGAAGGGTGGTGGGAATGGTTGATCCCCACCCTCTCGCTATATATAAGGGTCTGGTGACTTCTGTTTCAGTGCTTCTGAAGAAGTGTGCATGCACACGAAAGCTCATACCAATAACTAACTTAGTTGGTCTCTAAGGTGCTACTGGAAGGAATTTCTTTATTTTGTTTTGACTACGGCAGACCAAAACGGCTACCTACCTGTAATTAGAATTATCCGGTTAGGATAATCACTGCACAGAAATAAAGCTCCTTTAAATGAAAATGGATCAAACTCCTCAAAACCTTGATAAATCCAGTTACAGATGGGTAGCCGTGTTGGTCTGCCATAGTCGAAATAGAAAAATTCCTTCCTGTAGCACCTTAAAGACCAACTAAGTTAGTTCTTGGTATAAGCTTTCGTGTGCAAGCACACTGTATCTGAAGAAGTGTGCTTGCACACGAAAGCTTATACCAAGAACTAACTTAGTTGGTCTTTAAGGTGCTACAGGAAGGAATTTTTCTATTTTGATAAATCCAGAATGCAACTTTGAACATACTTGGAAATTCCATGGATTTCAATGACATATCTCCACCATATATATTTGCTTTTCCCTGGAAAATTTGCAGACTTCATTTCATTAGTCGCCAAAACACACAACTGCTGGAGACAGCCTGCTTTAACTATTTGTTCCTGTATTCCAAACCACGAAAAAATGGCATGTGCATATTGCAGCTTAAGAAGAGCTACTATGATTACAACCCTAAACACAAGAAAGCAAGTCCCACTGAACACAACACTTACTTCCAAGTAAATGTGCATAGGTTTGAGCTGTAAAATACAACTGTCCTTAAGGCAAACTCCAAAGCTTGGCGAGATTACCAACAGCTGGTTTTCTCACAAGCCTGTTTGCATCTCCACCACAACCCTTCCGTCTGCAGTTTCAACCGCAAACAGTCACCAGAGCCCCGTTTCATTCAAATACAATAAACATTATCCTCAACAACACTGTAAATCAATAATCTGGCCCACTCCCTCATTGCACTGCACACAGACATTCCAATTCCTATTATGTAAAGACTGAAATGTAATGATTGCTCTTTCTTCATTTAAAATGAATGCAGGGGGTTTTCTTTTAGGAAGGCAACAAATTGCTTTAGGAATATAATAAATATTACTTGTTTTGTTTGAATAAATATTGTTTCAAATTCCAAAAATGCAAACAAACTTGACCAGATATTCCACAGATGAACATACAATTGTCCTTTCTGATATTACTTTAAGAAAAATGATAAAATCCTTCAGTTGCAGTAGAAAAATTAAAAACAGTTTAAAGAGATTTTGTATCATTATTTTCATTCAGTAACAATTTATAGTATACTGAGAAGCCTCAAACGGACTTCAAGTAAACTTATGCGCTTGGCTCTCCAGCTTTCCTTACAGGGATGAAAAGCTAAATGCTGACATACTATTTGCAAAGGGAAAAATATTATTGCAAGTACTATTTGCAAGGGGAAATTGGGCCCCTTTCACACACTTATATGACAGCACATGTGCACTTCACATTGGATCATAAGCATAGTCAAGATTTTTGTTGGGGTGGCAGAACCTCAGTTGCTATGTATTTTTATTGATTTGGGGGGAGACAGCTGCCCCTCCCTGCCCCCCTTGGCTACGCCCATGTATTGGATGCATTTACACAAAACAACAATCCAAGGCTGTTGGGGCACCCAGCTTGATTGCTCCTGCTTCACTCCTCCTGTGGAATGAGGAGGAGAAACAAACCCAGTAAGCCACCATTGAGCTTGGCATGCCTGTGACATCTGAACCCAGGATCCTAGTTTGCTCCTCTCCTAATGAGTCAGGATTTTTAGTATGCCTTAAAACATGGTTTGTTGTTGGATTATGAATCCTGGTTTACTTTGAAATGTGAACATGGCTGCTGTGGGTACAGTGGTACCTCGGGTTACATATGCTTCAGGTTACATACGCTTCAGGTTACAGACTCCTCTAACCCAGAAATAGTACCTTGGGTTAAGAACTTTGCTTCAGGATGAGAACAGAAATTGTGTTCTGGCAGCAGCTGGAGGCCCCATTAGCTAAAGTGGTGTTTCAGGTTAAGAACAGTTTCAGGTTAAGAACGGACCTCCAGAATGAATTAAGTACTTAACTCGAGGTACCACTGTATATGATTCAGAGAGCAGCAGATAGGTCTGGTTCCCCAAACTGTTAACACTGGTGTCTATAAATATGGATTGCCACATGCCCATGTGATGTTTTCACAGGTACACAAACATGTTTTGCATATATACCTGTTTAAAAAGTAATATGTGAAGCAGTCCACACATTTTTCCTTTCTTCTTTTCTATCTCTATATGTTTGTTGCCTCCAAATATTTGACACATCAGCCCTCCTTCCTGACGCCCTTTTGGAACAAAAACAGTTAAGACTTTTCAAAACGAAGGGGGAGGGAAACAAAAGAGAACAAAGTGTCTACTTCTCCCAAAGCACGTGCAATTCAGACCTTTGGAAACACCAAATTCTGGACCCCTTGATGGAGAGCAGGTGAGATTGAGATGGCTCCATTCCCTCTTCCATCAGCCATGGCCAATGCTGAAATGAGCACAAATCCCCTACGCATGCTTACTTGGGAGTAAGCAAAACTGAGTGGAACTTACTAATGAGCAAATATCTGGAGAATTGGGTGCACATCACACACTATTTCTGTTCTGTTCCTTCAAACCTTAAATAAAGCCCCAAACAACGGAATAATGTATGAGGAGGAAATATGTGCGATGTACCAATACATAATTCAAAACCGGTTTGAAGCAGCCCACATTGCGATAACTGTTTCAGTATATTTGATCTGGCAATACATTGTAAACAGCCTTCAAAACTCCAGGAGGTGGTATAATTGCGAGCAATTTGAGAAGTCCTGTCCCTGTGTATTGGTGATTGCTGGCTGCTGCCTTCCAAACACCGTTTTGCCTTCCCCAAAGTGAGATTGGCTGGCTGCTTCTTTCCCTGCCTTTCCTCTCTGATTGCTTCCTTGCGGCTCTGCCTTTCCCCTCCAGCTGCTTCCCTGTGGCTCATCTCAGCCAGCTGCCCTGCCCCTCCTGGCACCTAAAGAACCACCTGCCAGGCTCTGGATGGGGGGGGGGGTTCCCCTTCAGTGTCTCACTCCTCCACGATCCATCCTCACCCCAGCCAGGAATCGAGGCTCCTGCTTCTTCCTTCTCCCTCTCTTTGTCTAGGGAGGAGTGGAAGGAGTTCGCCCTCCAAACGCAAGAGCTTGCCTCAGTTGCCCCTCGCTTGCCTGCCTGCCTCTCTGTGGCTGCTTCTTCAGCCACCCGCACACCCAGTCTCCAGGCCCACTGTACATAGCTCCATCCTTATTTCAGACATCGTGATATACCAGTATATCACAATGTTTAGCTGGTGATACACTACGATGTTGGAAACCAACCACCACTCAGTCCTACTTACTTGCAGATATCAGAAAAAGATGGAACTTGCAGATACGAAAGCTCAAGCCTGCCACTGTAGCCTCAGTCAAAGTCACATCAAAAACTGAGATCACTGCATGATATAAATGAGAGAAGGTTGGTGCTAAAGACAGGGGAAGCAGAATTACTTCCACCCAGAAGAAGCCAACATCACAGTGCGGTGTCACCGTAACCATCATTATTTTCGCTTTCTTTTGCAGTGGAATATTCCCCACCCCAACTAAAAGGTAAAGGACCCCTGGATGGTTCAGTCAAAGGTGACTATGGGGTGCGGCTCTCAACTCGCTTCAGGCTGAGGAAGCCAGCATTTGTCCACAGACAGCTTTTCCGGGTCATGTGGCCAGCAGGACTAAATCGCTTTTGGCACAATGGGACACTGTCACAGAAACCAGAGCACACGGAAACGCCATTTACCTTCCCGCCACAGCACTACCTATTCATCTACTTGCACTGGTACGCTTTCAAACTGCTAAGTTGCCAGAAGCTGGGACGGAGTAACGGGAGCTCACTGAGTCATGCGGATTCAAACTGTGATCTTCTGATTGGCAAGCCCAAGAACGCCACCACAGCACCACCCACACCCACCCCAACTAACACATAGCTATAAGCATTTTACAGGGTACACACCCCACACAATAAAGCAAATAGAGATAATCACTCCTGCTAATATTGACGTCAATGGCCCCGTGCCAACAGAACTAGAGGCAAAATTATTATTTTCACACCTTTTTTACCACAGCAACCCAAAGTGACTTACAATATTTTAAGGAAAAGAATAAATACATATATACATTAAACAAGGTCAGCTAAGAAACAGGAGGGAAGTTAGCATCCTCAGACATACACAAACACCTCTCTTCCCCCCCCCCCCATTTGTAGGTCCCATTTGTACTTTCTAAAACATAAATGCCATAACTGAAGTGGCCATGGATTGTCACCAATGCATAAGACTGAACTAAAGCTCCAGTGGCACAATAAAATAGACCTTCCTTTTTTTTTTTTTTTTTTTTTGAAAAAAAAAAGGTCTTTTTTTTTTTTTTGAAAGGCAGGAATTCTATACAGTTTTCTAATGCTTAGGGTTTGTATACAAATTATTCATTGGATAATTACACTGGTATCACTTAAAAATCTTAACTCTTCTGTAAAATGGATGTTTGGGGTTTTTTTGTTTTAGTTTTAATGCGGTTTTGGATATATAATATTTCCTTCCCAACTTAGCATGAATGGTATGACCAGAATTCTGAATGCAGTTTTGGATCTATGGAGATGTCATACAAATAAACTACTGTTCTTTCAGCCACAAAAGTTTAGAAAATCATAATCTGATTACACTGCAGGGAGTATCAGGTCTCTTTAAAGTGGGGGGAGGGTCTTTGGGGAAATTTCCTGAGCAGCAGGACAGTTCAGTTTAGTTCAGTGTTTCGTTTTTTGTGTGTGGTGGGGGGAGTTAAATTGTGTTAAACCAACAGACAGCTTGGAAACCTCAAGCCACTGTTTGGTTTCAGAATTTGCTTTCTTCCAGCTCTATTTGTACACTAACCCTAGAGTCAATTTGGTCATCTTTCATTTCAACAGAAAACTAAATATTCATGACCAGATGAAAGTTCTCTTTACATGTCATGGACTAGCAATAATAATGGTTTCCAGAATGTGGTGAATATTTTCACTCAAAGTTCATAGGAAAGTAATTTGGATACCTTCAACAGTTTCATAATGTTAAACTTCATGGCCGAAATATTGGGAAATCTTGGAACAAGAAGGAGACAAATTGAAATTGCAGAGCTTTGAGAAATTAAAAGATAAAGTGCGAGACTGGCTTCATTACTATCAGATAATGGAGGCATACAATTTGGATAAGAAAATTGGCTTCCAGGTGGAAAAATCAAAACTAGAAACAGAACTGTTAGAACCCAAAACTAAGATTTTGTCAAAGATGTATAACCTGCTGTTGAAATGGAATACTCAGGATGAAAGGGTGAAATCTGCTATGATTAAGTGGGCACAAGATG
Organism: Podarcis pityusensis; assembly: GCF_964106645.2. Taxonomy (NCBI): domain Eukaryota; kingdom Metazoa; phylum Chordata; class Lepidosauria; order Squamata; family Lacertidae; genus Podarcis; species Podarcis pityusensis. The sequence continues at coordinate 1,823,225 of NC_138034.1, read as the reverse complement.
TTGGACATAATATTATGTTTGCTGACTGGGAACAGTTGTGGACCACAGGTATGAAATTTACGGCATGTAATGCCCTAAGAGAGAATATTATGAAAATGATATATAGGTGGTACATGACACCAGTCAAGCTTGCAAAAATTTATCATTTGCCCGATAATAAATGTTGGAAATGTAAAGAAAACGAAGGTACATTCTTTCACCTTTGGTGGACGTGCCCAAGGATTGAGGCTTTCTGGGAGATGATCTATAATGAACTGAAAAAGGTATTTAAATATACCTTTTTGAAGAAACCAGAGGCCTTTCTCCTGGGCATAGTCGGCCAATTGGTGCCAAAGAAGGATAGAACTTTTTTTATGTATGCCACAACAGCAGCAAGAATACTCATTGCAAAGTATTGGAAGACACAAGATCTACCCACCTTGGAAGAATGGCAGATGAAGGTGATGGACTATATGGAATTGGCGGAAATGACTGGCAGAATCCGAGACCAGGGAGAAGAGTCGATGGAAGAAGATTGGGAAAAGTTTAAAGATTATTTACAGAAATATTGCAAAATTAATGAGTGTTAGAATGATGTTGGATTGAAACTAAGTGGTCTTTAGCTGAAATGTTATAAGGGAATATGAAAAAATGGATTATTAATAGGTAAAAATTTAAAATTATAATACTTTACAATTAACAACTAGGATATACAAAGAGGGGAGGGATTTGCTGAACTAACAAATTGAACTGGAATACAAAAAAGGGAGGCGTGAGGAGGTCCGGGAAATAAGCAAATGAAGGATAAGTAATGGAAAGAATGAAGTGTTTTTAACTATTTTTCTTTTTGCATTTTTCTTTTTTTTTTCTATATTGTAATATTTTGAAAACCTTAATAAATATCTTATATATATAAAAAAAACCATAATGTTAAACTTCTCTCTTTTGCTCGCCATGTATTTCTTGGGGTGTGTGTGTATGTATGTATATATTCAAATTGTTTTACTTATTATAAAACTCCAAGGAGTAAATTTGATGTTATAAAGAAGGAAGCCAGCTTCCTTTCAGTTGAGCTGGCGAAAAATACACTGGGTGATGTGTCTGTTTTCCATCTAAAATTATATGGGGGAAGCCAACTTATGACTACGACCCACCCAGACACTGTTTATACTGAGCCATCAATCTTCCATAATTACCACCAGCAAGTGAATGAGAGGAGCGATAGCTATCTCTGGAGAAAGGGAACAATGTGTAATTAAGATATTAAACAGGAAACGAAAGAATGTGAATTCAGGCTGAATCTCAATAGTGCCACCTACAGGATTGATTACTGAAATATTGGGGGACTTGCAGGTAAATCAACTACAATATATTCATATACAGTCTACTGTGTGTTAATCTCACTGCAATGGGGGAATCATATAAATATTAAATGTTGTTTAATGAATAATTTATTTCAGAGTTATTCTTTAATTAGAGCACTTTAAGATTTCTTATTTTAGAGCTTCCTCTATTCTGAGAGCTTCTGGTTTTATTGGATTTCAGTGGTTTACACTGCCATAATATTCTTGTTTTTAAAGCAGTTTTGACCATATAGGGTATATATAAAATTAAATTATGATTAATCTTCTGCAAACAAACAAGATTAGAGAGTTTTAAACAGCCAATTTTAAAAATGACAATTGCTCAAAGGGTTAGTTAAGTTAGCCTGTTACAGTCAATACAAAGAGCAAACTGGAATCCAAAGGCAACTTAAAGAATAAGGAAACTATCCTAAGCTCTCAGGAAGGGTGGTTAAAGGTTCGTGTGGAACCTGCAGATTTGTTATTTCATTTCAGTTTTAGAGCAATTTACAAAAATAACTTATACTATAGATAAACAATCAAACCAAAAACCTGTAATAACAAATAAAACAATAAACTTTTCTGAAAAGCAAAAACACGAACATTTTGATAAGTTTTTCAGAGTCAAGGATCCCTTCTGTCTCATCCTCCCTTCTTGCCCAAGCAGACCGATTTACGATACGTCACTCTGACCCCGCCCCCACTAACAAGTCCACCTTACACACAAACACACCATCCACCCAATTGCTCCAACACCTCCCTTTCAACCACTATCATCCACTCCACTGAAAACTTACTGCAAAAGACAGCCGGAGACCATGAAAGCACCCACCAACAGAACCATATGAAAATACATTGCAGCTGATTAGGCTCCCTCTCAGTGTACTGAGAAGGTCTGCAGCCACAGGCCTTCCCCAATGTGGCTGTGGAAATCAGTGCTGCTGCCACTGACCCACTGGTGCTCCCCTGAATGCAGTGGGTCCAGGGAGGTTATGGATCTACAGGATCATCCCCACCACAAACAGGCCCTGGAGTCAATGATTTAATTTTCCTCTCAATGCCGTCAAGGGGAAATACATTATTGGGGGGGGGGGGAGGAAGACAAAAATAGAAAAAGCCACTCCAATCACACCCTCAACTCTGGCCACAGCTCACCAGCAAGGCCCTGGATGGGGCAGTGGTTTCACCACAGATCCCAACCGCAATGGAAATGAATGTTCTCTAGCACATAAGCGTTCAGAACCTAAAGTCTGGAGTGGCAGATGATGAAATGGGCTCTAGTCTATGAAAGCTTAGACCACAGTATATCTGCCTACTCATAAAGAACAGAGCAACAAGATTCAAGAGTCCTGCACTACTTTGAGGATTATAAGTAACAACCAAGCATCATCCATGCATGTACTGCACTACCAGAAGAGCTTACCTTGCATTCTACTACACTCTGATCTGATTCACAGGTGACATAGATTTCATCAACTGCACGTCTTAAGTTGTCAAAAAGGAAGGCCCAGTATCGTGCTCGCAGATCCACTTTCCGAGGCTGTCTTGTTTTAGTTGGGCTTTTATCAAAGTTTTTTTCTCCAGCTGCTGATGTTATTTTGCATTCTGATGTGGTACTCTGCAAAGAAGGGGCACAACTTGAAATGCAAAATCCAGCAAGTGTGGCCAACAGTTGGCGATTCACAGGACATGCATTTTGCTTCAGCCCAAACACTTTTAAAACAAAGCACTGAAAGTATTCAAATATAATCAGTGCTTTTTTTCTTTTAAAAATGTTTAGGGGTACTCTCATTTTGACTCAAGAAAATCACCATTTTATAGTTCAGAATGGGAACAATAAATATAGTAAATGGACAAAAGTACAAAGATTCACAAAATGTTTAGGCGTATGCGTCCCCCTGCATCCCCCCAGAAAAAAAGCACTGAATATAATGTTTCCAAGACTCCACAGATAAGCTTCCTGCTGGATTCCAGCTCCCATCACCCCGACCACTGGCCATAAGTCTGTGGTGGGAGGGCCTGGAATCCAACAACATGGGGGGGGGGCTCAAGGGTTTGAAGGATGGGGAGGAAGCCCTCTGCTCATGCACTCCCTTGATCGCATAACATTTTGGCTTGATCAACTAGGAGCAAATTACCCCCTTCTCTCCCCCTACCTCTCTTCCCCCCCTTATACTGTATACAGCATCAAAGTCTCATATCAAATATAAATGATCTGTAAAAAGAACTCTGTGATCTGAAAGCAGAGGTGATGTTTGTACTTTTATAACCCAAGAAAATCTTCAATAAAAGCAATTAAAAAACAACAACAATAGGAGTAAATTGTGGTTTACAATCCTAGTTTGGAGGGCTCACTCAGATCATAGTTTGCTGATTTGAGCAAAGCAGCAAAGTACAGTTTGATGAAAGCAGGAAGTTATCCACTGAGCCACATTCATGGGACAGAAAGAGGGAGCATTTCAAGCACAGTGAAGGAACTTTTTAGTTCTTCTCATAGACATTGTGATAATGGCAAATGTTAAATTAACATTCACAGGTAGAATCTACAAAGCACTTATATTCAATAGAATTACAGTAATACTCTTTAATGTCTCTAGCTAGAGAATTCAATATATACCTACGAGGCATGTTCAGTTCTCTTGTCGTATTATGTGCCCTCTCCTATACATGTGCAAGGAGCTTCCCATCCATTCCCACAAAAAAGCCCTCTGTGCACATACAAGAGCATTTTGCTGTAGTGTCTACAAGCACAGCCTAGGAATCAGGGCAGCACAGGACACACTCTCCTCCATTCTTTGGCTAACATTCCTTCTTCCATGTTTGCTGGCCACCAAAGCTGCTCCTAAAATAGGGATGGAGAAGCTCTCTTTCTCCAGGTGCTGCTAGACAAGAACTTTCACCATCCCTGGCCACTGGCTGTGCAAGCTGTGGCCCATGGGAACTGAGGAACCACAGGTTTCTCATCCCTGTCCTGCAGAGTAGGTGTACAGCATTGGTGATCAACCAGCGCACCAGGGCACCCTGGGGAGACTTGAGGAATGTTCAAAGAAGCCCTGGGGGGCTGTCCTTTCATTCACTTTCAGCCCATATCTTCCTGTATCATCTCTCTTTCTCTCCAAGAGCCAGTGTGGTGTAGTGGTTAAGAGCAGTAGTCTCGTAATCTGGGGAACCGGGTTCGCGTCTCCACTCCTCCACATGCAGCTGCTGGGTGACCTTGGGCTAGTTACACTTCTCTGAAGTCTCTCAGCCCCACTGTTTGTTGTGGGGGAGGAAGGGAAAGGAGAATGTTAGCTGCTTTGAGACTCCTTCGGGTAGTGATAAAGCGGGATATCAAATCCAAACTCTTCTCCTCCTCCAAGGAACATTCAGGGGAGCTGGCAAGGGCAGAATGGGTTGGGGCAGAGTGGGGGAACCCCCACTTACGCACATCCTGTAACAAAACCCCAGGATGAGCTGGAACCCACAGGGGAGTCACAGGAATAAAGCGGTTGGTCAAGGGAGCGGTGGACTCTAAAAGGTTGAAAACCACTGATGTATAGTGTCTGGGCTGCAACCCTAAACACACCTACTAAGGGAGTAATCCTATTGAGCACAGTGGGACTTGCTTTTGGGCATGAATGCATTAGGACTGCTCTGTGAAATACCTTTAAATGAACTGTATAAGAGTTGTTGCTTTTAATATAAAACCTATGGAAATTAATCTTGCCTTTGCCAGTCAGCTCTGGTGTCAAAGTGACCGAACAGCCCCAAGAGAGAAAGTATTAAGTTTCCATTAGTGATATCTGACTATCATTTTACATCTATGCTTCTCCATTTTGTGTTTCATAAAGCCTCATTATTGAAGTGGAACAGTTGGGTATTTGTGTTAGTGTTGCCCTTTTTAATCTCCAGGCGGTTTGAAATATCAGTGTAATTTTCTGTCTCCCCCAGAGAGTGAGACAGACATTCATCACGTCTGGATGTTAGTTTCACCCTCCACTTGCTCTGACCAGAAGAATTTTCTATTTGCTGAGCATCTAAAATCTATTTCTTGTTAGCTCTTCAGCAATATTTTAGCATATCTGGTACAAAAAAAAAAAAGAATTGAAATGAGATGTGGCTATACTTAGGGATTTTCTCTTTCTTTCTTTTTCTTTTTTAAAAGAAATCTGTGGGAAACCAGACCTGCAAAATAAACCCTTAACGTTCAGGCTACAGATTGTCAGCAAAATAAATGCAATGTGTATGTTCTTGATATTTTTACAATATGGAAAAGAAAATTAAAACTTCATTTAGTAGTTATCAGATAAAGTGCCTGCCCTAAAATAAAAGTTGGAGACAAACAATTTAGGTTCATTAATTTCAATGTGTCTGCTCTGAGTAGGAGTTAGACAAATACTACCCTTTGTTTTTATCATTTTAACCATCAATACCACCTTTTTCTTTAAAATGAAAAATGGGGTCGTGACCACGCATAACTGCTCCACTTGGTTAGCTACATTACACTCACCATAGATGACACATACAAGGGATCTGACCAACACATGTGGCAACTGAGACGCACAGACAGGAGACATGTTCCAACTCACACAGAGCTCCAGGAAGTTATCAATGACTTGCAAACTTGCAGACAATATCTTCGGTTTCTTTCATGTGTTCATATCAAGCAGGCTTCTTCCTGCTAGTAAGTGGGACTGCAGACTAAGATTAAATGAAGAATTGGGGGCTGGGAGGTTAAGGAAAAGTTTATTTTAAATCCCACAGTATGAGTCATGACTTATCTGGGCTGCTGTTTCCACCTTCTGTGATGCAAAGCTTCTCATTGCCCAAGTCTATCACTTAGGAACTGCTGAAAAACTAGCCTCAAGGAGACACACAAGTCAACAAGGAGGTATTGCCTCCAAACCCCAGCGATCTTAGATGATGATGAGAGAAGAGCTGTTACTGGAGGCAGCATTGAGCCTGAGGCCTGCTTCCTGGTTGGCATCCCAGGGGCCTGTTAACATGTGCAGCACACACTTGTCTCTGTAAGCCTTGAACAGTTGCTCAGCTGGCAAGAACCCACCACATAGGATTAAGGGAAGAATAAAAGGGAGGTAAGGAACACAGAGAACACTTAGAAGGGCAGGTGCTAAAAACTATTTTTAGAAAATTAAGGGGTTGGGTTTCAAGATGATCGTTGACACATGCCTCTTTTCCCCACCCAAGGAGAACACCCGTAATTTCACAAAGCATGGTAGAATCAAGAGAACACTAGGCACTCAGTGATCATTATTTCACAGAAAGGACTATTTCTCACAAATGACAGATGAGACAACAATCCTGCATATTGCTTCAGACAGTGAAGGGAGGTCACATGATTAAATGGTCTTCAATACCTCAGGTCACATGAATTTATTATTTATTTACTTCATTTATCTCGAGGTGCCATATATGGTTCTCTCCCTCCTCCTTTAATCTCTGTGAGGTGGGTTAGACTGAGAGGCAGTGACTAGCCTAGGGTCACCTAGTAAGGCCAAGTGGGAATTTGAACCCTGGTCTTCCAGGTCCTAGTCCGACACTCTAACCACAATGCCATGTTGCTTAATATACTTTCTTGTTCCATACCTGTTACCTGCAGCTTTCTGGTAAAATGGAATAATAATAACAACAAAAATTATTTAAACCCCGCCCTGGTTTGTCTTATGGCTCATGTGAAGAGACTGCATGCACATTCATAAAGCTTCTTCATACCTCAGCTTAACTGGCATATGATCATCCAAACACAATGCCAGCAAACCAAACACTGAAATAAAACTGCTTTGTGGAAGGATGGGAATGGCTTAAGATATATTTTATCTCCAGTACAGTTGAACAAAACATTCCAAATGAAGCATTTAAGTTTTGTTTCAGAACACATTACTTTTCTAGGGTGGTATGAAGAGCAACCCAACAAGAAAACTTGCATGTACCTGTTTAGTAGTTTTATGAGTTCCCTGAGTTATTCTTTTGGATTTCCCTCCTACTTGCCATTTTTGTTTTCCTGTGAAAAGAAAACAGCATTTGAAGCAAGCAATAATTCCGTAATGCTTACATTGGATATGGTAAACCTGTGGTCCTCCAGATGTTGCTCGACTTTTTAAACTCCATCAGCTCCAACCAGAATGGACAGTGGTTAGTTAGGGTGCTGGAAATCAACATCCAACTTCACTGGCATTTATATGACCTTTTCATAAATCTAACAACTCTTGAGTTCCTTCATGCCTAGCAGATGGGTTGCATTTTTATCGGATTTTGGCAAAAATTAAAGGAGAAGAGGTGGGGGGGGGAGCTTAATGGTATGCATAGCTCACAACCCCAGGCTCTCTCCAATTTTAGTAAAATCATACTCTGTAAAAATGGCAACTATGTCAGATGTCAAGGAGAACATTCCACTCCATAATTAGAGCACTAATTTGGGGGTATACAGTTTTGCTGGTGCTCAACCTTTTCTTGCTTTTATAGTTCTAGCTGCATGCCTTATGGGGGGGACTGACAGGCATAATAAGAATACAGTACAAGCCCTGCTGGAGCAGACCAAAGGTCCATCTAGTTCAGTGGTTTCCAACTGGTGGTCCGCAGACCCAAGAGGATCTGCATAACCCACCCAGGCAGTCCATGGCACCATTCACACAACCAAAACTACCATAGAGATATAAACATTTTCAACCGTAGGGGGTCCATGGCTTGGCTTTTGTGAAACACGGGGACTGCAGTATTTAGCTAATTGGGAACCACTGGTCTAGTCCATTATCATCCTGTGTGACAGAGGCCACTCTCCAGATACATCAGAAGCAAGACGTGAATGTGGCAACCGTCTTCTCCTGCTGTTGCCTGCCACGCCCAGCAATTGGTGTCCAGAGGCTTACGACCTCTGAACATGGAAACAGTATACAGCTATTGACAGACTTTTCCTCCATGACTTCATCTAATCCCCCTTTAAGCCATCTAAAACAGTGACCACAACTAAATCATGTGATGGCGAATTCCATTAAGTTAAAGTACACCACATTTGAACTTTCCTTTGCCTGTCCTGAAAAGAATGCCAATCTGTTTCACTGGCATAATTACTTGCTGAACATAAATATGATCCATGGTTAATGCATACCATCATCCTCTTTGCTTTCCAAGGGCACACTCCATGCAATCAGGTTCCTTGCTGTGCGCCCCTCTTCAGCCACAATTTTTCTAACCTTGTCATGACTATTTGAACGCTGGAAGGAAGCCTGAAAAGAGAGGGAAATTGTTTCACTAACAGCACAATAATCCTATCCAAACTACACCTTATTCAATGAGGATTACTTTAAAGGGCATAGGATTGCAGTCATTGGATTGGGTTGGTTCCAATTCAATGCTAAACCATGGTTTGAGCTAACCTTCCTTTACTCAAGTGGTGATTCATGCTCCAGCTGTATAAGAAAAAATACTGTTTATGCCTTCCCTAAGAGTACCTAGATGCTATCCTAAACTGCAGCCTCCATGGACTGAGCAATGTCCCAAGGCATGGTTTGTCAGTTAAGACACTTTATCAAAAACCACAATGTGCCCACACTGGGGTTTGCAAATTAGCTTTAAAGCATTATTTTATATCCTGATTTATCAGCCATTGGCAAATCATAGTTTACTGTTACTTCTGAACCATCTCTTAAGTCTTCGGTCACTAATATATTTTTTCTGATCAATAAAAAAACCACACACAAAAGTTTTATATAACTGTTATTTTATACACCAGCCACAAAGATCTACAATGGGTGGCTAACCTGTGGCCCTACAGATGTTACTAGACTCCAATTCTAATCAGTTCCAGCCAGCATAGCCAATGGTCAGAGAAGCTATGAGAGCTATAGTCTAAAATATTAATTAACAAGTTAATAATTAAGCTCAAGCAAATACATTCAGATACGTGTAATGACGCAGTTGCACATATAAAACCCCTCAGCAAGAGACTTTTCCAAGCAATAATGGATGGGGTGAAATGCAGAATACGAAGAGGACATACTGCGCTATGTTGATAATTTTTATATTTTATTTCACCTCCAATCATTTTCTAGTGTCTTGATTTCAAAGACACAGTGTGCCATCTAGTGTCATGCAGAAGAACTCAAACAGGCATCTCTGAGCTGCTTCTTTCACAATGTTTTGCTTTCCCAAATTTTTGCAAAGGGTGGAACTGTCACTATTCACAATTCTGCACATTTTAGATATGCTTCTCAAGTTCCTTAACATGAACTGAACCATCTCCATCCAATATTTCTCCCCCAGAAGGACAGCATTGTAATAATTTGACAGTACTCTAAACACCAGACATCTTTGTTGCCCAGAGAAAGAACATTACAGTGGTGCCTCGCAAGACGAAATTAATTCGTTCCGCAAGTTTTTTCTTCTTGCGAGTTTTTCGTCTTGCGATGCACGGTTTCCCATAGGAATGCATTGAAAATCAATTAATGCGTTCCTAAGGAAACCGCCTTCAGACCAGGTCCGGGGACAGTCTGTCCCCCGACCTCTTCTGAAGGCTGGGGGGGGGGGACAAGGGCTTTTCTTCCCACCCCCAGCATTTTAAAAAACCCCGGGACAGCGGAGGACTTCTCCGCTGTCCAGGGCGATCTTAAAATGCTGGCGGGCGGCATTTTAAAATCGCCCGGGACAGCGGAGGACTTCTCCGCTGTCCGGGGCGATGTAAAAGCCCCTGGGAAGGCGGGCAGGGGGGGACAAAGACTTTTGCCCCCCGCCCGCCTTCAGAAGAGGTCCTGGACCTCTTCTGAAGGCGGGCAGGGGGCGAAAGTCTTTGGCCCCCCCGCCTGCCTTCAAAAGCCGTCCGGGAAGGTAGGCAGGGGGGAGCAAAGACTTTCGCCCCCCGCCCGCCTTCAGAAGAGGTCCTGGACCTCTTCTGAAGGCGGGCGGGGGGCGAAAGTCTTTGCCCCCCGTCTGCCTTCAAAAGCTCTCCCGGGAAGGCAGGCAGGGGGGAGCAAAGACTTTCACCCCCCGCCCGCCTTCAGAAGAGGTCCTGGACCTCTTCTGAAGGCGGGCGGGGGGCGAAAGTCTTTGCCCACCCCCGCCTGTCTTCAAAAGCCGTCCGGGACAGCGGAGAAAGGCGCTGCCTTTCTCCGCTCTCCCGGGAAGGCAGGCAGGGGGGAGCAAAGACTTTTGCCCCCCGCCAGCCTTCAGAAGAGGTCCTGGACCTCTTCTGAAGGCGGGCGGGGGGCGAAAGTCTTTGCTCCCCCCCGCCTGCCTTCAAAAGCCGTCCGCGATAGCGGGAAGCTCTTCCCTGCTATCCCGGACTGCTTTTAAAATGCTGGCGGTGGGGAGCAAAGCCTTTCGGCCCCCGCCGGCCTTCCTGGACCTCTTCTGAAGGCCGGAGGGGGGGAAAGGCTTTGCTCCCCACCACCAGCATTTAAAAGAGGTCCCCGGAGATTTCCCTATGGGCTTTCGTCTTGCGAAGCAAGCCCATAGGGAAATTCGTCTTGCGAAGCGCCTCCAAAACAGAAAACCCTTTCGTCTTGCGGGTTTTCCGTCTTGCGAGGCATTCGTCTTGCGGGGTACCACTGTACATAAATGCATTTGGTTGTGAAAGCAAAATAGGCACAAATAGGTTAGTGTAGTGCGACTGCTGGCTCCCAACAAACCACAATTTGTAAACAGGGAGCCAGTATTAAAAATATGTGAACCCTCTCCTCTGTTAAGATAACTATGTTTCCAGTGTTAAGATAACTTTCCAGTGCTAACTACGGTGCCATGCTATGAGTGCAACCTGACAAAACCATGGTTAACATAAGCCAATTCTCTTATAACCATGTTTCACAAACCCACTTCAAACAACTGGTGTCAATCTTTGGTTTGCAAGGAAACCATGGTTTGCCTTGGCACATATGAGACCACAGTTAAATACCAGTATGGAAAGGACAGGAATGAAACTGCACATATCAAGACCATCTCCTTAACTGAAAACTATGGTTTGTCAGGACCCAACATTAATTCTGCACCAGGTGAAATGATTCTGCAAAAGAATCAAAATCCTTAAGGCAAGCTCAAGGTGGGAGCTGGAAAGGCATTCACATGCTACTAAAACCAAGCTGGAACACTGCAGTTTGCTATATTGAAATTATACCTTATAAATCACACTCTTTTTAAAAAAGGTATAAGAAGGGACATTCTAGACTTTACACAATACAGTGCTGTGCAATATTAACCATTAATATCAGGGTTTTTTCTGCGACACCTAAAAACAAGACACTGTATGATATGTAACAAACTTGACAATGTGTAGAAACTGCTCCTAGGCTTACCATCTAGGCAAACAGAGAAATAAAGGAGGAGGTAAGGAAAGACAACTGAAGAAGCAAGTAGAATTGAGTTGGAAATTCTCAGGTGAGAACTTTAAGCTTGAAATTTCTGGGGAGGAAGAGAGTGGATTTGTTTATCTTCTTGGAAGGATAGAACTCGGGGGAAATTTGACAAGACAGGGTTTTTAAAAAACAGCTTGACTGAGGCAAGGGCAGCTGCCCACTTCTAAGCCAAGCAGTCTAAAGGAGCAGAGGAGGAACAAGCTGTATTGGCGCCTTGACAATGCAGCTTGTTTCTCCCTCTTTGCTGGTATGAGGACTGAGTGGGATGGCGGCTTCACTCGGCAGTATGTTGTGGGTGAAACCGCAGCCGCTCCTGAGTCCCCCTGCCTCCAGGACTTGGCTGCAGCTTGTTTCTCCCTTGGTGTGCTGGGAGCTGGTGACAGAGGGACTCAGGGGAGGTGGCGGTTTCACTCGCGACATACCGCCGAGTGAAGCCGCCATCGCGGTCCGCCCCTCATACTGGTCCTGGGTAATATATCAATACATTGCCCAGGCCTACTGGCTACTGTGTTGGTAGTCGTTATGGGTCATAGAATCAACTTAACATATTTTTCGCTGTATAAGACACACTTTTTCCCTCCTAAAAAGTAAGGGGAAATGTGTGTGCGTCTTATGGAGCGAATGCAGGCTGCGCAGCTATCCCAGAAGCCAGAACAGCAAGAGAGATCGCTGCGCAGCGCTCCCTCTCACTGTTCTAGCTTCTGGCTTAGCCGCACAAAGCCTCTTCAGGGCAGGGGGAGCCTTCATTCCGCTGCCCTGAAGATTTTTCTTTTAACACTATTTTTGCTATGCAGGGTGGAAGGAACAGAGAGCCTCTCAGTCACTGCTAATTGCAACACCACCACCCAGAACACCCCAGACATATTCTGGGAAGGATAAAGACAGTTGCCACAAAAAAGGCAGCTGCTGCTGCTGCTACAGGCTGCCATCTCCCCACTCTTTCCTGAATGCATTACACAACTTAAGGGGCATTTGGGGTGGGGGTGGATGGGACAGAAAACGCTGATTGCAAGATGGCAGCACAACTGTGAGTTGTGCTGTTATCTCCGCTGCTACTGCAATCAGCAGCCCAAAAGCAGGAGGAGGAATAAAAGATCCACCGCCGCTACCGCCTTGGCTGTAAGCCCTCCAAGCAATACAACAACAAAAAAAGCTGATCACTTGGCACACCACCCATCTCAGTTAAAAGCGCAGTGAGTTAGAGAAGGGGTGGTAAAATAGATATGTCCAGGTCACAGTTCCTCAACCTGGTGCCCTGCATGTTTTTCTGGGCTGCAACTCCACCTCATCTCTTACCACTGACCACCAGGGATTATTGGGGTTGGAGTGCAGTAGCAACTGCAAGGCACCAGGTGAGGAAAGACTGCTTTCGTCACTTCTGAAGGAAGTCGAGGGACTGAAGAATTGAATATTTGGTGGCAAGGAGTTCCACAGATAAAAGGAGGTCAAAGAAAACAGACAGAGGCATGAGGCAGCAGATGACAGTGCATAGTAAGTCACACAAGAAGCCCCAAACCAGTTCAACCCATGAACCAGGCACTTGAGAATACAGCAGGCAATAATTCCAATGATCAGCATAGGAACTGAGGCAAAGTTTGTCTGCTCTTTGCCTAACTTTGCCCACATGAGACTAAGGGATAGTTAGAATTGTTCATGCATTGAGGAAAAACATATTGTGTGAACTAGCTGCAATTTCTATCTGAGACAGGGAGTGGGTGTCTTCCAGAGACTGCTGAACTTGATGGGTAAGGACTTTGCCTCGATCTCCCCATCATTTTGTTGATAAAAGACAGATCTGTGAGGGACTGGAAAGGATCCATTCTTCACAATGCTTTCAAAAAGCCTTTCAAATATAAACAGTGTGATTCCTGTTGTTTATAAAACTGTGGCAAATGGCCACACCAGATTTTAAGATGCATTAAAATACTTGTTGTGACATGTTCTTTATTATGTATTTTGTATTCTCATTTTGTATTTTTCTGTTGTGAACCGGCCTGGGATCTTTGGATGAAGGGTGGTGTAATGGTTCTAGGGGTTGCTCGTGCGTAAGCCGGTGCAAACACCTGGCTGGGTTGCCTGAGTGAACCTTTTCTGTCCGGACAGCCACTCACCCGTGGCTGTCTCAATCGCTGGCAGAATCCGTCAGTGGGCGTTTCTTAAACTTCTTCCAGCAAAGAAGCTCTTTGACGCCTAGTTTCCTCCTACTCTCTCTGCGCGGAAGCCTTCTGCGCAAGGAGGGCATAGGCAGCGGAGGACCCCTACTCTCCCCGCTGGTCCCCGGCAAGGAGTCATGGGACCGCCTCGCCGCTTCCCCCATCTGCCCCCCTTCTCCACTGGTGCTACGCTGATTCTCTTCCCCAGAAGATGGGCTGCCTCTCCCAATCCCTGGACACTCTCTGGAATCCCTCTGGATTTTGCTCTCTCCCTCCGGCACTGATGGCAGTTCCCTGACAGGTGGTATACAAATTTAAATAAATAAATAAAGGCAATTTCTTAGGCAAACGTTGGTTCTCTTTTCATAAACAGCAATTTTCAAAATCTCTATGGTAATATATATGTGCTTTTGTCATAAGAAAAAAACTTTCCTCACCAGAGACATGGCTACAGCACTTTCAAACAGAACATCTCATGAATAAAAACAATAAATTTACTAGACCACTAACTGCATTTGAAGGTTTATGTGAAGAGGTTAATTCAGTGAGGAGGGCACTGTTTTTGCAGCTAACAACAACCAAAAATGTAATAAAACCATCATGAACAGTTTAAAACTAGAAACGTTCACAGTATATGTGTGTGTAGAGCAGCTAAACATTGCCCATCCCTAAAAGAAAGGACATAATATGCATCACTGGTGGGGAAAATTTGATGAAGAAGTTTTAGGATTTGGTGCAAGCTAGCATAAAAGATATAAAATTAAAGTTATGACCTTTTAACAACACAACTAGGTTATAGCAATGCTTCTATAAGAAATGAATTCCGAATTTGTTTAACAGTTGCCTGATTCCTAATAGTGCAAAATGTGAAAATCCATCAAAACATAGAAAGGGACTGGGTTAGAAAGAAAGAAAAAGGATTAGTAGTGATCAGTTAACACAGCAAAGAAGGATTCAGCAGCAGGGGAAGAAATCAAATTATAGAATCACAGAATGGTATAGTTTGAAGGCACCTCAAGGGGCATCTAGTCCAACCCACTTCAATGTAGGAATCACAACTAAAGAATTCCTGGTAGAAGGCCATCCAACCTCTGCTTAAAAACCTTCAGTGAAGAACAGTCCACCACCTTCCAGTTTCATGGAAGACTGGTAACTATTACCCACATATGTGGAAACTAAAACTGTGAACTAGGACAAGCCAAACAAGTTAAGATCCTAAAATATGGCCATAGTAGACATACAACTTACCATCATGTTATAACTGTCTTCTACATCAACCGGTTCATTTATCACATTTTTTGCTGACCCCATGAAGTCATCATAGCTGTTTAATATAAAAGAGAAACATTTAATATTCAAGTCACAAGCATCAGGAATTCCTAAAGTTGCAAAGTCAACTAACATTTACACCCAGGCACCAAATTCAATTATACTGCTAGTGGACCACAGTTTGCTGGCCTAGCAGATAATTCCTTAGACTAGTCACACTGACCGCCATGCTAGCAAGACTATGGTATTAGACTAACAATGATGGGGCACTACGCTGCTGTTACAGAGACAAACATGAATGAACAATGCATTTTATTCATTAACAACCAGAGTAATCACCACTAGAAAACTACAACTTGGGGAAGCATAGATATAAGAAGATTGCAATCAAATAAGCATCATGTTTCAATTCTTACATTTAAAATATCCATGACAATGTCCCACATTCATAACACTGCCCTAAGCCACCTTTAGGTAAAGGTAAAGGGACCCCTGACTGTTAGCTCCAGTCGTGGCTGACTCTGGGGTTGCGGCGCTCATCTCGCTTTATTGGCCAAGGGAACCGGCGTACAGCTTCCGGGTCATGTGGCCAGCATGACTAAGCCGCTTCTGGCGAATCAGAGGAGCACAGAAACGCCGTTTACCTTCCCGCCGGAGCGGTACCTATTTATCTACTTGCACTTCGACGTGCTTTCGAACTGCTAGGTTGGCAGGAGCAGGGACCGAGCAACGGGAGCTCACCCCGTCGCGGGGATTCGAACCGCC
Organism: Podarcis pityusensis; assembly: GCF_964106645.2. NCBI lineage: Eukaryota > Metazoa > Chordata > Lepidosauria > Squamata > Lacertidae > Podarcis > Podarcis pityusensis. Next base: position 1,807,376 of record NC_138034.1, on the reverse strand, counting down.
GACCTTCTGATTGGCAAGTCCTAGGCTCAGTGGTTTAACCCACAGCGCCACCCGTGTCCCTTATAAGCCACCTTTAAACCAGGATTAATACTGTCATGTCTTGAGAACAAACCACTCTATTCTTCTCACATTTTAGTTGCTTCTATAACTGAACAGGATTTAAAAATATTTCTCCTTGCATGGTATGATTTTATCGGAAGAAACTCCTAATATGCAAATAGACAACCAAGGATAAATCAAGAGGTAGTAGCTATCTGTATGAAAGGTAAGAGGAGGACCTTCAATTCTACTAATGGGAAAAGATCATCAATTGTGGTGGTGCTGAGTACAACATACCTAGCAATACCCTTAAACAAACTAGTCACCTCAACTCTTTATTATAATCATTATTTTGCTTTACATCTTATTGTTTCTATTTCCCACACCCTCATGACATTAGGCCTAAGTCATCCCTTCTGGAATAAGTGGGATTTACCAAACTTTTCCAACTCTTTTCTCTTAGGGACTGTTGTTGATTCCAGAATGGATACAACAATGAGATCTATTGTTGAATTTAATTTATGCTAATTTACATTTCTGAAAACTTAATGTATAAAACAAAACAACATGGGTCAACGTGGGTCAAGGATGCTGCTAAAACGTCAGGTTTTCAAAACTGCAACTGCAATAAGCACTGGGTTGTGTACAAAAATCCTACACCAAATGTAAATTGCTGTTTTGCTGCTGACTACCATTATTTCCTTGGCACACTCCAAAACAGTAAGATTGCTTTATCTTGGACTTTTCTTGGTGCAAAAACACACAACAAAATGGAAAGCAAAACACTAAATCCTAGTTCCATAGAAGCAACAAAACACCTCATTTTGCTCAAGAGAGATATATTTGAATCATTCAACTTGGTGCAACAGACGGAACCATACAAGCAAACACAAATTTGGCCTTCATTTTTTTTTCATTTTTCCTCCAATGAACCGAAGAGGACACATAGCTGCTCAATTCACAACGTGCATCAGACGAAACAGGCTTTTGCCTATGAAAGCACATGCCATGGAGCAGCTCAAACATGAGGCAGGAGAAGCCCACTGGGGAGGGGGCAGCCAAGAATGAGAGCATGTCCAGAATTTGACACACTGATTGCAGCCGTCACAGCTTTATCCCATTATCCCTCCTCTGGTGGAAAGGAGCTAAGGTGGCACTATTACCTGAAAGCACCACACTAGAAAACCCGCATCATCTTTCAGACTCTTTTTGGCCAACAGTCTTCAATACTAGCATCACAGTGCCAATCTACAATAAAACAGCAACTCAGAAAGGATATTGTTGAGCTGGAAAGCACTGAGAAAGGGGCAGCCAAAATAACCAAGGAGCTAGAACAACTCCCCTATGTGGAAAGGTTACTACTGGGGCTTTTTAGCTGAGAGAAAAGATCAGTTAGTCCTTTTTCACACAGCGCATAGTTAAACTATGGCATCACTACCACAGGATAAAGTGTTGGCCACAAACTTTGATGGCTTTAAGATGGGGTTAGACAGATTTCTGGAGGATAAAGCTATCAATGACTACTACCCAGGATGGCCGTGTACTACCTCCAGTATTGGAAGTGGCATGCCTCTGGGTATCAGTTGTTGGGAATCACAAGTCAGGAGAGTGGTCTTCCACTCAGGTCTGTCTTTCTTCCACAACCTTTATATATAGCTTTATTGTAATAAAATGTCTAAGCAGTTTACAAAAATCAACTTGATGCTGAACTAGATGGGCCTCTGGGGTCTCCAGCAGGGGTCTCCTAACATTCTTAAGATGCTGCCAGACTCTCAGATTAGCCAGGGTCTCCAATCACAAACAAACAACCACACTCTAGGCCAACCCCAACCTCTCTCACCACCAAAGGAACACAAGTGAACAACACAAGCACGCTGACACCAAACTCTACATACATTAAGCATAATAGAAACACCGCTACCCGACCCCACCCCCATCCACCTCCCCTCCCTCCACCCCCCTTTCTTTTTTTTCCTTTTTTTTCTTTTCTTCTCCCCCTAATGCCTCAACAAATGAAACGGATTTGTAAAAATGTTACATAGAAAAAAAACATACAAGGCATTACACTTAAAAAAAAAAGAAAAAAAAGAACTGGATAATCTAGGAAGCTGCAGAAGCGCCTCCCAGGATAATCTTCCCCCGGACGAGACAGAAGAGAGAGTGGCAATGCAGGTGCATCAAGTGGAAGGCTGAGCTGCAGAAGGTGACAAGGCATGGGAGCAAGGAGACAGGGCCTGTGACCACTGCTAAAACATGCAAGGAGCAAGGGGAGGGGCTGACGGGGTGGGAGGCGGAAGAGGCTGACCAAGATGTATGAGGGAGGGTGCCGTGCAACAAAACATCTAATGCCTCCCTAGTCATGCCATGATGAACTAAGACAAACTTTAAAGTGCCACAGCACTGTCTATAGGAGGAAGAGGAAAAGTGCTGTTCATACCATGAAAGGCAAAGTTATGTCCGTTATGGGACTTTTAGTCCGGATAAAGTGTGCAGCCACTTTTGGAGAAAGAAAGAAAATATATACATATCAAGTTATGGAATGAAAACATTTAGTGTGTTCCCAACCCACCCCCTCAGGTAGGCATTGCTTATGTGCAAAGAATCAGTAGTGCCTCAATAACAATAACAAAGGTATTAGCATTTTTTTAAAAAAGAAAGGGGAGTGTGCAGAACAGTATTCCTCAGCAACTCAATTATCCTGGCTTCAACCACCACCTTCAGCACCTTTCCTCGAGCAGCAACTGAGTCTGAAAGTACCAGAGGCCGCTGGAAGAATCAGTCCAAAAATCACACAACCATTTCAAGCACTTTAATGATCACTCTGGAATCTCCTTCTGCTTCAGTTAATGCACATTTATCACGATTCACAAATTACACTTCCCCCATTTTAGCTGGAGAGGTTGTGGTGATATGTAATGCAAGGAAACGGTTCCATACTTGTCTACCTAGGATAATGAACATACTGTTCTGCAGCTGGTAAGAAATGCAATCCCATGATGGCATGTTTGGTGACGGTGTAACAAGGCATAAGCTCCTTTTCTGTGTTACCTACTCTCCCTCCAGTTGCTTCATCATTCCTTTTTTCAATAAAATTGGCAGGCAGGACTGCGGAGGGAGGAGATGTACCTTTTATCAGTACAGGTTTCCCTTCTGGAGGAAATTTACAAAACCCTTACCAATTTCACCAAGGCCTTAAGTGTGTTTCTTTTGAAAACACTGTTTATTAAGGGGACAACTACATGGACCAGAAATGGAAACGTGTATACACTTTTTTTGATTAAAAAGAATGACATGGCTTTCACTCAGCTGTGACCATTTAATGAAAAATCACAGAGTGTGGGAAGGTGAGTGAAACGTTTGTTCACATACACTCTGGAACATAGAAAAGCAGGAGGAACTGGGTAAAGGAGGCATGTCATGGCTATCAACCAGAACCAAAGTCCTATTGTTCCTCGGTCATTTTTGCTTCCACAGACTTACAAGGCTGCCCCTCTGAAATATGCCCCTATTGCTTATGACACCCCCGGCATTCATCCAAGAAGCCCACTGCGCCTTAAAAGCACGACGTGCCTGTCATGTCTTAACCGTCCACAACTGGATGAACCAGGGGTCAGCAACCTTTTTCAGCTGTGGGCCGGTCCACCGTCCCTCAGACCATGTGGTGAGATGGACTGTATTTTTTTGGGGGGGGGGGGATGAACGAATTCCTACGTCCCACAAATAAGCCAGAGATGCATTTTAAATAAAAGCACACATTCTACTCATGTAAAAACACGCTGATTCCCGGACCGTCCGCGGGTCGGAATGAGAAGGCGATGGGGCTGCCTGGGGCCCCCGGGCCTTAGGTTGCCTACCCCTGGGATAGACCGTGTCCGCAATGCTCTTCGGTGAGTGTTTAAGGCGCCCGAGGGCGACCCCTCCTCCCGGCCTCGACACCTGCGCTTGAGCCCCTGGTGCTCGTGCCACACGCAGCGGCGAAGGGGCTCCCCGGCCTCTCCGGGAGGCGGCCCTGAGGGCAGCGGGGTTTGGCTGCCACCACTATTCCTTCTTCGTTTTCCGAAGGGAGACGGGGAAGGCAAGGCAGGAGTCCTCCTCCTCCTCCTCCTCCTCCGCCCGCCTCTGGGCCTCAGCTGCCGGGCTGAGGAGGCGGGCGAGGCCCAGAGGCGCAGCCCTCCCGGGGCGGCCCGGCAGAGGGACCGGCGCGCCGCCATCTTGCTTCCCGCCCCTCCGACTCCGCCCGCCCCTGCGGCGCCGCGGGGCCACTTACACGCGCCTCCTCGCCGCGCCGTTCCGCCTGCGTGCGTCCCGCCGCTGTGACGTCATCTCGTCCCGCCGGTTGCCGGTGCGGCGACGAAAGGCGCTCGCGGGGCAAGCGCCTGCCCCTCCCCCCGGCTCGAGGGGAGCCGACTGAGCGTGCGCGGCGAGCTCTGCGCGTGCTCCGTGGGGCTGCCGAAGCCGCCTCGAACTTTGCTTTCCCGCTCTCCTTTGCCCACTTCTGCCCCCACGGAGCGTGCGCGGCTGGTTTTCCGGGCATGCGCGGCAGCGTCGCCCGAAGGCGCGCGCCCGCCACTTCGCCGCACGAGGGAGAAGGAGGCGCGAGAAGCCGGCGGGGAAGCCGGGGCTGGGGCCCGGGGCCGAGCTCTCCTCCCTCGCCGCTCCGGGCCAAGGGCTGGCGGGGCGAGCTGCTGCCCGGAGGAGCGCCAGGATGAGGCGCCGGCCTCTGGGTGCCCCGGGACCCTCCCTCGCGGGGCCGCCCTTCGACTGCGCAGGCAGGCCAGGCCTCTTCCAAAGCTGTCCCAGCCTCTTGCGGGAGCGACTTCCCACAGCCCGCGCTGCGTGAATCGGGGGTCTCTGCCCATTAACAGAGGGCTCTTGAAAGCCAGTGCGGTGTAGTGGTTAAGAGCGGTGGACTCGTAATCTGGGGAACCGGGTTCGATTCCCCGCTCCTCCACCTGCAGCTGCTGGGTGACCTTGGGCCAGTCACGCTTCTCTGAAGTCTCTCAGCCCCACTCACCTCACAGAGTGTTTGTTGTGGGGGAGGAAGGGAAAGGAGAATGTTACCCGCTTTGAGACTCCTTAGGGTAGGGATAAAGCGGGATATCAAATCCAAACTCCTCTTTTTCTTCTCTTACCTGGAAGGAGGGAAAGGCGTGGAAGGCCAGGAGGAGGCGCCGCTGCTGCCCCCGCTGCTTTATCAGTCTCTCGATCTGATTGCCCCTCGCGCTCAGGAGCAACAGCCATTTGACTTTAGGACCCGTGGCAGCAGCAATGGTGGCATGGAGTGGAAAGGGGAGGGTTCAATGGGTTACCATGGGGGAAACGGAGTGGGGTGGGCGAGTGCTGCAAGCAGGGGGAAGTCTCTGCTATACCCATGTTTGTAATGTGATCGGGGGGTCAGAAGGAAAGGAAATGCAAGGACAGATAGTGGCAATTATAGCTAGAAGAATGTGTGCAAAATAAGTACAGTGTCTCTTGCGAAAACAGTAATAGGTGACAAAACAATCAACTTGGCATCTTTAAAAAAGGCATTTCCTCTTCACTCACACAGGAGGGAATGCTTCTTCCAAACGGCACCTCCAGTTTTATTAAGCAACCAAAATTTATTTAATTAGCTGACAGCTCTAAAGAGTAGGTTTTCTGTTTATCACAAACAAGGCAACCCTTCTTATTGCTAGGATCATCAGTGCTTTAGGGTACGCATTCCCCTAAACATTTTGTGAATCTTTGTACTTTTTTCTCGAGTCAAAATGACAGTACCCCTAAACATTTTTTAAGAAAAAAAGCACTGGCTAAGATCACTTTTCAAACTTTGGGTTTCCATGTAATGGGAAGGAATGCAAATTCGGTTTTGTCATTTGCTGACATTTTCCTCCAACACGTAAATCTGCCTCATTGTTCTCACCCATCTGATTCCTGCCAGTACTTCATGCATTCCCACTCATGTTAGTGTCAAAAGAACCAGGAAAAGCATGAGCTCTAGAAAATTCAATACAGTGTTAAGAGAACAACAAACGAGCATTGTAGCCTTGTAAGATCATTGGACTATTTTAGAATTTATGAATGCTAACGTTAAAAATTCACCAAACAGATCTTGGCTTACCTGCTAAGGATGGCTGTAAAGAGGAAAGTTGCTTTTGTTGCTAAGGAGATCTTGTTGAGCTTTGAGTAAACAAAGACAGCTTGAAAAGGCATTCAGTGTGAAAACACAGTTGCTTGCATCTTCTGACATTTCTTGGCTTAAAACTGGTTTTGTGCTACCTGATTTTGCTATCCACCTTTCAAGTACAAATTCTAATGCAGATGGTACATAAAAGTATTTATTGTCATCCTCAGAAGGGCTGCAGCTCAGTAGAAGAACATCTATTTTGCATGCATAAGGTTCCAGGTTGTTAATTGTTGCTAATTAAATTTGAAGATTCATGTTCAACTTCTGGCATCTGTTGCCGCTCACTGTAGGCAGTACTGAGCTAGATGGGGCGATGGTCTAACCCAGGACGGGGGGTGGATTTTAAAGGGGTGGGCATCCAGGAAAAAAGGTCAGCAATCCCGCCCACCATTGGACTCACCTTGGGAGAGTACTTGGAGGTGCAGGGATAACGTTCAGCAGCCTTGGGAGACTGGATACATTGGTGGGGGGAGCATTTGGAGGTGCAGGGAGAGTGTGTTTTGATTCTGCACTGGTACCTCAGTTTTCAAACAATCCGTTCCGGAAGACTGTTCAAGTTCCGAAACGGTCAAAAACTCAAAATGGAAACCGTGTTTCCTGTTCGACTTCTGAGGCGCATTCAAACACCGAAGCATTTACTTCTGGGTTTTCAACGTTCAAGTTCCGAAACGTTTGTCAATGGAGACGTTCGAAAACCAAGGTACCACTGTACATGGGTTTAGCTTCACATGCTATCCCTGGAACATAATCCTGGCGTAAGTTGAGAGTCAGCTCTAACAATTACTTCATCACTAAAATACTTTGAGTCAAGTCATTGTTTATAACTATAGATGACAATATTGAAATCAGAAAAGTAAGTAACTCCTGTGCTGTCTGCACTGCTGACTTGAGGCCAGAGCTGAAGTGGCAGGGTTTTTTTTTTTAATCCTCACAACAGCTCTCTGAGTTGAGAGGTCCTAGAGCATGTTTCATAAAGATTTGAACCTGGGATCACATCCCCACCATGCTCTGTAAAGGCACATACCACTCTGACATGACTAGTTTGCAGACCAGAAATATCTTCTAGGCTTTGTATTAGGAAGCCAATTGCTCCCATGATGTAGAAGAGGCATTGAGATCCAGAATTGCTTTAGCCTTCGAAGTGTAGGCAATGTTTTCCCTAAAAACAGTCTTATCGCAGACCATTTTTTTCTTCATTCAAACCCATCACCCTCCAACTGATCCATCTAAGGCTATACTGAGTTGCAAAGTCTGCGGAAGGAAGCATGAAGTGCTCCAAAATCTCCTGATAGAAGGCTGCGTTGACCCTGGACTTAATGAAGCACAGTGGACCAACACCAGCTGATGACATGGCTCCCCAAATCTCTCTTCTGATGAGAGCAGCTTTTGCATCTCATTTGGAAACCAAGAACCCAGAGTCTGGAGGAAGAATGGGGAGGCACACAATGCCAGATGCTTGAAGTCCAGTGTGAAGTTTCCACAGTATGTGTTGATTTGGGGGGCCATGTCATCAGCTGGTGTTGGTCCACTATGCTTCACTATGCATTTCCTCCCTCTCCGAGTATCTACTAGTATTTTTCGCTCTATAAGACGCACCAGACCATAAGACGCACCTAGTTTTTGGAGGAGGAAAACAAGAAAAATATTCTGAATCCCAGAAGCTAGAACAGCAAGAGGGATCTCGCCTCTTAAGATGTCATATTCTCTTCTGTGGCTCTGGAAATCGCTCCTGCGCATGCCCAGATGCCAGAAATCACTTCTGTGCAAGTGCGATTTCTGGCGTCTGGGCATGCACAGAAGCGATTTCTGTACAGTACATTGGGATACAGCTGGATGCCAGATGGTGTGGGGAACCTTTCAAAATGGATTAAAAAAAACTTGGATTTTGTAGTTTGATTTTTAGCGTTCCTGTGCAATGCAGGTAATTTGTTCCCCTATTTTAATTAGGAATTAGTTCCAAAGCAGGATATAATACCGGCAAAACCCCCGAAAACCCTATGTACGGAAAGGGAACGTGGCGTGTGCGCTGTTTCACCGTGCCTCACGAGACGTTTATTTGCCCCGTTCCAAGCTTGCTCTGCGACGGTCTCGCGCCTTCCAGCCCCGCCAGGCGCCCGCGGCTGCGCCGGGCGAGGGAGGAGGCGGGAGCGCGCGGCGCGGCCTCGCGGGCGGAGGGAGGAGCAGCAGCCCGGGCCGGCGCCGCGGGAGAGAGCGAGAGAGCGGCCGGGATGCGGGCGGCGCCTGGCCCTCCGCTGGCGCTGCTGCTGGGCCTGGTCCTGGGCGCGGCGGCGGCGGCGGCCGAGAGGCAGCACTACGGCGGCGGCGGCGAGCACCGCCCGGACTACGACCGCGAGGCGCTGCTGGGAGGCCAGGTGGGTCGCCCGCAGGGAGGGAGGGAGGGAGGGAGGGAAGGCCAGGCCACCTCGAGCCGGGGGAAGCCGCGCTCTCGCTCGCTCGCTCCCAGCTTGCAGCAGCGCAAACCGAGAAGGGGCGGAGAGGCCGGGGTCCCGGGGCGCCCGCGGAGAATCACCCGGCCCGCGCGCGGGGAGCCGGTCCTGCCCCAGGGCTGGGGGGCGAAGCAGGCGAGCCGGGAGGGCGGGCGGGGTTCCATTGTTGAGGCAGGCCGCCTCCCTCCGCACCCGAAGAAAAACACCCCGAGCTGCGGCACGGAGGCCCTGGAGGGCGGCGGAGGGGGCTGGGGAGCAGAGGGCCTCGCTTTCGCCAGGTGCCCGGGCATCCCGTCCCTCGGAGCTCAGTGGGGTTTACTTCTAGGGGAGGGGGACTGTGACCCCACATACAAAGATGACGCACACCCCCCCCCCCAAATCAGAATAAGGCACTCACAAAAGGCAGAAAAATGAGGACAGTGACCCCCCCTCCTTTGGGGATAGGTAACACAAAGAACTGGGACATAGTTGTATATGCTAGGGAAAAGAAGCAACCAAGGTATTGGTTGGGGCTTCAAGTTGCTTTTGGATCTCAGCAACAGGGTGCACTGTGTTTTCTGTGTGAAGAAATGGATGTTTAGAACTGCTTAAATGAATGCTAGTTATAAACCAGTCTCTCTAGATTAATTAATAATAAGTCAATAAGGTGAATCATGATAATACTATATAGCGCGTCTAAAGAGTTCAAAGTGCTCATCTTGATATGTTTGCATCAACCTTATAAGGAGGGTGAACATTCCCAGGGGAATTGAAGGAGGCAGTGGTGCGACCGCTCTTAAAGAAAACATCATTAGATCCCTTAGATCTATCCAATTACCGCCCGGTTTCGAATCTTCCGTTTCTGGGTAAGGTGATTGAGAGAGCGGTTGCTGAACAGCTTGGTAGGTTTCTGGATGAAACATCGGCTCTGGATCCATTCCAGTCTGGCTTCCGCGCTGGTCATGGGACCGAGACGGCTCTGGTCGCCCTAACAGATGATCTCCGCAGGCAGCTGGATCGAGGCGGGTCGGGACTGCTGATTCTTCTAGACCTGTCAGCAGCCTTCGACATGGTCAATCACGAACTCCTGGACCACCGCCTTGCCGACGTGGGGATCCAGGGCACAGTCCTTCAATGGCTGCGCTCGTTTCTCTCTGGTCGGGGACAGAGGGTGGCGTTTGGGGGGGAATTGTCATCGCGCCACTCCCTGGTGTGTGGAGTGCCTCAGGGTACGATACTCTCCCCAATGCTTTTTAACATCTTTATGCGCCCCCTCGCCCAGTTTCTCCGGAGTTTTGGGCTGGGCTGCCATCAGTATGCCGATGACACCCAACTCTATCTGTTGATGGATGGCCATCCTGACTCGGCCCCAGACATACTGACCAGATGTTTGGAAGCTGTGGCTGGATGGTTACGTGGGAGCCAGTTGAAGCTAAATCCTTCGAAGACAGAGGTTCTCTGACTGGGACGGGACGATAGGGGATTGGGGGGGGCAACTCCCATCTCTTGCGGGGGCGCAATTAGTGCCAGCACCGTCCGTTAAGAGTTTGGGTGTAATCTTCGACACCTCCCTCTCCATGGAGGCACAGATTGCAGCTATAACAAAGGCGGCATTTTTGTCATCTCCGCCAAGGTAAGCAGTTGGCTCCTTACCTCTCTCGCCCTGACCTAGCCACTGTGATCCACGCGACGGTCACCTCCAGACTGGATTATTGTAACTTGCTCTACATGGGGCTGCCCTTGAGACTGACCCAGAAACTCCAGCGGGTGCAGAATGCCGCGGCGAGACTCCTTATGGGGTCTTCGCTGCGAGATCACATTCATCCGGTACTATACCAGCTGCACTGGCTCCCGGTGGAGTACAGGATCAGGTTTAAGGTGCTGGTTTTAACCTTCAAAGCCCTATACGGCCTAGGACCCTCGTACCTACGGGACCGCCTCTGCTGGTATGCCCCACAGAGGAACTTACGGTCTTCAAATAAAAACATCTTGAAGGTCCCAGGCCACCGAGAGGTTAGGCTGGCCTCAACTAGAGCCAGGGCTTTTTCAGCTGCGGCTCCAACCTGGTGGAACGCTGTGTCACAAGAGACAAGGGCCCTGCAGGACTTGACATCTTTCCGCAGGGTCTGCAAGACAGAGCTGTTCCACCAGGCCTTTGGTCAGGGCGCAGCCTGACTCCCTCCTTTGGCAGTCTTTACAGAACTTTAGTTTATGGTTGCCATCAATTTTTATTTTAATTAATTTTTATAAGGTTTTTAGAATGTTGCACTATTTTAGTGTTGTTAGCCGCCCTGAGCCCGGCTTCGGCTGGGGAGGGCGGGATATAAATAAAATTTATTATTATAACATTCTGCTCTTGCACAGTTCCTATTCATGACAATGGAGCTTGTTCCAGAAAACGTTCCCTTGGGTTGTGTACTTTGGAGTCAGATTTGCCTGCCAGATTTGCCTGCCTGAGGTTGCTCCTGCATCTTGCCTTGGGGTGGCTGTGCCTCTGCATAAAGATCACTGCACAAATAAACTTAAGTTGCCACCAAATATCCTGTAAGCCAGAAGTGAGGCACCTATCACACTCCAGATGTTTCTAGATTACATCGCTGATCATCTCTGCCCATTATCCATGCTGGTGGGGGGCTGATGGGAATGGGAGTCCTGCAATATCTGGAGGTTCACAGATTCCCCCCCCCCCCTTGTGGAACAACTCCTTCCCCCTGGGACACACAAACTCCTCATTCAAGTTTACAAATGCATATCACTTACATCAGTTGCCATTCAAAATCAGGATGGCAGGGCAATTGAAATATTGCTTTCCCCACACTGCACTGTTTCAGTGTATGGTTTTATGCAAAGAAGGATTTCTGATATTTCTGATACTTCTTTGGAGGTCTTTAAGCAGAGGCTTGACAACCATATGTCAGGAGTGCTCTGATGGTGTTTCCTGCTTGGCAGGGGGTTGGACTCGATGGCCCTTGTGGTCTCTTCCAACTCTATGATTCTATGATATGTGATGTGCAGGACCAAGGCACTGGCAATTGCCTATTAATTTGGAATATCCTTGATGCTCTCTTTCCTTTCCATACATGCTGTTTTGATGATGCTCTTGTTCCAAGCCTTAGTGTCTGCTAGATCCTGAAGCACGAAAGAGATTGGTAGTGGCAGTTGCCATTGCTGGAGAGCACTAGGTGGCAAAGATTTTTGGACTGCCCCTTATCTGGCACCTCAAAATAGGACCTTCAGATGATGATGATAAAAGAGGGCATGTTTGTGTAACTGGTAAGATTTCAGATGATGAAACAGTTATTTAAACTATTTCTAGCCAGTCTGTTGCCTACTTGCTAGAATCTCTCATCTCCTCCCTGTGCAATTATTAGGCTGGATTCTGAGTCTAACAGCAGCTGTAATTTTAGATGAACCAGCTGGAATAAAGTGATATATACCACAGCTTTACTCATGTTTACTGAGAACAGACTCCCACGAGAGGTGGTGGACTCGCCTTCCTTGGAGGTTTTTAAGCAGAGGTTGAATAGCTAGCTGTCATAGAAGCTTCAGCTGAGATTCCTGCATTGCAGGGGGTTGGACTAGATGACCCTTGGGCCCCTTCCAACTCCAAAGTCTCACTGAGAGCATGCGAGTAGCCAAGGCCCCCCCAATCAAGTAAAACAATAGAAATACTTAACTGACCAATCACGGTGGTTCTGCCCCCCCTAACAAAAGTCCTGTCCTTCCTGTCATTCTTACTCCCAAGCCCCGGGTTGCAGCCTTAGCAGTCAGGCAACTTTCCCCAGTTTTGGGAAGGGGCCCAACAGTTCCTTTTAGTGAGCAGCAGCTGGGCATTTGATGGTAGGAGTGGAGGATCCAAAGATGTTTTGGATCAATGGGAAAAAAGGACTGACAAAACCCGGGACCAGGAGGAAGGGACGCTGGATGAAGATTGGATTGTTTTTATTTCTTTTTTTCTTATTACCAGGATTGTTTTATAAAATGGATGAATGTTAGAAAAATGTTGGAACGAAATTACTTGGCTCTAGTAAAAATGTTTAAAGAATTAGGTAAAAATATTACAGTTGTGAGAAGTCGGTAAAAATAAGATTTAAGTTTAAGTTTTAAGGTTTTCTATAAGACAAGATGAAAATAGATTAAGGTAATGTAAAGACAGAATATTATGAAATATGGAAAGGATTTGCTGCGATAATTATTAACTAGGACACAAAAAAAGGGAGGAGGAGGAGGTCAAAGAAAGAAGGTAATGAGAGTTGAGGATTTGAGAATGATGGATTTGTTTTTGTCTGTTTGCGGTGTATTTTTGTTTTTTGAATTTGTATTGTTGGATGTGGTTTGTTTTTTCTTTGTTTTTTCTTTTTTCTTTTTCTGCTTTGTTTTTTCTCTGTAATTCAAAAAATTTTCAATAAATATCATTAAAAAAAATTAAAAAAAAACAAAGATGTTTTGTCTGCTGAAAATACCTTCTTTGACAGCACGCCAAAAGTGATAAACCCACCCAGATTATGTGCTCATTTTTTATAATTTCTTGTTCCCTCCAAAGGAAGAAGTGGAAGAGTTTGCCAGACTGAGTCCAGATGAGCAGCAGAAAAGATTGAAGGGTATTATAAAAAAAATTGATGTGGACGCTGATGGCTTTCTCACAGAAGGTATGATGTTATGAAAAGAGTATTTACCAATAATTCATGAAAAAATATAGACATTGTACTATATATAAAGATCTTTACATCAGCTTGCAGCAGATATGAATCCTAACCAAACCACATAATTCAGCTGTTGGGTAGCCCAAGGGTGGGCTTCTTTGTGGGCCTGCAGTCTGACTACTTCACTCTGGCCAGTTAGAATATTTCCTGAACTTCAACAACTGCTCAGCAAACGGCTGGAGGATGAGAAGCGAGAGGACAAGCTGGCGGATGACCCGTCCAATACAGGTGCTTCTGTATGAATGCACTACATAAGCTTGAGTTGGCCCAAATAATATATATGGGGTGGAGGTTTCAAGATGGCCACCGACCTCTGAGTCTAACACATTCGCACTAACTGCAACTTACCAGATGAGACAATCCAGTTGAGAAACCGTTGAGAAAACTGCTGGGATACGAGAAGTGCTGGGCTGAGAGAAACGCTGGGTGAGTCAGTGTTTTACCGATAAGGTGAGGAAGAAAAAAACCGAAAGAATTAACTCCCCTCCATTTCATTGGATGTAACTCTTTGTGGGACTCTGCGCAAGATTAAGACTTAAGCCTTTGCTCCATTGTCTCCCTGAGTGGTTGACCAATATGGTAACACAAGGAAGGCATGTAAAATCCTGGGAATTACGCCAAACTTTACAAGTAGCTCTCCTGAACCTCGGAGAAGACAAAGGAAAATCACAAAGTTTTTCCTTCAGGAGAGTAAAGAGAAGGCGAGCAAGCTGATACAAGATGAAGTATCCCCTATACTTCCTGCGTTGGACTGGTCAATACATCTTAAAGGGGACATGAAGGAACCTAGGAACATAAGTCCTTCAATAAATTGGCCCTAGACATGGCCTTGGCAGAGGACATAAACAAGGCCAATCTGAGAAATAAATTGGGCTTAACCTATACAGAGGCATTCTTTTGAACTAAGCAAAAGCCCACCCAACAACAAGCCATTTCTAAAGGCACACAAGCAGAGGAGAGAGACACTGACCTCCACGATCAGCTTCATATGGTTTGCTTAGAATTAACCCTCATCAAAAACTTTCTTACAGTAAGCAATGGGCTGCTTACAACAATGGTGGAAAATTTTACAACTCGAGAGAGTTTTAGAGCCAAAAGATACTGAAAGGACATCTAGACAGACACAGCCGGTAATCACTGCATTGGCAAAGGAAAATACTGAAGAAATCACCAAAAGACTGTATAACAAAAAATCTAAAGCACTGAAGAAAAGTAAAAATATTAAAGACTTAAAGAAGAAGAATAAAACTCAATGTGCATGTAAAAATCAATTACAGAAGCTTTACATGTTGATACCAACAGATTCCACTTTGGATACAAATAAGCCTGCATCAAAAGCTCAGAGGGAAAAAGGGGAAAGGAAGAAGATAGTAGCAAATGCTGCTAAATCACAGCAAATGTTAGAGAAGGAAAATCCGACAGAGGAAAATAAAACAGATGCCTCAGTTGAGGTTGCTGCTTTGACTCCAGGAGGGAAAGCACCTGGGAACGAGGGAAACGGAGAGGATACTGTCCACAAAACTGAACTTGACCCAACAACTGATTATCCAGAAGCCCAACGTGACTTTTCACCAGGAAAAAGGGTGGAATTTGGTGATGATCCCACAAAAACTACCGCAAATGATCCAAAACTGAAAGGCCTCCTTACCCAGGCAGAACGTATAACACATCTGCTGCTTATTCTAGATAAGACCTTACCAGGAGCAAAGAGGCCCGATGATACTGTCTTCATAGAATATCTATACTATGACAGTGTTAGGGCATGAGCAGTGGTTACTTTCAAGGACCCAGATCTAGCCAACTTTATTTATAAAATCAGGGAGTTTTTTTTAATAATAGACAGGCTAGAGATTATAAGATTTTTCTAAAACGGGGCACCAGTGGCATCCTTTCTTGGTGATGTGGCTGTCGAGTGCAAAGATAGAGATTCTCCGAAACCAAACAGTGATGAAAACCTTATAGATTTGAATTGGACCCAGGAATCCTTCCTCCTCTATTATAAACAAGAGACATCAAAACTAGAATGGAAGACTCCACCTACACATAACCCACAATACTCTGTGATCAAGTGGATAGAAAATTTTACTTCAGAAGAGAAAGCCTTAATGCGTCAATATTGGACCTTGCCAACTGTGGCCCAAAAAGAAATCTTGGAAAGGCTAGACTTATGGAGAAGCAACACAGAAGAAGAAACGGCCTTAAAATTAAAGGAATTTAAGTTGCAAGTGATAAAGGAGATAAAAAATGGGAAAGGGAGAACAAGTCCTGGGAAAGCCAAGCCCAGAGATGTGATGGACGATGGTACAGTGAACGGACAGATCACTCCCCAAAATGACCCCACATTACAACGGGTTACGGCAGAGATAAATCTGTTATCAAATAATAATGTACAAAGTAAAAAGGAGGAAAAGGAAAACTTATTTCCTCCTGCGACCAAAACAATTCATAAGATGTCAAATCCTGGGCTCTGGACAGAAATGAGATACCTAGGAGGAAATTAGATCAACACAAAAGGAAATTACTCCATTGGCCAATTTAGAAAGGAAAGGCCCAGTGATTACAGGTGTGAGTATAATATGTCCAATGACCAAAACGATTGAATATCCAGATGCTACCTTGAGTAAAGAAACAATGAAAAATAATGATATTGAGCTGCAACAAAAATGGGCAAACCTTAAAAATACATTGCCCTGGGATTGACAAGGATTAAATTGTCACAAAACTAAAGCTAAATTAAATTGCCTGAAAGATTGTGAGAATTACCTCCTTTCTGCTGCTAAACAGCTAAGAAATGAAGACTTTTACCCGCCACAGACTACTATTTCCAACTGATTTGTGATTCTAGCAGAAAGGGACAAAGTCGACCCTCCAGAAACTACTAACGGGGACAGGGTGAGTTCTATAAAATGGGCCCAAAAGGATGCTGCTCCCTGGGTGGGTCGACCTAGGCCTGGGTATAAACATGCCATTGGAAAATGAGACCCTGGAAGAAAATCTCAAAAAATCTTCACAGACCCCTTCTGAGCAAGAGCAAAACATGACCTGCATGAGGTCACTCTTCTAACTTGGAATGTGGCTGGATGGTTTGCATCCACCAGAGAGCCTTGCTTTAAAGACTTCCTCTCCTATCATGACAACATCATGATCCAGGAAACACCGACTGTGGATGAACTACTTGTTGTGTATTGAAGTTCTCGCCCTGGCCACCAGGGGTATTGTGTATATAGTTTTCACTCAGGTCCATGTCAGTTAATATAGGTGGGAAACCCTGGAGTGTTTTTGTTACAATGTTGACAGCCGCCTGCCTATAAAAGCAGGCCGGCTCAGCAGTTCAGTTCAGTTCAGTTCCAGTTTACTATAAAGAACCACTTGGAGAAATCTCTGTGCCATCTGCTATGTCCACCCACTACTTAATACTACTACTCAATGGATTTCATTCATTCTCAGCTGGGGCAGAACCAGGGGTAAGGCACAGAAGAGCAAAAGGGGTCCTGGGGGGTCCTAGTCTCCACTACTCGACGTGCCATTTCAAGCCCCCCCCCCCCCAATTCAAGTCATATGCCATGGCATTGTTAATCCAGTCATGCGCTGTTGGTAATAAATGCTTATATGCCACCAATGAGGCAGAATCCTCAGATCAGAGTCTTGTGGACTGATCTGGAAACTTATATAACTGACCTTATCCTGCTCAGCCCAAATGCAATTGTAGTTCTGAGAGGGGACCTCAACGCCAGACTGGGCCATAATGACCACTCACTGTATGCACGGCACAAATGTCCTCCTCCCAACCTTGAAGCTGATGGATTCCTTCTCACTCGCAGCTCAAAAGATCAGAAATCAAACTTCGCAGTCCTCTGCTTGGCTCAAACAGCATTTAGGCTAAACCTCTACATTTTAAATGGTGCCCTTGAAAGTGACTACCCAGCTGAATTCACCTACCTATCTGGCTCCAGAATGAGTGCTATAGATTATATGTTTCTAGGGACCTCCTTCCTTATGTTAAGACCCTAGAAGTTATGCCTAAATTTGACAGTGATCACTTCCCAATTCTCCTTTAGCTAACAGCCTTCACCCAAGTGATACATACTGAGGACTGCTACCAACCCTTCCTAATGCCAGCAGGAAGAACTTACCGTCGACCCAAGTGGACTCCTCATCTAAGCCAAATGATAACTGAACTACTGGCCTCAGATCGCCTGCAGTGCCCTGATATCTGCTGTCTCTCCTGATGCACTCTTGGAGAACTATAACACCCTTATGCAAGAGCCCCACCAGCACCTAACCTGGAATAATAGCACACCCTTGAGACAACAACAGCACCACTCCAAGCCATGCTTTGACAAGGACTGTGTTAATGCCAGAAAAGTTCTTGCTGCCACTTACAAGGCTTATGTATCCAAGACCAAACCAACAGCTGCAATGGTCCTCCTCCAGCAGGAGAGATACTACAAGTACCTTCTGGCACGAAAGAAAAGGGATGCCGTGAAGAACACGTGGACACGACTTATCCAGGCAGCCAAATCCAATGATTCAGCCACATTTTGGCATATTACATCTAGCCCACAAAGCAATGGCCCAACCATGGTGGACTTTCACATCCCGCCAGAGACCTGGGAGGCTCACTTTCAGCAACTCTACTCAGACACCTCTGCTAAAAGTGGAGGCTCTAGTCAAACTATAGAGAATCTGCCTATGTGGGCACCAGTGATGGTAACAAGAGATTAACAACCTGGTAGCTCAGCTAAGACTGGGGAAGGCCCCAGGGGAAGACCTAATTCCTCCAGAGGCCATTAAAAACAATATGGACTTCTGGGCCCCTATTCTGGCCTCACTCTTCACCTGCATTGACACCCATGGCCGAGCCCCCAAGGACTGGGGGCTTGTAATCATTGCCCCTATATATAAAAAAGGGGGAAAGGATGATCCTACAAACTACAGACTGATTAGCCTCCTTAACGTAATTAGCAAACTTTACGCAAGACACCTACAATGGAAATTCCACGACTGGATGGAACAAGAAAATATACTTTCAGAGGAGCAAGCTGGCTTTAGGGAAGGTCAGTCCACTATTGACCTGTGCCTAGCACTCCATCATCTCATTGAGAAGTATTCCTCCCGCAACACAACCTCCCTCTTTGCTGCTTCTATAGATTTCAAAGCAGCACTTGATTCCATACTCAGAGCTAAACTGGAAAAAAACTGGAGGCCATCTCAGTAGATCCACGTCTACTCCATTTAATTTGTATGTTACATGAAGGGACCTCAAAAAGTAAGATGTAACCCCTGGGGCCATCTCACCAATGCCTTTGAAATTGAGCAAGGTGTCAAGCAAGGCTGCATACTGGCCCTACTCTTGTTTAATTTCTACATCAACTCCATGGTGGGTCATCTCCATAGCTCAAACTTCCACTCCCCAAAACTTGCTGGAAGACACATCCCTGTTCTGCTCTAGGCAGACAATGCAGCAAAGCTTTCAAGAACACCCATTGGCCTCAAAAGAGCACTGAGTGCTAACACTGTATTGCAAGGAGGACTGGCCCCGCTACAACACACAATGTTTCCAGGTTCTGCATAGCAGTGTTCAAAATTCGTTGGATGATGACCTGTGCCACAAACTAGATTTAATGAACACTCATATCAGGGTGCTCTGTAAATTGATAGGCATAGCCTTTTATATACTAACCTTTTATGCTCTTCCACATCCATTTAATGATCCCAACCCTTCTTTTAGATTCTTTAAGCTTCTTACAGTTTTTTAGATATACTTTCTGTTTTAATAATTTTAGTTTCCCAAAATGTTTTACAGATTTAAAATGATTGTTCCCCACCCGACTTATGCCTCTCTATGACTGTAATAAAGATTTGATGGATACATACGGAGTGAAATAGTCTTGCAACATTTAATCAGCAAATTCTGTGTCTGCGTTATCTTTTTTCAGTCCAAGGGCTCATCTGCACTATATATTTAGAGCTATCACTTCAAACAAAGTTTGTTAAGGGTATTGAGAGTCGTTAGGGTGCCCCTATTGCCCTCACATAACTACATTTCACATCTCTGGGATGAGGAATTGATTGTAGAGCCACACTGGGAATTGTAGCTTAGGGAGGGGAATGGGGCACCCCAACAACTGTCGGCACACTTGACAAACCGCAGCTCCCAGGATTCTTTGGGGGAAGCCATCGCGGTTGATTCCCTGCCTACTGAGAGCAAGCAGGTGCCTTCCCTGTACTCTTGGCACCTGCTGCAACCATTCTTGTTTAGACAAGCCTACCAAGATGCTTAGAAAGTTGAGGCAATTTGAATCTGTTTGTATGTTTTAAAGTATGGTTGTGATTTTTTCCTGATTTCACTGTTTTACCTTTTTTTAAACTGCTTTGAGGGTTTTCCCCTACAATCAAGCAGTGTATAAATTTTATTTTGCCCAATAGTTTTTATTAGTTTTCCAAATTTTTGGTGTATAAATGTTATGAAATTGAAATGAAACATGCTATAATAGTATTTTAAATGTTTAGTGCAGGTGGGGCACCATTTGTTGTGGAGGTAGCATGAGGGTTGCATCTGTGCTTAAAGCAGCCTAGACAATGCTGGCTTCCTCTTAATATTTATGGTGGGGAGGGGGGAATCCCTTCACCTCCTTATGTTATGGGGAATCTCCACAGGTGAGCTGAGTTCATGGATCCAGCAATCTTTTAAGCATTACGTTGTAGAAGACGCGAAGCAACAGTTTGGTGAATATGACAAAGATGGAGATGGATATGTATCCTGGGAAGAATACAATGTTCAGATGTATGATCGTGTAATAGACTTTGATGATGATACGACTTTGGAAGATGCCGAAGAAGAATCTTTCCGGCAGGTGAGACACCATGTGTTTTCCTATAGCTCCAGCCTGGAACATCTGTTGCCTCCCTTGGTCAAGGCCAGCCCTGTGGATGAGAATGCCACAAGTTCAGAGTATGAGAGATCCTCTCTAAGTTTTCTAGCCATTGCACTAATTCCCCCTTCCTTGCCAGTCGGCTTGACACAAGGAAAGAATAATAATTATAACTTGCATGTAAACAGTTTTTTGTAAAGTTACTCATCTGTGTGAAGCTTTTTAAAAAATTAAGTGCTATGTATACTAATATGACACATTGTACTTCATAGGTTTCCCTGACAGATGTGGCATTTGCTTACATAATTTTGTAGTTTCTGTATTTTCTCATTTTACATCACTAATCACACTCTGACTAGATCCTTTATCAACCCTCTTTTAGCTAGATATAAGTTATGATGAACTTCTAACACCTCTCAGTGTATATAAGATTGATCTTGTAACGTGTATTAAAATAAAAGGAAAAGCAGGTTAGGTTTATGTAGCTTGAAACTAATGAATACAATATGACTTCCGTTCATGTAACTGTTATTCCCCAAATTGTTTTCTAAGCTCCATTTAAAGGACAAGAAGAGGTTTGAAAAGGCTAATAGGGATGGAAGTTCTGGCCTGAATCTGGATGAATTCATTGCATTTGAACATCCTGAGGAAGCAGAATACATGAAGGCAAGTTTTGAGAGAAAGTGGCTACCACGGGGAATGCTGTTTGTTCATTCTTCAGATCCTGAGGGACACTATAGGGATGTACAACATACAGATTTTTCTGAGTAAAACAAGCTTCTCCATAGCATTGAAAATCCACCACTGGGCTTTTACATACGCAGGAAAGGTGGTGGCGATGATGTTTCTTCAGACTGCAATCCAGTGCTCAGCCGCTGGGGGGCAGGATTTCCACTGAAGCCCATGAGACCTCTCTCTCTCTCCAGGCCGGGGCCTTGCAATGCTGTGTAACAGCTGGGGGCAAGCAGTCCTGCATATGCCACATTGAATCGAAGGGGAGAAATCAAGGAACCCTCATTTCAGTATTTGTTTCTGATGCTGTCAAGTTAGAAACCCTTATAGCTGCTTCATGTAAAAAAAAGTGTGTGTTCTTGAATGGCCCTTCCTTTGCCCTCACCTCAACAAATTTTAGCATGGGAGAATATTCAGTATCTTCTGCACCATTTGTGCACCTTTTAGTTCTATCTCCTGTGCTCTCTCACTTGCTTAGGACAATGGTTGGACTTCACTAACAAAATTATTTACCTGAGTACACAAGTTCAAACTGTGGTCTTAGTGCAACTTGCTCACTTATTTGGATGATGATGAAACAAGTTCTAAGGAAAATGCAAATACCAGAATGAGCATTCACTGTGTTGGTGAGAATTTGCCCAGCTACACAGTGCGTTCATTCTTGTCTCTTGTATTTTTACTTGGAATTTAGTGCACCTCATCTAAATTAAGAATCCTGTGAATTTCTGCAGGCGCTTTAAACATTGTTGGTTAACTGGCCAAAGTTACCCGACCTTTTCTCTCCCCGCTAGGAGTTTGTAATTCAGGAGGCTTTGGACGAACATGATAAGAATGGCGATGGATTTGTGAGCCTTGAAGAGTTCCTTGGTGACTACAGAAGAGATCCAAGTGAGTGGGCGGGGAATTATGTTAGAAGTGTCATAAATTCTTTGCATTGCATTTGCAAAGTACATCTGTCAAGGCCCTTAATTTTACACAGGTGTTCTCCATAAACTTTCCACTCATCTTCCCTTTGGCAACTGGTTGGTTTCTGAATAGCAGTGACCTTGTGTGCCTTGTAAATGTGGGAAGGTGAAAGGAGATTTAGCTTCTGCAGTTCTATGATTATTGCTGTTCAGTTTGTAAGTATTTAAATAGGAATCTGTCCATCTCCTTTTCTATGGCAGTAATGCTCTTTGGCCCTAAATCTTTGGAGTAATGTGGGGAGTTAATATAAGCTGTCTGGTTTTTGATACAGCAATATCATTTTTTTCAGAACTGAACTGAACTAACAAGAATATAATTTGGGGGGGGGTTGCCATCAGAAGGTGTTCATTCACATTTAATGAAAAACACCCTTGTTGAGTCAGTGGGTGATAACCAGCATTGCACACGCTCAACTCCCTTCCTCTGCCATGCAAGCCCCTCCATCTCCTAGGAAGGTCCCCCAATTCTCTACCACATTTTTTTCGGCGGGGTGTGTGATGCATAGGATGTTCTGAGAAAGTGGAAGTCCTGCTGCACAAGCGGAAATCAGAATCTGTTCTATATTGCCCATACTTGGTAGTTTTGCTTGTCTGCTGTGATTCTGGTTGCTATAAATATTTATGTAACCTGTTCTCAGTTTCCAGTAGGTATGCTGTCATCGACATAGTGGTTTTTTAATTATTTGCAGATTTAACAAACTAGAGGAGGAAGAGAAAAAAATAATTAAACCAATAAAATAAGGAGTGTGTACAAGCAGTCCCTGTTTACGCAGGGGTTACGTTCTGAGGCACCACGTGCGTCGGTGAAATCCTGTATGATTGAAACCCATTGAAAAAGCCTGCAAACACCCCATTCTGCCCCCGCCCTCATCCTACCCATTTTGTGACATTTCAGTGACTTTATGATGTTTCCGGGTCACTTGTGGGTTCAGCGCAATGCACAGTTGCACACACATCAAACGTGTGTAAATGGGGGGGGGGGGCTTCCTCTATCTAATCCAGGAGTAGGCAACCTAAGGTCGGGGGGGGGGGGGCAATCGCCTACTGAATCTGGCCCGCAGTCAGTCTTGGAATCAGCGTGTTTTTACATGAGTAGAATGTGTCCTTTAATTTAAAATGCATCTCTGGGTTATTTGTGGGGCATAGGAATTCGTTAAATTTTTTCCCCAAAATAAGTCCAGCCCACCACATGGTCTGAGGGTCAGTAGACCAGCCCACGGCTGAAAAAGGTTGCTGACCCCGATCTAATCTGTCTATACACCAATAGTAACCAAACAGTCCCTCATCCATTCACATCATGGATACAGTAACATACATCTTAAGTTAACTTAAATGTTTCATAAAAGCCTTCCAAATGTCCAGAAAAGGATCCACAAGGTAATGACAAAATTCATTCAGATACCGCAGTCAGACCAGAAAGTGTGTACACTGGACAGCCTCACGTCTTTTGCCTCAACCCGCCTTTCCCAGTGTTAAGCCTCCAATATCTCTCTGTAGTAGACGGTACCTCCCTATGCCAGAGGTGCTGAGTTGAAATAATAATTATCTGTATTATTCAGATAGGTTAAGAGCATAAGCAAAAGATCCTATGGGATAGTGTATATTTTGCTGATAAATTTTTAGAGACTTTTTATCAATGAGGTTTAAGATTTATTGTTACGTTGCTTTGGTTGTAAATCACTTTGGTCCTCACTGGAATGAAATGTAATATATGAATTGTTTATTTTTTAAAAATAAAAATAATTCAGATATTTTTATTTAATTAAATTTCCCCACAATGCTCTTTTTTTCTTTTTTCTTTTTTGCATTATACCAAATGGTAGCCTTTTTGGCACATCCAACATTTGGAACATAGTTTTCATTTTGTTAATAATTGCCATGACAGCATTTTTAAAGTTTCTTCTGATACTGTTTCAGAAAGCATGGTTGCTTTTGCAGTTCCTTTATTTTAACTGATGGTATACAAAGGAAAGAGACTTAATCCATGTGAAAAATTGTGTTTAGCTGCCAGTGAAGACCCAGAATGGATACTTGTGGAGAAGGATCGATTTACAAATGATTACGACAAGGATAAGGATGGGAAACTCAACCCTAAAGAGTTATTAAGCTGGGTAGTACCTAATAATGAAGGTATTGCTCAGGAAGAGGTAAGAGTTTATGAACTTGATAGCCAGACTTCAATCACACAGTCGCAAATGTTCTGAGTCCTCCCTGGAATCCGTTAGACTTTAACACACCTAATTGTGGCTCAGCATTGTGACAGCCTACTCTAGCAGTAGTGGGGGAGGCCTCCCCCGTTTGGCCTGCAAGGCCATTTTGGCCAGCCTGTGCCCATCTAGTGTGGAGCAGTATACC
This sequence comes from Podarcis pityusensis, assembly GCF_964106645.2. Taxonomy (NCBI): domain Eukaryota; kingdom Metazoa; phylum Chordata; class Lepidosauria; order Squamata; family Lacertidae; genus Podarcis; species Podarcis pityusensis. The sequence continues at coordinate 1,783,115 of NC_138034.1, read as the reverse complement.
TAAAGGAGTGTCCCCATCCTCATCATTCGGTGTGGACACTGAGGTCCAGCGCTGAGGGCCTTCTGGCGGTCCTCTCAGTGCGAGAAGCGAAGTTACAGGGAACCAGGCAGAGGGCCTTCTCGGTAGTGGCACCTGCCCTCCCTACCAGACTTTTAGAAGACATCTGAAGGCAGCCCTGTTTAGGGAAGTTTTTAATGTTTGCTGTTTTATCGTGTTTTTAATACAGTCAAACCTCGGATTCTGAACACCTCCGTTTTGGAACGTTTTGGCTCCTGAACGCCAAAAACACGGAAGTAAATGCTCCAGTTTTCGAATGTTTTTCGGAAGCTGAACATCCGACGTGGCTTCCACTTGAGTGCAGGAAGCTCCTGCAGCCAATTGGAAGCTGTGCCTCAGTTGTCAAACATTTTGGAAGCTGAACAGGCTTCCAGAACAGATTATGTTCGACAACCAAGGTTTGACTGTATTCTGTTGGGAGCCACCCAGAGTGGATGGCGAAACCCAGCCAGGTGGGTGGGGTATAAATAATAAAATTATTATTATTATTTAAGCAGGTAAAGATGCAATTTTCTGCTGAAAGTGGGTTTATCTGATCCTTGACTTAGGCAAAACCCTAGAATCATAGAATCATAGAGTTGGAAGAGACCACAAGGGCCATCGAGTCCAACCCCCTGCCAAGCAGGAAACACCATCAGAGCACTCCTGACATATGGTTCTCAAGCCTCTGCTTAAAGACCTCCAAAGAAGGAGACTCCACCACACTCCTTGGCAGCAAATTCCACTGTCGAACAGCTCTTACTGTCAGGAAGTTCTTCCTAATGTTTAGGTGGAATCTTCTTTCTTGTAGTTTGGATCCATTGCTCCGTGTCCGCTTCTCTGGAGCAGCAGAAAACAACCTTTCTCCCTCCTCTATGTGACATCCTTTTATATATTTGAACATGGCTATCATATCACCCCTTAACCTCCTCTTCTCCAGGCTAAACATGCCCAGCTCTCTTAGCCGTTCCTCATAAGGCATCGTTTCCAGGCCTTTGACCATTTTGGTTGCCCTCCTCTGGACACCTTCCAGTTTGTCAGTGTCCTTCTTGAACTGTGGTGCCCAGAACTGGACACAGTACTCCAGGTGAGGTCTGACCAGAGCAGAATACAGTGGCACTATTACTTCCCTTGATCTAGATGCTATACTCCTATTGATGCAGCCCAGAATTGCATTGGCTTTTTTAGCTGCCACGTCACACTGTTGGCTCATGTCAAGTTTGTGGTCAACCAAGACTCCTAGATCCTTTTCACATGTACTGCTCTCAAGCCAGGTGTCACCCATCTTGTATTTGTGCCTCTCATTTTTTTTGCCCAAGTGCAATACTTTACATTTCTCCCTGTTAAAATTCATCTTGTTTGTTTTGGCCCAGTTCTCTAATCTGTCAAGGTCGTTTTGAAGTGTGATCCTGTCCTCTGGGGTGTTAGCCACCCCTCCCAGTTTGGTGTCATCTGCAGACCGGGCCCAAGACAGAACCCTGTGGCACCCCACTAGTCACTCTTCTCCAGGATGAAGAGGAACCATTGATGAGCACCCTTTGGGTTCGGTCAGTCAGCCAGTTACAAATCCACTGAGTGGTAGCATAGTCAAGACCGCATTTTACCAGCTTCTTTACAAGAATATCATGGGGCACCTTGTCAAATGCCTTGCTGAAATCAAGGTAGGCTACATCCACTGCGTTCCCTTCATCTACCAGGCTTGTAATTCTGTCAAAAAACGAGATCAGGTTAGTCTGACGTGACTTATTTTTCAGAAATCCATGCTGACTATTGGTGATCACAGCATTCCTTTCTAGGTGCTCACAGACTGTTTGCTTAATGATCTGCTCCAGAATCTTCCCTGGTATTGATGTCAGACTGACTGGGCGGTAATTATTTGGGTCCTCTCTTTTCCCCTTTTTGAAAATAGGGACAACATTTGCCCTCCTCCAGTCTGCCGGGACTTTGCCTGTTCTCCAGGAGTTCTCAAAGATGACTGCCAGTGGTTCTGAGATCACATCTGCCAGTTCTTTTAATACTCTTGGATGCAGTTCATCTGGCCCTGGAGACTTGAATACATCTAAACTAGCCAAGTATTCTTGTACTAGTCCTTAGTTATTCTGGGCTGTGTTTCCTTTGCTGAATCATTTGCTCCAAATTCTTCAGGTCGGGCATTGTTTTCTTTATCGGAGAAGACTGAGGCAAAGAATGCATTGAGGAGTTCAGCCCTTTCTGTGTCCCCTGTTTGCATTTCACCATCTTCTCCTCTGAGTGACCCCACTGTTTCTTTGTTCTTCCTTTTGCTACGAACATACCCATAAAAGCCTTTTTTGTTGCTTTTAACCTCTCTAGTAAGCCTGAGTTCATTCTGTGCTTTAGCTTTTCTGACTTTGTGTCTACACGTGCTGGCTATTTGTTTGAATTCCTCTTTGGTGGTTTCCCCCCTTTTCCATTTTTTGTACACATCTTTTTTTAATCTTAACTCAGTTAAAGGTTCTTTAGATAGCCACGCTGGCTTCTTTAGGCACCTTCCATGATTCCGTCTCATTCGTATTGCCTGAAGTTGTGCTTTTACAATCTCCCTCTTAACAAACTCCCAGCCATCATGAACTCCCTTTCCTTTTAGTATTACTGTCCATGGGATCTCACCCAGCACTTCCCTAAGTTTTATGAAGTTGGCTTTCTTAAAGTCAAGAATTTGAGTCCTAGTATGCTTGGCTGCTCCTTTCCGCTGTATAGTAAACTTCAGAAGAGCATGATCACTCGCGCCTAATGATCCTTCCACTTCTACCCCACTAACCAGGTCATCAACATTGGTTAGGACCAGATCTAAAATGGCTGTTCCTCTTGTTGCTTCTCCCACTTTCTGGACAATGAAGTTGTCTGCAAGGCCAGTGAGGAATCTGTTTGACCTTATGCTCTTGGCTGAGTTTGACATCCAACAAATATCCGGGTAATTGAAGTCCCCCATTACTACTATCTCCCTTCCTTTTGCATGCTTGGCCATCTGTTCCAGGAAGGCATCATCTATGTCCTCCGTTTGGCTTGGGGATCTATAGTAAACTCCCACAATGAGGTCACTGTTATTCTTCTCTCCCTTCATTTTGACCCAAATGCTCTCACTTTGGCTTTGAGGTTCTAAATCTTGGATCTCTTCACAGGTATACACATCCCTGACATATAACGCCACTCCTCCTCCTTTCTTGTCTGGTCTGTTTCTCTGAAATAGATTGTATCCCCCCATTATTACATTCCAATCGTGGGACTTATCCCACCAGGTTTCAGTGCTGCCTATTATGTCATATTTAGTTTGCTGTACCAAGAGCTCAAGCTCATCTTGTTTATTTCCCATGCTTTGCGCATTAGTGTACAGACATTGAAGTCCATTAATCATTCCCCCGTGTCTCTTATTTAAGGATTTTCTCCTCCCACCACTAGGTCTGCGTGCTGTTTGCTCCATTTGGTCTATGGCATTTGGATGATCATCTTCATCAGTTGATAGACTCCTACCTTCAGGAGCACTGTCTCCCTCCCCCACATTAGTCAGTTTAAAGCCCTCCTGATGAGGTTTCTGAGATTTTTGGCAAAAACATTTCTCCCAACCGTTGTGAGGTGCAGCCCATCGCTTGCCAGAAGTCCATCTTCAAGAAACTGCAGTCCGTGATCTAAGAATCCAAACCGTTCCTGTTTACACCATTTGCGAAGCCAGCTGTTCACTTCCACTATTTTTCCCTCTCTCCCTGGACCACGTCGTTCAATTGGGAGGACAGATGAGATGACAATTTGTGCATTTAATTGCTTCAATTTCCTGCCCAGTGCCTTTGCGACTGCCACTGCACAGGCAACCTTCAGATTACAGCCCCCGTGCCTGCAAAACCTTGTGTCCTAGCTTGAGTGATGGCAAACCACATAGGCAACAGAAAACGCCTCACCTGACATCAGGTGATTGATAGGTAGGCAGCTGTATCTAACTGTTAAGATGGCCTGAAGAGATTGGTGGAACCTAAGCATCCGGGTCTCTAGCAAAAAATAACTCCCCAGCTCAGCACTATAGATTTCTTTACTCCCTGCTGCAATATCTGAGCAGCATAGAGATTTTTGGAGGATGAGACTTTAATCTGGCAATCCAACCCCTACCCCTGGCAACACACCAGTGTAATATGGACAGCCAAAAGCGAATGCAGAAACTACTTGGATTTCTCCTTTCCATCACATGTTTTTATCATATTTACACAGCAGATGATACATTATTTCTGTGAAACTCTTTACAGGTACCGTACAGTCTTTTCAAATAAGAAAGACAGACTGGCAGACAAGAGATGAATTTGTGAACTACTTTAATGCTTGTTAATTTTATTCTCTAGGCTGTCCACCTCATTGAAGAAATGGACTTGGATGGTAACGGAAGGCTGGCAGAGGCAGAGATTCTTGAGAATCCAGATCTGTTTCTCAACAGTGAAGCCACAGATTATGGCAGGCAGCTGCATGATGAAAGCTTTTACCATGAAGAACTCTAGTTTCCAAGAGACTCTATTCTTTGTTCCAGAGTTGGATTATTTTTTTATGTGTTCAGCTTTGAAGACAGCAACACAGTAATATACTGGTGTCTGCAGCAGTTTCTGCATCCCTGGGTTTCTTTGTACATTGCCTTCGATGTTTTAGCCTCCATAATTTTGGTACTACAAACCTATTGTACTTTTAAAGGGAGCAGAAGCCTTCTCCAGCATTTCATGTTTTAGTCCTGCTTTTTGAAACATACTTGAAAAAATGCAAAGATGTGACTATGTGATAGGATAGAGAATACCACTAGTTTGTGTTAGATTTTGGGAAAGAGGAAAAACTATTACGGTGTTTGTTTCATCTTTGTAAGAATCTTTCTGTATGAATATCCAGAAGGACTAAAGCCTTACATATTTGTAAGGTTTCTGTGTATATTAACTTCTGTAGATGGTGTTTATAATCTGAGAATCTTATTTTTGCAGCTAGATAGCAATTATTTTTACTGTAATGATAATCGCTTTAGAAAGTGTATTGTATTTAAGTAAGAAACAAACTTTAAACACTAAAGATTAAAAACTCAAAATGTCCTCATTTTTTCTTGTCATTCTTGCTATGACTCCCTTAACTAGGGCTAAATTAATACATTAGACCCACTATTCTCCCAAAAGCACACAACGTGGTTTACATGAAATAAATATAATGCTGGGATACTGATACAAGCTTTAAAAGCCAACATTGGTTTGAAACAGCAAATCAAAATTCTTTAAAGCCCTGTTAACTACATGCCTCTGAAAGCCTTGTTTTCTCCAGCCACTTAAAAGAAAGTGGCAAAGGGACCAGGTGAGTCTCTTAGGAGCCTGTTCCATGTCCACAGTATCACACTTCACTGTTGCTATGTATTCCTTGTCATTTGTTAGGATCCTAAATGCTTAACTTGAAAGTATATTTGTATCAAGCCAGGATTGTATTTCCCAGTGATTTATGCTAGATGTATGTGCATTTTAGAAACTGCCTGCTAAATACCAGGCAGGTGCAATACCTGTCTTTCCAACACCTATTTAAGATCTTCCCTTTTCCATCAAGCCTTTTAAGTGGCGATTTTTATCCCAGTTTGTATGTATGTGTACTGGATTTGAAAATGTTTTTATTGTTAAAATCGCTTTGGATTGCTCTGTGGGAAACAATAAATGAAATAAATAAGTTCAAAAAGAAAACATGAATCAACATGGAAGTGCTGTGGAAGTCTGGTGGGCACCAGTCACAAAATGGCTGCCGTAGGGGACATGGCATAACACAACAACATCAGGCTTGCCCTGGGAAGGAAGCTCTGTCCTTCCGGCCCTGATTGTGGAGATACTGATTCTGTTGCTGTACAGGAAAGAGTGTACTCTTATGCACCCAAAGACCACAGACACGCATGTCTTTCTCACCCGTACATTTATCTCTGCCCAAGAGCACAGACCAGGCAGGCAGATGTGTTTTCTCTCTCGCCCAACCACCCGCACCCTCTCACCCACTAGAAGTCTGCACTAATTTCTTACCAAAAAATGAGACAAGTGGCATCCTCAATTTGCCTTGTATCTCAGGATATAAAAACTTTAGAAACTTAACTTTTTCCCAGTGGAATCTGGAGATTATGGTTGTTACTGAGGGCATCAGATAAGGTCTCAGTGGTCTCCGACTGGTAGGGAAGGGAAAATACATACAGTACAGATCCAAGTACTTGGAGAGCTGTTTAAAGAAATATATAACAAATAACCCTCAAAGCCCTAATGGTGCAGTCAAGCACCCTGACATGGAAGTAAGGTCCGTTAAGTAACTGGAATGACTGCGGAGTAAACCTGCATAGGTTTGTGTTGTAAAAGAGCTTTGCTTCTGCAGTGAGAATTAGAGCTGAGCACTTCAATCTTTGGCCAGCCTGAAGGGGAAGGGAGTGGAAGAGAGGAGGGCTCAAAAACCAGCGCTAGAATATGGGACAGGGGGCAGGCTGTTCAGGGTTATGATGGGAAGAAGACCGTAGTAGAGAAGAAGGCATCAGCTTGTTTTTTCTTGTCTCAACTGTTGGAAACTTCAGAAAACATCAAAGACAAATTTAGCATTTTAGAGTAAATGTGAAAACACTTGTAGTAAATAGATTTGTGGTATAAAACCTCACAAACAACTTACTAAACCTTTCACCCTCCTCTACATAGAGGACACATGCTGATGAGTTACCTCTGGTATATGAGTCATATGCAACTACTTTCTACTCAGAGGATGTCCATTGCAATTACCTAAGTTGCACATTCATCTCAGTGTGTCTACTGTGAGCATGGCTACCTTTCGATTTAACCCTCTATGCCAAGTGTGAGGAACATTTGGCCCTCCAGATGTGGCTCAACTACAACTCCCATCCTCCCTGGCTATTTGCCATGCTTGCTTGGGTTGATTGGAGTTGTAGTTCAGCAACATCTGGAGGAGCAATGATTACTGGCTGCTACTTTATATGACTGGCTTTATTTTGGCTGGCTCAGTTTAGTGTGGCAAAGGGTCTTCTGCAGAGGAAATCCAACCTTAGAAGTCTGGTTCTCCAGAGTCCAAGCAGGCCCAGCACAATTCTGGTGAGACCAGAATTAGACCTGCAACTTCCCTTTATACTGGTACAGCGGTGCTGGGCATAGGGGGCGCAGGGGGCTTTAGCCCCCTCAATAGTTTGAGGCAGAGGGCCCAGCACCCCCCAATATTCAGGGAGCCGACACCCCCAGCCACCACCAGGCGCCCTCCGTGTACCCCTGTCCCCGCCTGGGACCCCAGGAGCTGGGAGGGGGCTGAGACGAGTGGAGCTGTGGCTGGGCGTGAAGAAGATGCTTCAGCAGCTCACTTGCATCCCGGAGCCAGGCTCTGGTGGGAGCCTGTTGTGGGGTGCCTAGTCACACCCCCTCCAGAAGCTGCACCCGGAGGCCCCCATGCGATACCACTGGTCCCGGCGGCCAGTCCCAGTCCCCAGTCTAACTGCTGCAAGCTCTTCCTACCTTATTGCCTTCACTTAGCTGCCATCCTGCACTGACTTAAAAAGCCCAGGGAACAGCAAAGCAGGTGTGGTCTCTTTGGGGAGCCAGCCTATTTGCATGGTCATGGTAAGCACCTGTGAATGTGGCCTGCTTCTAGGCTAGAGTGAGAGAGAAGGGCAGCAGCAAGAGGATCCTCAGCAGGGAGCTCTGGTGCTCAGCCTGGGCTCTCCGCAGGTGCCCAGCCACAGCTGCGGTGGAATACTCACGGAAAGGAGAAGGGAGTGAATGTGGACAGGGTGGCAGCAGAGGCAGCAGCTGCTGTTTTATGTGGATTAGCAAATTCTGCTTGCTCCATTTTGTTACAGCTGTAAGATGGGAAGAAACAGCCCAGTTCCTTATTTCAGGAGCTGCCAGTAGATAAGGCTTGCAGGCACTGCTGAATAGACTCATTGATTTCATTGGAGTGACACTGGAGGAAGTGGGTTTGCATGACTGGCTGCTAGAGGAATAAGCTCTCCTCTCTTAACAGCCTCCACCCCTCCATTTGCAGGTGAAGCGACAGGCCTTTCAGGCTGGTCTGGAATAAAAAAATATTTGCTACGCCCTAGACCAGCCTTTGTCACTGTCCTCCAGATATTCTGGACTAGGACTCCCATCAGCTGTAGCATCACAGGAACTGCAGTCCAGAACATCTCTGGAGGGTGCAAGGGTGGCAGAGGTTCCCCCAGGCCAAAGCAGCCCCGATCCCCGCTGGCTTTTCCTACTTAGGGAATGGGATGGACAATAGGACAGAGTGAGATTAGAAGAATATACAGTGGTACCTCGGGTTACAGACACTTCAGGTTACAGACTCCACTAACCCAGAAATAGTACCTCGGGTTAAGAACTTTGCTTCAGGATGAGAACAGAAATCGTGTGGCGGCAGCAGGAGGCCCCATTAGCTAAAGTGGTGCTTCAGGGTAAGAACAGTTTCAGTTAAGAACGGACCTCCGGAACGAATTAAGTACTTAACCCGAGGTACCACTGTATATTCACAGATGAGACTGGCTTCTTGAAGCCAGCATCTCTCCCTCCAAGGCACAACTTTTCCTGCTGCTTCTCCCACTGCAATTGGCACAAGCAATTTGGAGAATGGGATGTGCTGTGGAAAAGGAGGGTGGTCAGACCAAGCTTGTGGAATCGACTTTGTTTTCACTCGAAATCACAAGGCCCACAAATTGGAGTCAGGGTGCAAAGTAGTGGTGCGGAGGCAATTCCTTATTGTCCCCCATGACTGATACTCAGTTCATGCCAGGGTAGTCAATGCAGTGCACTCCAGATACTGTTAGATTAGAACAGGCATAGGCAAACCCAGCCCTCCAGATGTTTTGGGACAACAACTCTCATCATCCCTAGCTAACAGGACCAGTGGTCAGGATGATGGGAGTTGTAGTCCCAAAACATCTGGAGGGCCGAGTTTGCCTATGCCCGGATTAGAATTCTACCCCCACCCCCAACCATTGGGTTTTGCTGACTGAGGCTGATAGAAATTGTGGTCCAGCCACCTCTGGAGGGCACCCCTGAGTCAATCCAGCCTCCACTAGTGAAACTGAGCACTTCGATTTAGAGCAATTTATATGCATATAATGTGCTTACAAATGGGAAGGTGGTCTTGTTAAAGTTCATGAGAGGCAGGGAATAATACAACTGATGAGGCAGGTTTATGTTCTGCTTGGATTCTTCCCCCCAGTCTTGGGCTGGCTCTAAGTGCCACGTAGTGCACAGAGATTTCTGGCACCTGTGATAGTGCTGGGGGCTCAGCCGTCACTGTGGTGCGCATCCTCACCCCTGCTCAGTGAGGGATTCTGGGGTGCAACGCGCAGAGCATGTGATGCCCCCACTTCTAGTCCCTCTGAAGCACAGGTGTTGTATCCAGCTGGTCCTCCTCTCCAGCATAACCCAGGCACCGCAAAATGAGTTTTCAGCTCAAAACCGTAACACGGAGCAGGGCCAAAACTAGGATGAAGCATGCGGAGCATCCCTTATTGCCTGCTTGCATTTTTGCCAAAATTTGTGCTCCTTTCTGTTCTCCTCAATTGGATAAGGCTTCCATTTTCTAAAGGAAGCCTCCTTGCATCTGATAGCATTTTTACTCCGCTCATTAACCATGCAGGCATCCTCATGGACTGAGCAGTACCTTTCTTGATCTACGGTATACATTAAAATACATATTTAAATAATATATTCTTGTTGTTTGTCATGGTATTACAACTGTTGTTAATTTTTACATTGCAAAATGCAGGCTTGGCTTAGGGGCATGTTTCATGTTGGTTGTCCCAGAGGCAAAGATCTCTAGTTCTGGCCCTGATTCTCTGATGGAAGCCACTATAGCGATTTTGACACATGCAGGCACTTCTGGCTTTTCAGAGCATCTGATTTTGTTCCTGCTTAAGCTGTTCTGGTTTCTAGTGCATTTCTGAGCCCAGTTCAGAGCACTGGTTGTTATATTGAAAGCTCATCATTAACTACTTCAAGAGCTGCTTCTTAATGGGCATATATTTTGTACATTGAATTACATTTCCCTTTTAAGATACTTTGGAAGTTTCTTTGTTCTACTGAGCATCTGACTCTCTTCTGCTCTTTGTTTCCAGCTTAGCAACAGTGAAAATGTTTGCCATTTCGTTTGAAGAAAGTGCTCGCCAGCTAAATAGCCAGGCAAAAAGCAACCTCTGCTACGTTTTATCTGCAAATGGCATAACAGAGGAAATGATGGTTCTCGGGTCCGTCTGCAAACAGCGACTGAAATGTCACATTTTAAAACTTCTCGCCCAGTGATATTGATGGGAGAAGACTCTCTATTAGTATTCCAGGGACGTTCCTTGTGTGCTACCACTTCATTCATATTCACAGCTGCAATGAATGAACACAGCACATCCAAAAGCTACATATTGATCCAAATAGGCTAAGCTGAAGCAAGTGCCATCTACCCATTTCCTTAATTTTTATGAGAATTGGAAAATACTTCTGTTATTGCAGCAATTGCTGAGCCTGCAATGTCACAGGACTGCTTCCTGTGGGTATGATTTGAGCCCAGCACAAAAGATTACCAAAAACACACGCAAACTGCCTTGCATCAAGAAATGCAGCCTCCGTGGTCAACAGAATGGGCCTGCTCTCAGTTTTCTTCCCAGAGTTTGTAGCTTTGCCCATTGATCAGACAACACTTTGGCTTTCTGGGGTGTAGCTAATCTTGTCACTAACCCCCCCCCCCAAAAAAAAACCTGCCTCATTTGCACACAGATGATAGGGTGTTTTTTTGCTTCCTCATTTCAATACTCACCATTTGCCAGAACTGAAGTGAGGTTGATAGCAGAGCACAGGGGTGGGGCAAGAGGAGGGAAAGAGGAAGGGGAGACCTGTGAGGTTTGGGGTGTGCTTTCTCCTTCGGACTAGCAAGTCATTTCACACTCAGCTTCCTTAAACCGCCCAGAGCTGTTTTGCAAGCTGCAAAAGAGAGCTTTCCTCTTTTGGCTTCCGTGTGCTTGGCAGCCAGAGCCAACTGGGTTCCTCTCCGTCAAACTTTTGGTGCTGTGGGGAAGCCTGCCCAAAGGGGATCTTTCCAGCAGCTCCTCATGACACACCTGCAGTTCAAAGACGCCTTCTGGGTAAGTGCCAACGTCTTGATTTTCACCTTCATGGAGATAAAGAGGCAACACTGGCTGGCTGCGTGGTCTGAATTGATCTGGTGCCGCACTGTCACAATTTTGCCTGCAAGTTTGGTTCAGTACATTAGGAAGGTTTTCGGGGCACGTTTGCAAACTGGTTACCACAGGAAACTGCGGAAGGGGCCTCTTTAGGACACCTGAATCCTCACAGTCAAACGGTAAGGGACTTCTAGCGTCCACTTGTACTATAGTTTAAAGAATCACTTATTTCAAACTTTTAATTGCTAAAAAAGAGAGAAGGAAATGAACTCCTAAATGTTTAATTTTTTTAAAATTTTGAACGACTAACTTCTTTCTTGGGGATGCTGGCAGAACATGGGTCTAATGTTCATTGCTGTCGACAGCTCATGTTTCTATTCTTACGTGGTGCTTTTTGTGTTAGATATACAACTTTGCTAGTGCCGCTTTTATTTGGGTGGAGGGGATGCTCATGGCACCACACAGAGAGTGTCTTATGCAAAACCTGAATGTTATTATGCAAAGGTTGCCCCACCCTGGTGCTCAGGTGTCACCCTTGAATATCTTGACCTTTCCCAGTTGGTGGGGGTTGTTTCTAAAAATAAGGGCATGAAGAGCCCTCCTCCGTCAGACCAAAGGTCCATCGGATGCAGCCCCCTGTGATGTCGTGGTCCAGCCAGATGCCTTAGGAAACCAGCAAATGCGTCATGGAGGAAACAGCCCTCTGCTCCTCTTGCTCGCCAGTACTGACATTCAGTGATATACTGCCTCTGAATCTGGAGGGTAAATCCAGCCCATGGTTCCTCAAGCTTGTATCCCCAGATGTTGGACTACAGCTCCTATTATCCATAACCATTTGGCTAAGCTGGCTGGGGATGATGGGAGCTGTAGTCTGAGAACGTCTGGAGACCCAAGTTTGAGGAGCACTGATCTATCTAACATGATGAATGGCCTCTTGTTTATGGATGTAGGGGGCTTCAGGCTATGTTTCTACTCCACTTTGCCTATGGATTGGCCATCACACTCTGCTATCACAGGAGAAGACTTTTGGTTTGTGGGTGTCCCAGAAGCAGGGACATTTTTCAGAATTTGCCTTCCAGGCTATCATGTCCAGTTAGGAGCTACAGGTCATGGTGTGTGGACGTACCCTGGCAACTTCCTCACCACAGGGCTGCCCCAATGCATGTTGTTGTGTCAGAACAGCAAATGGCAAGGCCCTTGCTGCCCCGAGAGCACATAGGGTCCCAAGTGTGGTTATGTCAGGAAATCTCACAAGAACTTCTTTCTGCAGCCATGCCTTAAACCTCTTCTCAAACTTTTATTCTCTATGGGCCTAACTATACGTGCTTCTCATTGCATCTCTTGCAGCCGCATCTTCATTTTCTGTTTTATTTAGCTACAGAGGCAGCAGTGGGGAAGGTGTGGCTTTTATCAGGACGGCAGTATACAGGGAAGGGGGCTTTACCCCTGTCTCTGCTGCGCAGGTGCAACATTCCAGGGGTCTTGGCACGTAACCAGGGTTTGTGTTCCTATGGATTAAGGCACAGTGGAGACGGTAGTGTCTTTTAGAAAAATGGTTTATTTACACATATTTACTCCTGAGTTTAGGTGCAGGGGGTGCAGAGCATTACACCCCAAGAGTGTCTCTTGTTGCTCCCCTCATAGATACAGCCTGCTTGGGCCCAGAGCAGTAAACAGCCAGGCTCCCTGGTCTCTGCATGCAGCCTTTCCCAGCCAGCCCTGCATGGAATTCTCCTCCTGTTCCTCTAAACCCCTTTTATTCCTACGGTGACATCATGCCTCCCAGCAACCTCCCCCGTCCCAGCTTATATCATTGGACACTGAAATTCTAACCTTGACCTTCGTCTCTGATCATCTTCCTCTCATGGGAGGAGGGTCTCACAAAACCACAAAAGTTAATTGTTTGTGGACCTCTGGGGAGGAAAGATGGTGGACTGGTCATCGACTGCTTATACAGAGATGAAATGTATTGATTAAGAAACCAAGGTATATCAAAACTCCCTTTTGAGATAAGGGAGTTCAGGGATAAACCTCACATGTCTTCAGAAGGAGACATTCATCATGCCAGAGACAGAAGTTTTCAGGGGTGGAGGAACATCTCAAGGAAGGAACATTCACCAATCCCATGCACCACACAATGGCCCTCAAATTAGGGCGTCAGGTCAGCAAACCTCATTCTTTTAACTATTTCTGAGACTAGAAGTGGGACGCGGGTGGCGCTGTGGTCTAAACCACTGAGCTTCTTGGGCTTGCCGATCAGAAGGTCGGCGGTTCAAATCCCCGCGACAGGGTGAGCTCCCATTGCTCGATCCCTGCTCCTGACAACCTAGCAGTTCGAAAACACGTCAAAGTGCAAGTAGATAAATAGGTACCGCTCCAGCGGGAAGGTAAACAGAGTTTCCGTGCGCTGCTCTGGTTCGCTAGAAGCGGCTTAGACATGCTGGCCACATGACCCGGAAGCTGTACGCCGGCTCCCTCGGCCAGTAAAGCGAGATGAGCGCTGAAACCCCAGTCGTTTGTGACTGGACCTAACAGTCAGGGGTCCCTTTACCTTTAAGACTAGAAGTAAATACTAATTGGATTTTCTATCTGTCAGTTAATTAGCACCAAAGAACAGGTGGGCTGCTGGGGGCTGAAAAAACACTGGTTAACAGGCTAGAAAATAAACCAAAAGGTTTAAATTAATTACTGGCGACTTCGAAAGAATACAACTATTCTTTGAGAGAATAGTTGCCTGAGACCATCGGGCACGGCACTGACATCAAACAGGGCATTTACTGAGCCTGCCCCGCCTTCCTAGGCCCATCCCCTGATGCCGCCTGGTTGTTCAGGTTGGCAGATTCAGAGATCATTCGAGCAGACTTGAGCTGGCGCATGACGCTACAAGAACTTCGTCTGCTACAAGAACCTTCCCCCCCCTTTCCCCCTCCCCCCTTCCTTTGCCATTTGTTTTAGTCCTTTGTTTCATGATAATATTTAAGTTTTTGCTTGCTTACTGTGAGATGCTTGATTGTTGTTCTCCTGTTATTCAGGTGTTTTTTCTTCCTTTATGTATGTTATATGGTAGTTCTGTTTAGCTGTGGAATGTTTTGGGGGTTATTTTTTAATTTTATTAATTGGTTTGTCTAATATTATAATAGTAGGCTGATAAAGAACATAATAGTTTCATATAATCAGAGAGGTAGCTGAGGTTAGCTGGCTTGTTCTACTCGACTAATTAGAATTATCGAGTTGTTGATACTATAAGTAGAACAACTAGGCTAGGAAAGAATAACACCAATTGCCAACAATGGAGGCTAGTATGAGGCTTGGGATTGCTACCGTGGAGGAGCGAGGGAGGTATGGGGGGGGGCAGATGTTATTGGCGAAGGGGACCGAGATACGGATATGCTTGTACCCCTTCCAATCTGTGCCCCATCCCGAGGGACGAGGGTAGGGTGAGCAAGGATTACTCACCTCCGTCACTGGTGCTGTGCAATGCCAGGTCTATAGGCAACAAAACCGCCACCCTGCAAGATTTCTTTACCTCGCAGGGGGTCAACCTGGCTTGTGTGACGGAGATCTGGGTGTGCGAAGGGGAAACTGTTACCTTACGAGAGATGGCGCCCCCGGGTTTCTCCGTCCTCCACCAGTCGCGGACTGTGGGCCGGGGGGGGAGGGGTGGCATTATTAATCTGGGAAGATTGTTCTTTCAGGGCTCTACCATCGCCATCAATCCCCGGCATTGAATGTGTTGGCCTAGTGTGGGGCTCCGAGGAGAGCTTGGCTGTCTGGCTGGTGTACCGGCCACCTAGCGCACCAGCAGCCACCCTGTCAGGCCTGCTGGAGGCGGTGGCCGGCTGGGCCTTGGAGTTCCCTAACCTATTGGTATTGGGGGACTTCAACATCCATGCTGATGCCACTCCCTCCTCACAGGCTCTGGACCTGGTGTCTTCCATGGCGACACTAGGGCTCTCCCAGTTTGTTTCGGGCCCCACACATCAAGCAGGCCACACGCTGGATTTGATCTTTGGCGTAGGTATAGATGTGATCATGTCTCCTTCAATGAAGGTGCCATGATCTGATCACTACGCTCTGAAAGCCAGGATTGACTTTCCACCCCCACCCTGCTTAGGTGGCGAGCCGATTTGGGCTCGCCCGCAGAGGCTGATGGACCCTGATAGATTCCATCAAGCCTTGCGGGACCTTGGTCCCCTTGGCGACTCATTGACTGAGCTTGTTGAGGACTGGAATACCCAGCTCCCGGCAGCCATCGATGAGATCACACCTAAGCACCCTCTGCGACCCCGCAGAAACCGGGCTCCCTGGTTTACTGAGGAGCTCTGGAAAATGAAGCGGGACCTCAGATGGCTAGAGCGAGTATGGCAGGGTGCCCGCGACGGAGCCTCAAGAACATCTTATAGGGTTTTTATGAAAACCTACGAGATGGCAGTGAAGGCCGCTAAGAAGTCTTACTTCTCGGCCTCCATTGCATCCGCTATCTCTCCTGGTGCAATTATTTAGTATAATTAGGTCTATAACGTCCCTGGAGGGACAGCCAAATTTAAATAACAATTTGACACACAGCTGTGAGGCATTTGCGAGCTTTTTTGCGGAGAAGGTCCTGTTGCTCCACCGTGACCTCCCTGCCAATTTGGATACAATAACGAAACTGGAGGCCCCTCGACTGTCCTCGGGTCCAGTATTGGACCACTTTGACCGGATATCCCCAGCCGATGTGGACAGACTCCTCCGAGCTGGAAAGCCCACCACCTGTCCTCTCGACCCGTGCCCGCCTTGGCTGATTAGAGCGTGTCCAGACGAGGTGCGGGCCCCCCTGGGGGATATCATCAATTTGTCCCTTGGCACAGGGATATTTCCAGGGGAACTGAAGGAGGCAGTGGTGTGCCCGCTCTTAAAGAAAGCATCATTAGATCCTTTAGATCTATCCAATTACCGCCCGGTTTTGAATCTTCCGTTTCTGGGTAAGGTGATTGAGAGAGCGGTTGCTGAACAGCTTGGTGGGTTTCTGGATGAAACATCGGCTCTGGATCCATTCCAGTCCGGCTTCTGCGCTGGTCATGGGACTGAGACGGCTCTGGTTGCCCTAACAGATGATCTCCGCAGGCAGCTGGATCAAGGCGGGTCGGGCTGCTGATTCTTCTAGACCTGTCAGCAGCCTTCGACATGGTCGATCACAAACTCCTGGACCACCGCCTTGCCAACGTGGGGATCCAGGGCACAGTCCTTCAATGGCTGCGCTCATTTCTCTCTGGTCGGGGACAGAGGGTGGCGTTTGGGGGGGAATTGTCATCGCGCCACTCCCTGGTGTGTGGAGTGCCTCAGGGTGCGAAACTCTCCCCGATGCTTTTTAACATCTTTATGCGCCCCCTCGCCCAGCTTGTCCGGAGTTTTGGGTTGGGCTGCCATCAGTATGCCAATGACACCCAACTCTATCTGCTGATGGATGGCCATCCTGACTCGGCCCCAGACACACTGATCAGATGTTTGGAAGCTGTGGCTGGATGGTTACGGGGAAGCCGGTTGAAGTTAAATCCTTCCAAGACAGAGGTCCTTTGGTTGGGTCGGGACGATATGGGATTGGGGGGGGGGCAACTCCCATCTCTTGCGGGGGTGCAATTAATGCCAGCACCGTCCGTTAAGAGTTTGGGTGTAATCTTCGACACCTCCCTTTCCATGGAGGTGCAGATTGCAGCTATAACAAAGGCGGCATTTTTCCATCTCCGCCAAGCTAAGCAGTTGGCTCCTTATCTCTCTCGCCCTGACCTAGCCACTGTGATCCACGCGACGGTCACCTCCAGACTGGATTATTGTAACTCGCTCTACGTGGGGCTGCCCTTGAGACTGACCCAGAAACTCCAGCGGGTGCAGAATTCTGCAGTGAGACTCCTTACTGGGTCCTCGCTGCGAGATCACATTCACCCAGTGCTATACCAGCTGCACTGGCTCCCGGTGGAGTACAGGATCAGGTTTAAGGTGCTGGTTTTAACCTTTAAAGCCCTATACGGCCTAGGACCCTCGTACCTACGGGACCGCCTCTCCTGGTATGCCCCACAGAGAAACTTACGGTCTTCAAACAAAAACATCTTGGAGGTCCCAGGCCACAGAGAGGTTAGGCTGGCCTCAACCAGAGCCAGGGCTTTTTCGGCTGTGGCTCCGATCTGGTGGAATGCTCTGTCACAAGAGACCAGGGCCCTGCGGGACCTGACATCTTTCCACAGGGCCTGCAAGACAGCTGTTCCACCAAGCCTTTGGCCAGGGCACAGCGTGACTCCCTCCTTTGGCAATCTTCACAGAACTCTAGCCCAATGGTTGCCATCAATTTGATTTGAATTAATTTTATTGTTGTTAGCCGCCCTGAGCCTGGCTTTGGCTGGGGAGGGCGGGATATAAATAAAAATTAATTTATTATTATTATTAACTGATAAGATAGCTCTGAATCTGCTTTAAATTTTCAATTTATACAGCCTATAAATCTCTGTCTTGTACGTGCTGTGTTAGCTGCGAAAATGAAACAGAGGTTCTTAAGAGGAAGGAATGTGCAAGCAGAGACAAGTTCCTGGAAGTGGAACTTCTCCCAAGGGGGAGCTTAGCAGAACCCAATGTGGCAAAGCCAACACCAGATGCTTCTCCAATCGTTGATATCCTACAAAGCCTCCCAGATGAACAGCTGGCAGAGTTAAGATCCGAGGTGCGCAGAACTTTAAGAGAAGTTAGATCTGATCTCTGTCAGACTACAGAATGCACAGGAGCTGTGGGGAAAGATGTGGATTGACTTCTGCCTGAGCATGGGACAGCAGCAGGAGTTGGAGTGGATGGGAGGATGGAAACAGGAGAAAGGAAGGGGTTTAAGAGGCAATCGGAGATGGCAGAGATGAGGCAGAGAGAGAAAGGGCCGAGGGCAGAAACTGAAGCAAACACGGAAGAAAAAGCCTCTATGCTCTCAGTGATTGGTTTGGAAAAAGAATGGAAGAAGGATTTTTCCTTTTTCCTTTAAATCAGGATAAAGCAGGACCAACAGGAAATGGGACTGGAATATAAGGAACTGACTATGGTTTAATGAAGACACAAGCAAATAAGTACAGACTATTACACTATTAAGATTTGTTAGAGAACCTGGGGAGAAATTCATCATATTGGACCACAGAAGGACTATTTTGGTCACATAATAATAACTGAAGAGCTACTTTTGGACTTTTTGAGTGGAAAACGGCAAATTTGAGATGCCTGGGGGACTGGAGACTGAGAAAACAACACCTAGCAGACTGAGAAAAGGCTGGATATTAATGAAGCTAGATGGTATCCTGGCATACTTTGAATATTTTGCATAATTGTCATATACATAATCAGCAGCAGAGAGAATCAGAAGATCCTCTTTTCTTTTCTTTTGTTTCTCTTCTTATTTGTTTTTCTGTTTTCTTTAATTCTTGTTTTCTCTCAGTTAAGTCTATCTATATCTATGCTTCGTTTTCTGAAGTTTCCTATCTTGGATTGATGAAGATGCTTCCAGGAAAGTGACGGATGATAGAGAGGATCTCCCAGGGTGGGAGACTGGGGGAAGAGGGGGAAGCTCCCAGGTGAGAGCTGGGATGGCTCACTCTTCTGTGTGTGGAATAAGGGTTACGATATAATTGTAATAGTGGACCTGGTTTTTATTTTATTTTATTTATTTTTAGTTTTCTTCTTCTCTTCTTTTTTATTTTCTTCTTTTGCTTATTCTTGCTTCTGTCCTATTTATCTTCTTTAGATTAGTTTGGCTTTTATTGTATTGTATGCTGAAAACTCTTAATAGAATTGATTTTTAAAAACCAACTAGGCACCTTCCTTTGTATTACAGGATGGTTCTTCTCCCCAGGTGATTCAGACTGCATTTCTGCACTGCTCAGCTGTCTCACACCTGGGTGAAGAGGTCAAGCATTCAATCCCCTACATTTACTAACTCTAGAACTTATGGGGGGGATCTGGCACCCAGGAATTATGGGGGAACCTGCCCCCCCATTCATAACAGGGACTTTAACCATCATAACTGCAATGAAAATCTGTACTGGCCCGCCTTTCTTGTGATGCAAATTTGGCTTTGAAAAAAGCTTCTACCAAAAGCAACAGAAATCCCCCCCCCCAACAAAACCTAACTGCTTTACTGTGGTCTTTCTAAAATGCAGGTGCCTGTAATTAAATAAATAAAAACATGATTGCAATGTGCAAGAGACACCATGGACATTCTGTGCACTGTTTCTTACGGTTAGTTGTTTCTGTACCTGCCCAGCCCCACGTCAGGTGACTTACGTAGCAAGTGCAAGCATTTGGTAAGAAGGAAATGCCTTTTTTTAAAAAAAAGGCTGCTAAACAGGAAATCTAACTTTCCACCTTTATGACGATCTACTTTCCGTGCTGTATTCTTTGAACTAGGAAAGTAATCTTTCCGTTTCCGCTGTGGTGGTCTGACTTCTCTGACATCCCGCTGGCAGGTGAAGGGCCATGGTTCAGGGGCAGAGCATTTATTTTGTATACAGAAGGTCCCAGATTCATTCCCCGGCATCTCCAGGTGGCTCCGGGAGAGACCCTGAAACCCTCGATGACCACTGTCCGTCAGTGGAGACCATGCTGTGTTATGCGGACTGGCAGGTCTGTCTTGGTGTAGGTGCCTTTCTGTGTTCCTCTCTTATGTGGGCCTGTGCTGCTCCCAAGTCTTCCAATACCTGCGCTGGCTACGGCTCCTGGAGATCAGCCAGTGCGGGTCAGGTATAGGCACATGGCGGATATCCTGTGGAACTCGCTCCCACAGGAGGCAGGGATGGCCACCAACATGAATGGACATGTTCATGGAGAAGAGGGCTATTTACGGCTACTCAGACAGCAATGCTTCTGCATGCCTGTTGCTGGAAGCCGCGGGAGGGGAGGGGCTCCTGTGCTTCGGTCCTGCTTGTGGGTTTCCACGGGGGGCATCCGGCTGACCACATTGAGAACAGGATGCTGAACTAGATGGGCCCCCCTTCTGGGCCTGATCCAGAAGGCTCTTCTCATGTTCTTATGAGTTAAGGCAGGAATAGGTAAACTCGGCCCTCCAGATGTTTTGAGACTACAGTTCCCATCACCCCTGACCACTGGTCCTGTTAGCTAGGGGTGATGGGAGTTGTAGTCCCAAAACATCTGGAGGGCCAAGTTTGCCTATGCCTGGGTTAAGGTAAAGGACCGCTGGATGGTTAAGTCCAGTCAAAGGCAACTATGAGGTGTGGCGCTCATCTCGCTTCAGACTGAGGAAGCCAGTGTTTGCCCACAGACAGCTTTCTGGGTCATGTGACCAGCAGGACTAAACTGCTTCTGGCACAATGGGACACCGTGATGAGTGGCAGAACACACGGAAATGCCATTTACCTTCCTGCTGCAGTGGTACCTATTCATCTACTTGCACTGGTGTGCTTTCAAACTGCTAGGTTGGCAGGAGCTGGGACAGAGCAACAGGAGCTCACCACCATCATGGGAATTTGAACTGCCAAACTTCTGATCAACAAGCCCAAGTGGCTCAGTGGTTTAGACCACAACACCACCCGCTTCCTATATGTTCTTATGACCCTGTGCTAATTAGCCCATTATCTGACTTGTTGCAATACAGTTTTTCATCTTCCTGTATTCTCAAATCCAGTGTAATTTCCCTAGTGGGAAAACCTGACAGTGGCTGAGCCCTGTCTTGAATCTGATGATTCAAAGGCAGCCTCAGAAGGGGACGGGCAACGTGGCTGTGACCATTTGGCACACCAGCGCCAGCAGCGCCAGCAGCTGCTCCCTCCAGCAGCCTGTTCCAGAAGGCTCAGAGCCCTCCAGGCTGTCCGTCTCCAGCCGTGTGGCAGAACACTCGAGAGATGGCGAACACAACTGTAGGTTTGCTTATTCAGTTATGGGGGGGTGTTGAAAAAAGATGCTCTGAAAGGCATTTTACACCATGGTGCAATCCGTTTTCTTTTTAAATGTTGGCTGGGAAATATCCACTGTGCTACTATGTTGTCATTGTATCTATAGCACAAAATCTGGAAACGGCAGCACAAATCGTACATATGTTTATTCAGAAGCAGGTCCTATGAATCCCTGGCGCTTCCTCTCAGGGAAATGTGCTTAGTACAGGATGGTGGCTGCTGGAGACATAGCCTTACCTTTGGTGGCCCCCTCTCTAGGGATCTTTTCCACCAGGAGGCCTGGAAGGTGTCTCCCCCTCCCATCCTTTTGGAGACAAGTTAGGATGTATTCCATTTTTTAAAGAAAGCCTTAAAGGAAGAGTTGTATATGCCTTAGGCAGCTGTTCCCTTCCCCACCCACACTAGTTGCTGCTGGTCCACTTGATATGGTTAGAATATATATATAGAGAGAGAGAGACAGTTTTTAAACTTTTTTTTTTTTTTTTTTTTTTTTTTTTGCTTTTCTTACAGCCAGCTGCCTTATGTGTTAATTTTGTGACTGTGACATGCTATCTCTTTAGGCTAATTGGGTCATTGCATGACCTGACTTTTCTCCTGTGCTTCAGCGAAGTTGGAAACCTTTGTCTCTACTTTTAAGAAGGGTAGGCATGTGTGGCAGGTCAGACTAGGCTAGGGAGACCCAGGTTCAAATCTCCACTCATCCACAAGTCATAGGGCCAAACAAGAAGCGACATTAAAAGTGATAGGGCATTTAACGGGCATTTTTTAAAAATGTATTTTTATTGAAGATTTTCTTGGTTTACAAAAGTATGTGCATTTATTTTCAAGTAACATTTTTACAGATCAGTTTCATTTGTTGAGACATTAGTGCTACATTAGGAAGAAAAGGGGGAAAGAGGTGGAGGGGGAGAAGATGGGTGGGGGTGGGGTCAGGTGGTGATGTTTCTATTTTACTTAATGTATGTGTGGGGTTTTGTGTCAACGTCGCTTGTGCAGGTTCTCTGCTGTTCGCTTGTGTTCCTTTGGTGGTGAGAGAGGTTGGGGTTGGCCCAGGGTGGGGTTTTCCATTTGTGATTGGCTGTGGTGAGCTTTGTCTTCATGTGTGAGTGGGGTGGGTGGGTGTTTTGGATCAGGTTAGCCAGATTGATTTGTATGCTGTTGATGGATTCTTCTTGTTGTCTTGTTGAGCTGTGTATGTGATAAAGGGGAGCCATACCGGGGTGAAGGCGTCTTCTTCTATTTGTCCCTGTGTCAGTTTCAGTTTATTTGTTAATTTTTTTAGTAAGGCTGTTTCTCATATGGCTGGTGTCCAGAATAGTTGGATTTTGGGACACTCCCACCACTTGTGGAGGTATGTGCCTGTGGAGGTGCACCCTCTCCAGCATTTGGTGAGGTTCCTACGCATATTAGCGCTAATTTTCTTGTTGTTAGGTACCAGCTGTAGGTGAGTTTCAGAGTGAGTTCTTCCGTTTTCGTTGATATGGATTTAAAGGGGGGTTTAGACCATATTCTGGTCCACTGAGTGGGGTTAATCCTATGGGGTTAAGCCTATGTCATCCTCCCACTGTTTTTTGATTGCATCTAGGGGGTTCATGGTATTTTGGAGTAGTATTTTGTATATTTTGTATATGGCGGATACCAACCCTTTGCCGTGTTCCTTTGTTGTTAGGAAGAGGTTTTCAAAGGTTGTCAGGGGCCTAGTTGCTGCTGATTTTATTGCTGGATTATTTAAGAGGGCATGTAATTGGTGATGTGTTAACCAGGGCATTTAGGAGTCTTCTAGTTTGTCCTGTATTTCTTGTGTTGACAAAGGTTTCTTATTTTTATATAAGTCTATTAGGCGATAAAAGTCTTTGGTTTGCCAGGTTTTTATCTGGAGGTTTTGTGCTGTGTGGTGCAATGTTGGTGGTGCGCCAGGAGAATTAGTGGGGTTGGCGATAGTTTGTCTATTTCTGCTTTCCATGCTTTGAGCGTGGTCTGTGTGTACCTGTTAAGTGTTGTGGGAATTTTCCTTAGTTTGTTTGGGAGGAGAGGGTATGCTGTGGTGCAGGTATTTTCAATTGTGTCCCTCTCTAGGTGTATCCATTGTTTTGTCTCTTTAACGGGCATTTTTTAAAAAAGGAAATAGGCACCATGGCAGGCCCACGCAGGATTAAGAGTAAGGTGGGCAAAGAGGAAGAGTTTCACCTCTCTCCCTACAGTAATCCCAATAAATCCCTTCCTTGCTGCCTTTTGCAAATGGAGGAAATCTCCTGCTGGGGGCAGTGGAAACGGTTGAACTCCTTCTCCTTTTCAACCATACATCCCATGTGTGTTTGTATCCTGCAGCAGCTGTTTCTGTATTTTAGACCTGTAAGGTCATGTAAGATTGTCTGGGGAAATTTCCACCCCTGGAAGTGATTATTTGCTTTTGGGTCACCCCAGGAACAGGCGCCTTTGCCCCAAACCCCTTCACCTGCCAGTGGTGGTTCATGGCGGATGGTGGCTGTGGAAGCTCAGACCTGGGTCTGCCCCAAGAGACCGTCAAGATGGTCTCTGGCCTCTTCAGAAGCCTCAGCTTTTGCTGCTAGAGTCAGTCAGGGCCCTGCCCTCCCAGGTCAGGTGGAAAAGGCTGCCAAGCAGGGAGCAGTTCTGCCAGGACTCACACCCAAGAGCATCCGTATTCTCTTGCCTGCGTGACACTGCTACCCCCAGGGAGGTGGATGAAACCTACTGGGACACACAGAGTGCTATACTTGATGAAGCGTAGAACATCAGTTGTGAATTTGCATCATGATACTGATTCATTTTATTTAATTCCTCTGTTTCAAGCCAAAAGAATCCCCTTGGCTGCTTGCATAAAACAACACAGTGCAACCACGTTTGTAAGGATGCTTCTATGCTCTCTTGGCACATGGCGTAGCTCTGGGGTGCAGCATGATCACATCTTCAGCCCACCCCTTGGAACCACCTCTGCTCAAGCACCCCCAGCCTCCTGGACCTTTGCTGCCCCCCCCCCAAGCTCTCTGCCTTCCTTGCATTCTATCTATGTATTTTTTTATTTCATGAAATTTATATACTGTTTGATTGCAGAAAAAACCCTCCAAACGGCTTACGAAAAAGATGAATCAATAAAATGATCAGTAAAAAATTTACAACCATAATTTAAAACTACAATAAGTTAAAACCACAGTAAAATAGACCAAAACAAATTAAATTAATCTGAAACTTTTAAACTTGCATTTAACTTGTGGCCTTTCAACCAGCTGGCCTTCAACCGTTTATGGCTGGAGTTGTGCAAGTTAAACATGCATGAGATGTGATTTTTCTTTGCTCTGTCCTCCTTTCCCCAGGGCGGTGGGTCTTTTCACTGTCTAGAGCACCAAGGGAGCAACCAAGGGCAGCGCCTGGTGAGCTGCTGAGCGATAGCAACTTGCATTGGAAATGACTGTGCAGCGCTAAGATCCCCCACCTGATCTAGACTGACTAATCTCGTTGTTTATGTGGTGAGAATGGTTTTAGCTAATTGGAATTCATAATTTCCATTTCCTAGTGTAAAGAATTCACTGTCCATGCTGGGTACGATGCACTTCTACAACGACTGCTGGATGGGAGGAAGATGTGCAAGGATGTGGAGGACCTCATCAAACAAAGGTAACTGAAAAGGGTACTTAAGAAGGAACACTGGCTGCCCTGCCCCTGTTGGGGCCCTGGGCACACCGTGGACCAAGATGGAGCAGGCTTGCTTTCTGTTGCTCCAGAGGAGACGACCCAAACCAGTAGATTCAAATTGTAAGGAAGGAGATTCCAGCTAAACATTACGAAGAACTTGCCGGTGGTAACCTTCATTCAATGGTGGGACGGACACCCTCAGAGGGTGGTGGACTCTCCTCCACTGCATTGCAGGGGGTGGACTAGATGACCCTTGGGATTTCTTCCAGCTCTGTGGTGGGTAGTAGTGGGACACTCTGTCCCTCCTGCAGCAGCTCACTTGGTTTCTGGGCTGGCTGCAGAGAGACCTCTTCCTTCCTGGCCAGCTCAGAAGCAGAGCAAGTTGCTGCTGGAGGAAGGACAGACTAAGAAGTTCCTCCTCCACCTGCTGTTCCTTGCTGAATAGGGAGAAAGGGAGAGAGAGAGAGAGAGAGAGAGTTGCAAACAAGCAAAGACACTGAGCTGGAGAGATCTAGTGTGGGGTAGAGATTAAAAGTGCCAGACCAGGACCTGGGAGGCCAGAGTTCAAATTCCCACTCAGCCAGTGAGAAAACATGCAACAGTAATGGCTAATGATCCAGCTCCCAGTTAGGTTTTCGGATGAATTCTTTTTTTTTTTTAAATGATATTTATTAAAGTTTCACAAAGAAAGAATCACATCAACAAAAAAGAAAAATTCAAGAATAAGAAGAAAAATACACAATGCAAAATACAAAAAGAAAAAACAGTTAAAAACAATTCCCTCTTTTCATCACTACTTTTACATTTACTTGTTTCCCGGACCTCCTCATACCTCCCTCTTTTGTATTCCAATTCAGTTTGTTAGTCCAGCAATTCCTTTCCCTCCTTTTTAATCCCAATCCTTAATCTTAATATAATATAACATTAAATTTTTACCTATTAAAAACCAATTTTTCCATTCTTTTAACCTTTTTAATCCTAATCCTTAATCTTGATATATTTATAACTTTAAAGCCTGTACAGCTAGAAGCCACTTAATTTCAATCCAACATCACTCTAACATTCATTAATTTTGCAATATTTCTGTAAATAATCTTTGAATTTCTTCCAATCTTCTTCCACCGACTCTTCTCCCTGGTCACGGATTCTGCCAGTCATTTCCGCCAATTCCATGTAGTCCATCATTTTCATCTGCCATTCCTCCAGTGTGGGTAGCTCTTGTGTCTTCCAATACTTTGCGATGAGTATTCTTGCTGCTGTTGTAGCATACATAAAGAAAGTTCTATCCTTTTTTAACACCGCTTGGCCGACCATGCCCAGGAGAAAGGCCTCTGGTTTCTTCAAGAAGGTATATTTAAATACCTTTTTTAATTCATTATATATCATCTCCCAGAAAGCCTTAATCTTTGGGCACGTCCACCAAAGGTGAAAAAATGTACCTTCAGTTTCTTTACATTTCCAACATTTATTATCAGGCAAATGGTAGATTTTTGCAAGCTTAACTGGGGTTATGTACCACCTGTATATCATTTTCATAATATTCTCTCTTAGGGCATTACATGCCGTAAACTTCATACCTGTGGTCCATAACTGTTCCCAGTCAGCGAACATGATGTTATGTCCAACATCTTGTGCCCATTTAATCATAGCAGATTTCACCGTTTCATCCTGAGTGTTCCATTTCAGCAGCAAGTTATACATTCTTGACAAATTCTTAGTTTTGGGTTCTAACAGTTCTGTTTCTAATTTTGATTTTTCCACCTGGAAGCCAATTTTCTTATCCAAATTGTATGCCTCCATTATCTGATAATAATGAAGCCAGTCTCGCACTTTGTTTTTTAGTTTTTCAAAACTCTGCAATTTCAATCTGTCTCCATCTTGTTCCAAAATTTCCCAATATTTTGGCCATTTGACCTCCATATTGAGCTTTTTCAAGGCTTTCGCTTCCATTGGTGACAGCCACCTTGGAGTTTTGTTTTCCAATAAATCCTTGTATCTTATCCAAACATTAAACAGTGCTTTCCTGACAATATGGTTTTTAAATGCTTTATGTGCTTTGACCTTGTCATACCACAGGTTTTGGGATGAATTCAAGGTGCTAGTCCTGCTGGTGCAAATCTATGAGTGCACTACCATCTCTGGCCGAGGGCCACAGTGAAACCTCCCTCACAGGGAAGGGAAGAAGGGAAAGAAAATGGGGAAGCAGGGAGCCACATACGTCGCCTTGCACTCCTCTGAGTGGGGATGAATGTTGATATCTGTGCTTGCTGAAACAATGCCATCCTTCAAAATGTTCACTTCTTTGAATTTCCTAGCACATTTCTTGGCTGAAGTAGTAAGTCCAGGGGCTAAGTGTTGTTAAAGAGGAACGTGCAAACGTGCATTGTATTAGGTGAGAGCTGCTTGGCAAAAATGTGGATATTAGGCAAAACTGCAGAGAAATATAAGTATGCATTAGGAAAAATTCACGCTAAGATGCTGATGAATTATGAAAATTGTGAATTTTTCCTAATGCATATTTATATATTTGGAAGAGAAGAGAATAATGGAAGCCTGGTGGATCAGGCCAGTGGCACATATAGATCCTCATCCTGTTCTCACAGCGGCTGAGCAGATGCGCCAAAGTGAAACCCACAACCAGGTCTGGAGCACAAGAGCCCCGTCTCCCCTCCTGCGGTTTCCAGCATTGCTGCCTCTGACTGTGGAGGCAGAGCAGAGCCATCCTGGCTAGCAGCCCTTGATCGCCTTCTCCTCCATGAACTTGTCCAATCCTCTCTAAAGCCATCCCAGCTGGTGGTCCTCCCTGTCTCCTGGGGGGGGGAGTTTCATAGTGTAACTATGTGCTGCCTGAAGAAGTCTTTCAGCTGCCCAACATTCAGCTTCAGGAAAGCAGTCTCCCCACCCAGTGCTCCCTTCTGTCCCCCCCACCTTTGTAGGAGCACAGCCCCTGAGAGTAAAATGGGCTCTCCCAGTGTCCTGCTAATGAATCATTATACACTCACAAGTGACACAGACCCCTGTCATCTCTCCAGAGCTATTTTAAAACATGTGAGCAAAGTTTTCTTTCTCCTGGTGGAAACAGTGGCTTCGCATAGGCGCCAGAGTGGTTAACCTGCTGTGGGTGGAGGCAGAGTGAGAAGCGCAGGTGGGTTTGAGTGGCTCTGGGCCCCTGGAACTAATTTGGGGGTGGCTCCCTTGGCTGGTTTAAGGGATGCCTTCCCCCATCATCCTTCTGGTTCCTCCTGACTGGAGCTGTTGGGAGCTGTCATCTAAAATATATGGGAGGCATTAGGGGTTTTTTTGGGTGACCTCCAGGACATGAAGCTGGTCAAATGAGGCGACGCTGTGGGACGGTGAAGGGGTGAGGCCAGCCTCCTTAACCTGGTGACCTCCATGTTTTGGACCACAGTTCCCATCAACCCTAGTCAGAATGGCCAATGGCCAGGGGTGATGGGAATTGTAGTCCACTGTACAACATCCGGATGGTGCCGGGTTGGAGAAGGTGAGGGGGGATGGGTCATTTTCAGTTTCTCTCAATTTCTCATTTTCTCAGTTAAATTTGATTCAGATTCTACATTATGTGGCCATAGACCTGAAAAAGCATAACAAACAATCATACAAGTAAAATTAGCAAACGACTGTTTAGCTGGCTTGCTCCTCCCCAAGCAGTTACAATTGTGCAGACACTCTCCTCTGACTGCCATGACATGCAAAACATACGGTGATTGTTTGGGTTTCCAAGTTCTAAGTCCGGAGGTAAAAAAGAGAGCTGTCACCAGGCAAAGGGGAACATGGCAATTTTGTGATGTGGACACGTGACCTTGCTTTGCAGTCTGCCTTCAGTGCTGTTTGGGTTTTGTAATTCCTGCTAGCCCTGGGCACAAGAAAAGAATGAAAGAAAGAAATGTATTACGGTCCCAGACCAGACTCACAAGAAAAGAATGCCACCATGAATTTGCGTAGACATGTGGGACTTGGCAGTGCATTGGATTAGGAAATGTTGCCATGCAACCAGCTGTGGCTTTGCATCTCTGTCCTGCCATCGCATCCACGACGAAAAACTATTTCTTTGAGCATATGAACTGAATTCCTTTGATGTGGGAGAGATTGCTGTTTCTTAGGCTTTCTCTGCAAACTGGGAATATTAGTGACTTGCTTCTTCAGGGTTGCTGTGAAGATGACCAAGACAACACAATGTTGCTTGAGCTATTAGAATTGTTTCCATGGCCTTGGAAGATTTATTATTTTGCACCTCCCTTGTGACAGATTTTGTTCCTCCAATAGTTCTAACAAGAAATTGCAATTGTCAGAGAAAAGCAACTCAATCACCATCTAGCACTATCAGTGACTGTGATGTGTCACTTTGCCGTGCAACTGTTGCACAGTGCTCACATCACAAGGCTCATGTCCGCTGCATGTCTTTAATTCTGCAAAGGGCGAGCCTTTTGCAGCTGTGCAACGCAATTGCCCATGTGGCCTTTTTGGAAAACCCCACCTACTTCTCCCTCCCAGCATCAGTTCTTAATTATTGCAAGAATCCCATTCAGTTTTGTCTTCATTTATGGGGTGTGCACCTGCCCCTTTCCAATACTGGCTTGCACCACCTCCCTTTTCTTACTTTAATAGGCTTGTTTTTAATGTACCCAAATAGTGACCAGTACAAGGCCTGTCAGGGCAAGAGACCCCAAAATATATGGGCATTGGTACTCTTTGAACTTCAAATAATGAAGCTTTTTCTTCTCTTTTTGCAGGGCACAAGCAGAAGAGCGGTACGGGAAGGAGCTGGTTCAAATTGCTCGGAAGGCAGGAGGCCAAACAGAAATCAAGTAAGTCCTTTTGAATGTAACATGATAGCAATGACTGCAAAGTACCGTATTTTTCGCCCTATAGGACGCACTTTTTCCCCTCCAAAAATGAAGGGGAAATGTGTGTGCGTCCTATGGGGCGAATGCAGGTTTTCGCTGAAGCCTGGAGAGCGAGAGGTGTTGGTGCGCACCAACCTCTCTCCCTCTCCACGCTTCAGGAAGCTATCCGCAAGCCTTGCGCGCCCGGCGGGAACACAATCAACAGGAAGTGAAACATGTTCTTATTCCAAGGCAAAGTTCACAAACCAAAACACCTACTTCCGGGTTTGCAGCGTTCTTAATCCAAGTTGTTCATAAACTAAGCTGTTCTTAAACCAGGGTACCACTGTAACTTGTAATTACGCTTTGTCACAACATGTGTTCATGAATTCCCATGTGCAAAATCAGAAAAGGTAGCCAAGCCTTTTGGAGTGTCACAACTGTGCTGAAGTCCCTAAGAAATGCAATCAGAATGCAAAACCCAGTTCATGTTAGAAGTTCTGACTCATGTTAGCAGGAAAAATAGCTATGCTTTGTAGAGACTTCCTGTGCTAGGCTTTATATAGAATCATAGTTGCAGATGGAGGAGCAAAAATGTACTCTTGAGCCAGCTAGTGCATTTCCTGTTTGTTGCAAAGAAATCCTGGGGAGAAATCGATTCAGTTTGCACTCAAAGGTGAAGTTACCAAATACGATTTCTGTTCTCATCCTGAAGCAAAGTTCTTAACCTGAGGTAATATTTCTGGGTTAGCGGAGTCTGTAACCTGAAGCATCTGTGACCTGAGGTACCACTGTATGTACTTTCTGGAAGAAGAGAAGAGCTGAAGCACAGCCATCCCTGGGAATTAGCAGACCTCTGAAGTCTGCAGTGCAGTTCTCTAGCCAAGGAGTGTGAATGAGAAGGAGAAGGATTTTACTTGTACCCGCCCGTCCGACTGGGTTGCCCCAGCCTTTCTGGATGACTTCCAACAAGTATAAAAGCATTATAAATGCATATACTAGGGTGAAGTGTGTATAAAATGCACATATTACAGAAAATGACATACCAAAATGCATACAAAAAAGTGTATATTAGGAAAAAATTGTGCTAAAATGTTGATGAATTTTCAGGATGACTCTTTTTTTTTTATTGCAAACTGGTCTGGAAAACTGAACTTAAATACAGAAAAAAAGAAAGTGAAATTGGCAGATTTGACCATCCCTGGTTGCACATCTGATCCCTGCAATGTCTGGCTTAAGCATTATGCACTTATCCACGGGAAGCCATAACTAAGTGTGCCTGTCCTATTCCCTGTGTTGAGCTTGTGTAATATTCCTGCAGATGAGCATAGAAGGTGGGCTGCTCTCACAACACAAGCTGATTTGAATGCAATGCTAAGCCAAAACATAGAAGCAAAGAACTGTAGTGTTGGGAGGGGCATAAAGGGCCATCTGCTCCTACCCCCCCCCCCCCATGCAATGCCGGAATCACAGCTAATTTGGCTTAATGTGAACATGCAGAGTGTACAGGTTTCTGGAGATGAGCTTCTGGCTTTTCCTGCTCCAGATTCTTCCTTTCCAGATATTGGTAGAATCTGGTGCTTTTAGCATTTGGCACCTTTTTTCCTTTTGCCCTGCAGCAACAGAAAATAGAGCCAAATTCAAAATGCACTCACTTACAGTTGGAAAGGAAGAATCGAGAGTTGCAGGCGCATCTTGAGGCAGAGCCACACCTTCAAAGGAAGAAGGAAGACTCACCCGACAGCATATGACATCAGGCGATTGACAAGTGGGCATTCTGAAAGGCCTTGAGTTAGCTTTATTGCCATTTTTTTCTGGAGACAAGGCAAAACATTATATACCAGGACTTAATCTTGTTTTTGCTTGTGGCTGATTGTATAGAAATTGTGCAACACAGGAGATATTATACACTGAGTTTCAGGGCTGGTGGAACAGTGTTGGGGCTTTGGCTATACAGAAAAGGTGACTTAGCATATTAGACTGGATATGGAAGATCTAGGAAATCTTTTACTGTTAGCTGGTACCCTTCCATGTCATATCTAACTCAACAGGAGGGACAGGTTCTTCTTCCAGACTCTCACTGTGATCTGCCATAATTCCTAACCAATTTTGGCCTTCAGCTTGATTCTCCGGTGGTTCCCCTTTTATTCTCCCGCTCACTTAGGAGGGACCTCATGGCCCCCTCTCTCTGGCGTCTGCTGCCTGAATCGGCAGGCAAAGCCAGCCCCAGTTTCAGAAAAGCCAGAGTCAGTTCCTGTTATGAGGATGGGTCTTTAGAGAGAAGTTGATTATATTTCCCTAGGCAACTGGGAAACAAACAGTCCCCAAAGAGTGAGTGACGCTGTTCAACATCTTCAGTGTTCACTTCCTGTCTTTCAAATGGGGAGGTTTCGGTATCTATCTTCCCTGCAATTGCACTCTGCAAAAGTATGAAGATTCAGTCTTGCAAGGAGAAATGGCACGGAGAATGCAGAAAGGGCGGGGGTAACAGGGCTCACAGATGTGCTCTAAGACGTCTGCAATCAGTCTGCGGCCTGGGCATCAAGTCTCCTGTAGCTTCTGCTCTGACTCCAAAACAGATGTCCAGAACGTACAGATCTTTATCATGTTTTTAAAAAGCCACCTTCCCCTCCTCTTCACACTTCATGGTTTGGGTAGCTATAGTTCCTTTAACAGCTTAGCATAATCTCACATCTATTTCGTTTGCACACATCTACTGCATTAGCACACTCCTGTTTGTGCTGCATCACATGTAGCAAAAGGAGATTCTTGCAAAACCATTACAGATGGAAGAAATTAGGAATGTCATTCATAAAACAAGTACTGAGAAAGTGCTGGGGACAAGATTTCTTTTCTGCAGAATGGTATGAAACTCATCCAGATCTTTTGACCTCTAAGCTTCTCTGTGTTTAACAAAAGGGCTTTGGATTAGGCACTTTGTCTCTTTCAATGTATGGTGCTTATAGTCCTGCTAAATTGAAGCCTGGCCAAGACCACACCAACTGTGTAAATTATAGATATTGAAATACAGTGGTACCTCAGGTTACAAACACTTCGGGTTACAAAGTCCGCTAACCCAGAAGTAGTACCTTGGGTTACAAACTTTGCCCCAGGATGAGAACAGAAATTGTGTGGCAGCAGGAGGCCACATTAGCTAAAGCACGCCTCACGTTAAGAACGGTTTTGGGTTAAGAATGGACCTCTGTAATGAATTAAGTTCGTAACCCGAGGTACCACTGTACTAACCGTGATTTTAGCTAGTAGAGCTCAAGCAGTAACACACAGGGATCAAGTGGGTTTTATGTAGCATAGTCAGGCACTGATCACCTAACATCTGGTGGCCTTAAACAATAACAGAATGGATCCAGCTGCACCTCTTTCCTTAGATGCTGAAAAAGCATTTGACAAAGTATATTAGGAGGTTATGTTTATTACTTTGGAAAAAGGTGGATTTCCTCAAGAATTTATGAAGTTGTCTTGAACTGGATGGATGCGGGGAGGAACAAGCTGGGGAGCCCCCAAGGGAGGAAGGCTCAGAGCCTGGGGGTGAGATGACAATGAGAGGAAGAAGACTGGGAGGAGGAGGTGTCGGAAGCTGAAAATGTCACAGGGTTTAATGAGCAGGGGGAGTCTGGGGCAGAAAGAAGTCCAGACTGAGGCAGAAGCTGAAACAGGAGAGGAGGGAGGCCACAAAGCAGAGATGAGTCCGGCTGGGGGAAAGGCATGTGACAAACTCCCCAGAACCAGGATGTTGATTTTATTATTATTATTTATTAGTAGACTTGGAACATCCATATTGGTATTAATCAAAATATTTAATCATGTTGATAGAATTTCAGGGTATACAATTAATTTGTCAAAATTTAAATTAATGCCAATGGGCATTAATACACTAATTGGCCATTTTGTTGATGACCAGATGTTGTAACATATCTAGGCATTTTAGTTCCGATAGATATTTCTCAAATGATTAAAATGATTTTGGACCAGATGTTTAAGGAGATTACTATCCTCCTATGTGCACTACTTAAATTTAATAGTTGGGATAAGGTTAATACACTGCACTACAGTTCCCAGTGACCCCTCCTTAGGGCCTCTCCCCTCAGAAGTGGTGGGAGACTTTCCTACCTTCCTCTTCCTCTCATCCCCTCTGCCTCCTGGCAACCTTTGCTCAGCAGACAAAGAGCTGCTGGCGCTGCCATTGGTCCAACTTGAAGGCTGGGGCGCAGCCAGAGGGGCGGCTGGGCAAGCGAGGAGGCGCTAGGCAGGCGGTGGCGGCGGCAGCCCTCAGCTCCACCTGGAAGTGGTCCAAGGCCCCTTGGTTGGAGAAGCGCTGTCCAGAGGACTTAAGGAGTCTTAAGCAGAAGGTGGAACGATGCCACAAGAGGGCGGCCAAGAAACATCGTCATGGACTCTATTCTGGGCTACCTGTTTTCGTTTGAAGGAAGCCGGAGAAGCGAGGGAAAATTAAGATATAGGAGTTCAATGACCAGTAATTGGCTCGGATTTCTTTTCAGGCACTAAAAAAGGCAGATCCATTATCACAGTTGCTTTTGTAACATTCCAGCACACTGATACGGATCAGAAAATTGCTATGCGCACACACAAATCCCAGTAAAAATGATAAGAAATGGAGCTGTTTGGAGATAACAGTAAGTAAGGTTGGATTGATAAGAAAGGCACATAAAGCTCAAAGGAATCTTTAGCTCACTGCTCCACTAAGCATTTAATTGCTTTCGCCAACTCTTTCTCTTTCTCTCTCTCTATAAATGCTAGTGATTTATACTGAATATAGTTAGCTTTTAGGTTAGGACAGTTAGCAGATAGGTAGAAAATTTGTTCCTGGGGTTATAAGATATTCTGAAATCGATTTCACACATCTTTTCTCTGTGAGTTGGTCTACAGTATCTGTCTGACTTGTGGTTGCTGCGTGTGTAGACATTAAGAGGCTTGATCAGGTTGTGGAATCATGGAATTATAGAGTTGGAAGGGACTCCAAGGGTCATCTAGTCCAAGCCCTGCAATGCTGGAATCTCAGCTAAAGGTCTCACAAAAGATATGCCTCTCAATGGCTAAAGGTAAAGGTAAAGGTAAAGGGACCCCTGACGGATAAGTCCAGTCATGGCCGACTCTGGGGTTGCAGCGCTCCTCTCGCTTTATTGGCCGAGGGAGCCGGTGTACAGCTTCCGGGTCATGTGGCCAGCATGACTGGCAAACCAGAGCAGCGCACGGAAATGCAGTTTACCTTCCCACCAGAGTGGTACCTATTTATCTACTTGCACTTTGAGGTGCTTTCGAACTGCTAGGTTGGCAGGAGCAGGGACCGAGCAACGGGAGCTCACCCCGTCGCGGGGATTCGAACCACCGACTTTCCGATTGGCAATCCTTAGGCTCAGTGGTTTAGACCACAGTGCCACCTGTGTCATGGCTACTAGCCATGAAAAGGATGTTCTACCTCCACTGTTAGAGACAACCGGCCTCTGAATACCCCATGGAGGCTGGCCAAAGTCACTCTGCCTCCAGCCAGCCCTCATCTGCCCGGCCTTGCAGAACTTGGCAGGGAGGAGGAGAGGGCAAAACTAGAGTTAGCTGGCTCTGCTTGCCCTAGGCTCTGGCGCCACCTTCTGTTGGGGTCCCAGCTTGCTGCCTACCAGTCCCAGAGGGCATCAGCCACCATTGTGAGCTCCAGTTGCTGGGAATCGCTAGCAGGGAGAAAGTGAGTCTGTTGCGCTCAGGTTCTTCGTTGTGTTCCAGAGGCTGCTGGGCTGGATGGGCCTCTGGACTGATCCTGCAGCCAGGCTCCTCCTGTGTTCCTCAGCTGTGATTGTTGTGTTGGCAGTCTGGATGATGAAGCGAGTGGCTGTGGACTCTTCTGTTTTGTTATTTCTATCTGTAAGAAAAATAACTGCCCTTTTATCTCTTCCTTCTCAGCACTCTGAAAGCTTCATTTGAAATCCTAAAGCAACGTAAGTATAGTAGGAAGCTCCTCTTGCTGCCCTTTTCCACTTGGAGAGTAATTTGTGGAAGGGCAGAACATCCAAGGTTACTCAGGGGAAGAGGCCAGCCAGGCTGCAGATTAACAGAGCAGGTTTTACACATCTCCCACCAGTAAGAAGTTTACTTTCACTGCAGATGGGTGTTTTTATCCCTTTAAGTGCCGCATTAGAGTGTGTTAACTGTTTTTATTGCAGCTCATATGCTAATGGATTGTTATGAGTTTGTGGGGGGTCAGTCTGGATGGGGTCCTGGGGGCCCTCCCAAACCTGGGATCCTGTATCTGAGAAAGCAGCAGCTTGCCAAACCAGTTCCTTTGTTAAGCTGATGACTTGGGCTGGTTAAAGTCCACAATTTAGCATACCCTAAGAAGTCGTGCTGTATCTTTCCCCCAGGCCCCTACCTTGGCTGGTAGGTAGAAGAACAATGGACATAATTGTGGGTGGGGACACAGAGAGGCATGTCTTGCTTTATGCTGAACCTGTGCTGGACTTTGGGGCTCCCCTGGAACCCTAATGAGGAAGTAAGATTTTTCAGGGTGTTAACGCTGCAAGTCCCTCCATCCTACGCCCAGGTGGTATATGTGTTTAAACAAAACCATATAGCCTAAAGACACTGCAGTGTCCCTTGACCCTCTTTCTAAGGAATCTGAACCCTGAAAAAGAGCTTGGAATCCCAAAATAAATGCGGAAAATTATTGGCTTGGCAACTGAAAAAGAGACAGAAGGAGAGTACAATAATTAATATTATGGCATCCCTAGAGTCTCTGACCACTTGAAGTGTAACAACACACACTACAATTCTCTCAGCAGTGAGAAGCTCCGGGGGCAAAGCACTTTCCTAGGCTTGGTTTCTCCTGAAGGAAACTTGTGGGAGGGTCCCTGGTGTGCTTAGTTACAAATACTTGTGCTTCAAGCCGACCTGTTTACTGAACAGCCATCCTGATTCATTTGCGGGGTGATAGGAGGACGATGCCAGCTTTTTAATGAGCATTCACCCTGATTTGTCTGTGGGGAGGTTAGAAAGCGCTGTTGAAGGAAATATTATTTCACCCTTTCCTGTATTTCCTCATCACTTTTGTTACTGCAAAAAACAGAATCTGTTTTGGGGAAGTGGGTTTGTTGCGCAAGACCTCTCAATCCGCACTAATTGCCCAACCTGAATTCTCCAAGATGTGATAGTGGCAGGTTGAAAGTGCCCCATCAGGCACTAGTTTTGAAGTGTGTTTGTGCAGCTTGCTTATTTTACTTCACTCACTGGGAATAAAGGATGCTGTCAGTTTGTACGCAAAGACTAGCAATGCTGAGCAGACACACCAACAGTGAACACCCTCATGCTGTAAGGATACTTTCACTGTGACTGTGAAGGAAAGGTCACCTGCAAAGGTGGGATTGCTCAGCTCCTGGGTAGAAGATTCATCCGGACAAACTCTGCATTCTGATTTTCTGCAGAAATTGAAAGTATTGGGAACTCTCACATCCAGCTGGCCATAGTGATGAAGGAGGAACTGAAGGGCCTGGAAGAATTCAGAGAAAGGCAGAAGGAGCAGAGGAAAAAGGTGAGGCATAAAATAATGGTCACCCCAGGAGGAGTGGACAGTTGGGTCCCCAACTAGATAGCAAAGGCACAGAGCAGCAGCAAAGACATTTATGTATTATATTATTGATTATGAAGATGTTTATATCACCATCATTAATAATGAAAATGAATATTAATTACTGTATAAATAATATGAATGGTGATGATAATGACCATAACCCAATTAAAGAAGGTTAGTTGATTAACTATATGCATTTCAGTTGATTAAGTCTGCATCAAGTGGGAAAAGCACAATAGTTCTAAAGAGAGAGAGAATTTTTCTTTGTTTTCAGAGGATGCATCCAGGCATCACAGGCAGACATGGCCTTTAAAGAAGCCTTCCCCGTTCCCTTCTCTCCAGAATCATTAGTCTCAGAGAGCAGAAACTGGAATCAACTGTGGAGCAAGAGAGTTAGCAGCAGTCTGTTTGATGCCCCCAGGCCCAGCTGGGTAGGGCGACCTTATTTTTCTCCAAGCCAAAGAGACAGGGACACTTTTCTTGCCCAGCCAGCATGGCCAGTGGCCAGAGGTGCAACGAGGTTTGAAAGTCCAGGTTCCCTATTCCTGCCTGGGATTCATTCTGAGGACCCAGGATGATAGTGGCAGTGCAGAGAGGAAGGTGCTGGAGGCACTCTCCTGAGTCACCTTACAGAATCTCAAGTCTGCTTGGGAAATAGGAAAGGATCTCTTTCCCCTCTGGCTGCCCTGTTTTCCACTGACGTCTCAATTAACTTTAAAATATATGTGAGACTTAAGGGACAGGTGCATAATTGAAAGGGGCAAATGCACTAGAAATCTCATTT
This sequence comes from Podarcis pityusensis, assembly GCF_964106645.2. NCBI lineage: Eukaryota > Metazoa > Chordata > Lepidosauria > Squamata > Lacertidae > Podarcis > Podarcis pityusensis. Next base: position 1,745,146 of record NC_138034.1, on the reverse strand, counting down.
GTTCCTCTTGCTCATCTATTTTATACACACCTGTGTATTATTTAAAAGGCTAAATCAGCCCAGGCAATGTAGAAATATACTTTTTAAACAAAACAAGAACCCTGCAGGGCCTAATGCACCTAAAATTGTTGCAGCTCAATCCCAGTGAAATCAGTTTGTCTCTTGTGCTTTCAGTCAGACTGAGAGCCAAACTTCACATGACAGGCACTGCTATGATTCTTGGAAGGGCAGATCCACCCCATACATTTGAAGACGTTCAGCGTTTACATTTAAAGCATGTGACTTCACCCAAAGAATCCTGGGAACTGTAGTTTAAGGATGCTGGGAATTGTAGCTCTTTCTTCCAAATGAAAAAGCTGAAGGAGGCTGTAATCAGAAGTAGAGAAAACAGGCAGAACAACTTGGTCTTCCCCCTTCCTGTTTCCCTTTGGTTGCTTACATTCCTCTCTAAGCTGCTTTTCTCATTCAGAAGGAAGAGATCTGGGGGGGGGGGGGAAATTTGGGGGGAACTACAGGGAGGGAAATGGTTAAACAATCCCCTCTCCCAACACTCCGTGCCTTCCAATTCCAGCTTTCCTTGGCTATTTTTCATTTTAAAAGAAAACTTTAGGGAGAAGAAAGAAAGAAAGAAAGAAAGAAAGAAAGAAAGAAAGAAAGAAAGAAACTGTCCATTGTGTGCACTTTGACCTTCCATGAAGCCTATCTTGCATCAGATATTGAGGGGCTTCTTTTCAAAGACGTGCTGCCATTTCTCCAGTTTGTGAATTCTGACCCAGGTCCCTCCAGGCTGCAGATCAGAGTACGAAGGGACTTAACTTCGCCCAATAACTTAGGGACAGCATCCCTGTAAATGGTTCTCTGATATTTGAGAGACATTAATATATTGGATGTGATTGACAGACAGGCTGTATCCTAACTCTCCGCTTTTCCTGAATGGAGGTGATAAGTGCCGCTGGGTTTAACTGTGGAGAAGGGCTTTCTGAGGATGTTGCCCTATTGGCTCCACTGACAAATAGACAGCCAGAGCACAAGGAGAAGCGCTGTGTCAGTCAGATCCCCAAAGGGAGGCAAGACGCCTTCAAGGCTTCCTCCCAAATGTTTACTTTTATGCTTTGGTTTTTTACTTGTTTGGTGGTGGGTCGGGCGCTGCCTGCTTTTTTTGCCTGTGTTCTGTTTTGAGGTGTGCACAGGGGTTTTGTCTGCTTGAGGTGGTGTTCCAAGGTTCACCAGTCGTCTGGAATTGTGTGAATGCAGCAAGATTGCATCTGATGTGTCTTTAACTTGCACTATTTCAGCTCTGCACGGTTGAAGGCAGGCTTGTTGAAATCACACAAATTTAATCCAAGCAAGGCAGAGAGCTTAAAATTGGGTTGCCCAGTTTCAAAAAGGGAAAATCCAAAGGTTTTTTTTATGGGAGGGGGCAGACAAAGTTGTTAAGCTATTTTTAAGGAAATTTGTCAAAATATAGACCTCCAACATGGGTTGCATACGTCTGGATTTTCCCGGACATTTCAGCAATTTCTGCCCCAAATCCCAGTTCTATCCAGGAAATTCCAGATGTAGGGCAGCCCCAGCTTAAAAGCTCTTTTGCTGGGGGACAAGAGTTGTAAATCTTCTGTGTTTCCTGCAGTATGAAAGTACAATGGAGCGAGTGCACAAGAACAAGCTCTCAATGTACAAGAAGACCATGGAGGTAAGAAATGAGCTTAAACACGTATTTCACCACAGCCTAAATAATTGCTTTAATCAGGCTGAGGATGGGGCCCCTTACCATGGAGCTCACCTAGGCATGAGTGACTGAAGTCCCTTCTTGCCGGTGGGTCTCCTCTGAGGGAGAGAGTTGCCCTCCAAACATGGGATTATGGGATTCCCAGAGGCACTTGGTTGGCCACCATGGGAAAGGTCCTTGACAGTGGCAGACTTTAAAATTCCAGTGGTGCCCTGAGTGAGCCCAAAATTTGGCAACCCTGCCTCCCTCCTTCCATTCTGCTCATTGCACCGCATTATAGCTGCGGTGTCCTGTTGATGCCCCGTGCAGAGACACCGGCCACCCTGTCCAGAATCCACCTTTGACCTTGGTATGATCCATTGAGGTGTGTAGATTTTTAGGATGCTACTCAGAGTAGACCCATTGAAGTTAATAGACAGGACTAACTTAGGTTCTTCTCTGAGTAGCACTTGGGCCACATTCACCTTATGCATTCAAAGCACTATTATACCCCTTTAAAGAGGTCTAGCTCCTTGCAAAGAATTCTGGGAGCTGTAGTTTGTTCAGTGTGCTGAAGAGGGATTGACTGTTAGACTGCACTGTGAATGATAGCTCTGTGAGGGCACTAGGGGACTCCCCACAACTCTTAGCTCTCTTAACAAACTACACTTCTCATAATCCTTTCGGGGGAAGCTGGGGGCACAGGAAGGGGTGTGTGGCGGGGGCGGACCCCCCGGGTGTTTTCATTGAGGGGGTGACATTTGGCAGTCACGGGCAGGCGGTGCACCAAATGTCTGCCATTGGCGACTTGCTCCGCCCCCGGCCGCTGGGCGCACCCCAGTGGCTACCCCGCGCCTGGGAGGGCACCCTTTGCGCCCCACCCCCCTCAGGAGTGCACCCGCCCTGGGCAGCGCGGGCATATGCTCCGCCGCTGGGAGGGCCATGACTCTAAAGCGGTATCACAGTGAATCCTACATTCGTAGGGATTCCCAAGGGTCATCTAGTCCAACCCCCGCAATGCAGGCTTTAAATGCAATGCATTTTAATGTCCCTAGGAATTAGTGAGCCCAAGTTCGTCAGTGAGTCCATTCCGAGTAGGACTAGCCTAGGACACTATCCTAAGAAGGGCCTTCAGCTTCTGGGGATTCTCTGCTGTCGTGCCGCCAGCTCCCTCCCTCCCTCCCTCCCTCCCTCCCTCTCCTCCAATCTCATTTAAAGGTAAAGGTAAAGGTACCCCTGCGCGTACGGGCCAGTCGTGTCCGACTCTAGGGTTGTGCGCTCATCTCACTTAAGAGGTCGGGGGCCAGCGCTGTCCGGAGACACTTCCGGGTCACATGGCCAGCGTGACGAAGCTGCTCTGGCGAGCCGGCACCAGCGCCGCACACGGAAACGCCGTTTACCTTCCCGCTAGAAAGCGGTCCCTATTTATCTACTTGCACTTGGGGGTGCTTTCGAACTGCTAGGTGGGCAGGAGCTGGGACCGAACGGCGGGAGCTCACCCCGCCACGGGGATTCGAACCATGCGATCGGCAAGTCCTAGGCGCTGAGGTTTTACCCACAGCGCCATCCGCGTCCCACCCAATCTCATTTACTTATTTTTTATTCATTTTATTTATTAAATTTATACTGCCCTATACCCATTGATCTCAAGGTGGTTCACAACACATCGACGGTATTTATATCTTTGCCTGCAGTCAAAGAAGTCTTATGAGCAGAAGTGCAAAGACACCGATGAGGCTGAACAGACCTTGGAGAGGATAAGTGCCGTGGGCAACCCAAAGCAAACAGAAAAGGTATCCTAGAATCTCAGTGGTCTTTCAAGGGAGCAGCTGGGCCTCCAGCAAACGCCTGCTTTTCACTGTGGTGGTCTCCCTGGTTCCCTGGTTCCTGGGTTCTACATAGTGGGAAAACTAGGGTGTCATTTCTCCCTTAGCTAGAGGTGGAGGAGAAATTTGGGTTGGCCTGTATTTTAATGCAAACTGAAACACAGCTATCCTTCAAAATTCACAGTTCCCAAGGATTGCTTTGTTAGAAACTTGTGTGCGTGGTCAACAGGAAAATGACCCATTTGTATTTATCTGGTACCCTTTTATTGAATTCGCTAACACAAAAAGAATAATGTCTGTTCCTGTTCAGTGCAGATTGGGTTGGCTATTTTAGTCAGTTGGCTTGTATGCTAAAGATGGTATATTTATTCCTTGTATGGGCTGGCTTTTGATGGTGTTGTATATTGTGCTAATGGGAAGAATTTTGGTAACTACTGAGGGTGGCTGGGTGGGGTTTGGAGGTGATTTGAGCTGTAACTCTGATATATGTACTCTGTATATGTTGTATATTGTTATAGATTTGGGGGGAAGCCTCCAAACCCTAGAAATTAATAAATGGCAGGATTTGGATTATTTGGGATGTGAAGGGAGAAATGCCAGCTGCAGAGGAATTCCTGGGCCAGCCTTGGCCAAATGGGCAGGGATGGCCAGCCACCTCGATGGAGGAGTCAGTGGCTGGGAGCCAGGGGGCTCTGCTCTGGCTCCACAGTTGGAGGCAGCGATGCTTCTGAATACTAGTTTCTGGAAACCGCAGGTGGAGAGCGGATTGCTCTTGTGCTTGAGTCCTGCTTGTGGGTTTTCCGTCTAGGTATTTGGTTGGACATTGTGAGAACAGGACTAGAGAGGCCATTTTGGCTCTTCTTGTGTTGGCAAGGGTATCCAGTATTTACAATCATTAGCATCCCTTCTCTTTCTTCTGCAGAGCCATGAGTCTTCTCTTTTTATATTTCAGAGTCAGACCAAAGCAAGGCAGTGCAAAGAGGCAGCAAATGAAGCAGGTACTGTCCAGAAAACCTACAGTAGGTCACATGTGCCCCACACTGCTGGGACAGGCACAGGTCCTGGCAACCCAGCCATCCAGGAGGGTCTTCCTGTTCTTTTAAGTCCTGGGTATTTTGTCCTGGAGGATTCCTAATCATGGGATGGGGCTACACAAAGAGAGACTTGTACCTCATTGGTGAACACCTCTCATTTGTTTTTCTGCTGCTGCAGAAAGAGTGTACAAGCAGAACATAGAATTGCTGGATCAGGCCCGGACTGCCTGGGAGCAGGAGCATATCAGCACTTGCGAGGTAAGAGGTTTGCATTTGGAAAGCACTTTGTATCCACGGCTCAATATGAGCCACAGATTTCGTGGTCCACTGATGCCTATGCATTCTCCGTGTTGACATGTGGGACTTCTGCATGCCATGTTGGAATGGGGTCAGGTCCAGGTTTGCAAAGCCCTTCCGTGAGTCTGCACCACCTTGCTGCAGCAGGTCCCGGGGGCTCCTAGCCGTGGCTCCCCTCCTGAGTGTGGCCCCTTGCCAAATGCCCAAGCTGCCACCTTTGGACGGCGGCCCTGACGCAGAACACCATGGAGCCAACGGAACCCCCCTTTGTCCTACATGGATACAGGCCTTCCAGCTCCAGGAATGCGACCGAATCACCATTCTCCGGAATTCCCTGTGGGTCCATTGCAACCAGCTCTCCATGCAGTGCGTGAAGGACGATGAGGTAAGGGAAATGCACGCCAGCGGTGGTGTAGTGGTTAGAATGTCAGCCTAGGACCTGGGAGGCCAGGGTTGGAATCCTGCCCCCCTTTGCCATGAAGCTCTCCCCTGGAAGCTCTCCACTTGGGCCAGCTCTCAGCTTGACCTACCTTACTGGGTTGTTGCTGAGAGGATCCAGTGGTGGGGGAGGAGGGCTATCTACCACCACCTTGAGCTCCTTGGAGGGAGGAAGGTGGGATAGAAAGGAAATAAATAAAACTGAGGCTAAAGTGGAAGCGAATCCCAGAAACTCAGAAGAGATCCAAGGGATTCCCAGTAACCATTAAACAACAAAATGGTCCAGAGCATTGAGGAAGAGCGCAACACTTTCAACCGCAACTTAACTCCTAAAAAACATGTTTTTGTTCTATTTATTTATGAAGCATCTGAAGGTGCTCAGTAGCCTCATCAGAATTAAGGCTGCAACAGGCTCTGCCCACAGTCTTAGAATCTTAGCCTCAGAAAAACCCATTTTCAAGGAAGGAACTAAGATGACTGGTGTCAAAAGAAGCAAAAGTTTTTGGTTCATAAAATGTGCTGATCCCGAGCCAAGCCACGTCTTCCCTTTCTCTCTCTCCCAGCTGTATGAAGAGGTCCGCGTGAGCCTGGAGAACTGCAACATAGACTCGGATATGAATCACTTCGTTCAGAATAAGATGACTGGGATGGAGCCACCAGGTAACCCAGCTGAGGGAACTTTTTTATTTAGCGGTTTTGGTTGTCTGATTGTCACCTCTGAACTCCAGAAAGGGGGGGTGGGAATAAGGGCGACTGGAAGGCCCTTCGCAGGCAGCTAGTCCAGCCCCCGGCTGCTGCTGCAGGAGACTTGCTGTAGCAGCATTGCTTGTAGGTGGTGACCATCCGGCCTCTGCTGCTTATAAGCAGCATTCAAGATTCACCAGGCGCTCGTTGCACCCGGCTCTCATCCCCTTGCGACCAAAGGAAGATGCCTGGGGGCTAGAATGGCTCCTGTCGCCTCCACCATCTGGAGGGGCCTCCCTGGGGTCCTTGGATCTAGACTGCTTCCCATTCCACTCCCAAGCCATCACCAGTAGCATTCCCCTGCCAGACCATTAGAAACGTGCAATTCTTAAAATATTGTGAAAGGTTTTAAATGTGAGCTTCAGAGGAGAGAATGACCATGCGGTAGTGGGGGGGGGGGGAATGGTACAACGATGCTGAGCTGGTTTTTCCCATGCCTTCCACCCCTTCTCCAATGCAGCTGCCATTGGCTACGAAAACTACTACGACCGAGTCCTGACGACTAAAACCTGCAGCAGCCCCATCCCGACATGTGGGATGATGAAGAGGTAACACAGGCCATTGGGCAACTTGAATGTGGGGGACTCTCCCAAGAGACTTTGGGGAAGCTTTCTCTGCACAGGTGTAGAGCCATGTGGTTTTTTTGGGGGGGGGGTTGTCTTGGGGAATATGCAGTCACCAGGCTCCCCTCTGTGAGTTAGGACATCTCTGCTATCTTTAAAAAATAAAATAAAATTGAATAACAAAATAATCAACACACAGAGCTTTTGTTAAAGTCAAAAGAAAAATAAAAAGTCAGGAGGGAATAAAACAGATATGATTATTATATTATTAAAATTGGGTATGAAAACAGCAATTTAAGAGACAGAGAAGCTGCCAAATAAAATCATATTTCTTTTGTAAATCACCTTGAGGTCCTTCTGCGATCAAAGAGTCTATAAATTTTATTAAATAAATAAGAAAAGGAAGGAGTTGGGAAGGAGTTTGCCACCCACGCGACTGCGTTGCCATATATGTAATAAATAACCTCAAAACAGAAGTGAGACCAGAGGGATCAGCACCCCCCCCCCACCCGGCTGCAGGGAAAGTTGCGGCTCAGTTCCTCTGAAATACCAATGAACACAACTCTCTTGAACCAGCGATCTCGGGTGTCGCATGAACTGTCTCTCCAGGCCTGAGCGATGACACTGTGCCATCTTGATGGCTGGCCATGGGCTTTCCTTCCGACTCTGGGCCCAATCCACCCAGCAGGAAAGGGCAAGGGGACTGACTTTTGCCACTGCTTGCACACTTGGGGAGGTCAGGTGTCCAGGCAGCAAGGGGGAGGCGGGGGCAAGAGTTAGCCTGTGGGATTCATTGCCCCTTCAAGCACTGCATTCTGGCTTCGAGAAGCGTTGATGTATTTCATGGAGGATGGGGCTGCCCATTGATACTAACCAGGACGGCAACATGGAGCCACCATGTTCAGGGGCAGTCTACCCCTGCACAGCAGTTGCAGCAGGAGAGGCCTGTTGCCCTTTTGTCCTGCTTCCCAGAGGCACCTGGTGAAGCAGGCAGGCCTTGGGTCTGATCTAGCAGGGCGCCTCTCAAGTTCCTAAGAGGGGGGCATGGCCAGGAGGCTATGGAAGTCCTCTGTGGGGGCCCTGATGGGGTCTGGGCGCTGGCAGGGGCCCACTGAGGGTGACCCTCAACGCTGGCCATGAGCGCAGGAGCCATGATAAATAAGAAAGGAGGGGGCTGACTGCCTCTTGCTCTGAAGCTCATCCTGGGTTCTTATGGCTCCACAGATTCTCTGGATTGCTCCACGGAAACAATCGAAACACCTCCGACAGTATTGTTCCCACAGCTCCACCAGCTGGTATGTTTGTTCAACTGATGTTCTTTTTAGGAAGCGAGCCCACATTTTAAAAGGGCCATTGGCACCTTCTCAGGATTAAACACAAATCCACCCCCTTCACTCTTTTGGGCATTGCTGTGTTAATCTGTTTAAAGGGACTCAAGGCTTGCAACAGATGGGTGTTTTTTCCCATTCCCCCAAGAGCACCTGATGGAGAAAGGGGGCCCCAGCAGGGGAAGGGAGGGGCTGCTGTTCGCCTCCCGTCAGGCTCTGCTTGCCTCTGTGTAAGATGGGGGGGGGCAGGGGAGAGGGAGAGGAACAGTGGCGCCCGGCGATCTGTTTTTGCCCGAGCAATCAAGGCCATCAGCAAAAGCACCTCACAGAGCTCTGCGCAGGCCCCCATCATCAGCTGGTGGCTGGGGCTTGGGCGCTTTGTGCACAGAGCTATGCAGTCCCTGGAAACCAGCTGATTATTGGCCCTGGCAAAACCTGGCGCCCCTTTGCAGCTGGGCCTGCAAAGGCCCTTGGGTCCCCCTGGTGGGACGGTGGGCATGGCTTGGCCAAAGCATGCTTGTGGGCCACATGGGGAGGCCTGGTGCACAGGGTGCAGCTATTGCAGCAATGCTGTCAGGACTCTGTCTTGCAAAGGAAGTGAAACCTCAGGTCATACCAGCCCTGGAAGAAGCAGGAGCAGGCAGAAGGAGCCCGGAGAAACAAAGATTACCTGAGTTTGGCACAGAAGGGGCGTTGTGCAAAGCTGCCTGCCTGCCTCCTCCTCCTGCTGCTCAGTGCAGTGTGATGATGACGACGGCGATAAACTGTGTATTTAGTTAGTTCATAAGATTCATACACCACTTGAATGTAAAAGAAACCCCTCAAAGTTAACATGCATATTAAGATTACCTCAACTTTCTAAGCATGTGTGGGCTTGTCTAAGCAAGAATATTTTTATCAGGTGCCAAAATGAATGAGTCCAGTGAAGGCGCCTGCTTGATTTCAATGGGCAGGGAGTGCCAAAGATGAGGTGCTGCCACACTTAGGGCCTTTCCTTCCCCGTTCCTGCCGCTCAGGCATCCTTGAAGCCCTCCATGCTCTGAGACCAAAGAGCACCTCCCCAATACCAGCTGGTGCAAATATTGATGGAATGCCCTCCCTGCGGATGTGCGTCTCTCTCACCCATGTCTGGAGGAATTTTAAAACACTTCTGTTCACACAGACTTTTGATGGCTGAAATACAGTTATTGGCGACTGTGAAAAAAGTAGCTGTGAGATGCAATTGCTTTTGTTTTACACTTTTTGTATAGTGTTTGTTGCCTTTTGGGAGGATAGAAATCAATGATCTCTAATAGTTAGCCACCCCAGAGAATTAATCTGATTTGGTGTTGCTAGTTTGTTCTGTATAATTTTATGATATTTTAATGATTTTATTGTACACTGCCATGGTAGTCTTTTAATGAGCTGGTGGTTAATAAATACTCATAATAAACAATAAAATCCCTTTTAAAAAATGATCCCATTCTTTGAGATTTCAAAACAGCACCGGTACTTGAAAACAATTGCTGAGGCCAAAATATTTTCTTTGTGCTATGAATGCATCATGGAATTAATGTGGTTACTAAGGCTAAATCTAGATAGACGGGTTCAGTCGCACCTGCTGAGCTGCCGCCTTGGAATGCCTCAGCACATTCCTGGGAGTTGCCTGTAGAGAGAACAGATTCTCTCCCTTTCTGAGCACTTGCACAGGATCCTCCACCTCTCTAAGCAGTTAACCCCTTTGTTCCCACAGCTGAGAAAGCAGATGGTGTTTATGCAGCAATTCACATAGCCCAAGAAGAAGAGTTTTCTACATCTGAGGACTACAGAGTCCTCTATGATTACACAGCCCAGGTAAGCATCAAATCCCCCCAGGTGCATAGAGCAGGGGTCAGCAAACTTACTGCACCTCGGGACAGTGTCTCCAGCGCTGATCGCGCTACGGGCCAGAGGGCTGGGGGGCGCGGGAGCACGTGCCCATATGCGTGGGCACACGCTATTTCCAGCGCACTTCCGGGTTGGAGGAGCACCGAAAATAGCTTGTGCGCATGCGCAAGCATTATTTCCGGTGCTCCTCCAACCCAGAAGTGGGCCGGATAAATGAGTCCCTCGGGCCTTATCCTTCCCTTAGTTTGGGGACCCCTGGCATAGAATCTGCTTAAACAAAATCAATATCAATCTGAACACAAACTCCAGGAGGTGAATGTGGTTTTATTTTTATTGGCTGATTGATTGAATGAATTGCCTTTAAGTGGAGGCCATGCACAGCTGACGTGCTCCCTCGCAGGCCGCTTTCGTGATCCCAAAAACAAGGATGAAAATCCTTAAACACAAAGCCACAAAGCAGTTCCAGTTAAACTATCCCAAGAAATGGGAGCTGCAGAGAGAGCTCTTCCTCTGATCTCTCTGCATGCAGTAGTAGTAGTAATTTTATTATTTATACCCTGCTTATCTGGCTGGGTTTCCACAGCCACTCTGGGCAGCTTACAGCACATAAAAAATTGTAAAACATTAGACATTAACAATTTCCTGATACAGGGTTGCCTTTAGATGCCTTCTAAAAGTCAGATAGCTGTTTATCTCCTTGATATCTGATGGGAGGGCGTTCTACAGGGTGGGCGCCACTACCGAGAAGGCCCTCTGCCTGGTTCCCTGTAGCTTTGCTTCTCGCAATGAGGGAACCACCAGAAGGCCCTCAACGCTGGATCTCAGCGTCCGGGCAGAACGATGGGGGTGGAGACGCTCCTTCAGGTATACTGGACCGAGGGTGTTTAGGGCTTTCAAGGTCAGCACCAACACTTTGAATTGTGCTCAGAAACGTACTGGGAGCTCATGTAGGCCTTGAAGAAAAATCAGTGAAAAATCAGGAGACATCAGCTGAAGCCCAGGAGCACAGCAGAACTACCTCAAGATCCCTTACTCCACACTCCAAGGCAAAGAGCCCGCGGGTAGGATTTCCTAAAGCCCCACTGCTATCAGAGCTGGTTCCTGGGCAAAGTGACAAGCCCCTGGCCTCACAGGGTGGCTGGGAGCAGGGCTGTTGGGTCCTGCTGCTGCTGCTGCTGTTCTCCACAATGCTGCAGATGGTCTTCATGTTGGGAAGTTGAATGGCAGCTCCATCAGCTGCTAGAGCTCCAGGTAAGGAAACGCTTTGTGGGCACCAAAGTCACAAGTCAGCAATGAGCTCCGTCTGGGCGCCTGGTACCCAGAGCAGCTTTGGCTGCTGTGTATGTTCACAATTTGATTTGGGTCATGGTAACCAGGTTATAGAGTTTAGCATACATTAACGAAAAGGAAGGCCATCACCTGATTAAAGAAACGTGTTGATCTATCAACTAAGTTATAATTAATTGGTCAGTCAGTCACTTAATTTTGCTTAAGGTTGTGCTTGTTACTAAAATTAACATTCTGAAAAAGGGGGAAGAGGCTGGAGGGGCTCCTTGGCCCTTTGTGGTATGCAGGGCCGGGGGGGGCACTTCAAGGCCACAGGCTGATTGTGGCCCTCCAGGTCTCTTTACCTGGCCCTCCAAACTCTTCCCAGGCAACACTCCACTTCCCAGCCACTAGCTCTGCTTCAAACCTGGAATGTTTTTGCCTGGCATGAATGTGTCCTTGATATCCGATAACCTCCCTTGCTTGTCTGGAGTGTGTGTGTGTGTGTGTGTGTGTGTGTGTGTGTGTGCAGAAGCCTGTCTAATGTGCAAAGGAAAACTTTAGTCTTGTTACTCCACCCACTTTTGCCTCTGGCTGAGCAAGGTTGCCCACCCATCAGAGCACCTGTAGCAGCCCCTGGGTGGGACTGGGCAGCTCCACTCCCAACTATAGGTGTGGGAAAAGCATGGACCAACAGCAGCAAAATGCTGTCTCCACCTGAACAACAAGGGAGTCAGGCAGAAGGGATCTGGCCTAGCCTTCTACCTGGGATGGTGATGGAGAAGCCTGGGACCTTCCAGCTGCTGCTGGAGCAAACCTCTCTTCAGTCCTCCATTTGTTCTCTTTTTCTAGAATGAGGATGAACTGGACATCCAAGCAGGTGATGTCATCTCTATCATTGAAGTAGGCGATGATGGCTGGTGGACTGCAGAACATAACGGAAAGCAAGGATTTGTGCCTGGGTCTTATCTGGAAAAACTTTGATGAGAGGAGCAACCTGGAGTGTTTGGATTTTCCCTTCTCCACCCCCCCTCCAGATATGCCTTTTAATAATCTTTGTGAATGTCATTAAATGAAGAGCTATGGGTCTACACTTAAATTTAACAGAGATTGCTGCCTAGTGTCCCATGCTGCTAAAAACAAAACAGCACAACTACAAGATACACCCCTATCTATTTTAGCAGGCTTTGGTAACTTGCGGTCTTCCTGCTGTTGCTGAACTGCAACTCTTTGTCATCCCTGACCACTGGTTGGGTGTGATGGGAGTTGGGAGCGGCACAGGTTAGCAACCCAAGGTTTATGATTTCTAAGATGATGGCCTCATAAGGGATCCACAGAGGACCTCTCTAAAAGACCCTTTTGTTGCAACGCAGCCCAACTGGGCAGCAACGCAGCCATTTCAAGTGCCACTCTGGAGGGATGTCTTGGTGCTGGTGTCGTTCCTCTTCTCTCCAGCAGACGGAACCCAAAGCACATAGATCAAACCAGCCCTTTCCTGGCTCTGCAGTTGCCCCCTGGAAATGAAGGTGGGGAGCTGTCATTGGAGCTGCACTCAGCAATCATTCAAATTCTCAGCTGCCTGGGATCAAAAGCTCCTTTGGAGGGAGAGGAAATGCACTTGCAGTTGTTCCACTGGGGTGCCAACACTGGTTTCTGCCGCAGCTTGAGTTTAGGGTACCAGCAGCTGAGAATTTGAATACAGTGGTACCTCGGTTTTTGAATGTAATCCATTCTGGAAGACCGTTCAAGTTCTGAAACGTTTGAAAACCGAAAACTCAACAGCTGACAGCTAGGCCTCAGGATCTTGCACTCAGCGGAAGCCGTGTGGCATGTTGAATTTCCGAAGCATCTACTTCCGGGTTTATGGCATTCGAAAACCAAAATGTTAGTCAACGGAGATGTTCGAAAGCCGAGGTACCACTTTACAAGTGGCAAGCAGCAAGTGGAAGGCCTGAGAAATACTCCCATGACCTGTTCCAGGGACCCCTCTTGCAATGACACGCCAGACCGTTTCTTTCATTAGATAGAAAGAAACCCATCCTGTAAATTCTTTCAACTTGCAGATTCCTGCAGGTGTCCTAAGGCTACTGACGTACTCATCTCCCAATGGAAGCCAACTATGTATGCGCACCCTGAAGTCTCATGCCCTCCACAAATTTGCTCACGGGTTGGATAGACTGAGCAAGGGCCTTTTTGAGCCCCTTCTGAGCCATCCACACCAAACTATGCCAGCATTTATTTGCCGCCCAGTTGCACCGCATGCAGGAGCTACACGAGGAGAGAGCGCAGAAACAAGTCACCTGGGAACTCAGTCCAGCTTTGCTCTGGAGGCACAGTTTGCTTGCTTTGGGAGGGAGGCGGGAGAGCATCTCCTGTGCTTTGGGGTTGACTCTAAAGGTATAGAAAGGAAGCAGGTGCCTTTAATAAATGAAAAAGGAAGGAGACAAGAATGGTCTTGTAACCTGACAGGGTTGTGTGAGACGGCAAGTGATGTGAATACTGAGGGTAATTTAATATATGTTTTAAACAAAAAAGTCAATGAATTTTCCGTGTTTCACTGATGAAAGTTATGTTACAAGTAAAACATTAACGATGTTATATTTTTAAAAATGTAGTCTAAAGTATTTAATTGCAGACATATCATTTAACAGCATATCCAAAAGTTTTAAAATAATAAAAAATAGATTGCAATGAGCAGAATGGTGTAATTTTCTGTTAAGCTCTCTTAGCTTGTCATTTTACAGACAGAGAGTTTGGACAAGACTTTTTGCTGTTCCAAGACCACCTAATACTACTATAGCTGCCTAATTTCCCATTGCTAAATTACCACACCACTACATCCAATTCATGCAAACCATGTATCATGTGTCTTTCAGCTACATTTATCTCTTGTCCATCCAAAGATAGCTGCACAATGCCAAGTGCTCAAATCAGAGGAACAGAAATGTTAGGAGTAACAGGGGCTTCCTTCTCCCTAACGCCGTCTTCAGATTAACATGTGGAGCTGCGCCTTAAGAGTGGCAGGCCCCACAGCTCAAACCATAACCCTCTGGCCAGAGAAAACACACTTTTGTGGGCACCTTTAAGCCTAGACAAGTTTATCATGGCATATTCTGTGAACCGCCCTGAGACGGTGTGGTGGAGTCTCCTTCTTTGGAGGTCTTTAAGCAGAGGCTTGACAACCATATGTCAGGAGTGTTCTGATGGTGTTTCCTGCTTGGCAAGGGGTTGGACTCGATGGCCCTTGTGGTCTCTTCCAACTCTATGATTCTATGACCCCTGGGTATAGGGTGGTATATAAATTCAATGAATAATAATAATCTTATGAAGTGGCTAATCTTCAAGATGTCACAAGGCTGTTCCTTTTGCTGCAACAGACTAACACAGCCCCCTCTCTAGTCCCACGGCTAGACAAGTGGTCATATATTGAATGATATTCTTCCCCCACATTCCTTGTCCAGATCACTTCATAACTGCTGGCATTGCACAATAGTGGAAGATCACACCTGAAGCACTTTTTGTTGGTATGTTTTGCAGGAAATTCCAATGACTACATTTCTTCCTCTTCCCGCAGAATTCCATTAGCTGGCATTATAGAGAACCTTATTAAAATGTTAAGAGTCAATTTTTCTCCTATTTTCTTCTTCCTCGGGTGAGTCTGCCACTGTCTTCACTTGCAGTTATGGATAAATCTTTTAAGATACATGCACTTCAACTACTGCTCTTTCAATAGAAAAGGACATGAATATTGGCTTATTTCCTTTGAAATAACATGGGTGTTTATTAGCTGATGAGCTTGGAGAATAAGGCCTGTCACTGGTGCAGCTTAATCCCTACTTCAGTCAAAACAAAAGCCTCTGGTGAAGGTTTCTTTGCAGCTGGACCCAGAGGAAAGCTGGTTCCTTTGGCTCCCTTGTCAGGATTTGTAATTTGATTTGACGGATGGTGTGCAGAGGAGGTGCTGTATGACAAAAGGCTTGTGCTCAGGGTGACTTCAACCAGTGGCATTCAGGAAGGGGGATTTGGCTGCAGGGAGCAGACAGAGGCCAGTGGAGGAGCTGCTTGGGAAAGTGGTGATCTTTCACCCTTCTCCCAGCCAGAAGTGGGATCAGACAATGGGGCTGGGAGATGTGAGAAAAGTGTTGCCTCTGAATGGAAAATGGCAGGTGCCTCAGATCTCGGCACTGCAAGTGACACTAAATGGCCACTGTAGGCTTAGGATATTCAATACTAAGCTGAGCAAGGAGGCGGGGGGGGCGCGGAGGGGGCAAAATGTGGGACCCAAGCGGCACTCAAGAAAGGGACTGCCTTTGATCTATACTTGCTCAGAGCTGGCTTCTCCTTGAAACTCATTGCTGTTAGGAGTTCCACATTCCAGATGCTGGGACGTATTTCTTAATCTATTAATTTGAATGTGTAAACCCACCAATTGCTACAGGCTCAGGGAGGACAGATTAGCCCCAAGTGTTTTGGGGGAAGAAAAAAAAAAGGCAATTAAGTCATTATCAAAAATCCCTTCACATCTTCCAATCTGATAATGTGTGCCAGCAATACCCTGCTGCTGTTTATATATAATCAGTTGCAGGGGAATAAACGGACACAAATCAGACATTAAAAATGTTAACACTCAAAATAGTGGGAGCATTTCAGTCTTGTTGGACATTCAGTAACAGAATTGGAAGTTGCTATGCTTTCGCTGGAAAGTATCAAAAGTGGGACTCCAGAAAGAAGCTGCAGAATTAGAATTCTTATGAAGACACCATCCTTATCTGTTCTGGGGCTAAATGGAGTCTGGTAGGGACTAGAACAGTTCTTGTTTTGCCTATTCATTCAGAGCTGGAAGTGGGTCACTACCCCTGCAATCTTCTGCCCTTTTCAGTTGACTGTGTTTACTTGCCTATAGCTCCTGGGCCTCACTTTGCAACAGCAACCCCCATGCTGTACACCTCTCTAAAAAGACAGAGGCACCTGCCAATCGGAGGGAACACTTCAGGCTGAAGTAGGCGCTGGCCTACGAAAACTTATGCTACCATAATATTTGGACTGAAAAAGTGTGGAAAGGTGAAGGATTGACAGACCACAGCCTGTTTGCTGCAGCCAGATAGACTGTTGTGTCGAACACCCCAAAAAGCGCCACCAGTCTGTTACAAATGCTTAATTATGGTTACACATCAGAGATGAGGAGTTTCTTTCTATCTATCCACAGCCGCGTTCCCTTGGGGGAACCTGTCCAGGGGCCACACGCTGGTGGAGGATGTGGCTGAGGGGAGCACTGGGGGGGGGGCGTGGACCAGAGCACAAAGCAGAGCAGCCCACCCCTCTTCCCCAGAGGCTGCAGGGGGAGGGAGGTTTGAGCTGGCAGGATCCGGGGGGCTTTGGATATTATCCCCACAGGTACAAGTTGCCCCATCTTTTACATAAACGAAAAGCATAAATATCTTAAGAGTGAGGCATTGATAAAAAATAGTTAAGCATGATTTAGTTTGGAGAGGGATGTACAGACAATTTATTTAATCAGGTTTCCTATTTACATTTCACTTTCACATACTATTTTGCTACTCTATGATAACAATTCACTCAACACATCAACAGCCTTTTCATAGAAAAAATGAAATATTCATTATAGAACAGTAGTGCATACATTATACTCCTGAAAAGCCAGCCTGTACTTTAACACACTAAAAGTTTGGAAGATTTGTTCATTTGAATTTAAGGTCAAGAGATGCACTCGTGTGATTCTAAAATTTTGGTTAGTAGTCATGTTGTCATGTTCTGGGCTTGACGTAATGCTCAACAAACACTGGTGACAGGCAAGCGGCAAAAAGGGGGGTGGGGTGGGAAAGAAGGTGTTGCAAAATTAAGGTACCAGACTTCCCTCGTGTAGACTTTGGCCAATTGCTCAGTGAAGATCGGAAGGACTCCACATACAAGAATCAATTCAGTACAACTTCTAGCAGTAACTTACCAAATTTACCTTTGGCTTTTGTGCCAAGCTGCTCTCTTCCCCTACTTAATGGCCTCAAAATAGTGTTTACTTGGTTACTATGATGTCTAGATATGTGGAAAGTTGGCTAAGGTAGTAGGGGGTCACAGTAACCAAAAGCCTTTGCCCATCACCAGTGAATGTGCCTGTCTTCCCAGTATATGAAAAATGGACTTTCACCCAGTCAAAGCCAGCAAAGGAACTGCTGCAGCTGACTCAGGCAAGCCACCTTCCGAAGTGGAGAAAATGGAGTTCAAGCTTAGGTTTGCAGCTTCTTCTATGCGTAGGTTCCTCCTGTGATGAGCAACTCGTAAGCAGGGTCCCGACTCCTCCTGCAGAGCACAATGCAGGCACACAGCATACCCAGCAGCTGCAGAGAAGAGGAGAAGGAAACTGAGAACACAGGAGCATTATTTGTACCAGGTATTGGCTTTCTGAAAGCTGCCTAGACACCACACAGATGCAATTCAAGCCATTCTGTTTCAGGAGGGTATTGCCAGACCTCTCCCTTCAAGCTACTTTCCATTGTGCAATCCCTCATTTGTTCTGTGTTTCATTCAGAATCAGAAGTGCTTGCTATTTGCAACTCCCTTTAGCACCGGAGGTTTTAGGAATCAACCCACCATGGGGGCTGCCATGAGCTGAAGAGGAGGGGGGGTGCCACCTGGCACATGCAGGAACCTGCACGCATATCTGGTTCTGGTACTCAGCAGGAACAGTTCAAATCTGTGGCTGTGACATAGGCAGAACTTGGCACAGGCACACTAGGCATGTTTATCAATCACACAAGTGCCCTGACTCACAACAGGAGAAAGATATTCAGTGAGGCCTCATGGGGAAAACCGCTGTCATTGGTTGCCATGTGTTTTCTGTAGGGAAAGTTCAAGTATAATAATAATAATAATAATAATAATAATAATAATAATAAATAAAAAAAATAAAACAATAATAATACCTTTATTGTCAATGTACAACCTGTGTACAATGAAATTAACTGAGCCTCCCCCCCATACACTCAATCTCCTTGCTCTGTGTGTGCTTGTCGTACAACACACCAACCCCGAAAGTCAGTTGCACCATATTATTTTCCATTCAGCAGCCTAACAGCCCACGGATAGAAACTTTTTTTAGCCTGTTGGTATGACTGATTATTCCTGCCAACCTAGCAGTTCGAAAGCATGTCAAAGTGCAAGTAGATAAATAGGTACCGTTCCGGCGGGAAGGTAAACGGCGTTTCCGTGCGCTGCTCTGGTTCGCCAGAAGCGGCTTAGTCATGCTGGCCACATGACCCGGAAGCTGTACGCCGGCTCCCTTGGCCAATAAAGCGAGATGAGCGCCGCAACCCCAGAGTCGGTCACGACTGGACTTAGCGGTCAGGGGTCCCTTTACCTTTACAACTGATTATACTTCTATATCTGCTGCCCGAGGGCAGAAGATTATAGAGGTGCTGGCCGGGGTGTGAATCATCCCTGAGAATTTTTCTCGCTCTCCTAAGGCAACGATCCCTTGCGATATTGTCTAGCGGGCTCAGGGGACAGCCCATGCTATCATGTGCTGTGTTCACCACCCTCTATAAAGACTTTCTGTCTGTGGCTGTCAAGCCAACGTACCACACTGTGATATATTCTATTGTGGACCAGTAGGAGGAGGTCATCAATTGTTGTTTAACATTGTTCTTTCGCAAGAACCTGAGGAAATGGAGTCTCTGTTGGGCCTTCCTAACCACCTGAGTTATATTGTTTTTCCAAGTGAGGTCTTCACTAAGGTAAACTCCCAGGAATTTAAAGAAAGAGACTCTCTCCACACAACCCTCCGATATACAACGCGGCTAGTTCCCCTCTCTTCCTCCGAAAGTCCAACACCATCTCCTTTGTCTTGATAATATTTAGGTGCAAGTTATTCTCTAGGTACCACGTAGATACTTTTTGAACCTCCCTCCTGTACACTGATTCATCTCCACCTGTAATTAGACCAATTATGGTAGTATCATCTGCAAACTTAATAATTGCAGTGGATGGATCAGATGAAATACAGTCATATGTATACAACGATTACAGGTAGGGACTCAGCACACATCCCTGTGGGGTGCCAGTGCTGAGCTTCAGGGAGGTAGATGTAACAGGCCCAATCCTCACTGTTTTGTGTACGATCCCTCAGAAAGTCTTTAATCCAGTCACAGATGGTAGAAGAAAGGTCTAGTTCTAGGTCAGCCTTTTGTTAAGAATGGATGGTATTAAAAGCCGAGCTATAATCAATAAACAACACTGTAACATAATTCCCCGGTCTCTCCAGAAGACTCGCCGCAAGGTGAAAGGCTGTGGCTATGGCATCATCTGTTGACCTGTTTCTCCTATTGGTGAACTGATGTTTATCAAAATCCAGTGGAAAACATGTCCTAAGGTGTTGAAGGACCAATCTCTCGAAGCATTTCATCACTACAGGTGTCAATGCAATAGGTCTGTAGTCATTTAGGCAGTTAGTTGCTGTTTTCTTTGGGACTGGGACAATGGTGGCTGCTTTCAAACATGATGGAACACAAGCAGTTTGCAGAGAGATGTTAAAAATCCTTGTCAAGACCCCTGCTAGTGGATCGGCACAGTTTTTTACCACTATCCCCAGCACCCCATCTGGACCAGCAGCTTTACTGGGATTCACCACCCCCATTGCAGCTTTTACTTGATGGTCATACAGAATAAGTGGCTGAGTTTGTAGGCTGGCGGCAGGAGCTATGATACCTGATCTTTTTACCTCATAGCGGGCAAAGATGTTCAGCTCCTCTGCCAACAAATCATCAGCCTTAACAGTCTTCCTCGTATTGCCTTTGTAGTTGGTTAGACGCTGCAGTCCCTGCCACACTTGTTTCCTGTTGTTATCAGCTAGGGCAATTCTCCACCCTAAGCTTATATTGTTGTTTTGCCGCCTTAATACCTTTCCTGAGCTTTGTTCTTGCCCCTCTGTATATATCTATGTTCCCTGCCTTGAAGGCAGTATCCCGAGCTTTCAGGAGTGACCTTACTTCAGCAGTCATCCAGGGTTTGCAGTTCCCATAGACTCTGATGCACCTCTCTGTTCTTACATTATCGGTGCACACTTTAATATAAGAAAGTACAGCATCTGTGTATCTGTGCAGATCTTGATGTTCCAACACACTCAAGTATTTAGTAGTGTTTGGCACCCTGACTACAGCTTTTATAATATCTGAGAATTTCACTGGAGATCAGTTTCCTCTCAAACATAACATGCTAAAATGGTACATCTAAAATTATCGCAAAGAGGGTAAGGGTTCAAACTTCTGATTTGTGTTGATGCCTTTTCAGCATGAACCACCACCAGGTAAATTGGACTCAAGGAAAGTGCTTATCTGGTTGATAAGCCAGATTCAAAATTCTCCCTCTGGGTCATCTGAACATGTGGGCGGAGCTGCTCACTTGTCAATTACCTGATGTCAGGTAACTCTTCCTTTGCAGCCCAGCTTGAACTGAAGCAGAGGCTGCAAAGAAAAATCTTTGAAAGAATATCTCTTGCAAAGGAAAAATGAAGACTCGGCAATGAAGACTTGGTGTGGTCCCGATTCTCCCTGTTCCCACACCTGGTGTCAGATGGATGTGGTTTAATGAAAACCAGGTCACATGGGAAGGCCTGGTGGGAGGAGAATCAACTGCAAGCACCCTTTCCCTGCCTAGCTTCTTGGAACAGCTTGTGATGGACAAGGACATAGGTGAGAGAATAATCCTTCTGGCATCTTACTCCCCACCCCCACCAGGGATGGGATTGTGCCAACAGGCAAAGCCTCTTTGCTTGCCGGCATACTTCAATCTGTTCCGGAACTGGATGTTTAACCATCCAGTTTTAGGAAGGGCACATTGCATAGTCCCATGTGTAATATCACTTTTGTCAATACTTCAGGACTAGTTGTTCTGTGCAGATGTTTGTGTGCTTAGTTCAACACACTGTTGAACCAGTCTTTGAAGAAACAGTGTGTTGGCAATTCCAGAAATGCCCATATTGAGATGAGGCCATATAAGAACCATCAGAAATATCACAGAATGATATTTGAGGGTTTTTTTGCCTGGTAAACCTGGTCAGAACAATACAGAGAAAATGGGAAAGCTTTGTAAAAATCTCTGTAGGAGATGGAGAACACACACATCAAAAATTACATATTTTAAGTCTTACCTGGATGGCAGCAAATGCCAGAGCTGCCCAAATAACATACATCATGATCTCTTGTAGTTTCTTTACAACCAAAGCCTCACATCCCTTAAGGAAAAAGAACAAGCCAGTGGTGCTGTTAGCGGTAGTATTTCTCTTCTAAAATGCTTATGCTACATTCTGGGACACCCCTCTCCTGAATCCAAACCCTTTGCCGTCTGTTAGATTTATGAAGCTTAGAAAACTGCAGATTGTGTGTACTGCTCTCTCTGCCCTCCAGTGTCCTCTGTACTCTTGCCAGGCAAACGGGAACCCTTGGCTGTTCTAAGCATTAACCAGAAAGGCAAGAAACAAACAGCTGTCCTCAAGCCCTTGCTTACAGTTGCTGCCTTAGAAGAGGGCTGAGATGCACTGCCTGCAACAGCAAGTCTTGGCACTTGCGCTTCTCCACGGAACCCTTTTAAGGATGGCGCTGCTGGTGTCATCCTTTTCTACACTGCGATAACCTGGGTTTTATAGCATTTTGTTTTAGCGTATGAGGACTCACATACAAATCACTTGGGTGAAAACACAGTGCAAAACCCTTACAGAAGTGTTATCACATACCTGAATTTTCCAAGAGAAAAGAATAAGATGCATATGGGAGGGGGGGTTTTCATAGGTTCTAATGGAACCATAGGTCCCAATTAAGGTATTTGCTAGCCAATATGTAATAGTCAGCAGGCTATGGCAGACAAAATATGAGACCATTTAGGTTCAGAGCCACCTTTGCCTTGCTGGCTGGATGGCCTTGCATCAGGTCTGCCCGCGTACCTGCAGCCTAGCCTACCTCACAGAGTGGCTCCTTTTCCTTGCAAATTTTGCAGCTTAAGCAAAAGAGCTATTCACCTCGGCATAAAGGTCTGTGGGGTGAGTCAAACTTCCTGTGCAATTGCTGCTGGTGGCTTTACAGCAGCTGAGAGGGACACTGTTGTTTTTCGTTTCTTTGAACCAGTTTGTGGTCTCCCAGTCACTGTAGTTGTGGATCCCACAGCAGCGCAGCTACAAAGGAGAGAAAGGGTGAAAAATTCCCTCAGTGAATCAAATTGTGCTCACTAAAAAGGGATACATATTTAGCAAATCATAAAGGTCTGTGGGGCGAGGCAGCATGTCCCAGGATTCCTCTGCTTACTTCATAAAGAAAGACTCCTATCTCAAAAGATGAGCAGCAATTGGGTATCTTCCAACTAACATACTTCAGCATATAAAGCATGTGTGAACAATACACCTGCACCCTTCTACGTGAGCAACATCATGCACAGAGTGCCTCTAGCTGCTTTCAAGCCAGAGACTTAGGCCAGTTCTCACTGAGGCGGTAAGCCTGGGCTTCAGGCTACAGGCAGGAGCTTGTGATGAAATGCTGCTCCACACTCAAAATTTCCTTCTGCACAGAAAGCAAAATGCCTCAAGAACTAAAACAGAAGACCCCTTCTGACAGCATCCTCCCTAGCATTGCTGGCAAGGGAAAAGAGGAATACTATCTTATAGAAAGCAACAAGCCAGGAGCTGTAAATGTGGACTTCTTCCCTTTTCAGGAAGCAGTACAGTGCTTGCCTTGACAGTGTTTACATTGGCTCTCACCTGCCTCTGCACATAATCAATGGCACGGCTCGCAGCATCCGGGTTAGTTCCATTATACGTGTCATACACCTTCTTAATACTGTGATCGACTTCAGCCTCCACCTATTAAAACAAACAAGTGCAAGTTCTTTTCTAAAGTTATCCCATTTAGAGGCCTGCTGAGCCCCATTCCCTCTGTGAGTCTATGGATCAGTGTGTACAGTTATAGTTCCCTGGTGCATCGCTTAGGGGGCCCTCACCTTCTGAAGCAAGGCAGGTGGGGACTTTGGGCTTTTCTCACTCACAAGACGGCTATTGCCATAGGAAGAGCAAGGCTGCTGTACCTTGAATGCAACACCCAAGCTGGAAGCAACTGTATTTGCTTGTATTGCTCTGACTCACCATTTGGAAATGGTGGCCTCTACCAGCCTTGCCCAACCTGGGTCTGATCAGATGCTTTGAACTACAACTCTGACCATCCTGGTCCATTGAGCCATGCTGGCGGGGGGCTGAATGGAATTCAAAACAGCTGGAGGGCAAAGGCTTCAAGCTGATTGGCTTGGCTGGTTCTCACTACTTGGTCAAAGCCTGATCTAAGTGGGGCCCCCAAATGGGGCAAAGATGGGTTGAAGACTAACGGATGGGGTGAAGGCAAACAGCAGCCTTCTAGTGCGGAAGCTGGTATGTCTGCAACCCTCGTGTATTTTCTGGTCTCCTTCGCTTCTACCCTCCCTCAATCAAGGGAAAAGCTTTGGGAAATTTTTAAAACTGAAATCTACTTATTAACTGAGGTGGTCCCATTCAACTGAACAATTCCATGATTTTATGATTTACTTAAAAGCATTTATAAACACTTAATATTGAAAAAAATTCTAAGTGGTGTAGAATAACAAACAATACCAGTAAACAAAAACGCAACTGAAAACTCACAAAACAACAGCACACAAACATATTAAACAGTAAGCATCTGACCATAAAAAACTGGAGAGACCAGTAAGAGTTTGAGGCCCCGCAACAAGCAACAAATGATGTACGATGTTAAAAAACACATTTTAATACTGTACATTTGTTTAAAATTCATCCAGCTCTTTGAAATTAGTGAAATTTCTGTGGGTCTAGTTCAGTGTTAACCCTAGGGTTTTTGTTTTTAGAAATTTCTACAAAGGCAGAATAGAATGCCATAAGAACAGCAGCTGGGCATACAGTAGTAACTTCCTGGATAGCTCAGCAGGTTAGAGCGTGGTACTGATAACGCCAAGGTTGAAGGATTCTGTTAGCTACAGTCATCCAAATTCTTTGCTTACTACCTTATTTTTCTCTAGCTTTTTATCTCTTTGAAATATTAAAATACTTTTCTTAGCATGTGCCCACTTTATTTTTACATCTATAATTCCATTCCAATAGCCTCCAGCAATTTTATTTATCAGAAATACAATGCTACAGAATCCTAAGCACAGTTAACCACAATACTTAGCACTTAAGAAGAGACAACTACCTTTGCTCTGTAGATATAGCCCAGAACAACCACCACAACTTCAGTGATAAAAACCAACAGAAGGATGATCACAAACTGCAAGAAAAAACATGTTTTGTTGGCAACTTACAGTTTTGTGAAGATATAACTATGCTATTTATAGGTTACACCCAGATAATCTAATAAAGTCCTTTGGTAATGGTGAATGCACTCAATACCCATTGTGTTAAAGAGTCTTTACCGGTAATTTGAGGAAGCAAACACACCATTTCAAAAACATCAAAATGGTCAAGTTCAGCATACAGCTTCTTTAGACAAGGTACACTAAGCTTAGGAAGCTGACTCAGCATTCCAAATGGTGCATTTCAAGAAGCAATTATTTTATGATAAAGACAGGTAGCATTTACAGCAACTATTAGGCTCCAAAACACACTGGCAGTTCTGAGGAAACGCTTGCCAGTGTGTCAAACAGAAAACCCTTTCCAAACATCAGACTTACTGTAGCGAGTCCACAGCGGCTTTCCCGGATCGTGGCACAACAGCCAATCAAACCAATGATAAAGAGAAGTGTCCCCACTGCTATGATAACCACTGCAGGGATGAGTGTATAAACATCTTCAAAGAAGTGATCGTAGTCATCGTATGTGATGAAGACATAGGCTCCCACGTAGCACAAGATGCCAGCTGCTGCCTGCAAAAAAAAGGGGAGGCAAGATCAGAATTCCTTTTAGCCTAACACTTGGGTTGTGTGTATTTGTGCAAACACACACAGGTTTTCAGGCTTCTGCTCAACAAATATACAAATATTTTATGGGGTGATTTCTTTACAGGTTATGCTGTAGCTCAGTAATACCAAACTAAATGCAGTATTATGCAAATCTATGGTTGCAATCATAACCACTTAGTACAAGCTACTGGTTAAGCATGAACCTCAGCATGAGATGCTATTAATTGCCTCACACACAAAGCTTCTACTAAGGATTGAGGTGCTAAGCATTACATCCCTGACAATTAACGACCTACTTTCTAGCAGATGGGAAATGCACCAACTCCTTCCCCTCTCAACTTGAGGAACTGATATTCCTCAATCCCAGAAACCAGAAAAGCTACATTATATATTATTCACTGCGACTGCACCGAAGGTCATTGCCAACTTAAGCCCCATTGCCCAAACCCAGCAAACTTCCAACTCAAGCTGCTGATTGTGCTAATAGCGCAAAATTATTTCCACTTCCAACTGTTGAAACGTTCAGGGTGGCAGGAGAGGATATATTGTTTATTAACATCCTTGCTAACTTGCGCTAGCAAGTTCCTTTACACAGCAGAAAACTTGTTGCAAACTTGTGTGAGTTTCTTGACAATACGCAATTCGATCTGGCCTGTCCAGATTGAAATGTGTTCTAATATTTTCCTGGTAAAACCCCTTGAATCCCTCCTAAAAGAATAAAGACACCAGTGTCTTATTCATAATTAACAAAAAGAAAGTTTACTCACGATCAGGCAAAGCACAGTGTGATCCCTGAAGGCAGGCTTTAGGCTTAAAGTTACAAACTTATACTAACAGGTTTATCCCATAAGGGTTGACCTAGTGACTGCAGTTAGCAGTCCGGCAGTTCACAGGACGAAAGGAAGATGGAAAAGAGAGAGGTGGCTGCATGACTTGGCCTTTTCTCGGGTCTGGAAAGGTCACACCCACCTACTAGTTGCATGAAAAGAAGGATGCTCCAGGCCAGAAGGAACAGGAAGTTTCAACTGGCTGGACCAAACATTCCCTTGCATGTCCACTCTGGCAAAACAAGGAATGTTGTACTTGACTGCTCCCAGTGGATTACATCCCACACCAACACCAGCAGCATTAATGCTGGTGAATGTTTTTCTAACCTCCATACACATAAAGAGGTGTTCTCACATAGCCTCAACAGAGTGGGTTAAGTTCCACAAATCAGTTTGCACAGGATCACACCATAGGTCCCAAGTCTGATCCTACATGGGATATTCATCAAGCAGTTAACATTCTTCAGGACATGTGCTAGAAAAACTCCATTATATCTGCTGCTTTCAATTTACAGCACTAGAGCTGTCACCTGCAACGTCTGGCTTCAGTGTAAGCAACTTTGCCGGATGTCTCCAAATCTATGTTCTTGAGGACAACTAGGATTGTCTACTTGAAAGGAGTGTTAGAAACTGGGAGAGAACAGCTATTTGCCACATGGCTCCTGGAACCTAGGCTACGGCCACAAAAAACATAAGTGGCTAATTGCCTTTTCTTCACAGTTCAGCAACACTTTATATTTGTTTTTTTGAAATGCATGAACTAATTCACAATTCACTTCAGTGACACACTTTTAATATCACGTTTAAAAGCAATTCTTAATTGGACACCACAAACGTAAATGGGGCTCAGACCCTGTAAAAATGGCCAAAACCGTAAGTCATTTGAATAATTAATATTTACAAATATTTAGATATCTAATATGTGCCCTTTTACCCTAGCCTTAATAATCTCTCTCTCTCTCTCTCTCTCTCTCTCTCTCTCTCTCTCTCTCTCTCACACACACACACACACACACACACACACACAGCTTTAGCCATTGAGGTTCCCATCCATGCACACTTCACTTGGGAGGAAACCCCACTGAACTGTAGGGATTTACTTTCAAGTAGAAGGCAGCCTCCAGATCAGGATTGGAAACAACCCTTTTCTTTTTCCAAATGGTACCCAAATTGCTTCTTTTGTTTCTTATAAATTGTATTTACTGTATTACAGTTTGAATTCCATAAAATTATACAGTGTAGAATCATAGAATCATAGAGTTGGAAGAGACCACAAGGGCCATCGAGTCCAACCCCCTGCCAAGCAGGAAACACCATCAGAGCACTCCTGACATATGGTTGTCAAGCCTCTGCTTAAAGACCTCCAAAGAAGGAGACTCCACCACACTCCTTGGCAGCAAATTCCACTGTCGAACAGCTCTTACTGTCAGGAAGTTCTTCCTAATGTTTAGGTGGAATCTTCTTTCTTGTAGTTTGGATCCATTGCTCCGTGTCCGCTTCTCTGGAGCAGCAGAAAACAACCTTTCTCCCTCCTCTATGTGACATCCTTTTATATATTTGAACATGGCTATCATATCACCCCTTAACCTCCTCTTCTCCAGGCTAAACATGCCCAGCTCCCTTAGCTGTTCCTCATAAGGCATCGTTTCCAGGCCTTTGACCATTTTGGTTGCCCTCCTCTGGACACCTTCCAGTTTGTCAGTGTCCTTCTTGAACTGTGGTGCCCAGAACTGGACACAGTACTCCAGGTGAGGTCTGACCAGAGCAGAATACAGTGGCACTATTACTTCCCTTGATCTAGATGCTATACTCCTATTGATGCAGCCCAGAATTGCATTGGCTTTTTGAGCTGCCGCGTCACACTGTTGGCTCATGTCAAGTTTGTGGTCAACCAAGACTCCTAGATCCTTTTCACATGTACTGCTCTCAAGCCAGGTGTCACCCATCTTGTATTTGTGCCTCTCATTTTTTTTGCCCAAGTGCAATACTTTACATTTCTCCCTGTTAAAATTCATGTAAAACCTCGGGTTACATACACTTCAGGTTACAGACTCCGCTAACCCAGAAATATTACTTCGGGTTAAGAACTTTGCTTCAGGATGAGAACAGAAATCGTGCAGCGGCGGCGCAGTGGCAGCAGGAAGCCCCATTAGCTAAAGTGGTGCTTCAGGTTAAGAACAGTTTCAGGTTAAGAACAGACCTCCAGAATGAATTAAGTACTTAACCCGAGGTACCTCTGTACTCCTCTCCCCCTCCCTTCTTTTTTGTCTTGGGCTCCCTGGTCCATTAGCATCTGTGCCTGGTTTTGTGAAGATTTTTGGAGTGCTTTTATTGGCTGCCTTTTTATTTTCAATTGATTAGGACTTTTGGGTGTGTGATTCATTCCCTCTGCCTCAGGGATGTCCTGATGAATCTGACCCAAAGGGTGCATCGGCTCCCCCCTCCTTTTTCATAGCAACCAGCACTTCTGGGACACTCAGAAAATGAAGGAACCAGCTCTCCCCTCCTGTCTAATATTCAGAGGTTCCATTTGGCCATCATAGTTAATAGTTACTGATGTATCCATGCTTCTTTAATGTGCTCCTAAAACCCCCCTACATAAACCAGCCTATTCTGTGGCACATTCTATGGCAGCATATGCCACAGGTTATTAAGCAATGCATAAAGAGCCTATAATTGCCTGTGGTTCTCCGAAGTCTAGCAAGTGTTTTAAGAAGAAGCCTAGGTTACAGTCGCAACAACACAATGTCTAGGCACTCTTTGTTTTTGTTTTTTTAAAATAAAACAAGATCACAGAGCTGAAAATGAATTGTGAATATTGCCAGCACAATAAAAATTTAAAAGCGTAATGTGGTATTTTCCCACTTTTTTGCTGCTGTTTTGATTCCCTTGGGTTATTTCAGGTGTGGCCTTTTGAAAAATGGAAGCAAACAACCATTCCAAAATCATACTGAACTTCAATGAAAGTTTAGCAAAAGTAGCTACTCCTGTCCCAACATCAGGAGCAGAAATAAGCAAAAAGCGACTAGGCTTATCAAATATCGTACACCCGTCTTTTAAAAAAATAAATACTGTAAAATCCATTCAAATCTGTTTTAGAATAGTTGACACAATCTCTTATAATACTGTTTGGCTGGGCTCTATTTCCTAATACAAACTTCAAATAACTTTTAAGTTTCCTTGGCAGCTGCTCATGCCCCCAAGCAAGAAGAGCAGCAATAGTAGCCACAGACCCAAGGCATTTATTTATTTAATTCAGACATGCATATCTAGCTTTTTTAATCCAACGGGTTCACAAGTTACGTTTACAACTGAAGTGAACCAAAACATCCAGCAAAACTACCAAATAAACAAGTATCAATAAAACCAGGACCACAAAACAGCAGCAGCAAAGCACCTTGTTGTTGATAAAAAACCAAGGTAAAGAAAGTCATTTTAACCCAGTGCTAACAGCTGACATGTGAAAAGGAAGGGTGCCAGACAAGCCTTTCTGAGGAGGAAATTCTAAAGATGGGAACCAACCCATAAGACAATTGAAAGGAAAGGTCGCTTCTTATGGGAAGAGTATTTATTGGATTCATGGACTATATAACTCCCAACCACAAAACAGGCAGCTAATTGACTGGTGTTCCAACCCTACATTGAGCTACCTGCCAAAGCCCCACCACAGCTATTTCAGATTGGGTCCATACATGGCTATCGAAGTTGTTTAACAAATGCCACAGTCATAATGCCAGTCAAGTCTACGTTTGACTCAAGTTAATGCAACTGTGGAATGTCTGTAGAAATCATTTCGAACGCATTTATTTTTTTAAATCAGTATGGCAAAATCAGTGTCACACCATGTTGTTCTGCTCTGTCCCACACCAGCTTAAAGAAACACGTAATCACACTGGCCAGAAATCAGGGAAACTTCCGAATGAGGCATCCAAACATGCAGAATTAAAGGGCTTTTATTTAAAGAAAAAAAGCAATACCTGTTCCAAGTAGAGCAGATGTTAGAAACAAAGTTGTCACACACATTTGGGGAGTCTTTCATGTTATCTCCTAAGAAGTCAAACGGCAATCTGAAGTCAATTAAAATACCACAATATATTATTTCCAATCCAACAGGGAAGACTCATGTCTCTGAAATACAATGGTACCTCTGGTTCCAAACTTAATTCGTTCTGGAGGTCCGCTCTTAACCTGAAACCCGTTCTTAACCTGAGGTAACCTTAGCTAATGGGGCTCCCATTGCCGACCGATTTCTGTTCTCATCCTGGGGCAAAGTTCTGAGGTACTACTTCTGGGTTAGCGGAGTCTGTAACCCGAAGTGCTTGTAACCCGAGGTACCACTGTACCACCATTCCTTTTGATTGTTAGCAATCATAGGCTATGGCTTGAGCAAAGGTATCTACTTTCTCCCATTCACAGAAAACTCAATGTCCCTGAACTACCAGGAGAGAACTTGATCTCTGCACTCATCGCCCAGAAACACTCATCCATCCATCAAACCTGATCATAGTTATTAATGGTTCTTCAAGGGTAATAATAATAAATTTTATTTATATCCCGCCCTCCCCAGCCGAAGCCGAGCTCAGGGCGGCTAACAACAATCAAATAATCCAACATTCTAAAACATTTCGTTATAAAAATTAATTAAAATCAAATTAATGGCAACCGTTAAGCAAAATTCTGTGCAGGTTGCCAGAGCAGGGAGTCAGGCTGGGCCCTGACCAAAGGCCTGGTGGAACAACTCTGTCTTGCAGGCCCTGCGGAAAGATGTCAGGTCCCGCAGGGCCCTAGTCTCTTGTGACAGAGCGTTCCACCAGATTGGAGCCGCAGCCGAGAAAGTCCTGGCTCTAGTTGAGGCCAGCCTAACCTCTCTGAGGCCTGGGACCTTCAGGATGTTTTTATTTGCGGACCGTAGGTTCCTCTGTGGGGCATACCAGGAGAGGCGGTCCCGTAGGT
This sequence comes from Podarcis pityusensis, assembly GCF_964106645.2. NCBI lineage: Eukaryota > Metazoa > Chordata > Lepidosauria > Squamata > Lacertidae > Podarcis > Podarcis pityusensis. Next base: position 1,714,361 of record NC_138034.1, on the reverse strand, counting down.
ACGAGGGTCCCAGGCCGTATAAGGCTTTAAAGGTTAAAACCAGCACCTTAAACCTGATCCTGTACTCCACCGGGAGCCAGTGCAGCTGGTATAGTACCGGGTGAATGTGATCTCGCAGCGAAGACCCCATAAGGAGTCTTGCCGCGGCATTCTGCACCCGCTGGAGTTTCTGGGTCAGTCTCAAGGGCAGCCCCACGTAGAGCGAGTTACAATAATCCAGTCTGGAGGTGACCGTCGCGTGGATCACAGTGGCTAGGTCAGGGCGAGAGAGATAAGGGGCCAACTGCTTAGCTTGGCAGAGATGCCGCCATTGTTAACAATGTTAAGTGTGTTTGCATGAGGAAATCCCAAGCGAGTGTTTAGCTGCACCCTCATTAAACATGCAGGGATTCAGTTGCCAGTACAAATACTTGTGTCCATGGAGATTCCCTTAAGTATCTGAAAGAGAGGCCTGTTTCTAGATTGACTGTGCAGAAGGAAAAGAAAGGGCTCACCAGGAGATCACGGAACCATTTGTAAGACAGCTGCAAAACTTGCAGAGCACACAGGGTCTATCCCAGCACAGCATTTCTGCTCTTCAGAAAAAATGCATGCACAGCATCACTGAAACACAGTTGTGTTAGAGAGAACACAAGGATATTGTCATGCTTTTTAATTTTAAACTTACAAATCAAGTAGGTAATGAAGGTGGCTGCTGTCTACGAATGTTTGCTTCATTTATGCCACTGTAGCACAAGTCTGACATCTTGTTGTTTTATTGAGACGAATCTCTAATAATGGGGTCCCATTAGCTGCATTTACACAAGGAAACACTCTTGAGTGGACGTAGCCTCCATGAAGGGGGAGGGGGAGGATTGAAACATTAATCTTTCAATGTTTTAAGAGATTCTCAAATTGTGGATATTAAAAGGAAGGTCTGCAAAATGCATTAACATTTACATAGTTATTTTGCCATGGTAATTGTGGCATCTCAGGTATGCCCAACCTTTAATGTATCAAGATTTTGAAGACTCAGCTGTACAGGCAGTCCTGCAAAAAACGGTATCTTGTGAAAGAAGTGTTCATAAGCATGTTGCTGGAGAGGCGCTATTCAAAAATAATTACCGGTAGGTTGCAATCCCAATTCCATATGCCTGAAAGTAAGCCCTTTTGATTGCAGTAGGATCTATTTCTGTGTATAAATGGTTAGGATTGTGCTGTTAGGCCTGTTCTTCCAAGAATTTTGATATAATAGACTATTAATTTTGATATAATAGTACTGTGGCTGCAGTACTTGCTGAAAATGAAACAACGTATTTGGCACAGAGAGGGGGAGGAGAGAGATTGAAATTGTGTGTTTGTATACACTCATACACCCCAGTATTTACAAATACTTATGGATGGCCACTACTGCTGAGGCTGAACCCCATTTATTTTTGTGATGTCCAATTAACAATTGCTATTAAATTACTATTACAAATGTGATATTACAAATGTGTCACTGATGTGAACTGTGTATAGTGGTACCTCGGGTTAAGTGCTTAATTCCTTCTGGAGGTCTGTTCTTAACCTGAAACTGTTCTTAACCTGAAGCACCACTTCAGCTAATGGGGCCTCCTGCTGCTGCCGCGCCGCCAGAGCACAATTTCTGTTCTCATCCTGAAGCAAAGTTCTTAACCCAAAGTACTATTTCTGGGTTAGCGGAGTCTGTAACCTGAAGCGTATGCAACCCGAGGTACCACTATATTAGTTCACGTGTTTTTTTAAAAAAAGATTACTGTAATTGGTAAAATGTGTGACTGAATTGTAAAATATATTAACGTCAACAATATACAAAAAGCATTTTTTGCTTTGTAATCTTAAAGGGGGGAAAGGTGACTAGACATTTCAATGTTGCGTCTGTAACGTAGATTTAAGGGGCATCTGGTCAATAGAGCTGCTGACCACTGATGGTTCGCGGAAAGCAGTTTGGGAATGCCTGTTGTAGGCACTGCAACCACTGATGCAGCCTGGGCTTCAAATTACGTCCACACATGTACACTGAATACATTTCTCATCATATAAAGGTTGTCAATACTAAGAGACAAGCCCCATTCTCATCGCTTGACTGAAATCCAGTTCAAAACTACAGCAGTTGTTGTTTTGTAAAAAGCATCACAAAACAGAAATGCCCTGCTGGAACATTGTCCAGCATGCCATTTCCACTAATAAGTCAACCAGATGTCATAGGAAGGATATAAAGGCAAAAGCCCTCTTCTGCTATTATGTCCCAAGAACTGGTATTCAGAGTCATACAGTCTCTGACTCAAGATTACCAGAATCAGATGGAACAGGTATCATTTGCAAATGCATTTTGCCCTTTAAAGAACTGCTTTCTCCACAGAGGAGCTGCAAAAAAAATGTAGCTGGTCAAGGGAGCCAGGAACTCAAAAAGGTTGAAAACCTCTGGCTTAGTATTGAAAAAACTCCCAATGAGTGGCAAGAGGAAATGGGGGGAGGGGGAGGGAAGAATGGGAAAGAAAGGTAAGCAGGACAACAATAGCCTCATTCTCTTCTGTTCACTTTGTAACCTGAGCTGGCTCTTCAGCACTACCAGCTTCCTTGATCTGTGTAAGAACAATGCAGCCCACAGCAAGCTTCTTCCAAGATGAAGTTACATGCAGTTCAAGGCTGCCATGAAAGAAAAGGTGCCCAGCAAGATCCCAAGAGAAACAGCATGCTCCAGGTCAACAGAAACTGATGCCCGTCTAAGCAACTGTGAGCCACTTGTTCTGCCTTAGGAGCTCACTGCTCTCAAATGGTGTTCACATTACACTAGTTCAGTTTTGAAGAGGAGGAGAGAACATTAGCTGTAGTTCTCAAGTTTCAATCTTAGTAATAATTCATAGGCTCAGGTACTAATCAATCTTATTTGGTGCACCTTTGCAGCACTACGCTGAACCCAGACAGGAGCCAAACTAAACTAGTATACACGCAAAGCTATTAAGGAATGTGCTGCAATTGTTTTGTACAACGCAACACCTTTGAGAGCTGTATGGTAGAAAAGCCGCCAAGAAAACAATTTTTTAAAATCTGCAGAAAACTTCCAACTGTCTGTTCTGTAATGCTCTGGTGTGTTTTTACATTTCTTAAATCAAATTTGTTAAATAGCAAGATCTTAATAGCTACACATATTAAACCATGGTGAGATAGATATAAAACATCTAAGGATGCACTGGTTGACCAAGGGTTAGGGGAGTAAATGTGTCCCTATTCTGTACTAAATGTGCCCCTGTGAAAATTTAATAAGAACATACAAAGCAGGGTATCTAGCTAGTCCAGCATCCTCTTTGTCAGAGAGGCCAACCACAAACTGGGCATGAAGGCGGTTGCCCTTTCTTACTTTTGCCCACCCCTCCTCTGGCAAACTGTATGCTGCACACCTGCCTCTAAACAAGGGGGGTCCATTTGCCTCCAGTACAGAAAGTGCTCTCTTCCTCCACTCATTTGTCAAATCGCCTTCATGCTGTGGTAATAAATTCCATATGAATTGTGGGAAGTGTTTTCTATTGTCTTTAGTAACCCAACTCTACTGCCTCTATTTGACAAGCTCCAATTCTTGTATATAAAAGAGGCACCATCTCCAGTTAAAATAGCAGATGAATTTCCTAATTTCCCCTAGCCTGTGATGAAAAAAACCTAGCACGTTTCCACTGTCATTTTTCAGACTACAGTAGTTTCTCCTAGTTGCAGAGAAAAATGGATTTGAATACCAGAAACCCTCCTGAAATATACAGTGACTTTTTTGTCAATATCGGAGCTGCTACTCCAAGGCAGCTCAGCCCACCTATGCCTCCGCCTCCCCAGAGTCTTAGAATTACCTATCGACAACAGCTTTAACTCAAATGTTTTTACACAACAACAGGTAGTTTGAAATGCAACATTCCCACTAGCTCTAAATTGATACAGGCCAAGTTATTTGTATCCTTCGCTTACAGATTTTCTGAAATTCCCAGAGAACTGAACAATGCACCTAGCTCAGCAGCAATATTGCCTTCAGAGCAACACTAACTTGGAAACAAAGGATGAGCCATCCCTTCTCATCTCAGCGCAAAAGAAAAGCTGACCCCCGTATAATAGTGTCCACTGTATCCCATACATCTTTCAAAATCCCGCCTTCTAGAGAAGCACATTGCTCGGCACTTTAAGCACACAATGGTCTGGTTGAAATCTTTTATAATGCATTTTTTTAATAAAAAAAAAGCCTTGCATTTGCCTCAGTGTTCGAAACCAACCAGGCACCTTTGGCGACTCAGGAAAGTCCCCTTGGAACCAAGCGCAGATTTCATGCTGCAAGGTTTCTGCAGCTGAGCATCTGGCATTCCCTCCCCAGAAAGCCTTTTTACATGCTGAAGAGACTCCATTGTGAACACAATTGGCTAAGTGTGTGTGTGTGTGTGTGTGTGTGTGTGTGAGACACATACATACATATATATACACACCACCCTAGTATTTACAAATACTTATGGTGGACCACTATTGCTGAAGCTGAGCCCCATTTATGTTTGCGGCGTCCAATTAAGAATTGCTCTTAAAAATGTGCTATTAACAATGTGTCACTGATATGAATTGTGTTCAGGTGTTTCAAAAACATTGAAAGTGCTCCCACATCTGGGGGGGGGGGGAATGGCAACTAGCCATTCTATTTTTGCTCCTGTAACCCAGGTTCCAGGAGGCAAATAGCTTTTCTGTTCCAGTTTCTAACACTGGTTTGCTTACTTTTCTAGTCTTTAAATTATAGCTTGGTTTATTTTGACTTTTTTACTTGTATTCCTTTAATTCTACTTTTCCCTTGTATACAAAATCACCTCTATGATCTAAAAACAGCTGTGGCACAAATGTTTCCGTCTGCAACTATATTTCTGCTGCTGCAAACTACTGTACCCTAATCTTATCTGCGACGTTTGATGATGAAGGATTATTGCCCAGTGGCAGGGCACCCAATTTTCATGCAGAGCATCCCAGATTCAATCCCTGGCATCTCCAGGTAAGGCCAGGAGTGTGTGTGTGTGTGTGTGTGTGTATTCGTACAAATAGCACAATATGTTTTTCCTTTGAACTGGAAAATTTTCTGATGTCCTAGACTAGAGTGTGATCTAACGTAGCATGATTATTTTACTTTTATTTGGTAAACAAAACTAAAAACTTTGAAACTGCCTAATGTTGTATTTTTTTATTGGCATCTGTTCATACTTCCATACCAAAACAAGTAGAAGAAAATCAGGAAAAACTTACTGAGAGCTGCCAAAGAAACATGCCACATAACACTGAAAGGACTAGAAGTGGATAACAACTGAACTGTAGAAGTACTATTTATAGCAATGTTATTTTTGCTTATTAATATAGTATTACCGCATTCCAGAGCCTTTTTTTCAAACAGCTGGCATAATGAATCTGACATTACAGTAATTTGAACTCCAGCCCACTGGCGCTTGAAGGTTATACTGTACATGCCATCATGTTCTTCAATTGTATTCCCTTAAGTTAGGTTATGCTGATCTCATGTCTTCCTTCCCATCTCTCCATCTTCTATAGGTATTTTTTTCTAAACTGCTGTTCTACTAACCTGCACACACCACCTTAATATTGACAACAGCCCCTCCCCCCCAAAAAAGTCTGAGCTCAGCTGGATATAAATTTAAATATGAGGGGGAATAAAAATTTGGCACAAACCATTTATATAAGCAGAACACAGGGCCAGTCTTGAAGATTGTGCCCACTTTGTGCCCGACCTAATCCTAAATGCCACCCCTGCCAGCCCCGCACCTTGTCCAGGTTTGGGGCAGACCCCCTTCCCCCCCTCTCCGGCCGGCGCCCAGAACAGCGCCGGGTTGCCTCTTCCCTTCTCCCAACTATGGCGAAGGATGAAGCGGGGAAGCCAGCGGGGCGGGACCTCAGCTGGGTCCTCTTCCTCCGGCCCCCGGGGGCCAGGCCCGCCTGCCGAGGCGGCCTTGGATTTCCCCCTAACCCAACCTCTCTTCCGAGGAGCGAAAACGGTGGGGAGAGAATTTGAGGCCCCGCGAGCCCCTCCCAGCCCCGGAGGGCAGGGGCTGTCCCAGGCGGCTCTTGCGGCCTCTGCGGGGCCCGCCTTTCCCGACCGGAGAGTCCCGCGACCGGAGCCCGGGCGAGAAAGAGCCGCGTCCCCCGGGGACCCCTCGCCATTCGGGCCTGGGCGGGTCTGCCCCGCGTGTGCAGCGTCCACACGTGTAGTTTACACGCGTGTCTGAACAGGGCGGGGAGCGGCCCTCCCCCTCGCGCGGCGCCTCACCCAGAAGATGAGGTTGAGGAAGACGAGGACGGTCTTGGAGGACGTGATCCCGCACTGCCCCATGGCCGGCGCCTTCGCCTCCGCCTCCTCTTCTTCCTCGGCTCTCCCGACCGGGCTCCCGGCGCCACGTGGCTCCGCCCCTTTGTGACGCCATCGCGGCGGCGGCGGCGGCGAGGAGGGCGAGGCTCGCCGAGGCTTAAGATGGCGCCGCCCGCCTCACGTGACGCCGGAGGACGCGCTCGGCGGCGGAAGGGCCTCTAAGATGGCCGCCGGCCTGCAGGGCGTCTGCGCGCGCGCGTCCCGGCAGGAGGGGCCTCCTCTCGGCGGGGGACCCCGGAGCGCAGCCGCCCGAGGAAGGCCTTCGCCGGCCTGGTCCGGCCTCGCCCGGCCTCCCCGCCGGCCAGAAGCATCTCTGGCCGCCTCCCGCCTGCTTTGTCTTCCCCGAGGGGAGCGTCAGGGAAAGAAACAACTAGCGGACGTTTAGCAGGCCCCTGAAGGCAGCCCTCTGGCGGGAGGGTTTTAGGACGGATGTTTTATTGGGCTTTTAATATTCTGTTGGGAGCCGCCCAGAGGGGCTGGGAAACCCATAAATAAATATTATTATTATTATTACTATTACGGGCAACGTCCTGACACTTGCAGCCCAGCTATTGATTGACAGGTCAAGTTCAATTACATGGGACCTGTGGAGGTTTCCATGGGGAAGTGTTTTGCTTTCGGGTGTTTTTTTAGGTCCTGTTTCCTGCAGAGGCCTTTATGGAATGCCTCCAAAGTCATAACCAAACTCATTCTCTCATTCTCTTCCTTATGTGGCAAAAACCGACAAAAGGCACACGCTGTCTAGTCACAGGAGGGAGGTCTGCTTAGGGTTGGGGAAGCCCCTAGGTGTACAGAAGAACAAAAAAGCTTTAGGCAAGATGCTGAGGCCACAGGAGCTGCAGGGGAAAAAAAAAATGGTATTTCTGTGCAATGGAGTATCCTGGAAAAGGGTATGACTGGCTGGCTGCCCTATACAGGAGTGGTCCATACTGCAACATTTTGATGTAGGTAGGCACCACTTGTATTTCCTGAACACACGTCTACCAATTTGTGCCTAAAGCAAGGGTGAAATCGTAATGTCTGCAACTAATGCATGTAGTTTGTGATGAGCCTTTTTGCTCATTGTCTAGCACGGGTCAGCAAACTTTTTCAGCAGGTGGCCGGTCCACTGTCCATCAGACCTTGTGGGGGTCTGGACTATATATATATTTGGGGGGGGGGGAATGAACGAATTCCTATGCCCCACAAATAACCCAGAAATGCATTTTAAATAAAGGCACACATTCTACTCATAAAAACACACTAATTCCCGGACCATCCGCGGGCTGGATTGAGAAGGCGATTGGGCCGGATCCGGCCCCCGCGCCTTAGTTTGCCTACCCATGGACTAGCATCTCTGAGCCCCAAAAGTATCCCCAACCCGCTTTTGGATTAACTGACCTGGTGGGGTTTACCATCTTAGAACTTCTTATCCCATCATCTCACTAGCCCATTAATCTAAACTAGGCCCAAATGAACAGGGCTAGAAATACCTAAAAATTTCCCCCTCTCAATCAAGTTTGCTGTTTCTGGTTAGCTTTGTCCCAGATTATCTTGGGCAGACTAAATATAGGCACAGTCAGGAACTGATTTGGTCTTTCTGCTGCTCTGACTCATTTTTCTTGGCTTAGAAGGGTTCAAACTCGTACTGTGGTTCGCCACAAAAACAAGGTCGATTAAAAAGGGGAACAGCAGGATGATAAATAGTGCTTGTGAAGTTCATTTTAAAAAGGAAGTTGTTCAAGTTTCTCCGGCCCATAAAGGAACTAACTCCAGTTTTTCTTTTTACAAAACTAGCTAGTTCAGCTGGGGTTCATCCTTAGCCATCCCTCCCCCCCCCTCCCCCCGGGTTCAGAATGTTATAAGCTGTTGTGCCAAAGTACAGGATCCAAGTGTTATTCAGGGCCACACAAGTAATGCAGTGTAAGATGTCTGACAGAGAGTGACAATTTCCCCATAATTGTATTCTACTAAAAAAAAGTTTTGCCCTCCTTAATTTGTGCTAGCCCCACAGCTGTTAAAGGTGTAAGGCATCACATCCTTTCTTGTACCTGTTTTCACTGCAAGTTGCTTCTGTTGGAAGAGAGTCAGTCTCTTCAGCAAGGAAGATAAAGGAAATGCCTCAGATTCCCTCCGATTGCATAGCAATAGTGATTAAATGACTGAGCAGCCTCAGCAACAGCGGTGTCTCTGTATCTGCTTAATAAGACTTGGAATGCTGTCTTCATATTTTGCTTTCTAATTTTCTTTATAGGTGTCTAACTGACATTAAAAAAGAAAGAAGATGAAACACGAAAGTGCAGGAATGAACATGAAGATGAAATCATTCAAAGTTCTACCCCAAAATGAACTTAATTCACCTTCAGTTTACCTGGCAACTCTGGGAACTACTCTCAGAAGTAGTTCAAGAGTTTTGAATTGGTTCAGTTAGGTGCCACAATGGAGCAGGCTCTCTGATTCTTGGGGATCGCAATGTGTCCATTCTGTGAACAAAACTGGACTTTGCAGGTCCCAATAATATCAGTAGCCTGCTCCTGAGTAACTTGGAGCAGAGGTTTCAGGGAGGAGGTCCCTGTTTTGTGGAACAGCAGTATTCCTGTTGAGATACGGTGGTCAGGCACTCTTTGTACTTACTGGAAACTGGACCATGATGCCAGCCAAGAACAAGCATCCGTTATCACAGCCTGTTATTCTATTTCATCCCCTCAAATCAAGGACGACAATTCAGGGCTTCACTACCTTGAGATGCTGGCTTTTCTGCAATTATGTTGAGCCCTTGTTGAACTTAGGTTTCAACAGATGCCCTCAGCATACTTGGTTGGAATAGCACACATGGAATGGCATTTTTGGATGTAATCAGGTTGCAGATGCACTGCTTGTAGATTTGCCCTTTACATATGGTGTCCAGAGAAATTTTTAAATTCTCTATTGGTTCTCAAATTGATCCTCCCAGGAAGTGATAGTTGAATTCTTAGCCAATAAATACACATCTGGTAGCCATATTTGCTCTGGCACCTAAGAAGCTTCATTCCAGTTATGTTAATGCTTTGTAATTTTCAATTTTTATGCTGTAAATGTGTGATTTTAGAGGAATGTTTTGCTTTTGATCCTCTTTATTCATTGTGAAAGCCTTTGGTGATATACAATAAATCGAAATGAATGATATTGTTACCTGTGAAATATTGCTCTACACAGCTTTCTGTGAAATATATAATGTGTTTTTGGATGCTTTCAGAAATGCTTCCTTGTTGGGAAATAATCGTTGGACTATTTTAGAATGCAATGGTTTGTAAACAGATAAAGAACGATGCTAGGAAAGTTACACAACAGAGGCTTGTGTGGCTGTTTCTTGCCTGTGGATTTGAAGACTGATTCATTGAATAGCTGCCTCGTGACCTACTTTTCTAAGAGAGCCTGCAAATACTGAGCCTAGGATTTGCGACTCTGGTGCTTGCCAAGAACATTATTCACAGGATCAAAATGGAATTTTGGACTGGTGACTCAGGGCTTCAGTAGGAAGCTTGGGAGCCAACTACTAGGGGCTGAGGTCCCTCCCCCCCCCCCAATAAAATATTGGAGGGGGCCAGCATCCCACCCCCACGTTGATGGGCATTGCCATTAAAATGGTGTGGGTGGGTGCTGTCATGTGATCAATTATGTGGGCTGGAGCTCACCGGCCCCCCCCCCATTTTAGTCAAGGTGGAACCCCTGGTTGGAAGGGGTACAGCCGAGGTTTGCTACTATTTGTGTAACTGGAGAAGTACATTTCTTTTCAGAGTTCCTCATCTTGTTTTATATTGTGTCTGGTTAGTGAGCCAGGATTTGGGGCTAGCCCATTCACTTACAGCCCTGGGATGTTGGGCTCTCATGAGCATGGCCAGTGGTCAGGGATGGCATGTGAGAATGCATTTCCTTAATGTGTCTGATGCTAAATGAATCTTCGCTCCAGTGAAGAACAAACTATGCTTTTCTCCCCTAAAAAAAGCTATTGGTTTGGTCATGCACTGTCTTAATCAATTGATTGAAACTCCTTTGATTAACTGACATTTTAAAAAATCAGATGGCAGTCCTAGTAATAAGTAAAACTTGAGTAGCTCATTTAGGAACAAACATGAAGTAAATAGCAGTAATTTCTTAAATTTCTCTCTCTGATTTCCTGCATCACCAGTGATTTTTGACCAGATGTAATTTACATGCCTTTCCAGCTTTCTGATTTTATTTATTTAAAGTATTTTTACCCTAATCTTCAGCCAAAAAAAGAGGCTCCCAGAGCAGCTTACAAAGATCAGTAAAAAGGTAGGCCCTGTCTCAGGCTTACAATCCAGAAGACACCCCAGAAAAGAAATCCGGAAGGGGATAAAAGCAAACTCAAGCATCCGTTGTAAATGGTCTTTCTGTCACACTACAAAACTGCACAAGTTCTACAGGGCTTTGCTTCCTTGGAAATAAAAAATGTGTAGCAGCCATCTTTGTATCCAAAGGTCAAAAGTGCCCATTTAATTGGGCAACTTTGCAACAGGACTTGCAAGCCCAGACTCACATTCCAAATTCCTAAATTCCTAAATTCAGGCATTACTTTCAAGTAAACGGTATTCCACAAATTTGATCCTAGCTGCAGGCTATGAGAAAACAAGGCCATCTGTATGTGTGATGCGCAGATCCAGACACAACAGGACAAAAAGGAGCATCGTACTCCTGGAATCTGTTTCTGAGTCATTTTCAGTGAGAGGCACTGACTAAATACTTCTTGACACCTGGTGACCCAGGTGATCCCCTGGTGCACTGGAGGTCTGTTCTTAACCTGAAACTGTTCTTAACCTGAAGCATCACTTTAGCTAATGGGGCCTCCCGCTGCTGCCACGCCACGATTTCTGTTCTCATCCTGAGGCAAAGTTCTTAACCCGAGGTACTAGTTCTGGGTTAGCGGAGTCTGTAACCTGAAGCGTATGTAACCTGAAGTGTATGTAACCCGAGGTACCACTGTACTACCAGAAAAATGCCCATGAACTCTCCCCCTTCTTATCTCTGTACATTAATTTTGCACCACCCTGTGCCCCACAGTCCCCAGGATGCACATAAAATAAGTACATCCTTGTGTTGCCCCAAAGCACCACACGTCACATGCTCCCCAAGGAAAGCTTCCCCCCCCCCTTGTTTGCCTGGTTCTAATGGAGGCATGTTCCCCAATCTTCCTTCATCCTTCATGCTAGCATGTTAAAACAAGGAAAACGTATTTCCCTATGAAACAGTGTATAAAATTGTTTATAAATGTATATAATTCTTGCTTTTGAAACTTGTTGGTTGTTATAAGAATTTTAAGGTCATACACATAAAAAATATGTTCATAACTGTATATATAAACCACATGTCTGAAACCCCTCAGATTAGGTCCTGAACAAATTGACCTCAAAAATTTCTCTGCAAGGTCAAAGTGGAAACCTCCCCATTGTCTCTTTCCTCACAAATCCTCACTTAAGGGCACATTCAAGATATGAAGAGGGTGTAAGCCTGTGACCTGTGACCTAGATTCAGGAATTAAGTAGTTATAATAACCAAAGAGCAGCCAAAACCCAGATAATGCAATCAGGTAACTTGCCAGACAGGAGATAAACAACGCATTCAGATTTCTGTTGTAGACCGCCTTTTCTGTGATGTATGTACAGTGGTGCCCCGCAAGACGAATGCCTCGCAAGACGGAAAACCCGCTAGACGAAAGGGTTTCCATTTTGGAGGTGCTTCGCAAAACGAATTTCCTATGTGCTTGCTTCGCAAGACGAAAATGTCTTGCCAGTTCCTGCGGGGTTTTTTTCCTTTCCCCCCCTTTTTCCCAAGCCGCTAAGCCGCTTATCAGCTGATGGCTAAGCCGCTTATCAGCTGATCTTTAAGCCGCTTAACAGCTGATGGCTAAGCCGCTTATCAGCTGATCTTTAAGCCGCTTAACAGCTGATGGCTAAGCCGCTTATCAGCTGATCTTTAAGCCGCTTAACAGCTGATGGCTAAGCCGCTTATCAGCTGATCTTTAAGCCACTTAACAGCTGATGGCTAAGCCGCTTATCAGCTGATCTTTAAGCCGCTTAACAGCTGATGCTAAGCCGCTTATCAGCTGATCTTTAAGCCGCTTAACAGCTGATGCTAAGCCGCTTATCAGCTGATCTTTAAGCCGCTTAACAGCTGATGCTAAGCCGCTTATCAGCTGATCCTTAAGCCACTTATCAGCTGATCTTTAAGCCGGCTAAGCCGCTAATACTGTAGCGCTAAGCCGCTAAACCTCTAATGGGCTTGCTTCGCAAGACGAAAAAACCCGCAAGACGAAGAGACTCGCGGAACGGATTCTTTTCGTCTTGCGAGGCACCACTGTATGATGTTTCTGGGGGTGGTCTTGGACTCCAGGGCGGGCAATGTAAAATGTCTATATAAGGGCTTGCATGCATGGATCGGGGTCCTCCTCCTCTCTCCTGCGTGGGAAGGGGGCACCCTGTTGCAACGGTTAATAAAGATCAGGCTTACAAGCTGCTTTGCTTCTCAATATTCTCTGGTTGGTCTCTGTTATTTTCTCCTACTGATAGAGAACCTACAAAAGGACTCTATATGGGCTCTTGGGTACCCCTTAAGGGAAAAGGAGCAGTTTTTTTATCTTATATCATTGGTCATGTGTGCCTCTTTGTGCTGTGCGCCCCCACAGTCCCCCTTTCCTGAGATCATGGAGGCTGCTTCCTGACAGAGTTTCCCCAGGTGTGTCGCCTGAAAGGATCTCCAGGTTCTTCCAGATGTTCTGATTCCCGTATCAATGAATTCCTAGGAGAACCTATTCCCAGCTCTGCCTAACCTCTGTCTGGAACTATGTAAATTTTACTAATCCTGAGGAATGTGACACCTTGACCTGCGCCTGAGCCACTGTACTCCCACCTTATGTGTGATTTGTTTACAGATAGGTAGCCGTGTTGGTCTGCCATAGTCAAAACAAAAAAATTCCTTCCAGTAGCACCTTAAAGACCAACTAAGTTAGTTCTTGGTATGAGCTTTCGTGTGCAAGCACACTTCTTCAGATACACTGAAACAGAAGTTGCCAGACCCTTCTATATAGTGAGAAGGTGGGGAGGGGTATTACTCAGAAGGGTGGTGGGAATGGGTGAGTGGCAGATAGCTGAGATGAGCCTGTTGACGACTCTTAACGACTGCAATAGGTCTTACAGGAAAAAGCAAGGGGTGAGAAGGTGAGAAATGGCTTTGTCATGTATAATGAGATAAGAATCCAATGTCTTTGTTCAGGCCAGGTCTCTCCATGGTTTTAAGTTTGGTAATGAGTTGTAATTCAGCAGCTTCTCTTTCCAGTCTATTTCTGAAATTCCTTTGTAGTAAAACAGCTACTTTGAGATCTTGTATAGAATGTCCTGGGAGATTGAAGTGTTCTCCTACTGGTTTCTCTGTCTTGTGATTCTTGATGTCAGATTTGTGTCCGTTTATTCTTTGGCGTAAGGTTTGGCCTGTTTGTCCAATATAGAGAGCTGAAGGACACTGTTGGCATTTGATGGCATACACAATGTTAGACGATGAGCAATTAAATAGTCCCGAGATGGTATGTGTGATGTTGTTGGGGCCAGTAATGGTGTTGTCCGGGTGTATGTGACAGCAAAGTTGGCATCTGGGTTTATTGCAGGCTCTGGTGCCAGTGTTCGTGTTAGGTCTGGTTGTAGTATTATTGTGGGTTAGGAGTTGTTTAAGATTGGGTGGCTGTCTGTAGGCAATGAAAGGTCTTCCTCCCAGAGCTTGAGAAAGAGAACTGTCATTGTCCAGGAGAGGTTGTAGATCTCTGATGATGCGTTGTACTGTTTTAACTTGGGAGCTGTATGTGATGACTAGAGGTGTTCTGTTATTTTCTTTTTTGGGTCTGTCTTGCAGCAAGTTCTCTCTGGGTATCAGTCTGGCTCTGTTGATCTGTTGTCTAACTTCATCTGCTGGGTATTTTAGTTCTAAAAAGGTTTGCTGTAGATCTCTTAGGTGAGAGTCTTTGTCTGTAGAATTGGAACAGATACGGCTGTAACGTAGTGCCTGGCTATATACAATGGACTGTTTGGTATGTTTGGGATGGTAGCTAGAGGCATGTAGATATGTTTGTCGGTCAGTTGGTTTACGGTATAAGGTGGTGTCTATGCGCCCATCCTGTATTTTTATAGTAGTGTCCAAAAATGTATTTCTTGTATAGATTGATTCATAGTTAGGTTGATTGTGGGGTGAAAATCATTAAATTTCTGGTGGAAGGTGTCCAGGGTCTGTTGACCATGTGTCCAGATGATAAAAATATCGTCAATGTATCGCAGGTACAAGAGAGGTTTGAGTGGGTAGGAGTTTAGGAAACGTTGTTCTAAATCTGCCATGAAGATGTTGGCATACTGTGGGGCCGTGCGGGTGCCCATTGCTGTGCCGCTGATCTGAAGGAACAGGTCATCACCGAATTTGAAGTTGTTGTGGGTAAGGACAAATTGGCAGAGTTTGGTGGCAAGGTCCGCTGTGGTTTTATCTGAAATGGTGTTCCTTATAGCTTGTAAACCATCGTTGTGTGGGATGTTGGTATACAGAGATTCCACATCCATAGTAGCTAGTATAGTATTGTTGGGAAGATTATTTAAAGATTGTATTTTCCTCAGAAAATCTGTGGTGTCACGTACATAGCTGGGAGCACTGATGGCATATGGTTTCAGAACAGAGTCCATATAACCGGAGACACCCACTGTAATAGTGCCAATACCTGAAATGATGGGGCGTCCTGGATTTCCTGGTTTGTGTATTTTAGGTAGAAGATAGAAAGTTCCTGGTCGAGGTTCTGTTGGTGTGTTGGTGAGGATCTGTTCTTGGATGTGGGGGGGTAGCTCCTTAACAATCTTGTTCAGTTCTTTTTTGTATTCTTGTGTGGGGTCTGAGTCCAATTTTATGTAAAAGGCGGTATTGGAAAGTTGTCTGTGAGCCTCCTGAATGTAGTCAGTTTTGTTCATGATGACGACAGCTCCACCTTTGTCTGCTTCTTTAATTATAATGTCTGGGTTGTTTCTGAGATTATCTATGGCTCTCCTTTCAGCATGGTTTAGATTTTGTTGTAAGCGATGGTGTTTTCTGGTCACATCTGTTTGGATTCTGTGGCGGAAGCAGTCAATGTACAAGTCCAGTGTGGTATTGCGTCCATCAGGAGGAGTCCATGTGGAGTCCCTTTTTGTGTAACACTTTTTCGGTGGTAGTTGGTGGTCAGTGTTCTGTTGGGAGGGTGGTTGTTGTTCTCCAGTGGGTTGAGAGGTGTTGTGTTGTGAAGTTGTTGTTTGTTCTGTTACACAAAAAGGGACTCCACATGGACCCCTCCTGATGGACGCAATACCACACTGGACTCCTAACCCACAATAATACTACAACCAGACCTAACACGAACACTGGCACCAGAGCCTGCAATAAACCCAGATGCCAACTTTGCTGTCACATACACCCGGACAACACCATTACTGGCCCCAACAACATCACACATACCATCTCGGGACTATTTAATTGCTCATCGTCTAACATTGTGTATGCCATCAAATGCCAACAGTGTCCTTCAGCTCTCTATATTGGACAAACAGGCCAAACCTTACGCCAAAGAATAAACGGACACAAATCTGACATCAAGAATCACAAGACAGAGAAACCAGTAGGAGAACACTTCAATCTCCCAGGACATTCTATACAAGATCTCAAAGTAGCTGTTTTACTACAAAGGAATTTCAGAAATAGACTGGAAAGAGAAGCTGCTGAATTACAACTCATTACCAAACTTAAAACCATGGAGAGACCTGGCCTGAACAAAGACATTGGATTCTTATCTCATTATACATGACAAAGCCATTTCTCACCTTCTCACCCCTTGCTTTTTCCTGTAAGACCTATTGCAGTCGTTAAGAGTCGTCAACAGGCTCATCTCAGCTATCTGCCACTCACCCATTCCCACCACCCTTCTGAGTAATACCCCTCCCCACCTTCTCACTATATAGAAGGGTCTGGCAACTTCTGTTTCAGTGTATCTGAAGAAGTGTGCTTGCACACGAAAGCTCATACCAAGAACTAACTTAGTTGGTCTTTAAGGTGCTACTGGAAGGAATTTTTTTGTTTTGCTTATGTGTGATGTATTTCTGACGCTCTTCCCTTGTGCCACTGACGTTTGCAAAGGGGATGTCCACGCCAAAATGCTAACCTTTAAAAGTTGTGACCAACTTTGTTCTTGGTGCCTGCCTCCTATCATATGGTTACCAGATTTTTTTCAATGAATCCAGGTACACTTTGAAGCTGAGTAGCAACGGGGAGTCAGTAGTGGGGATGGTGAGGCAAAAGACCCTGCCCTCTCAGACATAAGTGGTGCCATAGCTCAGCAGTACAGCACATATTTTCATGCAGAAAGTCCCAAGTTCAATCTTAGATCCTCTACTTAAATTAAAAATATCTCAGATAGCCCAAGCTGTGCGGTGTTATTTTTGGTAAATATTTTTTATTAATTTTCAATTATTAAAATCTAATAACAGCCACATTTTATCAATATCAAATTACCATTCCCGTCCAAATATAGATCAATTATGCAGCCAATTATAAATTTTGAGTGACTTCCTGTGTGCTGGGTTTTGGGATGCAAAGTTCTTATTTGCCCCTGCTTCCAAAATCTTAGTTAATCCAGTTGCATTAAGTCCTGATCTTAGTCCTTTATCCATAGCTACAGAGTTATTGACTTCCATTCGTGTTGAGATATTTAATAAAAAGATTTTTTCCCCGCAAGGAGAGTTCTGTATCCTGTAAATTCTCTGTGTGAGATGTTTATTTTCCATTTGCTTCTTCATTGTTCTAATCATGTCCTGCAGCAGCATCTCTTCTTCCGCTTTTCCAGTCTTTCTCTTCTTCTGCTGAAATTCTAGCTGTGTCATTATGCCATCTTTGTTGTTTGTGTCTGAGTAAGGGAGTAATCTGGTTTCCCGCCGTAGCTCTGGGTGAAATTCCAGTTCTCCTTCCAATTCTTAGATTTCTTAACAATCTGGCGTCGCGCCAGGTCTTCTAAGGCCATAATCCGAATTGCCGTCCAGTGGAAGTTAGATGCTTTAAATCATTTCAGTGTTCTCACACAGTTCTATTTTTATATTAATACATAAATATAATTCTGTTCTCTTTTTCTCTTCTTGCTTTTTATCAATTTGTTATCGTTTAGGGGGAGGTTTGCCAAATCATTTATGTAGCAAATATAGTATATGTAAAAAAGGGTAAAAACTCCCCTCCTCCCTCATGTACGGTATTTTTCAGTGAAGGAAATCTTTCCAGTTCGAAACGTTGCAACCCAGTAATGGGATTCACTTGCCAGTTTATAATCTTGCCCTCTTCATTCTGCACCTGTCTGTAAATTAGAGCCAGAAACAGAAACAGAAGCACCTCTGCTCTTCACGGCTGCGTGGGGGGGGGGTTACCGATATGCAAAGCGCTTTTACACTCAGCTTCTACTGCCTCTCTACGAGTGAAGCTCACTCCCCCCGGGCCCTGGGGGAGCTTGCAAGGACAATTACTCCCAAATCATCCTTGCTTTCTTCCGCAAATGATCTCCGCTAGCATGGGAGCTACATCCATTAAGGAAGTAAGCACCAGAAGTGCCCAAGCTGTGTTTTTAGCAGTGTTCCCCAGTGTGGGGCTGGAAGGAAAAGTCAGAAAATGAATAGAAACATGTTGCTCTGGGGAAGCTTTTGGGTCCCATTTTGTGGGTGGCAACTTGCAGCGATCTTTGTTATTTGCAACAGCCTGGCTGGGTCTGCCCTCTGGCACCAGGCCCACCTTTGTGGCAGCCGTCCTCAGGAACACCCAGCACAATCCAAATTCAGGCCCGTGGAGCTACTGTGAGCCCGTGTCTCTGGAAGTTCACCTGCGCACACACTTAACACTGCCTCAAACAGGTGACTGGGGAGAATTAGCTGGAAGTTGATCTGCTGGCACACCAGGAGGGGACACAACAGAAACCTTGAGGATCACAAACTATTATATCTGGGGCTGAATGTGTTGTTCTTGTGGTTGTTTTAAACTCTGGAAAATCCACTGCCACACCTCTAGTAATGGATTGATGCAAGAAAATTTGGCTCAGTATGATAATGGCCAAGATGGTTAAACTATTAAACTGACTCCCCCAAGAGGGAGGGGTAGCCACCAACCTGGATGGCTTTAAAAGAGAATTACACAAATTCATGGTGGCGGAAGAGGCTATCAGTGGCTACTAGCCATGAGGACTGACGCGGGTGGTGCTGTGGTCTAAACCACTGAGCCTCTTGGGCTTGCCAATCAGAAGGTCGGCGGTTCGAATCCCCACAATGGAGTGAGCTCCCATTGCTCTGTTCCAGCTCCTGCCAATCCAGCAGTTCGAAAGCACACCAGCACGAATAGGTACCATTGCGGTGGGAAAGTAAACGGCGTTTCCATGTGCTCTGGCTTCCATCACAGTATTCTGTTGCACCAGAAGCGGTTTAGTCCTGCTGGCCACATGACCTGGAAAGCTGTCCGTGGACAAACGCCGGCTCCCTTGGCCTGAAAAGCGAGATGAGCACTGCAACCCCATTGTTGCCTTTGACTGGACTTAACCGTCCAGGGGTTCTTTACCTTTACTTTGCCTCCACAGTTGGAGGCAGCAATGCTTTGGGATACCAGTTGCAGGAGGGAAGAGTGTTGCTTTTGTACTCAGATCCAGGCTCTGGATCCAAAATGGACAAAAGAGCACAGTGGCTTCTTTTATGATACATTGGGGAATAGTTGTTGGGTGCTGGAACAATAACCTTTTCACAGGGGACACTGCCCAGATATTATGCCCAAACAGAAAATATCTCGCAGTGTTGGGGCGTTGTGGTCATATGTGCCAGTAGCCCTGACTCCTCTGAACTTGATGTTTCCACTCCCAGCAAGGAGATTGAAAGGGGGTTATTTCATTATTTTGTATTTATTAATTTTGTATACCACCCTTCATCCAAAGATCTCAGGGCAGTTCATAGCATATCTACTTTGTGCTTGTTTGAAGGTCTCTGTGCAATTGGTGACCCTGACAAAGCAACACTACAGACCTGTGATTCTAAGGCAATTGGTGCTGCCAAGATGCCAGGAACTGATGAGGCTTACACCAGGCGCCATGTTCCAGTTGCGCCTTCCAGTTGAGGAGCAACGGAGCTCTGGCATGACCCTGTCTCTTTTGCTTGCTCTTTGATCCTGCCTCCCAGTTTGTCTGTGGTCCTGATTTGCTTCTCAGTCCTCTTTTGGCAGCTTTGCTCCACGACTCCTGGCTTCCCAGTTCACATCAGACCACTGCCCCAAATCTCACCCAGACACAATGCAACAACAGTCTCCCTCCTGGGATGAATAGCAGCTTGGAGGATGGGAAGGGGGGAAGAGTGGGGTTCTGGCAGGACTGTGATGGAGGGGAGAGTTTGGCTCTCTCTCTGCATGCCACAGTCCTGGTTCTGCCCCCTCTCAGCTCCTATTGTGAAAGGAAAATGCTCAAGTGAAATGCACGGATGCCTTCAATGCCCACATCTGTCTTGGCCCTAAGGTGCAGACAGGAAAGAAATAAAGTGCAGAGGGGGTGGGGGTGAGTGGGCTCAACTTCTCTCTGCCCTTGCCTAGGATCAGGTTGAAAAAACTGACCTACAATTTCCCTCTCCCTATTGCCACTCTGATTTGCCCAATAATGGATTTTGCTTTTGCTTTCCCAAAGTCATCTGAGCAGAGGAGGATTTGTGTTCTAGGACGATACAATTTCCCCTCGCCTGCTTTGTTCTTGCAGCATCCATCAGATCAGAAATAAATGAATGAAGACTGTTCCCCCTGCTGGGAGAATTCTCTCTTGCTGGAGAGGGGATGAGGCATCGAGTTAGAGCAGCAAAGGAGGAAATCAGGTCACACTGTGTTGCAGTGCCAAGATTTCCCTCTTGCTTTGCTTGCTGCTTTTTAAGGGCACTTGACTGAATTTGAAATGTCTCAAAGGGAATAATCCACTCTCTGCACTTTGCGGAATTATTCTTCAAGCACAAAGCAATATTTTTAAATGCAATTTTTATGCATGTTGGGAAGCAGCCAGATAGCTATAAGGAAAGAAGGGAGGGTGCGAGGAACCAATCTGCCTTGTTATGTAATTAACATCTATCACAAAGAGGAAACACACAAAACAGCCAAACAGGCCAGCCTGCCAAGCGCTCAAACAACCCAAACCCCTTAAATTTGGGCCTGCAAATTAATGAGGGTTTTTGCTTTTAAAGGAGCAGGTTCTATCCTACATGGTTAAAACAAAACGAATGAAACCAAATCAGAATTTCCAAGTGAATGAGAAATGGCTCTTCTCCAGCCATGCTAGCTAAATATCACCTCCCTGTCCAAAGGCAGTGTATCTCTGAATGCCAGTTGCTAGAGGGGGCAATATTTATTTATTTATTGAATTTATAAACTGCCCTGTACCCAGAGGTCTCAATAATGGTTCCAGAAACAGGATGGTGGAGCTCAGCTGATCTGACGTGGCTAATGGCCAGGGAAAAATGGGAAGTGTAGTCCAGCCATGTCTAACTCCAAAATTTGGGACCCTCTGGAAGCCTGTGTCAAAGTTTTGCAGGTTTTTTGCAGCAGTTTTGCAGCAACCCCCCCCCCCCGGGTGTTTTGCAGTGCCCCACAAACCGAGTAATTGATACATCAACTCAGGGTTAACATTATTTAACATTAACTACAAACCCAAACATTTAGTATCCCCTCTAAACCGATGCCAAATTTTTGCAGTCATTTTGCAGCATTTGGCAGTGAAAACCCCACAGTTTGAAGCACCCTACCAACTGAGCAATCCTACTCAAACCTGAGGTGATAGCTATCACCCCCAAAATCCAACGTTGTCTGCTTCACTCCAAACCAGTGCCAAAGTGCAGCAACAGTTTAGCAGCATTTTGCAGGGCCCCACCAACTGGGCAACTGCTGCCCAAACTGGGGTCATAGTTATCACCCTGAAACCCAAAGTTTTGCAGTGAAAATACTAATGTAGGTTTGAGTAGCAATTGCTCAGTTGCTGGGACATTGCAAAATGTGGGTTTTTTATTTTTATTTTTGCTGCAAAACACTGCTAAATTGTTGCCACACTTTGGCACTGGTTTGGAGTGAAGCAGGCAACGTTGGGTTCATAGTTAATTTAACTTCCATGGAGCATAATGTGGGCTGCAGCTGGACTTGGTGGACCCTTAGTCTGATCTCAGAGGGCTTGTCTTTCAGCTGCTCTTTGGGTGGGTTTTACAAAGGGGAGCCTGGCATGTTGCAACACGCAGCCTTCTGTGCACCATGCTCTTATCATCATTACAAGACCCCTGCTCAGTCGTCTTTTATCACAATGGCACGTGATTTGGCACTTGTTTTATCCATCCTTTAGGGACTTTCCATTTCACATGCAGAAGAATGATTTTATTTTATTATTTTCAAGAAGCTTCTGATTTCCTTTTAAGTTCCCAGTAACAGTGCCAGCCTATGTCTGGGATATGGGTTGCTTTGTTAAAGATACTGCGTCTGATTTAATTAATTCATGCAACAATTTGATCTCCAATTTATTTCAATCCAAGCCTCAGGAATCAAATGATTCATAGTGAAAAGGAATCATATGGTGGCCAGACTTAATTTTCTGACTTCTTTAAGCAGGTTATATTGGATAATCTGATTACAGGCAACAGGAAGTTGACATTTAATTAAGGGGCATAGCCTTATTCAAAGGGTGTGGGGAAGGGGAACACTCTGAGCTTAGCAAAGGTGCAAAGCATCCCAGGAAGAGTCTGGGGCTCGTGGTGCCGTCAGGACAGGACTTTGGGGCAGAGACCCCGGCCCCACCCAGCAGAGTGGGCCTGAAGGGTCTCCAGTGCAACCTGGTCTGCTTGTCACATTTCAAAATTTCTAATGATGGGGTCTTCATCCCCTCTGGGGCCTGGAGGCAGATTTGGGATTCTAAGAAACTGCCGTGGGTACTACAAAACAAGCATTTCAAAGAAGAAAATGCACACCCTCCAAAGCAACAGGCAAACCAGCTATTCCCTCATACAAAAAAGCAGGCAATGCCCCCACCCCACCCCCTCAATTATTATTATGTTAAATCAACTGGGAGGGGCAGAAGGCCTTGGCTGGTGCCAAAAGTGCTGTCTGAGGGCACCCTGCCCACAGACACTGTCTTGGGAACCCCAGATGGAAATATTGACAGCTGATGGTTGGGGCAGGCTTATTTATTTATTTAGTTGCATTCACCCCCCACTTTTGTCTCCAGAGAGCTCAAGGGGGCACTCATGGTTCTCTCCCTCCTCATTTAACCCCAGCAACCCTGTGAGGTAGGGGAGGCTGAGGGGCCGTGGCTGGCCCAAGCTCACCCAAAGAGCTTCAAGGCTGAGTGGGGATTTGAACCCTGGTCTGACACGCTAACCACTACACCCCACTGGCTCTGCCAGGGACCCTGCAGGGAGGGAGCAGGATTGGCTCCTCGCTCGTCTGCTGGAGGTGCTGGCAGCTGGACCCTGGGACTTCTGCAAGAGACACAGATGCTCTGCTGACCTCCTGCCTGACTTGAAGGATGCTAGCTGAGAAGAACAGAGGAACTACACTTTGCCATTACAAAAAAGGGAAAGGGCTCTGCACCTACCCTGGACTCCGTAATATCCTGCCTCTGATCCATCCAAAGGATGACCTGTCGTGTTGCTGGTCTGCCCCTCCCAGGACGACTTCAAGTCTGAGATGATTCCAACTCTACAATTCTGTGATTCTATGAATGGTGGAAGACAAAATCCCTCTACTGCTTGAGGAAAAGAACAAGCTGAAAGCCTTGGTGCTTAGAGATTCTCTTACCATGAAGCAGTGCATTCATTTTGTTAGAGCTAATAAGGTCAGGCTCCCTCCTTCCATTGTTATTTATCCTCATGCAAAGATCCTGTCTTTTCTTAAAGTGTCCTCTAGATGGCAAGCTAATGATGCATTTGGAATGGAAGGTGATGATGTATTTATTTTTTTGGAAAAAAATACCCACAATGGGTACAATGCAAAACAGTTGGAGCCTGGATTCAGCTTAAGCCTGTCTATGTTTGTGTTGGATTGTGGCCACGAGGACCTTCATCCTCTATGATGTGGAGAAAATGGATAGCATGTTCTCTCCCCCTCTCTCTTAATGCTAGAATTTGGGGCCACACATTCAAGTATCTGGTCAGCTGCAAAAGAGGATGCTGGACTCAATGGGCCACTTGCCTGATCAAGCTGGGCTCTTCTTGAGCTCCTTTCCAGAAAGGCAGGATAGAACTGTCACAACCTAAGCGGGAAATGTATATCTCAATTGCTGTGGACCACATTTCCTAAACAAAGCCTCTCTGTGTGGTGGCAGTATACCACTCCAAGCTGGTTCATGAGGCCAGCAGCATGGAAGGGGGGCTGTCTTCTTGTCTTGCCTGTGGCTGGCTCCCTGCCAGAAAGAGGCTGCTGGACTACATGGACCTTTGGTCTCATCCAGCAAGGCTGCTCTTCAGGCCAGATGCACACAAATGCCTGGAACGCTGTCGGTTCCTAGAGAAATAGCACACCAGACCACGTCACAGATCAAATAAGTGTTGGTAGTCCATTTTTGGTCCTGTCATTAGTCAAAAAACATATGTTGCCTTCATTGAGAACTGACACACCTCTTGCTCCATGAGTGGGGTTTTCCTCCCCTTGTGTAATTGAGTAAGCATCACTTCTAAAGAACCAGACCACCGTGGATCAAAAGTGGGCACAAAAAGAGATGTTGTTCTGTCTCGGAAACAGGAGATCCTGCACCCTTTCTTTTGATCTGCTTGGCTAGTTTCTCATTCAGCCCCTCTCATCACTTTTCAGTGCTGTTTTATAGTTTAGAGGCGCCAGCGACATCATCCGGAAGCAAAGGACTCAAATTTGGTGCGTTAGAATTTGGATGAGGACATGCATCTTCCACAACTCGTGTTCTAAAGCAAAATAGCATTTGGGCTTCTGCCAGCTAAGCTATCAGGTGGCTATTGCAACGTCTTGTGGTACTGAGTTCCACATGCATGCGTGCATGCATGTAGAATGCGTGCTCCGTAACCCTGGGAGACTCTCAGAGCAACTGACAAAAAATATTCTCATAAGAAGGGGGGCGGGGGGCGCTTCTCTTGTACTTGATCCAAAAGCTGCAGTGAGTACAGAATGCTGTAGTACACTTGCATAGAACACCTGTGCCCAGAGTACCAGTTGCTGGAAGCCACAGGAGGAGGAGCGTGCTCCTGCGCTCAAACCCTGCTTACAGGTTTCCCAAGGATGTTTGTGATGCATGTGCAGGCTCCAGGGAAGGAATGTCTAATGTTGGGAGGGGTGTGTGCCCTTTTTCAATACAGGAGCAGAAAATACCTGAACAGAGCTAAACTGGTTTCTCCCTCTATGAAACTGGGGCGTCTCCTGTGAGTAACAAAGCTCGAGCGTTTGCCTGTTATTTCTCCTGCATGGAATGCTCTGAGCATCACTGCCAGGCTGCATGATCCCACGCAGCAGCCCCCTGCATGGTGCCTGATAGTTTATTTTCTTAGCGTCATAGAATGATATAATTGTAGATTTGAAAGGGACTCCAAGGGTCATCTAGTCCATCCCCGCAATGCAGGAATCTCAACTAAAACATTCATTTCCCCCAGGATGACAAGGAACCATTAATGAGTACTCTTCGATCAGTCAACCAGCTACAAAGCCGCTTAACAGCTACCTTGTTCAACCCCAATTTCATCAAGTTACCTCATTTCCTATTTTATTTATGTTAACTGCCTTGAGTCCTAGAATGGGAAAATGGTGGGATATTAATAAATGTATAAGTAAGTAAAATAATAATAATAATAATAATAATAATAATAATAATAATAATGCTTTTGTATGGTAGAAGTCATGAAGTGAGACTCGCACTATCCCCCTGGACAGCAACCAAGGAATGCTGGACTCCTTCCCTACCCAAAGTGCCTCCACTAGCAAGTATTTCTCTTGGCTGCAGAAGGGGAAAGGGGAGGCTGCCTCTTCACCCCCCCCCACTCTCCTGGGACCAAGGACAAGTTGGCTCCTCTCCTCCCACAGTGTCAATGAAAGTCCGTGAAGTGTTGCACAAGAATTTTTCCCGTCTGCCCATTACTTTCCCCTTGTTTTGTGTCTTTCAGACTGCATGCTATCACTTAAAGTGTTTTCATAGTTAACAAGGGTGCATTAAACGTCTCTGCTTTCCATTCATGGAGTCTACAGGTTAGTTTTCTGGTGTGAGATCTTCCGCAGGGGAGGCACCACAGATGTTGGCATCCAGAATGCAGTAGGGACATTGGCCTTAAAAGCTGCTATCCGTTTCTGCCAGGTATCTTCAAGAAAGATCCTTCCTTCCTTCCCCTAAGCTGCACCTGTTTGCATCTGTCACAAAAGAGCCACACCCCGGCCCCTTTATTGTCAGCAACACTCCCAGTAGGGGAAGAAGTGAAGGCAAGGGCAGACCTGGATTCTCAGTGTAATAAAACTAGTTTATTTACACAGTAACATGTATGCCACAGAGTATACAGCAAAGTACCACAGCAAACCAGAGTGTTATTGCCCTCTGATCACAAAGGTAGCCTAGGAGTTATATCTATAAAAATGTGTAAATATAGATATGAAACAACGGATACAGCGATTCTGTGAACGCCAAACACAGATTACCGAGGAGAATGGAGTCTTTCAACAGAGAAGATTATTTCCCACCTGGAGGCATTTGCAAAGAAATACCACTGCCTTTGTGTAGAACTTTTTATTTTTTAAAAATTAGCTTTTTAATAAAAACATAGGGATTGTTCTTTAATATTTTACATGCTCTGCATAATTCAATTTAAAAGAAAATATCCCTCAGGGCAAAAGCTATAAAACTTTCTAAGCCTGAGCAAGTTCAGGTTAACTACTTGTATCCTGAAAATGGTATTTTGAAGAAATTTTTTTTTAAAAAAAATTCAAGCACATTGTGTGCATATAAGCTATGTATATAATATATAGACAGGGCACAGAAAAACAAAAGGGCAAAGTGGGTTGTTCTTGTAGTTAGTAAAATTCATTTATAAAAATATGGATAGATGCATTTCTTCCTTGTTAAAAAATATTTCAATCTTTTCTGAATTAAAGGGATAATCAAGGAGTTGGAAGCAAGGTATTGGTGGGAGTAAAGGGAAGCACTTCCATACAAGTGAGTGGGCAATTTTGTGGACTACCATCTGTTTTCCCCTCCCTTCTAGGCTCAATTGTCTGCTTTACAGCCAAGAGCTTTCCCACAAGAAATAGGAAGGTGTAGCAACTTCTGTAGAGGTTTTCTCGGGAGTTGAGTGCTTTCAATTGATCTCCCAAGTATAAAGGCTGCAGTTAAGGGGAGCCAAACCCACTGAAACCAATAGTTAGGTGCCGTTAACTCAGTGCAGGGCTGGCACTGTGCATCTAGGCCCTTTCTATTTTGTTGGCTGTCATTTTCAAATTACGCATTCCTCTCATCAGAATTCCCAAAACAGCTGGAAAGGGCTACTTTAGCAGTTGCAGCAATTTTACAGAGTGAATATTCTTCAATATGCCCTTTGTAAAATTGATTTGGATTGGATGAATAGCTTTCAAAATGCTTGTCATGATGATGGACCTAGGGCTGCATGTCTAAGCTTGTAAATGGCAACAAAACCCCACAGTGCAATTCTGCAGAGTCCTTTGCCTCCGCTGCAGTATTGTCACCAACTGCCTGAGTATTCCCTGGGGTTTGTGAAGGGTGCTCCCTGTTTAAGTCCGAATACTATGAAGCAGCAAGAGTCAGTAAAACTTCAGGAGCTGTATTTATTTGTGAACAAAAGATGAGCAGTTCAGTGCAGCACCAAAGACTTGCCACACAGGTAAGACTAAGGTTCCAAGTACTTCCAAGCTATGGAGGGATCCCACACCCAACCAGCGCAGGGAGGGGTTTCTGTTACAAACCAAGCATGGAGGTCACACAAAAGTGCAACTCTTTCCTTCCTGCCCCGATTAAATGACAACCATTCATTTATATGGAAGAAGGCAAAAGGCGTACTTGGGGACTGTGGCCTGGGTCACACCTCACGGTAAGCCAGAGAATGACTTGCAAACATGTGGCTCCTAGAGCGACGCTTGCACCCACTTGTTTCCCCCCTGGGGTCTTGAGTTCAATGAAAGTTTGGCTTAGTGCATTTTCCAAACTTGGAATCATGTGTTATCATCCTTCGCCACAAACTGTCACCACAGGGCAAACCTTGGCTACAGAGTGTGGTTTTAAGGCGAGACCTTAACCATAATCCTGGGCTTGGACAGCATACTAAACCAAACCTAGTTGGTAATGTAAGAGGGGCCAGACTGGATCAAAGCTACATCGGAAGGCTGCCTGGTGTTCCTTAATCCATCTTATATGTTACCTCAGTTCTCTCTCCATGAAGAATCTCATTTATGGGGTACTTCCGATTCCTACTTTGGTGGTTTGGGATTCAATTAATGTACAAAACAGGAGAATACATATTCACGAAACAGGAACATTGAGCCCTTATCAGTGGAATGTGGGCACTCCCTCCCATTAGAGGTACATTGATCTCCCTCTCTGATGGCTTTCTGACACCTGCTAAAGACACCTGTTTTGTCTGGCTTTTGAGGACCAAATAGGTGGTTAGTCAGTTCCTGTTCACTTCACTTCTGCATTGAATAGACTTTGTAATTCAATTATTAACTAAATTTCTATACTGCCCTTCACCCAAGGATTACAGGTAAAAAACAATACAATACCAGCTCCATTTTAATTAAATAATAATTAATAATTTTATTGTTGGGTTTATGTTTAATTTACTGAAAATTTTGGTTGAAGGGTAGTATAAAATACAAGAACATAAAATGGTAACAACAAGTGAAAAGTTTGAGGATGCTTTGATGGGTTCTAGGTGTTCCCTAATAAAAACCTGTCCCAAAGGCAGAATTCCTCTTAACTTTATTGGATAGTTGACCAGATCCTATTCAAATAGTTGTAAAACAGAGTTCAAAAGGGAACAATGTATCACGATGCTTCCTGGCTTGAATTTGCAGAAAGGAGAGAGGGAGTAAGTTGTAAACTTAGGTACTGTCCCATTTAGCTCCTGTTATACCAGTTCCCTTAGCAACATTTCTGTTTCTTTTCTAGCCAAATTCAACATGCAGGATGGTCCTGTAAGAAGTCTGCCACTTTCCCCTTTCTCGTTTTCCATGTGCTCCGAGTTCCACACTAACGGACAGGTTGGGTATAGTCTTCCTTGATATTACTAACTAATATTAGATTTTGTAACAGGAGTTGCAGGTGGTTTATGTGTACAATTTTGTTGCTGGAGTCTGAAAAAGATTGTCAGAGCAACAGGTTTTCCAATTCCACATTGTCTAAGCAGCTATTTCAAAAGGTTCTTTTTTAAATACCCTATACAAGTTGCATATTTGAATAATATGTTTGACTTTTAGCTTGGTTTTTCAATAGTATCAAACGAGTCTGAATCCAAGCCACCAGATAGAGTTCCCTTCTGGTTGAATTGCCAACTAAGCTTTCTCAGACTCCACCCCCTTCAAAATATGGGCAATATTGTTTTTTTAAGCTGGTAGGTAGCAGTGGGCGATTCCCACTGCAAAATTCTCTCCTTGTTAGCTTTAATTTTGTGACAAGGCACTGTTGTTAGTGTAATTAATCATTGACTCAGGTTGCCATCCCAGAAGAGATTAATGACACCAAAAGCTCTGAGAAGTACACATTCAAATTCTTTTAACCCACAATTAATTTCCCAGAACTTTTCTGTGGTTAGGTTTATTGTGCTAAAATAAGCCTGAGTGCCAGCTTTCTAAATGTATATATATTTACAATAAGTAAATATATACATTTATGGTCAATATGGCTATTTTGAGAATCACAATCCTATGAATTGTGGTGAGCTCAACTCAAAAGGCTCTAAAATGCAAACCCTACAAATATGTGCCTGTGTATTTAAGGTTTCATTCTTGATGCTTGCAGAAGCGAACTGTGAGGGCCACAAGGGCTTTTGTTTAAATGCTGTGCTGTAACAATATTTTGTTCTAGTGTCTTGGTTTGAAATCTGCTTGGTTTGGGCCCAACTCTTAAATGGCAAACTCTCAACAAATCAATGAGACTTCGATAGGATGCTTGCAAAGGTAGCTCCAGGCACTACCAAGAATGGAAATGCTTGCCTGGTTGTACCTCTCTCTCCCTCATGAACCCTCTCTTACACAGAATTCCTATTACCATCCTTCATTACCAAATTTACTCAGTGCTACAAAATAAGGAGACGGCAGTGAGTGTATACCCCATGCTCACCTAGAGTACACAATGCTAATACTGGTTGAAATCTGCTATCAAAATGCAAAATGAAATCACAAAGCTACTAAAAGACAAGATACAAAATTTTGGGATCTGCCGCATAAAACACACAAGGTCATGTAACATTCAATAGTCTACTCTGCACATCCACATGAAACTGACACAAAGCACGTATCTCTCTGCACAAAAGTAGAGCAGTGGTCTAAAGGAATGTGCCCTGCTGCAATGGTCAGTAGTCCATGTTCCACTAGGATGAGCATGCTGGTTAAGTGAGAACTTATGTGCACACAGATATCAGCTAGAAGCATATATAAAACTTGGGAAGGAGGTGTTCTCTACCTTTCCAGTGCAACGTGAGCAACATGGACTCATACAGGCAAGCATTGTGTCAAGCAATCACACAATTACCTGTGTGATATAGGGCTGCATGGGATATTTGTGCAAGACTCTCCAAAGAATCTGGCCAGAGGTCTGTACCGAACGCCCCATTCAGGGGGCTTCGTGGAGCAAAACCACCTCTTACATTCTGGGCTGCATTACATTACATTTGGCTCTTTGGCCTTCCAGGTGTCCTTTTGACTGTGCCTCCATGATCTGTGCTCATGATGAAATTGTGGTGGTTATGCAAAACCCCACTTTCAATACTGTTTGCAAACATTTTGTGGTCAGCACTGCTTCATTTCCAATCAGTGCATAGCCCGCAACCTCTTGCTGAAATCCTGTAACCTTTTACACCATGGATGTTCATGTTTATTTTTTGTCTGGCTTTTGTTGTGCTATCGTACAAGAGTGCCCTTCCAGGTGGCAATCGTGCAATAACAGAGAATCATTGCAGAACAGCCATTAAAGTGGAATGAGGTGTGGACAGTGCAGAATAATTCTACCACTAATGCACTATTATTGTGTCAGTGACATGCTGCAGAATACACTCGCCATTCCCCTCACACCACCCAGTCTGGAGGGGCCTTTTGTGTGCCAGGACAGCTGCCTGCCTACAAATTTTGCACTTTTATTTTAAAGCAATACAGGACACATTCACACACTTCTTAGCTTTGCCTGGTCTTTTTCTGATAATCAATAAGTACTGAAGCAAGAAGATTCAAAGCATTTAAAGAGGCCACCACATATTTTATGCTGGGGTCAGATTTTCATGAACTACAGGGTTGGCATCAGTGAGAAATCCACACCCTGCTCCAAGACCACAGAGCTGACTTTGCTGACATAATTTCTGCAGGTCTGCTTTTCAGTTTCTGGTCCAAACATGCAAGAACTGTTCAAAGTGGCTATTTGTCTCTAAGGCTGAAGTAAACAGGTTAGTCACAGTTTAACAATAAAGAAAGGAAACATCAATCTGGAGAAAGATGACACATAAGTTTGTGCATCTATGTGCCGTGAAAAGGAAAGGGGGAAGATCTAACATATGGTTAAGTCTGTTAAGCAACGTAAACACTAACACAGCTTTCTCATATAATACATCAAAAAATTGCACATATATCCATAGGAGGAGGAGCAGCAGCAGCATGGGCTCAACACAAGAGCTGTCCACATTTCAAAAACCACCCCCAACTGTGGGAATTAAATACTGGGCTGCAGTTCCATCAGTTCAGAGCTACTCAAACAAGTCCAACCAATACTGAGCAGAGAGATCAGGCGCAGCAGGACTGTACTGTAATGGATCCACAGGAAAAGGCCAGTGTGTCAGGGAAGGAGCGCAAACATTTTTACAGGCCACTGGACTTAGTAGGCAGCAATTCCCTCTGAGCCAATGATAATTAAACAGCTAAAATGTCCAAAAACTAGATACTGACAGCAATTGGATAGCCAGATTCTACATAAACTAAAACTGCTAAACGTAACTGTTTTGTGATAGCTGCACAACATCTTTTGCCCCCAAGAGAACCACACCTGTAGAAAACTCATCTCTATTTACATAGCTTATTTGTTACATAAAGATGAGCTTTGAGCAACTTTAATACCCTGCTTCCTTGTTGCTTTGCAAAGAAGACATGGAAGCCTGGCATTTTTACCCTT
The DNA here is from genome assembly GCF_964106645.2 of Podarcis pityusensis. Lineage (NCBI taxonomy): Eukaryota > Metazoa > Chordata > Lepidosauria > Squamata > Lacertidae > Podarcis > Podarcis pityusensis. The sequence goes on along the minus strand of NC_138034.1, from coordinate 1,682,604 downwards.
GGTTTTGGGGTAAAACACCAGCCAGATAGCAGAAGGGGAATAGCTGCTCGTATTTGCTTCAAACCGTCCCTTTGCTCTTGGCATTGCTCTGTTAACATTATAATTAACAGACCATCAATAATCTCTAGCAGAACTACTGTGTCAAATGTGCTGGCAAAAAGAGAAAAACACATCTGCTGCTGCTATTGGAAATATTCTAGATTGATACATCAGAGTTAAGAAGACAAAGGCACGAAAAAGCAACACACAAGAAGGGTAAACTTGCACCTGGAACTCTGTGGGGTGAGGGGAAGCAGTGCAGGCAAGAAATCTGAATGGGAAAATGACCTGTAAGGAGAAGGGATGAGCCCATCTTTCCTGCCACACTTCCACTCAAAATCACTAGGTTGTGTTTTTATTTTTTAAAAACACACCACAAATATTGGGGCTTTCCATGTAATGTGTCCGTTGACCCCAGCAAGAATAAAAGAAACAAGGAAACTTGTTCAGTCTGCAGCTGACAGTAAGTCACTCAGTGGCCGCCTGTTGTGGTCCAGGGTTGTCTCATGGGGAAGGAACAATCAAATAAAAGACTGCACCTGCAGGAAGTATGACTGATATGGCCAAGTCACCCCTGAGATGGGGCCAGGATGACAAAGGCATGGAGCAGAGGCCATGTCTTTGTGAAGAGTGGTGTGCATTCTGGTGGCTCATTCACAGCTGACTCAATTCTGTTTGCAGTTATTACTGGATGCTGCCATTTGCAGCACTCACTCCACACTCTTACACCTCCAAACAGCAATGTAATAAATAGTGGTTTCCTTAATAAATTTACACACCTCCTTGTCCAAACAAACCACCAGCTAAACTAGGCTTCAGACCTCTCCCTGGCACCTACGACAGGAAACAGAGCTTCCTGGCAAGATCAGTTTGCTCACTATTGGTGACCTTGAGTTCTAGGTTATAATTTTAAAACTTGCACACATAGATGAGGCTGGGGATGAAGAGAGGATTGTGGTGCATCCAAGTGAAAGCAGCGGCTACAAACTAATGTTGCTGCATGATTTTCACTATGCGGCTGAGGGAGTCTGTAGTGGCAAAAGCCAGATACTGGCAACAAAGCCAGTCTTCGAGGCTGACTTTGCATTCCCTGTCCAAAGACTTCTCTGCAAACTTGATCATCATCAGCGTCCGTTTGATGTCCAGCCAGTTTTGGAGCACAGTATCTCTTTGTGCTGGTCTGGAAGAGGCATTGAGAGTCTGAAACAAATCATCCCGGGGCCCCCACAGCAAACACTGAAGGACTCCCTTGGCCTCAGATATAAGGATTCTCTCCGATGGATTAGGGTTTAGCAGGCAGTTAGCAAGCTGCTGAAGCCCCAGGGAATAAAGGGAACGACAAGGGATACTGGGCAGGTCAGCACAAGTATACTCTTTTTCCTTCAGCTCTGGATTTTCATCAAAGGGATTGCGCAGGTGTAACATTTCATAGATGAGGATGCCGGTTTGGAACTCATCACATTTCTTATACTGTGTTGCTGTGATGATCTCTGGGGCAAGGCGGGACTGGTCTCTTAGGACTTCAGGGTCCACCAGATGGCTCTTTTGTTTTGCTTGAGAGAAATTGCTCACTATAAGCCTGGCAGGGCAAGCAGCACTGGGAGAGGGCTCCACGCTCTCATTGTTCAGAAGGCTTCCCCCTGCCCTATAGTCCACCAGCAAAAGGTTCTCCAAACGCAGATCACAATGAGTAATGTGATACGGTTTCAGGTGTTCTAGACCAGAGCACAACTGTAAGAGGAGGAGGCATACCTGCCTTTCATACAAGTCTGGGCTGCTGGCATGGCAGTCTGAAGACTCCAGCACAAAATCTGCCACAGTTAGGTAGGGAACTTCTCGAGTGATGACTACAACTCTGCTGCGCTGCTTGCTTGTGGCTCCTGGCAGATTTGAGCTGTCTTTCTGTGAAACGTCCACGGTGTTCTTCTGCTTGTCATCTTCCTGCTCTTCCTCATCCTCTTCTGGTGAATGGAGATCTTCCCATGGAAGCAGACGAACAGGCACATCAGCTAGGAAATGGCCACAGTCCTGCTGGATGTTGAAGTGGATGGCCAAGCTCTGGCGGATGGCCAGGCTGTGGTAATACTGCTGCGATTCTTTAGCTTTGCTCTTGCAGATCTGAAGGGAGGAAAGAAAAATAGATGACTTATCACCCTTGACTACACCCTCCCGTTCCAGATACAGAGCAAGGGGAAGAGCATGCCTGGAATACCTCACATTCTGATCGCAGAAAACTCATTTTGTAATTCGGAATGTTACTATTCCCCCTTACAATGCAATTTTATGAGTTTTATATTTGCTTGTTGCCATTCACAGGGACTCTAGGACTGGCCTGACCACTCAAAATGAAGGGTTTTAGAATTGTTTTTAGAAAGTTTTGCATTATATTGCTGAAATGTGTTTATGTAGTTCAATCCCTTTTCTGTAGTGTGATGTGCCCAGCCTAAAAATGACTGAAAACAATTTAGTCAGCACAAAGTCATCATGCAAAGATGAAAAATTATAATTAGTTCAGTGGAACAACTGATGTATTATTAGTATACAAGTGTTTGAAAACCAAAATTGGATGCCAAAAGCAAAGCCTTTTCTCTCAAATGCTGCTTATGGTTTGAGCTGATTTTCAGATGGAAATATAAGCAGACTGTAAACAGATCTAGTCTATTAGCGACTATTCTTCAGAGTAAGAAATGTGGTGACAGCAGAACTACTATATTATTTGCATATGTGGGACTTCCCTTGGAAGTTAGTACAGAATGCTGCAGCACGATATCTGGAGGGCCTGGGGCCTTGTCTGCATATCACACCTGTGCTCAGAGATTAGCTCCACACAGGTAACTTCTGAACCGTGAAGAAGTCCCTGTTAGAATCCCATCAATGTTTATAACCTTTTCCCTGTTCCCCATAAAAACATACAAAGAAATCAAATTATCTATAATAAGATGGAAGACAGACTGAATCTGAATCCAAATTCCCATTTCAAGTCTGCATTCAAGACGGAGTCTGGTTCTGCTTTCAATCTAAGAAGCAAGATTTAAGAAATAGTGTGCTTTCAGTGCAAAATCAAATAGATGGGGTGCAGCCGAGGACATGCATTATTACAGACTCCACCCATGCTTTGCTCCGGCTCTGCCTGCAGCCAACCCCCCTCTCCGCCCCACAACAGATCATCCCCAAGGGAAAGTGGGCCCCTGGCATCGCATGTGGTGCTACCCCAAGCTGATCCTCAGAAGTTCCCCAAAACATGCAGCTGCCTGTCCAAGCTGTCCAGGACTGCTGCTTTTGTGGTTCCTGACTCCTATCAGGTGCAACCTGCGTCTGTAAAAGCAAAGAGTTGGCCTGAAAAAACCACCCTAGCTCTGTTTCAGCTCTAAAGACCAAACCTCTTGTTATGTACTGAAGTTCTCACCCTGGGCCAGCAGGGGGATACTGTAGATAGTTATGCAAATGAAGGATTGAAAGTGATGTTCAGTGATTGGATAGTTTGTATGCAAATGAAGGATCGAAAGTGACATTCAGTGATTGGATAGTTTTAGAAAGTTGCTACAGTTACGTTGTTCTGGAGCTCTATATAAGCAGGCTGACTGAGCTCTTCAGTTCAGTTCTGTTCCAGCTTACAAATAAAGAGCTGCTTTGGAAGAACCGCTGTGTCGTCTGATATGTTCGCCCACAACATAACACTGGCGACAAAGGTGGGATCGATCGATGGACATCAGAGCACAGCCAGATGCAGCCACCCTCTGAACTGAGCTGAATCACTGAGCAAAATCACTGAGCAAAATCACTGAACAGAACCAATTCAGAGCTGACTGTTCTGGCTAGAGCACAGTGTTCCATCCATTGCCCTCCACGCCGGCATCAGAATCATGGCTTCACTTGTGCCTCTACCGCCGTTTGCGCCAGCCTCTGAATCATGGGACTCCTACCTCGCTTGGTTCGACTGCTACCTCCAAGCCAACGAGCTGACAGAAGTATCAAAGGAGCGGAAGCGGGGCCTATTCCTCAGCCTCTGTGGGCCTGAGGTGTTTGAGACGGCCCGAGCATTGGTTGCGCCTGAAGCAGTCCAGGCAACACCATGGGACACGATCCAAGAGAAGCTCCGCAACCACTACGCACCAAAGCCGTTGAAGATTGCTGCCCGCCATGCGTTCTACCACCGGAACCAGGCAGAGGGGGAGTCAATCAACAACTACACCATCGCCCTCCAACAGGCTGCAATGCACTGCGAGTTCCGAGACTTAGACGATGCCCTGATGGATCAAATCATCTGTGGGGTCCGGGACATCCGTCTGCAACGGCGTCTCCTCGCTACGCCAGACCTCATGCTGCAGAAAGCCATTGAGGAGGCCGTGGCCTCGGAAGCTGCCAAACGCTCCGCCCAGGAGATCTGCAAGGCCAGCAGCCCGCCTCTTGCTAGGAAGCCAGTTCCAGTGCATCATGAAGAGGCCAGCAGTGATGAGGCATCCTCCAGTGAAGACGATGACGTGCACCAGACAAAGCGGGAGTGCAGGAAGTTCTAAAAGAAGTCCAAGGCCAATCGGAATGTGCCGGCTGTGGAGGCAACCATTCCCGTGCCAAGTGTCGATTCAGAGACGCCATCTGTCGGAAGTGTTCCAGAAGGGGCCACATCGCTAAGGTCTGCTGATCGGCTCCGGCTGACACCCCCCCTTCACTGACTCGCAAATCCAAGGCTTCACTCCAGTCCACCAAGGAAAGCTGTTTCGCTCTCCCAACTGCTGCTGCCCATCTGGAACCATGATTGGCCAAACCGATTCGCCTACACGATGCAAGCTGAACGTCACGGTGCTCATTGAAGGAGCTCCATGTGACATGGAGATCGACACCGGGTCTGCCCTGTCCATCGTGTCTTGGAGCACCATCAAAAGACTGGTACCCAGAGTGTCCAAAAGGCAACTCGACTCTCACCGTATACACCTGAGAGACTACCAGGGAAACAGCATTCCCATGGTAGGCATTGGCCGGTTCCGGATCGCCTTCAAGGATTTTTCGGGTCTGCTCCGACTGGTGGTGGTCAAAGGTCAGCGGCCAAGCCTCCTATGGCTAGACTGGTTTGATGCCCTTGGCCTGGAAGTCACCGGCATCAACTGCATCTCTAACGTAGAGACTGAGGGTCTGGTCAAAGACTTTGCCGAGGTTTTTGACGGCACTTTGGGGCAATATACAGGTACGACCATCTCCTTTAGCCTTGATCCACAAGTCGCCCCCATCAAGCTAAAGCCACGCCGGGTTCCCTTTGCTCTCAAGGCTAAGGTGGACGAACAATTGGACAAGCTGATCGCCCAAGGAGTTTTGGCGCCGGTTGACCACGCCAAGTGGGAAACCCCCATCGTCACGCCTGTCAAGCCAGACGGGTCGGTGAGAATCTGCGCTGACTACAAGTGCACGATCCTGCTTGGCAGCGGGTTGGACTCGATGGCCCTTGTGGTCTCTTCCAACTCTATGATTCTATGATTCTATGATTCTAAGGCACTTCAGCAGCACGCTTATCTGGTTCCTGTTGTCCAACACCTGCTGCATTCCCCGGGTGAGGGTAAGGTCTTTGCTAAGCTGGACCTTGCCCAAGCCTATCAACAACTGCCTGTCGATGATGCCACTGCTGAAGCCCAGACGATCGTCACCCACCGAGGGGCATTCCGTTGCAGCCGTTTGCAGTTCGGGGTGAGTGTGGCTCCTGGCATCTTCCAAAGCCCTATGGAGCGTCTCCTGCAAGGGCTTCCATATGGTACCATATTTTGATGATGTCTTGGTGTCCGCAGACTCACACCAGCAGCTGTTCGAGCGCCTCCGCGCCGTGCTGACCAGGTTCCAGGAGGCCGGGCTCAAGGTAAAGAGGGAGAAGTGCCAGATCGCCGTTCCACAGGTGGAGTTCCTGGGTTATCTTATCGACACCTCCAGCCTTCACCCGACCACATCCAAGATCCGCGCTATCCAGCAGGCCCCCATCCCAAAGAACAAGACGGAGTTGCAGGCGTTCCTGGGACTGCTGAACTTTTATAACATGTTCCTGCCCCACAAAGCCACGGTGGCTGAGCCTCTTCACCGACTCCTCAGCACAAAGACACCTTGGTCCTGGGGTCATCTGGAGACGGCGGCCTTCAACACGGTTAAGGCTCTCCTTTCATCGGACAGTGTGCTAGTACAGTACAGTGAAGCCAGGCCGCTGGTCCTTGCCTGCGACGCCTCACCTTTTGGCATTGGCGCTGTCCTTAGTCACCATTTTCCAGATGGAAGAGAAGCACCGCTCGCCTACTTTTCCAGGATGCTATCTCTGACTGAACGGAATTACAGCCAGTTCGACAAGGAGGCACTGGCACTTGTGGCTGGAGTGAAGAGGTTCCATGAATACCTCTACGGCAGGACTTTTGACCTCATCACCGACCACAAGCCACTCCTGGGCCTCCTCGCTGATGATCGTCCAACTCCTCCGGTCCTGTACGCTGTGATGGACTGTTTTCCTGGCAGCCTACTACTACCAGCTCGTCCATCGCCCGGGGAAATCGATGGGCCATGCCGACGCCCTCAGCCGTTGCCCTCTTCCAGTGTTTGTGGAAGACCCGGCTCCTGCTTCATCGCTCCTCCTGATTGAGGATCTTCCGGCAGCGTCTGTATCAGCTGCCACTGTGGCCTCCGCATCTGCCCAGGATCGCACCATCAGCCATGTGCTCAACTGGGTGTGGAGGGGGGGGGCCACAAGGGCCTTTTGCATCGGGGTTCCAGCCCTTCGCAACCAGACAACACGAACTCTCGGCTCATTGCAGCTGTCTGCTGTGGGGAGACCACGTCATGATTCCCCAAAGACTCCGTCAACGTGTCCTTGAGGCTCTGCACGTTGGCCACCCGGGAATCGTCAAAATGAAGGCGTTGGCTCGGTGTTACGTCTGGTGGCCTAACATGGACGATGCCATCACTGCCTGGGTTTCCGCCTGTCAAGCGTGCCAAGAATCGAGGCCTGCGCCACCGGCAGCTAAGGGACACACCTGGGAGACGCCAAAGACACCCTGGTCGAGGGTGCACATCGATCTGGCTGGCCCCTTTCACGGCCGGACCTTTATGGTAGTGGTGGACGCCTATTCCAAATGGCTGGAGGTGGAGCCCTGATGCCCTCCACCACTACCAAGGCCGTCATCCGGGTGCTGCGAGGCCTCTTTGCGACGCATGGGTGTCCTGATGTCCTTGTCTCCGACAACGGACCACAGTTCACGTCAGGCACTTTTGAGCGGTACCTTTTGGGACTGGGCATCTGCCATGCCCTAAAGGCACCATTTCATCCATCCAGCAACGGGCAAGCAGAGAGAATGGTGCGCTCAGCTAAAGAGGCACTGGCGCGCCTGGACCGGGGAGACTGGCACGAGCGGGTTGCTGAATACTTGTTCGTACAACACATCACCCCTCATGCGGCCACAAGGCGGAGTCCTGCCAAACTGCTTATGGGCCGCCGCCTCAGGTCCCCGATCGACTGGCCGCACCCAGACTTTGCCATGGCCGAACCCCCAGGCTGTGCCAACGCGCCACGGTCTTTGTTCCAGGAAACCAGGTCTTTGCCCGGAACTTTGTGGGGGACATTCCTTGGGTGCCAGCCACAGTAGTTGGAGTCACTGGACCTCGCTCATACCAGGTGGCACTCAAAGATGAACGCTTATGGCGCCGGCACATAGACCAGCTTAGGCGCAGGGTTGGGGACTTGGACACTACCGTGGTGCCCCCAACTGCGCTCGTGGCTCCGGAACAGACACTTATAGATGGCGAGGCTCCACCTACACCTCTCTCGCAAACTGCAGGCGCGGAGCCAAACCAAGCCACTTCAGAGGGTCTGCTGGACTTCCCACAGACTCAGACCACTGCCATGCCTGACATTCCGCCAACTCCACTTGCGGAGGTTCCACCCACAGCAGCGGATCCAGGGGACTTGGTTTCAACGCCACCTAGGGTCGCACCACAGCCTCAGCAAGAATTGGGTGGCCCCCCGGACTTGGCTACCAGTCCCCGGCGGTCTGGCAGAGTTTCCAAGCGCCCAACTTATTTAAGGGACTGTGTTGTTGGACATGTATCACTGTTGGTCTAAGTATGTGAAATGTAACCGATATGCTTTTGTGCCTAATTGAACCATTACGTGTAGTGCTGTATATAAAGAAACCATTACGATTGTAACTAACGCCTTATCTCGGTGGGGAGGGGTGTTATGTACTGAAGTTCTCACCCTGGGCCAGCAGGGGGATACTGTAGATAGTTATGCAAATGAAGGATCGAAAGTGATGTTCAGTGATTGGATAGTTTTAGAAAGTTGCTACAGTTACGTTGTTCTGGAGCTCTATATAAGCAGGCTGACTGAGCTCTTCAGTTCAGTTCTGTTCCAGCTTACAAATAAAGAGCAGCTTTGGAAGAATCGCTGTGTCGTCTGATATGTTCACCCACAACTTAACACTTCTCAACCAGAGAAAGAGGAGCTTTGCACTGAAGAGGCAAAAATGGAATGCTCCATTAAAATAAAAAAGATTCTAGTCCTCATGGTTCTGAACAGAGGGCTGATTTCAATAGGAAGCTATCTTATGCAGACCAGTATAAGATAAAAACATGCAAATAAAATAAAGCACATAAAACTTGAAGAGGAAAGGGATAAAAGCTAATAGTAAAAGTGATTATAACTCACATAAACCTAAAACAAAAACAAAAGACAAGCAGTTAAAAGTGACCATAAGGGAGGGAATGTGAAGCAGCACAGGTCTTGCATCATGGGCCTCCAGTTTAGGCCTGGTTTGTGCCACAAACCATCCTTTGATGGATGTCCATCATGGCAGCGCAAAATCTCGCAACTGAGTATGTGACATCTGGCTTTGGGATGTCTTCTGTTGAGTCTTTCTAGCTCAGTATTATCTACACTAACTGGAAGTGGCTCTCTAGGGTTTCAGGAAGGGGGCAATTCCCAGCCCTACATGGAGATGGAACCTGGAACCTTCTGCATGCCAAGCTGGTGTTCCACCACTGAGCTATGACCCTTGTCAAAATAGTTGTGTTCCATTATTGGAAGGAGAGAAAACACCCAATACTACAGCAGCAGTAAAGGATGCCTGTTTATCTGATATTTTGATCATTTTAATGGATTGTATCCAGTGTTACTCAAACTCACAGTAGACAATTGAAATGAACAGGGTGGTAGCCAAGTAAGTTCCACTCAAAGTAAGCCATGCATCCATTCATTTCAATGGGTCTGCCCCAAGCATGGCTCAACTTGGATGCAAATTCATGGTTCAGCTCTGAGTAACAACTTAGTTGGATTCAGCCCATTATATTTACTGTTTTTATTGCTTTTAAAAATTGAACATGCACACTGCTTAGAAATTTATTATTATTATTATTAAGCAGTATGTCAATCTTGTTGAATAAAAATAAGTAAATATTAGCTCCTGCTCCAAAGCAAACACACAATTGAGCTCAAAGGACACAAAAAGTCAAATATTTGCAGGTTCAGAGCAGTGAGATTTTGATACTGCAACCTGCTTTTTATTTTAATGGGACGGACACCCATGAGAAGTGGTGGACTCTCCTTCCTTGGAGGTTTTTAAGCAGAGTTTGGCTGGCCATCTGTCATGGATGCTTTAGCTGAGATTCCTGCATTGGAAGGGGTTGGATTAGATGACCCCCAGGGTCCCTTCCAACTCCAAGATTCTATGATTCTACGATATGCAGTTTGGCTCCTTCTTGAGCCAAGGCAAACTATCCGGGTAAAATCTCTCATTCAGAAGTTAACTGTCTATATAATCCTTCAAAGTGCAGGTGCAGAAGTGGTAAAATTGGTTGCCTATATTCTCTCTGTATCTGAAAATAGGGCACCATTAATTGAAACAGCTTCTGTTTAGTTATTCTTACATCCATAGGGAATTTCTGTCATCATAATTGATAAACTGAGGTGCAGAACGGGTTGTCAGAGGATGGACTGTCTGGGTAATAAAGGAAACATCTTACAGCACCCCTATCTTTTGTATTCCAACTCCCCCTCATCATTATAGGATGCAGATTATCATGATGGGGTGAGCACAGGTCTGTGTTATGTATAACACAGCAGTGTAGGTTTTTTATAACAACAAATTTTATTATGCAAGTCAGAAGCTTTATGAGAAAAGGATGCTGACTTTGAGAGTACAGTGGTACCTCTGGTTATGAACTTAATTCGTTCTGGAGGTCCGTTCTTATCCTGAAGCTGTTCTTAACATGAGGCGCCATTAGTGAAAGTGTGTCTCCAGCTGCATGCGTGCCTCTGGCGCGTAATTTCTGCTTGCATCCCAAAGCAAAGTTCGCATCCGGGAGCAACTGCTTCCAGGTTAGCACAGCTTGTAACCTGACACTTGCGCAACCAGAAGTGTTTGTATCCAGAGGTACCACTGTAGTACAGTGGAACCTCGGGTTGCAAACATGATCCGTGCAGGAGGCACGTTTGCAACCCGCAGCGTTGCAACCCACAGCGCCGTGTCTGCACACACGCAGGTCGCGATTTGGCGCTTCTGCACATGTGCAAGCACCGAACCTGGAAGTAACCCATTCCGATGCTTCCGGGTTTAGCACGGTGCACAACCCGAAAACGCGTAACCTGCGTGTAACATGCGGTACCACTGTATTTTAAAGCTTCACATTGTCTTACAAAGTATTACAGTAATTCCTGTGCTTTTGTTGCTGAAAGGAGCTAGGATGTGAGCAATTATAGTTAATCTATACCACCCTACAACTTGACCTACTTAGCAAAAAGAGGGTAAGATGCTGTGGAGCTTTATTTCTGCCATACCTGAGAAAAGCTTTGTTACTGTACTTAATCAGAATAAATGGCACACTCACGAACAAGTCTGGGTGTATTTTGACAGGACATCAATGTGTAATATTTAGGCATGGTTTTAAAACTAATCCATGGTTCATTTTATTTCTACAAAATAATCATGGTAAGTTAAATAAAAATCACACTATCAGTTTCTCAAGGAAATCAATTAAACTTGTTCTTATCAAGATGAAATGAGAACCATGCCTCCAATTAGTTGAGCTGGGCTCCATGCCATAGAAATAACTCAATACGGCTGCACCTGCTGAATATGCGGCCTATAGGGCATAATTTCTTTATCTTAATGGGATACTTTGTACATGTTTTGCCACTTGTGAATATTTTTAAATCTAGTAGGCAGCCCTGTGTTATGGGTTCACAGCAAGATTGGGTAATTTTTGACCACAATGAATTGGACAATTTAAATATCTGTTTTCAATACAAGTACATTGAATGTGATTTTATATTACAGTTGTATGTAATAGAATCTACAGAATGAAATTAACACTTGAGCTAAACTAAAGGTCTGTGTTAAACAGATTTTATTCCCTTTATAAAGTTTGTGACAAACCCAATTAACATCTTGTAAAACAGCACTTGGCATGGAACCAAGTATTATGGAACATTTATATGGTATAGTCCTTTCTGTATGACTGGCAACTGCTGAACCTTACAGGGTGATGGTTGGCTTGAACAGAGACTTGGGGCTCAACTACACGTCTGCTTGTCCCATGCTTTTAGGCGTGCGTCCAAGAGGTTCATCTTTGGTCCCAGGAAAACCTGCTGTATACTGCTGAATTAGAACAAAGGTAAATCGGGTTTTCTGTGGATTGGTGCTTGTTCTGAATCAACAGTAAACTACAGATTTTCCTGGGGAAAGCGGTGATACAAAAGAAAAACCTCTTGAGCCCATGCCTAGAAATCATGGGACAAATGGAAGTGTGGATGAGCCCACAGATAAGAAACTGTATTGGGTCATATGACCTTGCATCTCCCTTGGCACCAATGGTCATCTTAGGCTGCTGCCCATTTCAGAGCATTTTGGTGCACTAGTCTTTGGTATACTGATATCTTACCCCCACCCCACCCCTGGTACACCGGCAAACATTTGGTAGATGACTTCAAGAGATCTAGCTCACACTGTAATCTGGAGACAAACTCCACAGCTAATGCCTTGTTTCTAAACTTCTGTTTCTGGCAAAGGCTGTTGAGCAGGAGTACAATTTCTCAATTTGGTTTGGTTTTGAATTCTTGTCAGCCTAGATTTTAGCTTGGGCATAGTACTGAAACCATGGTTGCAGCTTTGTTTGACAATTATCTTTCAAAGAACAAAGGGTGCCTTTGAAAAGCACTGTCAAAGTCACCTCCATTGGTGAGATCTGCATAATTATTTTGGACAATACTCTTCAACATGTCAGATCCAATTCCCAGCTTCAACATCTGTAATTCTGCAATGCTTTCTCTTTCTCTCATCCCCTCCCCTTCCTGCTGGTCGCCACATCCTGCAGACCCTCTGCAACCAAAACTGCTAATGTGAAAGTACTCAGCAGCAGTCATGTTGGGTACTCTCTCCCACAGTGCACTGTTCCAGAATGTGTATCTGATTAGAGCCTTGCACATGTTTTGTACTGAAAACTGTCCCCACCTGGCTGCTTTTCATTCCTGAAAGTGTTGTTTACTGCAAACAGTAATATCAGGGGAAACAAAAACCAAGCAGGCAGTGATTTTCAGCAGAAAACCTGTGCAGGATCCCAACTGAGAGCACATTTCAGACTGGGACCCTGCAGCTAACTTTTCTTCAAATTAAAAGTGACCAGGAGAAGCACAATTGTTTAAATACCTGACTAATATCAAATGCAATTTGGTCCTTAGGTGGTGAAATCATAGTTCTGTAAGTCCTTGCCATAAAAAGTCTGCATCCAATTGCAATCTGTAATGTATTTTTAAAAATATTATATTTTTCTGTAAAATTATGTATTATCCTAATTTCTACATTGTAAACCACTTTAACTTTAATAAAATAATATACACTTTTGAAAATAAATAGAAACAAAATAATTTAAGTTGCTCCTCTGTATAAATAATGGAAAAGTGTAGCTCCTCATATACAGTAACTCATTATAACAGCAGTATGCTAAATAGGCAAGAATAGTTTTTTTTGTTTTAAAAGTCAGAAGGGTAAAAAAACAAACAAAGGGAGGCCAAAAAATTCACTTTAAAGAAAGAAGGAATTTGGGGCACTAACATCCTCAGGTTTTGTTTACTCAATGCATTTCTGAAGGGTCATTGGAGGGCATTTTCCCAGGACCATCCTGGAAACATATGGAATGGAATGTATGAGAAAGGGCTTAAAGAATGATCCTAAAAATTGCTGCTCTAGCAAATAAAAGTTTATAACAGGATATACAAGCATGTAAACCCAAATATGGCCCTAAGCTAATAATAAAATCCTGTTATTCTGCTGCAATTATTTATTTATTACTTATTTATTGGATTTATATACAACACTCCATCCAGAGATCTCAGGGTGGTTCACAAGATAAAAATACAATTATTTAGGATCAGGATGAAATTACTGTTTTGAGGTTGTAGGTATTGTTGTTTATTGTTTTAACTGTATTGCATTTTTATATGCTGCCATAAATGTAATATTTCACTAATTAAAAATTCACTAGCTCTCACAAAAGAACATGTTTCTTTGTAGCTGCTAAGCACAAAGTCAATAGTAATGAAATGCAATGGACATTAAGTACAGTTCTGGAATATGATTAGTGGAGCGACTCTTTTAAATTATCTTCTTACCTTGACTGCATAGTTGTTGAGTGGATCTTTTGCATAAGAAGCTGGGTAGTAGACAGCATCACCAGCCTCACAGCATGGCTTGTCACTGGTTAATCTGAAGTCTGACCAGCTGTCTAGCCCAAATCGAAGCTGATCTTTCTGCCCAGACATGAAAAGGTCTTCACATTTGGCAGACAGTTTCTTCAGGGAATCAGTGTGAAGGCTTCTAATTCTGCTCACCACCTCCCCTCGGTTTTCGATTCCTCTATAAAGTGCTTGTCTCTGTGGTTTCTGGACAGTCTTGCCATGTTTGCTGTGGGTAGCAGGTCTACCTGACAGAAACTCCATACTACTGGAACACCTGTCTTTCACACCGATAGCAGTTAGATTGGAAAAACCATTGGCTGCTCCTGAGATTGCCAGTTCCTTTTCTGGAGGCCTGTCCAAGGAATCTCCGGACTCATGGTCCATTGCCTTGAATTCGGAGCTGACAGAAGAGCAGGCACTGTTTGCTTCCCAGTTGGTGTCAATGTCATAAGTTGGATTGGCCATCACACACAGGACACTTTCAAGGGCCTGATTTTGGTGTTCATTTGGAAGTGGTTCCGTGTGAGCTCTTATGATGGTTTTCTTTGGCAATGGAGGTGGTGTGGGATGTAAGGTAGCTGTCATGTCTGGGTCAGATATTCCCCCAAAAGCAATGGCATCGTCCAAAGCCCCCTTTGGTTGCCGCGGTTGCTTTGGAGGTATCATAGCTGCTCTGGATTGCCCTATGTGACAATAGAAAACAGTCCTTGTATTTGTTTTACTTAGAAAGATACATATGCACAAGACATTTTCATTGAGAGAATGAAGAGGAGCATGAGTATCTCAGTTTAAGGCTGGACAGGAAGTAATTCTTTAGTGGGAAGACTGAAACTTCAGAACCTAAACCAGTATCACTATAACAGAATATACAGAGAGACTGCAATTATTTGTTATAATAATAATAATAATAAATTTTATTTATATCCCGCCCTCCCCAGCCGAAGCCGGGCTCAGGGCGGCTAACAACACTAAAATAGTGCAGCAGTATAAAAACATCATAAGAATTAATTAAAATCAAAATTGATGGCAACCATAAACTAAAGTATTGTAAAGATTGCCAAAGGAGGGAGTCAGGCTGCGCCCTGACCAAAGGCCTGGTGGAACAGCTCTGTCTTGCAGGCCCTGCGGAAAGATGTCAAGTCCTGCAGGGCCCTTGTCTCTTGTGACAGAGTGTTCCACCAGGTTGGAGCCGCAGCCGAAAAAGCCCTGGCTCTGGTTGAGGCCAACCTAACTTCTCTGTGGCCTGGGACCTTCAATATGTTTTTATTTGAGGACCGTAAGTTCCTCTGTGGGGCATACCAGGAGAGGCGGTCCCGTAGATACGAGGGTCCTAGGCCGTATAGGGCTTTGAAGGTTAAAACCAGCACCTTAAACCTGATCCTGTACTCCACCGGGAGCCAGTGCAGCTGGTATAGCACCGGATGAATGTGATCCCGCAGCGAAGACCCCGTAAGGAGTCTCGCTGCGGCATTCTGCACCCGCTGGAGTTTCTGGGTCAGTCTCAGGGGCAGCCCCACGTAGAGCGAGTTACAATAATCCAGTCTGGAGGTGACCGTCGCGTGGATCACAGTGGCTAGGTCAGGGCGAGAGAGGTAAGGAGCCAACTGCTTAGCTTGGCGGAGATGAAAAAATGCCGCCTTTGTTATAGCTGCAATCTGCGCCTCCATGGAGAGGGAGGTATCGAAGATTACACCCAAACTCTTAACGGACGGTGCTGGCACTAATTGCACCCCCGCAAGAGATGGGAGTTGCCCCCTCAATCCCATATCGTCCCGTCCCAGCCAGAGGACCTCTGTCTTCGAAGGATTTAACTTCAACCGGCTCCCACGTAACCATCCAGCCACAGCTTCCAAGCATCTGATCAGTGTATCTGGGGCCGAGTCAGGATGGCCATCCATCAACAGATAGAGTTGGGTGTCATCAGCATACTGATGGCAGCCCAGCCCAAAACTCCGGACAAGCTGGGCGAGGGGGCGCATAAAGATGTTAAAAAGCATCGGGGAGAGTATCGCACCCTGGGGCACTCCACACACCAAGGAGTGGCGGGATGACAGTTCCCCCCCAAGCGCCACCCTCTGTCCCCGACCAGAGAGAAACGAGTGCAGCCATTGAAGGACTGTGCCCTGGATCCCCACGTCGGCAAGGCGGTGGTCCAGGAGTTCGTGATCGACCATGTCGAAGGCTGCTGACAGGTCTAGAAGAATCAGCAGCCCCGACCCACCTCGATCCAGCTGCCTGCGGAGATCATCTGTTAGGGTGACCAGAGCTGTCTCGGTCCCATGACCAGCGCGGAAACCGGACTGGAATGGATCCAGAGCCGATGTTTCATCCAGAAACCTACCAAGCTGTTCAGCAACCGCTCTCTCAATCACCTTACCCAGGAATGGAAGATTCGAAACTGGGCGGTAATTGGATAGATCTAAGGGATCTAATGATGATTTCTTTAAGAGCAGACGCACCACTGCCTCCTTCAGTTCCCCTGGGAATGTCCCGGTGCCAAGGGACAAATTGATGATATCCCCCAGGGGGGACCGCACCTCGTCTGGACACGCTCTAATCAGCCAAGACGGGCACGGGTCGAGAGGACAAGTGGTGGGCTTTCCAGCTCGGAGGAGTCTGTCCACATCGGCTGGGGATATCCGGTCAAAGTGGTCCAATAATGGACCCGAGGACAGTCGAGGGGCCTGTTAGGTGTTAGTCATTGCCCTGAAGACCTAAATAAAAATCTGTATTTATAAAAACATAGTTGGAATACAGTATATACAAGGCAAATGTTATCTTCAGTTAGAACTATGTTCAGTTGAACATTTGAAGCCCCATAGCATTGTAGCATTGACTTCCTTAAACCTTTCACATCTCCTTCTACATATACTCATTTAGCACCTATCAAACATGTTCTTAAAGTCATCTACATTTTTTATGGTATAACTATTGCTGAGGTCATTGCACATGGGGTGCTGGAGTTTTCATTAAAATGGATTTCAAATAAAATTTAACTCAAAGAGTACATAGAACATTTAAAAATTAAATCTTTACTTCAAAAGTTTGGGAGGCACAAAAAGTTAAGCAACAATATTTATTTTTATGAGTTCTGAACACATATAAAGGTCTGTTTGTTCCCATAAGAACATTAAACCAATGCATATTCTCATAACCAGTTTTTCAAGTGAACGTGAAAAACTCAGACAACACATAAAGAAATAAGAAACAATATATTTCTGTGCTGATGCAAGGTGCTTACCTAAGTTACTATATGTAGCGCTGCAGGCACTCACATCAGAAGAATCTGACATTTCCTCCCTTTCCTCTTGTCCTTGTGGTATTTCGGGAGGGGACAGTGGAACAAGGGACGCATTACTGCCACTTTCCTGCTTTTCAATTGCAGATCTTGGAATCCGAGGGGAATCATTTTCCAGAGTTTGTTCATCAGGCACTTGACTAAAACAAAAGCAAAAGTTCCAAATGGACACCAGCAATGTAAATTCTTTAGAGGACTGCAGTCTCAGTTTTACTGAACTGACTCATGGTGCCGCAAAAAGCTGTTGTTTTGATTTTTTCAGAGTTTCTAGCTTAAAAGCTCCTGAATATTCAAAGATGTATCCATGTTCACTACCACATTAATGGTAGATAGTATTTACAAGTATACAGTGGTACCTCGGGATGCGAACGGGATCCGTTCCAGAGCCCTGTTCACATCCTGAAGCGAACACAACCCACGTCTGCGCGTGTCGCCACTTCCGCGGATGATGTCATTTTGACCATCTGCACATGCACGCGTGGCAAAACCCGGAAGTAACACGCTCCATTACTTCTGGATCGCCGCAGAGCGCAACTCGAAAATACTTA
Organism: Podarcis pityusensis; assembly: GCF_964106645.2. Taxonomy (NCBI): domain Eukaryota; kingdom Metazoa; phylum Chordata; class Lepidosauria; order Squamata; family Lacertidae; genus Podarcis; species Podarcis pityusensis. The sequence continues at coordinate 1,665,032 of NC_138034.1, read as the reverse complement.
ACTTGAAGCACATTTATCCCGAGGTATGACTGTATATTGCTACCATTAACCAGTTAAAAAAAAAAAAAAAAGGTTAGGCCCAGTATTTAACCCTGGAGAGGTGAGCAGTAAGCACTCAAAACTCCCTAAAATGCATCCCATCACTCAAGGAGAAAAGATAAAGCAGTTTCAGATCTCAGTCAAGAAAACTGAATACACTGGCTCATTGTCACTTAGCATATCTGTAGTATTCAGCACAATGTATTAAACTAAACTAATCATGCAAAGCAATAACATCATTTATTCCAATCAGAGAAAGGCTGCAATCTTATTTAAAAATCTATATATACCAATGGTTCTAAATTATTGTCCAAAACAGTGCAAAACAGGACATGGAAGTATACAGGGTTTATGCTGTATCTATGTGAAGGAATGATTTCCCATATGACTGGAAGGCAAGGTTTTATCATTAGAGAGTTGTCAATGTCAACATAAAATTGCAGCCTAAAAGTGGCTGATCGAAGTACAAAATGCAGCTCACAAGCAATCAACAAATTAGGGCAACCAATGTTTACATATTACTGAAACCACCTGTACATGCTGGCATAAATCATCCACAAAAGTTAGCAAACCTAGACAGAAAAGTGTTCCCCAAAAACTTGTCATGTTACTGAGCCTTTCATTACTGATGTCTGTTTTATCAACATGTGAAAACCAGTGTAAACCACAACATATTAAGTGTAAAACAGTGCATGCAGCAAAGGGTTAGTCTATGTAATTTTCCACATATTAGGACACATTCAAAAATCAAATCTGAGAAGTTGTAAATTCACTTTGGGAACAGAGGCATGGAGGAGACAGTGTTTATCAAACCTTATAACACCCCCCTTTTACTCACCAATGGATAGAGCTAGTCTTTCAAAACAGCCTTCCTCTGATAGCGGTGCTATTTTGAAACAAGGGTTCCTGTTACAGGATAGTGTCTCTAAAAACATTTTATTGATTGGTGGAGTACAGAACAG